>NC_009044.1:601133-1202267 GCF_000209165.1 Scheffersomyces stipitis CBS 6054
TTTCAGACAAGTCCCAGACCATTACCAAACTGAGAAAACACAATGCTCGCCTTCAACTCAGAAACTACATCAAACAGACCACAAGCAATCAAAAGAAGCTTGTCCACAAGATCCAGAAACATAATCGAGAATGTATAGCCAAATCTCAACAGATTCCGTTTCCCATTGAAGCCATGTTGAAACGCTATAGAATACCTAGATACGAAGACTTTAACAACCTCAGCCACTTGTGGCAGTCATATATGGGCGACTTGTTGTTTAGTAATGGAACCATACCCACTATGTCTGTTTTACTTCCAAAATTGCTGAGTGCTGACTACACAGGTTGTCTATTAACTGTTACGCAATCTCGTAATACAAATATGGTGGGAACCAGAGGCATCGTAGTAGTAGATGCACAATTTTCGTTTATTTTATGTGTTCCACGTAGCGAATTGTCCAAGGAATGGAACGAGTCTAAAGAGAGTTTCACTCCGTCAGAAATGGTGGGTGGCTTCAGAATGGTTCCCAAGAAAGGAACCCTTTTTTCTTTCGATGTAATAGTACCGAAAAAGATATCCATTGAAGAAGGAAATGAAAATAATGCAGCTGATAGTGATGATCATGATGACGAATGCGTTGGGTTCACCTTGATAGGGTCAAGGTTCGAATTCCGTGCTGTAGATAGAGCAGGTAAGAAGTTCAAGAGTCATACTGTGGATGACATTTTATAGAGATGATAATATAGATGTAGGTGCATTTATGAAATCAACGACTTCTTAATATCATTGAGTTGTAGAATGAGTAGTTCGTCCTTGTGGACATCTAGCGATTGGAGAATGGTTTCAATCTCGGTTATAACCTGACCTTTTTGGTCTTCAGGCAATTGTTCAAGAAGCTTTTTGTTTAAAAGCTGGTTCACCTCTACTGATAATGACTTTCTATCAACAGCAGAAAACTTGTTGTTATCGTCTACAATCGATATAATGCTCGCCGCTGAATCAAAATCATTTGTGTTGTTTTCCTGTAGTTTCTGAACTATCGTCTCGAAGTTATCATTGAACTTGCTCAGTTCCAGAGTGATAAACGAAGACAACTCCAGAAGGGTTGATTCAAGATAATCGCTATCTTTGGCTTCAGAAGTATTTTGACCGTTTTCTTCGTAGATTCCCAAACCGTTGAGTGTAGTAGAGTTCAGGAACTGTGGTCTAGCATTGGATATACTTTCCAAGGTCTGACTTAATTTGATCAATTCATAGTAGTTATCATAGATAATGGACTTTTTTTCCAGATCGTGAGTGTTCAATTTGGACGATACTGAGTTTCTGAGCTTGAGAATTTCTTCGATTGAAGCGTTTTTCACAAAGCTGGCCAATTCCGCTGGATCCTGGAGATTGACTATATTCTCAGGGCCCTTGGATATATTGTTGTTTTGACTTTGGTCATGGCCACTGCTTTTGGTTGGAGTATTTTCTGATCCGTTGACATCTTCCTTTTCTTGAATATTATAGAATTCCTGAAGTGCCTTTCTTCTCGACAGAATCTTTCTGGTCCCCACCGTAGGTGTTGATGGAGAGCCCGGTACGGAATTGTTGGAGTTATTAGTATTTAGTTGAGGAGAAGAAACTTGTGATCGCAGGCCATTAGCCCCAGTTTGGAGCGATGGCTTCTTATACGACAACTGTCCTTCTGCCATGTTTGAAGAATTGGTAGAATCAAATGAAAAAGAAACAGATTGTAGGATGGTTTGGACTTGTAGCGTTGAAAAATGATCGCTATGTTTTAAAAATTGGAGTGCGACTTTATCAAGAGAATTGCCAGTGGTAATTTACTAAATGCCAAAAGCCATAGTAGAGAAATGGATGGTCCATTTGAAGGATAGCGATGAATTACTTCAGAGCTTCTAGACATAAAACAATCACAGTATTGTTATGTATCATCAGACAAAGAATGGTCAATTTATTATTTAGATGAAGAAATAAATCTCTGGTGAAATTTCGCAACCATTAATGAACTAGACAAAAAACGGTGTACAATAGAGAAGTAAGATCATTTAATCATAAGAGAACTACATATTTGAATATTTTGAAGGCATAATACCGATGTTAAACAGGTTTATGGAGGATTCCTTAAAGTTTTACATTTTTTGAAAATTTACGCAATTAATACTGTTCTTCTATTCTATATACATATTATACACTAGTCTTGACTCCATGCGTCCATATACACGATATCGGAGTCTTCTCCATTCTCTGCTATCACAGCATAATGCTCAAATACAGTGAACGGCTGGTTGTTCAAGTTTTTACGTAACGTGGCCAGAATAAGTCCCTCGTTTCCTTCCTCATTGTACGCTCTGCCATAGCCGGCCTCTAACACACTCTGCCAGGTAGCCTTGTAAGTGTCGGTGGTGTGGCTGATGAGTTCCAACTTGTCGTCATAGACTAAGACATCACAAAGAGACCTGATATCGTTGAGTCCGAGATCGATATTGGTGATTTTGTTGGCTATGATGAACTCCATAATGGCATCTAGATTTACAAACCCTGTATGGTTAGAAGGATACGAAGCTTGTATAGGATTGTTGGCAGAGGAAGGAGGCTGGAATGCAGTGGGATATGTTTTGGAAGCAGTGAATCTCCAGATGACTGTCAAAAGTGAGTCTATAAACTCAGTATCGAGTTCGGAGTCTGTGAACCAGGGTCCACCTGTAACTTCTATAGATGGCTGGAGGTTGTACAACATGTAGATCTTTCTTGTAGGGTGTTTGACTGATTTGATAGATTTGATGTAACGCTGGTTTTCCAACGCCTTCAAGCATCTTACAACAACATGCTGGTGCAAGTTGGTTTTTGCCTTGATGGTTTTTGTCCATATCCCTTCTCTTCCTGAGGCTTCAATATAAGAATAAACCATGGCTTCATCGTCTGTCATCTGGGTGATTTTGTTCGCTTCTGTCGTTGAAACGGCCTGAAACTTCAAGTCACCATCTTGTTTAACCAATTTAACGAGTTTTTTGTTCATCAACTCCTGTGCAAGGTTGAGAAGCTCTACTGGAGTCGATATATGGAGCATCTGTTGAAGCTCTTCTTGGTTGAAAAGAGTAGAGGAAGGAGACTCCAACATCTTGCTGTGAAGCAAGTGTGCCTTCTCTGAAAGTTCAGCCATGTTCAATGGGGTATATATATAAAGGCTAGCGAGTCAGTTGGGGTGAACAAAAGTTGGTGACTGAAAAAGAGAATAGGCTCTGGAGATTTTCGCTTTCCAGTTATATTTACTTTATTACTGACTAGCGATGATTTCAGATCGGATTTTTTTCTCAGAATTTTTCAGTGCGAGAAACGAGAATTGTAGAAATAGAAGAAAGAAAGCCAAAGGTATTGTTAGTGAGACGACTAACTTATTGAATGCTCTTCTTGAAGCCATTCAACTTCATTGGAAGGTTCATATTCAACAGGGATGCATATACATACAATTCTCAGTGCATTTCTTTGGTGATTCATTCCTATCATTGTACACTAAAACAACTATAATTGTTCCATACTTCATCAACCACAACATACTTGAGTTTTCTGTAGCTCCACCTTCAATATCGTGTCTATTCCTATTTGAAACCTGTATCCTTGTCATAAAATGGACGATAATCTTCTCGAAGAACTCGAAGGTCTCAAAAATATCACCAAACAACCAACAGCCTTCAAGAAGAAAATAATTTCCAGCAAGAAGTCAAGTCAGAGGACAAAACTCTCATTTGACGATGAAGAAGAGTCTGGAACTGAAGGTAGCATTCAGCTACCCGTGCTCAGTAGACTTGATCAACCAAAAGTCGTATCCAACCGAAAGAACTTCCAAAGTGTCCCTGTTTTCACAAGTAAGAGAGCATTCAGTCTGAAATCTGGAATTAGGTCGCAATCTTCTTCTGAACATGAAATGGAGCTTGAGCTAGATGACGACCCAGAGAACAATCCTGTGGTAGAGAACCCAGAGTTGTTGGATGCCAGTTTACGCGAGAAGCTAGTGGTAACACCAGTTCCAGTAGTGGTGCAAACGAAGAAGTACGTTCCTATTGAAACTAACCGATTTGAACCGCTTTCAGATAGACAATTCAAGAAACAGCTTAAAACAGAATACGCGGACGAATACAATTATGACGACGGAACAGAGAAGGAACAACCGAAAGAAAACGAAGAGACAGATATAGTCATCAATACAGAAGATATGATGGCGGAAGACGAGCCTTTAGATTTACGGCAGAACACAAACTTTTCTATCAACAGCGACAGGTACGACTTTGAGCTTGACGATGATGAAGATTCTGACGAAGAAGTTGATGATAGTGTCTCGAAAAGGAACAAGAATAAGAAGGTAGAACTTCGTGAGATACTCACAGTAGAAGAACAGGTAACAGCTATGAAAAATTCGATTCATCAACTCGAAATAGCTAAGCTTGAACAGGAGACTAAAAAGAAACAACTAGAAAATGATTTGGAGACGGTCCGTTCGAAGTTGGATGCTTTACGAACTGAGCTAGCTTCTTTGTAATATATTATGTGTTATATAAATGGCTCTGGTAGCCTGTATCAATAGTATTATACTTGAATACTAGAACATGTAGATTGTTGATTTTACTTTAATTCTTCTCTTTGAAACTATATTGGGATTAAATGGTAATAGGCTTGTTTATTGCTGTGACTGCTCTGTATGACTTTGCGTAATTTTACAAAATCATTGATTTTCACAACAATTCTATATAAATATTACAGTTCCCAATTATTCATAGAAGTTAAGGCAAATGTAACACAAATAAAATTCATTGTTAACAACACAAATTCGATTGGAATAGATTTCTCATATATGGCTTCAAGGTTAATATATCTTCATAATGAATATAAAAGATATTCTGGTATCTTTCAGTTGCTAATCAGGCCACCACAATTCCGATGATCTTACCGTATTATCCTCTTATGTAGCCATAAGAGTATTCTCTCAACTTGCGAAGCCAGTATTAGTCAACATCTCGACATTCAGCAGTAACGTAGACTTTTCTTTCTATAAAAATCCCGACACGACCACAAGAAACTTACAATTCCATATAGTTGCAACCTATATTATGTACTGTAGATTACGCTCGTAGGGGTAATTTTCAGTCTGAAGATTGCTCACCGCGCTTAATTGCCCAATTACCTCTTTCGTGAGTCATGGCAAATTTTGAAAAATTTTTGTACTTATATAATTGGAAATTCTTTCAATCTTTTTGAATATAGAACATTGAACATTTAGCAACTATCAAACACTATCACATCATGATTATGACCGTTAAATCTGCTAGCAGTAAGAGATTTTTTTCCGCTACCACCTTGAAGAGCCAGAAACCTCGTCATTTGGTGAATATGATACAATTGAACAACGAGGAGTTGGCTTCTTTGGTGAATAAGGCTGCTGGATTCAAAAAAATCGTCAGATCTGGCGAAACATCACCAGTAAACCATCAGAAGCTCTTGGGGAAATTGGTCGCCCTTTTGTTTTCCAAGAGATCTACCAGAACCAGAATCTCTACCGAAGGTGCTGCAGCCTTCTTTGGAGCGCAACCTATGTTTTTAGGTAAGGATGACATCCAATTGGGAGTTAACGAATCGATGTATGACACCACAAAAGTGATCAGTTCCATGACTTCGTGTATCTTTGCCAGAGTCAACAGACACCAGGACATTCTTGACTTGTGTAAGGACTCCTCTGTTCCTATTATCAACTCGTTGTGTGACATGTACCATCCATTGCAAGCCATTACTGACATTCTTACTATTAAAGAAGCCTTTGGCAAGACTCAGGGCTTGAAGCTTGCCTGGATCGGAGATTCCAACAATGTGATTAATGATTTGGCAATTGCATCGTTGAGACTGGGCATTGATGTTTCTGTTTCAATTCCACAAGGTGTCGAGTTCGATACTGAAGTCGGCAATAAGGCTCACGAAATAGCTAAGGAACAAAATTTGCTGTTTGAAGTTGTCCACGACCCTGCCGTAGCCTTGAAGAACGCCGATGTCATAGTCACTGATACCTGGATTTCCATGGGACAAGAAGAAGAAAAGATCGAGAAGTTGAAGCAGTTTGCTGGTTACCAGATCACCCCAGAGATGATTGCAAACGGTCAAGCCAACAGCAACTGGAAGTTCATGCATTGTTTGCCCAGACATCAGGAAGAAGTAAACGACGATGTTTTCTATAGCGACCGTTCTCTTGTGTTTGAAGAAGCTGAAAACAGATTGTATGCTGCAATGGCTGTGATCGAAGCATTTGTCGTGAACAAGGGAGATTTATTGAAGTAACTGGACGTAAATGAGCCTATAAAATAGACTTTTTCAGTACCAAGCGAGCGAAGATTCAGAGAGTGAGAGAGTAAAGTGAGTCCGTAAAATATCAGAATTTTGACTCTGGACTTCGCTATTGACACATGGTTATGGAAGGGTGTTGGGATGCCATTACGGTCCATTCATTACGAACATATTCACCATCACTTTGCAATTTTATTGGATGAAGCTCAAACCCGACAAAGTCTAGAATTTGACTGCGAAAAAGCTGCTGCGATAAGCGCAAGAAAAATGGTAAATAATACATAGATTGAATATTCATATGAAGTGCACGATTTAAACTACGAGATGTCTGTTTCTTTGACGTAAACGTGTGAATTTGTTAGCAGGCATTCTTGGCAAGGAGATTCTTGCTAATTGTGGGTTGACGGCCGTACAAAGCGTACCACCGTATTGGCCAGAAATGCCACCGTATGCTACGGAAAATATTGGGGGATCACCCCAAAATAGGCACACGATCCGTGGATCGGCATAAAGATGAACCGAACCACTGAACTGCTCACTCTGACGTAATCGAACTTCTAATTGAGTAAAAGCGAGACCTGTCCAAGTATCAGGAATGATGCGTTTCGGGTCTGTACGTTTTGGATCATACCCGAAAAATCGGCTACTTCCAAATCAAGCCCGCGCGCCTGATATGCGACTCCCCAATTAGTAATATCCCCGTGAGCCACACAATTCCCCACGACTTCAAATACGCTATGAATCTCCAGCTTGAAAAATTCTTCTTCTTCCTGTCACCAATTGCAATTTATTCAAACCAATTTCAGGCTAATAGTACGGCGACCCACAGACTACTCCGTGTGCTCAAAGAATATTATCACCTATTTCCGCTCCGGATCCGCAATTGCAATTACAGTTTCCTTATCGAGTTTTCGCATTGAAAAATCTACAATTCAATAATTGAATAATTGAAACATCAGTTGACTTTACTAATTTATTACTCCAACTTTCTCTGTTACTGAAATGACCTCCGTTTTCGTATCAGGTGCCACCGGCTTTATTGCCCAGCATGTTGTCAAGGACTTGCTTGCCAAAAACTACACTGTGATTGGCTCTGTGAGATCCGCATCCAAAGGAGACCACTTGGCCGAGCTCTTGGGCTCCAAAAAATTCTCGTACGAAGTCGTAGAAGATATTGAAAAGGAAGGTGCCTTTGATGCTGCATTGGAAAAACACCCCGAGGTGTCTGTTTTCTTGCACACCGCCTCTCCTTTCCATTTCAAGGCTACCGATAACGAAAAGGAGTTATTGTTACCTGCCGTTAACGGAACGAAGAATGCGTTCAGAGCCATCCAGTTGCATGGAAAGAATGTCACCAATGTGGTTCTTACGTCATCATACGCTGCCGTAGGAACTGCCTCTAAGGACGCCAACAAGGACGAAGTTATCAACGAAGAGTCCTGGAACGAGATTACCTGGGAAGAGGCTCTCAAGGATCCTGTTTCTGGTTACAGAGGTTCCAAGACGTTTGCTGAGAAGGCCGCTTGGGAATTCCTCAAAGAGAACAACCCAAAATTCGTGTTATCGGTAGTGAACCCCACTTTTGTATTTGGACCACAAGCATTCGATTCCGAAGTCAAGGACTCCTTGAACACATCTTCTGAAGTTATTAACGCGTTGCTCAAGCTGGGTGCAAACGGAGTTGTTCCTCCTGTCAAGGGAGGCTTCGTAGATGTGAGAGATGTTTCTTCTGCCCACATTACCGCATTTGAAAAGGAAGCAGCATACGGCCAAAGGTTAATTTTGAACTCGACTCGTTTTACTGCACAAGAAATCGTAGACATCTTGAACAAAAGATTTCCCGAGCTCGTGGGCAAGATTCCTGTCGGAGAACCAGGTACTGGACCTTCTTTACGTGCCAACAATGCCACTATTGACAACACTAAGACCAAGAAAATTCTTGGAGTTTCTGAGTTTATTGGATTGGAAAAGTCAGTTGTTGATTCGGTTAGCCAGATTCTTAGAACTAGAAAATAATGGGTCTAGGTCCAAATGCCGAATCAAGGCTTTGATTTCTAATGAAATGCCCTGATGGAGTGTTGATGGTTATAGTTATGATTATCGTTATTCTATTATTTAGATACAGTGATACATACTATCATTTTATTTTGCCTTGTAGACAATTAGTATTGGCCATGATGGTAAACATCTATTATTGGTAAATATTGGTCATGTTGGCGATTTACCCTTTTCAGAAAAGCCGGAACAACATTTGTCAACAACGGGTTCCAGAATCTTGGATGCGTTAATACGGAAAATATTGAACGCTCGATCCGATACCAGCGAAGAATAATTTTGGTCAGATCAATTGTTCATTCTGGCATAATCTAACAAGTGGTGCCAAGAACTGCGATTACGTAAAATTAATAACTACGGTAATAAGATAATAAGAATGGCATGAAGTCGAACAAAAATGACGCTTTTCGGACATGCGGTCTGATCGGCTTCGTGCGCAAGAGAACATGGCTCATCGGCATTATCTAGATAAACGACAATTTGAAGAAGTAAATCATTACCAGAAGAAAGAATTTAACCTAAGCCAAAAATAGATGACAAAAACCTAAACTACCGTAACGAGCCAGTTTGAAGCAGGGAAGCGATGTTCAGCTTAAAGCATAAAGCATAAAGAATATCGTACATCTCCTGGTTTGTGCAATCAGTGGTAGGGCTGGCTGCATCATCAGATTTTGAATACCGTAGAGCTGAAAAATAATTTCTGTAGTCCGATCACACACAATCACAATAAGAAAGCAAAATATTTTGCTGGGTCAACCACGTCTTTCATCGTAATTGCAATGTAAATATATTTCTAGGCGTTCCCAATATACGGGGACTTCCATGACAAACGGTTGACAAACCGGATGTCCGCCGTATTGCACCGGTGATTCACCTTTTTTTTTTATGTAAGTGAACTAAATGGTGCCTTACATAACCTAGAGTAGCTTTTTTAAGTACGTGCGCGCAAACGGCGGCTGTTCCGCTTTTAACGGGTTTGGCATTAGCACGCTTAATAATGGAAGCCTTACCGAAAACAGTAGCTCTAAAGCGATGATGAAGCCAACTCGTTATTATATATATTGATGCCATGGGAGCAGATGATTCGCCCAAGTAGTAACAAACTTTTATATTCGTTTTAACATTATTGGAAGCGTTACTATTCTTCTATTTGCTACTTGCTCCCCTCATTACACGACCTCATCATCTGTCAGCTCGTATCCCAGGTTCATTGCAACTTCACCAGAACTCCAAGTCTTTAATCATTTTCAATCATTTTCGGTATTCTTCACCATAGCAAGCTTGTCAGCTATATTGAGAATATCAGATACTCTATCTAGTGCAGGGAGTTCACCATTATCAATACTATCTTATTTCAGCCATTAGTCATCATTTGACTCACTTGTCTGAAGCCTATTTACCCATTTTTGGTATACTTGCCGTGTACTGAAACCGTTATACGACTGTGACTGGATTACCCAAGTCAAGGTCTTACTACCAGTGTCCAAGATTTCTACCATCACATTGACAAACTCGGTCTTCCAGTACCCAACTATGCTTAGTCCTACCATAGTTGTGCAACAGAAGACGCCTCAAGACGACACCTCTCGAGAGGAGTCGTCGACTCCATCTGAGGAAGGGATAACTTACAAGGGCAGAAAAATTGCTCGATCTGTTCGGTTGCAGCAGATGAGAGAGTCGCAAAAGTTGCTTCGTGAACAGAGGAAACTTAAGATCAAGAACTTGGAAGATGAAAACGCCCGCTTGAGGACCCAGATCGACATTCTAAAGAAGGCCTCTGGAAACTACATACCAAAGAGCGCAAACCCAGATACATTCTTTCCTCCCAAGTTGTTGGAAATAACATACAACCACGAGTATGTACCTCTCAACGGTGACAGATTTCTTCAAGGTTTGCCAGATGAAATCATCCAGAAGTTCTATTTGGATGACGGGAAGTGTATCGTAACTGCAATTCTAGAAAGAAATTTCGACTGTATCGCCATGGATGAGCCAGTGGAAAGAAGCTTGCGGTTGAGGAACGGAGTATTTAGATACTCGCCCAGCGACGAAATCACAAGGACGTTCTTCACGCAATTGAGGCACTATACTATTTACAAGTCGGTTCCTGTTCAGTGGCTTGAAATTAACAACTTCCTTCCAGGAGGGACTATCTCCGTGTTCACCATTGTTGAGTACATCTACAAGTACGCAGATTTACACTCACTAAGTATGGAATTGTTGGGGTTGTTTATTACCAAACACTTGTTCGCTACTTACTGGGGACCTGCTTTATATGTTACCGATTTGTCGGCCTGTATTTCAGCAGCTCTGGATCCTCTGTACGATGAAGAGTATTTATCAGGAGGAGTACCCCAAAGGATTTGCGAATAGCAGTGGCACAAGGTTTGGGTTAATTGGGGTTTGGCGTTCATGATAAATTTCTACCTACTACAATTGGATTGTATTTCTTTCAATTTTTTTTAGTGTTGTTATCTCTCTACAGGGTGTAGAGAACTTAGAATATAGCAAAATTTAATAAGATCACTGACTGAAGCATAAGGCAATGTTATCAATGGTAAAATATTTAATAAAAACTTGTAGTCTGAAAGTAATGCGAAATGCAGAAATGCAACCGCATTGCATAAACGATCTAGTACTTCGGAAGCATTTACTAAAAGGATCATTTAATAATAAACACATCCTTCAGAAGAGGAGAAACAATGATTGGCACAGTTCCGTCGTGTGCAAGAAACAAGTCCAGGGATATCAGTTAGTGGAAACTGCACGTGTATGCCAAATTGGAAAGCGGAAACTTCAGCTAGTTTTGGTTGCAGATCTGGAAAATAAAGGCCAAGACAACAGCCAGCTTTTGAAGGAATGGGGGCCCCAAGGATCAAATGCCGTATTTTTTTCATTTCTAAGATAGCATTTGGACTTGCCTCACAGTGAGGAAATGAAGTTAAAGGGTCTGGCAGACGTGGCACCCCACGTCTGAGAGTAACTTTCGGAAGCATAAGGAAGGCTCCGGAAGCCCCCACGGAGTCCCGCAATATACAAATGATACAAACGTGAACGCGTGACTAGGGCAATCTTGCTACCTTATTCAGTCTATTCTTAAACGTATTTAGATAATTATCCTTGCAGGTGCTGCATGTTGCACAGCCAATAAATTTGCAACCCTGTCCTGCAAGAACACACAAGGGGCATAATTGGGCAGTTCCCTGTAAAGTAATTTGTCTTCTTGTCACTGCTGTGGGATGAGAACTAATAAATGTCTACCGCTTGAGTTTGTCTTTCGTAACTAGGCGGGTTATTCGCAGAAGTATTGATCTCCTACAAACGCTGCTGTTTTGTCAGTTTAAATTTGTCGGGATTCTCCAGGTGGTTTCTTCAACAAATGGCTAAAGCTTATCTGGCCAAAAAATCAATGAATGAACATTTCCATGATTTCTCCTTTGTTACAATATGCGCGTTTATCAAGTTGCAGCTTAACAATGAGGAATTATTTCGTACTGAAAGTTACAAAATACCACTTTTTGCACAACCAAATGGACCGCGCGATCTTTGATGCGATTTGGAGCCTTAGATCACAAGGCAAGAGCGGATAAAGCCAAGTTCTGATTCCTTCTGTAAATGACAGGCTTCAAAATCCACTTTCAGTATGTACTACTCCTATTTACTCCTATTTAAACTTGTTGTACCGCGGAATGTGCGGGTGGAACTGAATTTCTGAAGATGGCCCTTGTTAGAAAAGATTACAAAACGATCAAGTCACAAGATGTCTAAAATTCTTAGAGCAATGGCCCAAAATTAGCTACATGGCGAAAATTAAATTCTGATATACAAACGGTTGCCAAATAGAATATGCTTTTCTCATTTAATATATTTAGATGTTCTCCAGAATAAGTTGTCCATTTATTCAGTTAAATAACAGCTACGGATCCTTCACGTCTACGCGGCTTAGATCTTTCATATCTCTGCGGGAATGATATTGGAATTGGATGAAAATATTTGTAGAAAACTTCGTTCATGTACACTTCTCTTTCTTACTTTTAGTATATAAATCCTAGGACACATTTCTACAGTTACTCTACCTGATGCCATAAAGCTATGACTCTTGCACATCGCATTAAGAAGGGTGCCTTATTGCTTCTTATTTTACTTTTTGGAACTTTCAGTTTCTACTATTTAAAGTCATACGACAGTTTGGTTCAATTGCAAAGTTCGCTAGCCAAACAGAATTTCATACCCATTTCCCACTATCCAAGTTCAGAGCCACTTGTGATTTTCCCAAAAGTATACAATCATTTCACTGGCAACTTTACTGACCTCTACCACTTTCAGTACACCCATGATACCGTGAAGCCTAGAAATGTCGTCCAGTATTCTGGCAATTCTTCGACCTTGTCTCGGCGTATTGTAGACCAGAACTTCAAGCAGCATCCATTAATTGTTTTCGATTCAAACAACGAGCAAGAAGAATGTTCCAAATTGAAGGATTCTCGCATAATGGAAATCTCAGCTTATGAAGAGCTCGATCGTCTGTTGGAGCCTATGGTAACACAGCTTTTGTATCAGCTTGAGAACGATGAAGCTTTTTTTGAAATGAAGGATGTTTTCATGAAGGAAATTCAGAGGCAACAGGAAGAAGGAATTCTTCATAAGCATTTCTTCAAGTTTGGTGGAACTTCTGTATGGTTGAAAGAGCATGGAGTTCATTTCATGATATCAAGAGTAGTCTTCAGTCTCAAAGGCTTTAGAAATGCTGCAATAGTGAGTTTGGCATATGCCCAAATTTTCAACGACAATTGGGAAGAAATGAAGGATGTAGAATTGATTTTTCCTTCGCGATCTCCCCATAGTGATGAGCCCATAGTATATAAGAGTATGAAGTTCCCATCATTCCTTCCAATACCTTATTATCAAAATTTTGATTACCGGGAATCTAGATTTTATGGACCAGAGGATCCTAGACTTTTGCTAGTGAAAAATTCATTGGGCCACGAAGAACCGTTAATGGTTTTCAATGCATTCCAGCGTAAAATTAACCAAACCAGTTTGTCCGAAGAAGGACAGATGAATGTGACCTTCGGGTTCTATCGTCTGATGTTCCTTTGCTGGCCATTCCAATTTCAAACAGGTAAGGGTGACATCGAAGGAGTCAGGAACGAAACCACAGACCATATTGTATACAACAAGATTGTGGAATTGAGGAGAGATAACACCCAAAGGTTAAAGAAGCAGAAAAACTGGACTCCATTTATAGATTTGACGGAAAGAGATGACAATTACGACAAACACATATACTTTGTCTACAGATGGTCCAGTTTGGAAATTTTGAAATGTAAACTCACTGATTTCTCCAAGGTCGGAGAGTCGCAGTGTTTGTTTGTTTATAAACGAGAGACCAAGCAGAAGGATGATATTGATGTTGGATCTCTAAGAGGAGGTACGGAACTTCTCCAAGTAGATGTAGGTGGACACAAAGCATGGGTAGGATTCCCTCGAGCTCACATTAAGTATTGTGGATGCGGCAGGGCCATGTACCGACCAAACTTGGCGGTTCTAACACAGCACGGAAGAGAATACAAAATCAGCTACGTTTCTTCCTTTATTTCTCTTGATGTGAAAATTATAGGCTGGATGAATCCGGATGTAGAGTGTGTTGAGAAAGACCCCAGTGTAATGCTTCCTAATGGTATCTCATCCTGGGAGACTATTGGAGAAGTTGATTATTTGACGTTGACAATATCTGTCACTGATGAATCAAATCATATCATCCAGATAAAGAATTTGCTTGAGCACATCAAACAAATGACAACAACAGAGAATCCTACATTAGGGTTCAATGACAATGCTATTGACTGTGCTATCAAACAGTCTAAGAACTTTTGCAAAAAGTACGGAGATCTGCAGAGGAAGATGCAAAAAGAGAAGAAGTTGATGGAAGACAATGAAGACTAAGAGAGTATTTAGATAAATAGATTTATGTCACAGGAATAACTCAATTTTGTAGAAGGTTGTTAGCAAATACAGATTTTAATTTCCTAAGTAGGAATCAGAACATAAAATTCCCTTTTGATTGATTTTATTTGATTCCAGTCGACAAGAAAATACCCACGATTGCCCGTGAAAGTACACAGATGATACAACCTGACCGTTTCAACTATTTTTGTCAGGCCCGTGTCAAAAAAGGCTGCATGCTGCACAATGAGTTTTGCAACCTATCCTGCATGAGAATACTCCACTATACTCAAATGGTAAGCCTTGGGAAGGAGCCGAATTGAGGGAATATTGGCCTAGATGGGTTGTAAGAGCAATAGAAAGAGACTCAATATGAAGTATGGATATGGAGAGATGGCCAGCAAAAAAAGGGACATCTTACGTATATTTTGACAAGAAAGATTGTACTAAAAAAGCGATCAGAAGATAATGCACTACTAAACTATAAAAAGATCCAAAAAGATAGGTGAGCTGAATATGCTCAACTTTCATTTTAAAATTAAGAGCATCTAATAATAGAACAGCCGAGACGTCAAATTCGGTTTGTCTAGAATAGAAGCCGTTTCTCCTATTTTAATAGACGAGCGTTAACAGCCAAACTTTTGACCGGCACGTACAGAAACTGTGCTGTACCAGAACAATTTTTTCAGAGCGAATACATGTCAAAGTTACTTTGCCATCTCTTGGCATCGGCTCTGAGGTTAGACAAATCCAGAATCACAACCGGTCCAGCTCTACACTCCAGCCTGATTCAACCCGGGGTTCTGGATCTCATATCCTGAAATCGATTTTCACTGGGGTTGAGGACTGTATCGTGAGAGAAGATATGCACGTGGATCTAGTAATAATTAGAGAGGCTCAAGGCATAGCCTGAAAGGCTGATCAAGATTTTCCCGTGTGTCAATAATGTGGTCCGTTAAGAGTTGGAATAACTGGGAATAAGCATATCCAACCTATGAAAAATTAAGAGAATTATATTGCTGGACACATCAACGGGACTTCTATAATTGCCAGCAATAGTGCACTGTGAGATCAGAGATAGTAGAGGATCTCTAGTTAGAAAGTATAGTGCCTTGTAATCATTGGAAATGGAAAAGAGACTTCACGGTTAGATTCATAGCTACTTTTCATAGTATAACTAGATTTTCATCAAAATTGAGTCCTACTATTTCTAAATATTCTTGCTTCTGTCATCCTCTATCACAACCTGTTCATGGCTACTCCACATATCGCTATAAAAGCAGCGTTTGGGCTACTTGTAGTACTTTTTAGTACTTTCTTCTGCTACTACGCCAACTGGTACACCGATTTGCTTCAGTTGCTGCTTGTGGACGCTGGCACTAACTCCTTGCCCATATCCCATTATTCACATTCAGAAGCCCTTGTGATCTTCCCCAAGGTGTACCAACATTTTACTGGGAACTTCAGTGAGCTCTATCGTGAGCAGTACGGCTATGATTTTGTTAACAATGCGGATGTAATCCAGTACTCTGGGAATTCATCTAGCTTATCTCACTATACCATCAATCAGAAGTACAAACAGCATCCAGTAGCCGTATTTGATGCGAATACCGAATCAGAAAAGTGCAGCGAGATGAAGAACACTCACAATTTGCAAATTTCCGGCTATGATGAGCTCAACCTTAATTTAGATAGTATGGCCAAACAGCTATTGCACCAGCTTGAGCATGACGAATCGTTTATTGAACTAAGAGGCTTTTTCAAAGACGATATTAAAACACAACTACGAAAAAGAGTACTCCTGAAACATTTCTTCAAGTTTGCAGGAACTTCGGTCTGGTTGGAAGATCACGGAGTGCATTTCATGATTTCACGAGTCCAATACAGCTCAGGTGGCCTGAAAAGTAGCCCGACCATGAGCTTGACATATGCTCAAGTATTCAACGAGAAATGGAAGGAGTTGAAGGATGTAGAATTGATAGTACCCTCAAGAACTCCCAACAGTGATGAACCCATGGTGTACAAGAGTATGAAATTCCCATCCTTCCTTCCAATACCTTTCTACCATAACGTAAATTTCCAAGATGGTAGATTCTATGGACCAGAGGATCCTAGACTCTTGTTAGTGAAGAATTCCATGGGACGCGAGGAACCATTAATGGTTTTCAATGCGTTCCAGCGTAAAATTGACCAAACTACTCTATCAGAAGAGGGACAGATGAATGTGACCTTCGGGTTCTATCGTCTGATGTTCCTCTGCTGGCCATTCCAATTTCAAATGGGCAAAGCTGATGTTGAAGGAGTCAGAAACGATGCCACAGACCACATCATATACAATAAAATTGTAGAGTTGAGACGAGAAAACACCCATAGATTGGGTATACAGAAGAACTGGAGTCCATTTATAGACTTGACGGAAAGAGGCGACCACTACGACAAGCACATATACTTTGTCTACAGATGGGCGAATTTGGAGATCTTGAAATGTAAGCTCACTGATTTCTCCAAGAATGGAGAATCACAATGCTCATTTGTGTATAAGCGAGATCCTAAATTGAGTGAAGATGCCGATGTCGGAGCTCTCAGAGGTGGCACGGAACTTATTCAAGTAGATATTGGAGGTGATAAAGCTTGGGTGGGATTTCCTCGAGCACATTTAATGAAATGTGGATGTGGTATGAACATGTACAGACCTAATTTGGCAGTCCTAGTTCAGCATGGGCACGATTATAAAATCAGCCACATTTCTTCATTTATGTCTCTTGATATACCTGTTTCTGGATGGAGAGTACCGGAAAAGAAATGTACTAAATACGAGGCTGATGTGTTAATTCCCAATGGAATTTCTTACTGGGAGAAACACGGAGACGATGACTATTTGTCTTTAACACTTTCGGTTGCAGATGATTCTGTTCACGTAATCCAGATCAAGAATTTGCTCCAGCAAGTCAAGGATATGACCAAAACAGAGAATAGCAATTTAGGATACCATGAGAATTCTATAGAATGTGCTATTAAGATGTCTGAAGATTTTTGCAAAAAATACGGAAACGAGCAAAAGAAGTTGCAAATAGCCCAGAGTAGAAAGACAGAGAGATGAACAGTGATATTTATTAGCATGTATTGAATAGAAATGTTGAAAGCTAACATGTAGGAGGGTAATCAAAACAGAGGAAAGAACAATTATAAGTAAAATTACAGAATTCAAGTTGTCGCCAATAGTGGTACCATTCTCTTTGCTACCCCATATGAGCTACATAGAAACGGGTGCAAAAAGTTTATCTTTTGCAATCACCTGCATGTACATTTTAGATCGAGATGGTTGAAAAAAATTTTAGGCTAAACCTACAATATCTTCCTTTTCACAGCCAACGCCAAACATGTCATACGAGGGGTTCGAAGCGCTTTCTTCGGTAAATGAGGATCTCCTCACACCATGTTCACATTATGGTCCAGTCACTGCCTTGAAAGTCCACTCACAATATGTTTTGGCTGGTTATGGCTGTATTTTGAAACTTTTCAAGATAAATACCATCTCGAACCAAACCAGTCTCATTTTCACCCAGCAAGTTTTCAAGAAAAACAAAATTCACCATATCACTGTAAGTCCAGAAGGAAGTAAGGTAGTAGTAAGTGGTGGTAGATCTTTTGCAGTTTTGGATCTCAAGCAATTGACCTCAAACTCTTCTGTCTCTGTAACTGAAAAAGCTATCAATGAATGGATCACTACTTCTGAATTCTTGAACGAAAACCTCCTTTTAATTTTGAACTCGCACAATACCATCTACCAAATTGATGTTTCACAACTGTCAACCACTCAGAACTTTGTTTTAGTGGAAAAAGTCGATTGTAACGAAAAGTCGATTTTGTACAGTGGCTCCATTAGAGTGCTAGCCGACCATCGAGTATTGGTAGCAGCTGGAACTGTCATGAGCGGAGTCCTCATCTGGGATATGAATTCGAGACAGATTCTCCACAATTTGACGGAACATGAAGGCTCCATTTTTGGTGTAAAGATCGACAAAACAGGTAGATACATTGTATCTTGTTCTGATGATAGGTCTATAAAGTTGTACAACTTTGAGAATGGGGCTCTTTTGGCAACTGGATGGGGTCATGGTTCGAGAATATGGACTCTTGAATTTTTCCATGACCAATCTAATGGCATCAAATTGATGAGTGGAGGCGAGGATTGCACCGTCAGAATCTGGAAGTACTTAGATGGCCAAGAGATTTTGACCCAAGAAGAGTTATGGGAAAATGCTCATAGAGGTAAGCATGTCTGGTCAGGAGACTTGGATGATATTAGCCTACAGATTTGTGTTACCGGTGGAGCAGATGGTAGAATAAGACTTCATGATATACTGGGTAGAAGTACCAGAGAAGAGTACAGATTAGATTATATCTTTGAAACTTCTGGTTTGAAACTCCAAAAGAACGAAATTATCAAACAATACTTCTTGTTATCACAATTGAACTCCTTGATCATTTTGACGTCCCACGGTAGTCTCATTTTGTTTAATGAAGTCCTGAAATTATTCTCTAAAATACAGCTTGATGCCGAGGAGACTGCCAGATTCACAAATTTCGGTGTAATGAAGGGATTTGATAACATCAATACTGTAGTGTTATGTACCCGTAACGGCAGTTTCTTGATTCTTGAATTTTCTTCAACTGATGTTCAACCAAATAAATATTGGGTTGAAGACGAACACTTGCAAGGCAATAAGGTTACCAACTTTATGGCTCAAGCAGACGAGGAAAGTAACAAGTATTACCTTTTTCTTGACTCTCCTAACCCAAAAATTCCTTTCATTTTGAAAGAATTCACAACTATAGACAATAGATTCACCTACGTTAGCACTAAGCTCTTGAATCAACCACAGCAGGCTAGTTTTACTACAACTGACATGGTGATTGACATGAAGAACAAATGGTTGGTTTTGGGCTCAAGATATGTTACTGTAGCAGTATATGACTTGGATTCTGACGAAGAAACTTTGGAATTGCAGTTGATAGAAAAAAAGCTTTCTGCTGGTGACACTATTACTTCGGTTTCCATAATCGAAAGTAAGAGAAACGAAATCTCTGTGTTGCTTACTGTTAGGGATGGAGTGTACATGTTTGCAAAGATTTTGAAAGATGAAGCTGGCGAGTTGTCACTAAATGTTCATCACCATAATAAGATCTCCAGAGGTTTCATTGAAGGAGGTTGTCTTGTTGCCAACGACTTGATCCTCTACGGATTTAAGTCTTCCTATTTCTACGTTTGGAACGAATCGAAACAAATAGAAATTACCAATGAACTCTGTGGTGGGTCTCATAGGCAATGGGAATTATTCAAAAATGATTCTGATTTCAAATTCATCTACATTAACAAGTCAAGTTTATATATCAAACATTACAAATCAAGATTCACTGAAGCCAGAGGTTTGTTGAATGACGGAACTCATGGAAGAGAAATTAGGGACGTTAGCATTTGTACAGAAACTTTGGCTGATAACTCCAGATTGATAATGTCAGCTTCGGAAGATACCACAGTTAGATTGAGCAAGTTACACGCCAACGGAGAAATCGAGAACTTCTGGAGTTTGAACAATCATGTTTCGGGATTACAAAGAGTCAAATTCA
Source organism: Scheffersomyces stipitis CBS 6054 (assembly GCF_000209165.1). Lineage (NCBI taxonomy): Eukaryota > Fungi > Ascomycota > Pichiomycetes > Serinales > Debaryomycetaceae > Scheffersomyces > Scheffersomyces stipitis. The sequence continues at coordinate 621,077 of NC_009044.1, forward strand.
TGAGCCGAAACTTTGTTGGAAGCTCTGCTGCAAACGAAGAATTCTATATTTGGAAATTGGATACCTTCAATGATAATGTGCCAATTTCTGTGGAATACGCCAGATTGAAGCCTTCAAGTGACAATCCTGACTTGCGTGTCATGGATTTTGATTCTTTCCCATACAAGAATGGTTTCATAATTGCCACAGTATATTCGGATTCCAACATCAAAATTTTGTACTTCGATATCCCAACCAAGAAGTTTGACTTGCTTCTTAATGATTTCTACACAACTTGTTGCATCTTGAACGTTCACTTCTTGACAGTCGGCACTAGCACTTACTTGCAAATTGGAGCTACCGATGGTCATCTTACTATTTGGGATGTCACCAGCATTCTCCGAAACATTTCAGAAAAGCCTAACAAGTTTGAAAAAGCTATTATCAAACAGCAATTGCACCAGAACGGTATCAAGGGCTTGTTGCTTACACCCAAAAAGAACGGCTATAGGATAATTACCGGTGGTGACGACAATGCACTTGTATACTCTCAATTGAGTCAATCTGAAGATGGCCAACTAAGCCTAGAAGTCAAAGATTTTGTAGAGGGTGCAGCTTCATCTACAATTACATCCATTTCGGCTGCTTCAGGGGAAACTTTCATTGTGACATCAGTAGATCAAATTATCAGGAAATGGAATTTGGTCAATGAGAAATTGACTGTAGAATCTGCCAGATACACCACGATTGCTGATACTGGATGCAGTGATTCCACTGTCGTGAACGGCGAGTCCATAATAGTCATTGGTGGTGCTGGTCTTAGTAGCTGGAAATGCTAATTACGTGGCACTGATTTTATAAACGGTATTAATTCTAAATACAATGTAACAATAATAATATATAGGATCTATATGTACGGTCGTATAACATGAAAGGGCAACTTCTAGACAATTTAGATCTTCAATAATCTCAAGTTAAAGGTGGTATCGTTGATGGCTTGTTCTTCATCTATGATAATCTTGTCTTCAGCAACTTCAGAGAAGGCATGAATAGGTCTCTTGGTACAGTTGAGCAAGAGTTCTTCGTTGTTCAACAACACCGAATGGAAGTCCACAGTGTCCTTGATGAGCTTGAACTCAACTTTGACGTCGTCCGTGGTGTTCAAGCCGGCCTTCTTACGCAATCTCTGGATACGGTTGATCAATTCTCTGGCCAAACCTTCGTTCTGCAATTCTGGGTGCATGTTGACATCTAAAATGATCAAAACATCACCTTGCGATCTGGCTTCCTTTCCTTCAGCAGTCTTGGACTCTGGCAAACCACGCTGGACTTGCAAGTCTTCTCTTACCAAATCAATTCCATCAACAGTGATCTTTCCAGATTCAACAAAGTCTTGCACTTCAGCTGAGGTAACGTTCGGCAATGCAGCTTTGACCTTCTTGGCGTCACCCTTCAACTTTTTACCCAAGACTGGCCAGTCAGCAACTGCTGTGTATTCGACGTTATACTTGGCTTCATCAGAAGTGATGACAATATTTCTGACATTCAACTCGTCGGTGATGTAGTCCTTCAAGGATTCCACGTCCTTCAAGTAGTTCTTGTCAGAGTGCAAAACAACCAATTCCAATAAAGGAGTCTTCAACGAGATCATCTTCTTTTCTCTGATGTTTCTGCCTAGTTCAATAACCTTCTGCATTCTCGAAACGGCTACTTCGATTTCTTCATCAAAGTACTCCTTTCTCACGCTTGGGTAAGACAAAAAGTGAACCGATCTGATGTCCTTGACGTCTGGGTTAACAGCAAACGATTCCAAAGTTTCCGGCTTGAAGTAGCCCTTGATTCTTTGGAAAATGTTGTCAGACAAATAAGGAGTAAATGGAGCCATGGCTCTCGACAACGTCAACAAAGCTTCAGCCAAAGTGTTGAGTCCTTTCTTTGTGTCGTCAACATCATTGTCACCGTAACCTTTGATACGACGACGGTTGAAACGAATGTACCAGTTGGTCAACTCGTCAATGAACGACAACAATCTAGGTACAACCGTGTACAATCTGTAACCCTGCATTTCCGTATGGATGAATTCAATCAACGATTGAATCGAAGCCAACATCCACCTGTCCATGACGTTGGTAGAGACCAAGCTCTCGTCGTACTTGAAATCAACACCATTGTCCTTCTTGAAAATATCTACAGCATCCTTCAAGAATTTGTATGAGTTGAACCAAGGCAACAAAACACTCGAAACAACTTCTTTCACACCTTCTTCCTTAAACTTCAAAGTCTCTGCTTTAACAACTGGAGAGTTGATCAAGTACAACCTCAAGGCATCAGCACCATATTTGTTCAAAACTTCGCTGGGGTCAGGGTAGTTCTTCAAACGCTTGGACATCTTCTTACCATCAGCAGCCAACACAAGACCAGTCACAATGACGTTCTTGTACGGAGCTGTATTGAACAAATGGGTACCTAACACCGTCAAAGTGTAGAACCAACCTCTGGTTTGGTCCAAACCTTCAGCAATGAAGTTGGCTGGAAAAGCTTTCAAGAATTTCTCTTTGTTTTCAAATGGATAATGGTTAGAAGCATAAGGCATAGAACCAGATTCAAACCAACAGTCAAACACTTCTTCAATTCTCTTCAATTGTCCCTTGCCCTGTTTAGATGGAATTGTGATACTATCGATGCTTTCACGATGGATATCGGTGATATCATCACGACCAGACAACTTCTTCAATTCGTCAATAGAACCTACACATACAATTTCTTCGAAGTCACTAGAAACCCACAATGGAATTGGAGTACCCCAGTAACGGTTTCTGGAGATGTTCCAATCTCTGGCATTGGCAATCCAGTTGGAGAATCTCTTTTCTTTAACGTTCGTGGGCACCCAGTTAGTCTGTTCTACGTTCTTCAACATATCTGGAATGACTTCACCTACACGGACAAACCAGGCTGGAACAGTTCTGTACATCAATGGAGTGTCTGATCTCCAACAGAAAGGGTACGAGTGCTTAGCCTGAGTACTAACCAATATTCTACCGTCTTCAGTCAACTTCTTGATGATAACCTTGTCTGCATCCTTGAAGTAAAGACCCTTGAGTTCGGGAATCTTGCCGTTCATCTTACCAGCGTCGTCGACAATGTCTGGAGGAGGCCTGTTTTCGTCAATAATGCCGTGTTTGGTAGCGACAGAAAAATCCTCTTCACCATAAGAAGGTGCCTGGTGAACAATTCCAGTACCAGAGTCATCAGTAACGTACTCACCGTCAATAACTCTGAATCCACGGTCCTTGAATTCTTCATAGAAGTTGTCGTACAATGGCTTGTACTTGAGACCAACCAAGTCCTTACCTTTAATCTTTTCAACGATCTTGAACTTGGCTGAAGCTGGCTTCTTGTACAAAGTTGAGAGCAACTTTTCCAACAAAATATAGTGGGTCTTCTTGGTCTCATCCCAGATCTTGACGTATTCAAAGTTGGGGTTGACAGCCAAACCAATGTTGGCTGGCAAAGTCCAAGGAGTGGTTGTCCATGCTACCAAGCTGGTCTCTGGATCATCCAATAAGGGGAAAGCAATAGTGACAGCAGGATCGTTGACATCTTTATAGTTCTGCTGAGCTTCAAAGTTTGACAATGGAGTCGTACAAGCGGTCGAGTAAGGCATAACTCTCAATCCTCTGTAGACAGCATTCTTCTCAAACAACTGCTGGAATGCCCACCATACAGACTCCATGAAAGTTGGGTACAATGTCTTGTAGTCATTGTCCATATCGATCCATCTACCCATTCTCTTGACAGTTCTACGCCATTCACCAGCGTATCTCATAACAATGGCACGACATTCGTCGTTGTACTTGTCAATTCCCATAGCGTAGACATCTTCTTTAGATGTGATACCAAGCTTTTTGTCGATTTCGTGTTCAACAGGAAGCCCATGGGTGTCCCAGCCAAATCTTCTGTCTACATATTGACCGTTCATGGAAGCGTAACGGGGAATAATGTCCTTGACAGTTGACTGCAAAAGATGACCATAGTGAGGAGTACCTGTGGCGAAAGGAGGTCCATCAAAAAAAGCGAATGGTGGAAGATCTTTGGTCAACTCCAACTGTCTCTGGAAGGCATCGAGGTCATCCCACAACTCGATGATGTTCTCTTCTTCCTTAGGAAAGGAGAATTGCTGCGGAGCGGATTCTTCAGACATTCTGCTAGTCTACGAGATCCCAAACTACAATATAGTGAGAGAATAAGTGATATAGTGGTTTGGGGAAAGCGTAGTAGTTTTATCAAGTTGGTATCTATGAGTAATGAAAAAATTTCAGTCGCGTGAGAATCGGTCACGTGTTGCAAACGGTAGTGCTCCGAAGCTGGATGTGCAGGTATTTTATGAAAGCTAATGAGTCATGGACAGACTAAGATACAAATAACAGGAGTCGCTGGTCACCAACCGGTATGTCATTGGTAAGCTTGGAGTGGCAAATTATGAAACTTGGGATTACGACTATTTCTTCGGTTTTTTTTTCCTTTTTAGAAGGGTGGCTAATTGTAGTGTTTCTTCGAACTATTCTCTTACAGATTTGGGTGCAACTCAGTGCTGCAGAGTAAGAGTGTATTCAGTTAGTGGCATCCATACAGCTAGTGGAATAATGTTCTATTGACTTCTAACTTGGCCAGGACTGTTGGCTCTACCTCAGCAGCTTATTTTTCTTGCTTCTTTCTCTTCATTCTTCTATTTTCGCTGTCTAATCTTTTGCATTTGTCGCTATCACTTTTGTTTTCGCAGTCAAATATCGGAATTTATTTTCGCTAACTTTCACTAAATTCTCTGCGAAGTCTCACTAAATCAATTCACGCTAAAATTGGCACAGTATTCCACACTCTTCACAACTAAATGATTACACCCGAAGCTTTCAGGCTGCTGTTGGTGAAAATCACACGATGGACTCCTCAGACAATACCGTCGCGTGTACTTGTTGCGCTTTCCGGTGGTGTTGATTCGATCTGCCTCACGTATTTGCTTCTGCAATACAGCAGACTTTACTGCAACAATGCCATAGCCATAAATGCTATAACCATAGACCATGGATATCGTTCCGGTTCCAATGAAGAAGCAAAAGCCGTGGGAAAACTAGTGGAGAAATGGGGAGTTCAGCATATTGTAAAAAAGCTAGAGTACGAGAAACTTCCTACTGAGTATTCGAACTTTGAAGAAATAGCTAGAATGAAAAGGTATGAAAAGTTCGAAGAAACTTGTCACCAATCGGACGCTTCACATTTGTTTGTAGCTCACAATTTGAACGACCAATTGGAAACGTTTATCCAGAGATTGCAGGGGAATTCGTCAATTTATGGACTTGCTGGGTTGAAAGCCCAAACCTCTTTACCAGTCCAGCTGCAACTTCCGTCTGCAGAGAAGGAAAGAATTTCAGTCATCAGGCCATTGTTACTGTTTGAAAAGTCAGAGATCATTGATACTTGTAAACAACAGAATATTTCGTGGTTTGAGGACTCGACAAATATGGACATAAACTTGACAAAACGTAACTACTTGCGACATCTCATAAACGTAGCTATTCCTGAGAAACTAGCAGCAAATGATAAGTATATTCTGATAAGCAAAGCCAAGTTGATCGAACTGCATGAAGAAATTACTGAAATGGTAGAGTCTCTAGAAGAAAAGGTAGATCTGTTGGATCAAATGGCGAAAACAAATGGACTACTCGCTGTAGATCCTCGTAATGGAAGTTTGTCATTAAAGTTGAGTAATGATATTCTCACAGAAGATAATATTGTTATTGTGGGCAAGTATTTGTATCAACTTCTTTATCCCTTTTCATCAATACGACACTACCATTGGGCTTACGCTAAGCTTGAACGTCAATTGGTACCCAGAATTGTGCAATTTGCACACTCGACTGGAGATTCCAAGCTAACGTATCTAAACTTAACAATCATTCTCAAGAATGAAAATGGAATAACTACACTAGACATTTCAAGACAGCCAATACTACGTGGTGCTTTGAAGGAGATAGCTTACGAGGTTGACCTTACCGCAGAATGGTCTAAGTGGACACTTTTTGATAGACGATTCTGGCTACGTTTCAAGACTTCTCTTTTTAACGGATGCAAAGTAACTGTAGCTCCATACAATCATAAAGAACATAAATCGAAGCTACATCCAGATTTAGAACAGCAAAAGGCTTTGCGATTCTCCAAGGATATGAACAATGTTCCCGTTGTTTTCCATAACGACCAAATCATAGCATTTCCTACATATTCAATGTGTTTTTCGCAGCCAATGTTGGAATGGGAATGGCACCAAAAAGATAACGTATATAGACTATAGACATACACTGTACATATAAACGACTTAGAATAGAGCGGTCAAGGCAATTACAACTTGTAGATTACGGATATAAATGCCAGTACATGCTGAATTGATAATTTAGAAACAAAATAAGAAATGGCTCCTTATATATTAGTTCTACATGCAGGCCAATAAAGTCAAAGAACATGTATTAAAAGAGCTGTATCAAGTCAAGGATATCCACAAGTACGACAGTGACATTAAAACACTAACTAATGAAATCATCGAATCCCAATACGAATCCCAATACGAATCCTAATTGGATTATAAACTGCCTCAATGGCTCTCTAGAAGTAGAGGGCAAGCCAATTCTTTTCATTGCACGTGAATAACATCACGTGCAAACATTTGAAAAACGACGATTAAATCTACACCACTAAATAAATGAAACTCACCAAAATACAATTTCGTACCGAAAGAAGTTTATTTAATTGCACAATTGCGGTCCCATAGTATCCAGCATGTCTGCTACAGTAGGTAATCCGCGAGTTACTGTTCTGCTTCAGCAGAGTCAAATAGCGACGCCTAAGCTGGTGAATCTGAAATATGGAAGCAGTTCTATGAGCAATGGGAATAAGATGAGAAATATTCTGAGCCAACCGTTCAAAGTAAGCCATCAGAGAGTTAACATTGATGTAGATATGCTGCGGAATCGTATTGATGGTTTCACGGAATTAACTCTAGTTCCATTTACCAACACTTTAAAAGTAGTGAGATTAGATTGTAGAGAAATGAAGATCACCAGAGTCACCATCAACAACATGAAGCCATGCAATTACATACATAACGACATTTTGTACATCAATGATGGCAAGTACTTCGACGAAGAAATCGTACTGGCCTATGATGTCAACTTGTTTGACTTGTATTCAGATGAAGTGTCTATTCATCAACATCATATGATCAAGCACAAGCTAGGGTATATCTTTGGGGAGAGCAATTACGATCCCAGAGATCCCCATGCCGATGTATTCTCAACTATTGTCAATACTGAGGAGCTTTCAGTGATGCTTCCTGATAATTTGCGACTTGAATTGACGGACATCAACTCGATCCATACTCCTGGGAGCCAACCGGGAACACTTACTCCTTTGCATTTGAAACTGAAAGCCACAAACAGCGACATTTATACACCTATACAGCTTCGGATCGAGTACGAGCTTGTGAATCCCAAGAATGGAGTCAACTTTGTCTCTGATAGTATAGAGAAGCGTAACTGGCACTCGTACACAACTAATAACACGTACAATCTTTCGACTTCGTCATGGGTTCCTTGCATAGACAATTTATGGGACAGAAGTACGTGGTCTCTTGAAGTAATCATCCCCAGAACAGTGCGAGATATAGGGAATCCTCGTATCATAGGCTCAGAAGAAGCTATGCGAGGGTCGCGCAACCAGAAGAAGAAACGTAGACTAAATAGAAACGATGATTCAGACATCGAGGACGATGAAGACAACGAAGATGATGATAACGAAAACCATGATCTAGTGGTTTGCTCAGGAGATTTCAACAATGTTAAGGAAACACCGCATTCGATCGATTTGTCAAAGAAAGTAGTCTCATGGTCCATCTTTAATCCTGTTTGTGCACATCATGTAGGCTGGGCTCTCGGATGTTTTGAGAACTTTGTCATTTCCGAGTCGACAGAGTCAAGAGAAGTAGACGACGAGATCAAAGAGAACTTTGAAGATATAGACAAGGATGGAACCAGTTCTCCTATAACCATTTACTGCCTTCCCGGTCAGATTGAACAGGCTAGAAACACTTGTATTTTCACTATGAGAGCTATGGACTTTTTTCTGAAGGAATTTGGTTCTTTCCCGTTTAGTTCCTACGGAATAGTTTTTGTTCAGGACAGTGTAGTCGACACCAACAACTTTGCTGGTTTATCGATATTTTCAGATTCCATTTTGTATCCTTCTGATATCATAGAGCCCATGTTTACCAGCACGGAGGTGATTCTTGAAGCCATTTCCAGTCAGTGGTCGGGAATCAGCATCACTCCTCAAACAGTTAACGACATCTGGTGCACCATAGGTATAGCAAAGTTCATGGTCTTTCAGTACTTGAAGGATTTGATGGGAACCAACGAATACAGATTCAAGATCAAGAAGATGATGAATAGAATTGTTGAAGAAGATAGAGGAAAGAAACCATTGGGATACCATTATTTCAGATTTCCTGTCTCTGACTCAGATTTAGACTTCATCAAGTTAAAGGCTCCGATTGTGTTGTTCATTTTGGATAAGCGTATGACCAAGACCGACAAATCATTTGGTTTATCAAGAGTGTTGCCCAAGTTGTTTCTTCAGGCGATGTCTGGAGATCTTCAGAACGGTACCCTTTCTACGCAGCATTTTCAGTATGTTTGTGAGAAAGTCAATAGAAACAAACTAGAAAACTTCTTTAAGCAATGGGTCTATGGAGTCGGAGCTCCAATTTTTAATATCACGCAAAGATTTAACAAGAAGCGTGGAGTAATCGAAATGAGCATTCGTCAAATTCAACATCAAGTTACTAGGAAAAGTGGAACAAACGCTGAATCGTTTATAAACGATTCCATAGCATATTTGGAAGACGAGCCTACTTTTCCAGTTCAGTCTATTTTCACTGGACCTATGACTATCAGAGTGCATGAAGCTGATGGGACTCCTTATGAGCATATAGTAGATTTAAAAGAGGGAAACACAAAGCTTGATGTTCAATACAATTCAAAATTTAGACGTATGAAGAAGAATCGTGATGAAACAAGTGAAAATGCAGTGACTTTCAGCAGACTTGGAGATGTTTTAGAATCAGAAAAGGAGATGGAAGAATGGAACTTGGCTGACTGGGCAAAAGTGGATGATGATCCTATGAATATAGAAGCGTTTGAGTGGATCAGAGTGGATGTAGATTTCGAGTGGATTGCGAGATTTGATGTCAAACAACCTGACTACATGTTTGGTTCACAATTACAACATGACAGAGACGTTGAAGCCCAATTTGACGCCGTCCGCTACTTGGGAAACATAGAAAAACCTTCTACGATCCACTGCACTGCACTAACTCGTACGGTAGTTGATGAAAGGTATTACTATGGGGTAAGGATTGCTGCTGCTGAGGCATTGGCAAACTTCTCCAATTCTGTGACAAACTTCATTGGTGTTCCTTACTTGGTCAAAATTTATAGAGAGCTCTACTGTTTTCCAGGCAGTTCCATTCCTTTGAGTAATGATTTCAACGACTTTGGTAGATTCTTTTTACAGAAAGAAATCCCTAAGCAATTGTGTAAAATTAGAGATAGTGATGATGAGGTTCCCGTTGTCATCAGAAATTTGATACTCAATTTGATCAAATTCAATGACAATACCAACAACAATTTCCAGGACAGTTTCTACATATCAGAATTGGTTCAATCATTGACAACTTGTGCTGTTAATTCCAGTTTTCCCAATTCGCCGAAGGATATATTTCCAAAGTCGCATCCTCACGGGAGCCTGGAGAAGAAGAAGTTTGTTGCCAATGTGATTACTGAAATCAATAGACTTCAGAAGTTAGACGAATGGATACCTTCGTATCATAATGTAGTTTCGGTGACTTGTTTGACTCAGAAAATTCGTTTGGCATTACATGGGCATTTAGATCTTTCGTTCGAAGACTTGTTATACTTCACTGTTGAAAAGTTTCCAATTCAGATAAGAGTGGAAGCTTTCCGTGGTCTTTTTGTGCTTGGTGGTTTGAAGAATAGACATATCTTGAACTATTTCTTGAAGGCATGCCTCTTGGATGTTCGATCAGCTGCTTACAGAGAGCTACTCATTTCGGCTCTAATTGATTCGATATGTGTCGCTGCTGTCAGTGGCACTCCTTCTACGTTAGACGATCCCGAGTTCAAGCCATTTGAAAAATTAAGCGAATCTAAAACTGGGGCCAGTACAGCATTGGCCAATATGATTATTGTTGAAGATGGATCACACAATGAGATGGACGAAAAAAGAGATGTGTTTGCGAGAGCCACTGTAAGTGGAGCTATTGATATATTGAGAAGAGATTATTCCATTGGAAAAGGCTTAAAGCGTACTATATGGGAGCTACTTCATACGTCCTTATTGAGCATCCGTGAGAAGCGTAACTTGTTTTTGATTTGTCAGATCTTGTACAAAGAGATAGATCTGTTCGTAGTTAAGATTCCTATTCCGAATGTTCCTTTGAATGAATTGACGAAAAAGATCGTTACGAAGAACTTGGGCAACGGAAAGGTTGTATTTAAGAGACAGGGTAGATTCAAGATTCAGTTGGCATCACAGAAACTTCTTATTGAAAAGCCTAAGGCCAAGGAACCTAAAGTTTCTCACAAGAAGCCTGTCGACAGAACAGTGAACGAGGTAGCCCTTAATCCTGATGAGTCAAAGGAACCTAAATTGAAGTTGAACCTTAGTATCAAGCCAAGCGCTCCTCCGGCAGCTCCACCTCCAACGGAATCTCCTACTAAGAAACAAAAGAAGCAAGCTCCAGCACCTAAAAAGCATATTCCGGTTGTATCTATTGGAACGCACAATTCGAGAAAATTCGAATTGTCGTTCAAGTTCCAAGATCACAGTTTGCCAGAGTTGAAGCCAGTGTCTGGAATTTCAGTGAAGGTAGGTAGAAGTCAAGTGTCTGTAGACGGAGGCAAAGTAAAGTTCAACTTTAAGGGTGCTTTCAAATCGAGGTTCAGAGATTTGATGGCCAAGCCAGTGGAACCAGCACCACCACAAAAGCCCAAACCCACATTACCAGCGGTGACTACCGTAGAGCCTAATGCACGGTATGTTAAGATTTTAACCAAAGAGAAGAAAGTTTTGATATCGTCTACGCCTTTTGAAGTTTCAAAGGAGTTATCTCCAATAAAACAAGAGGTGGCGGAATCACTTCGAATTCCTGATTCAACTACGTCACTTGATGCTTCTAAGCAGTCGGAGAAGAAGTCTGTTTCAACACCAGATTCTGTCGCTAGTCGTACAGACAAACAGACTAGAAGTTCTCTGGTAGAACCGGAAGTACAAGCTAAAGACAAGACGCCAGTTACACCGTTCAGCAAGGCAGCCAGTCCGTTTTCGTCTTCGCATTCACCTCACGGCACTAAGAGAAAAAAGACTAAGATCTACATTCATTCGGGAGACAACAGCAAGTCGCTGAGCCCACCGGATGCACAGGTAAATAATGAGGTGAAGAACGAACAAAACGTAGATAACGTCCAAGCATCGCTGAACGTTGAGGAAACGCAACCAATTAAGAAAGAGCTAGCAAAGACGAAGCTCAAGCTCAAGCTCAACTTGAAGAAGTGAGATGTATTATTAATGACTTTGTATAACTATTCAATGTACAATATGAACACTTAGGCATGACGTAGACCCCCCAGAGAGTGTGTTTCAATATCTGAGAATACCAAAATATTCAAAGTTACGATACAGACTTTGAGCCATGAGAGAGCATGTATTGGTGACAAAAGACGAGGAACAGGAAAAATAAAGACTCAACAAACAAATTTAAATTAGATATACGATAGGGTTAATATAACATATGAAGAATAGAGTCTGCAGATATACAGCAAAATTCCCCTTAGTTTGACGTTTAGGGAATAATTAAGTGTTTAATACACTATTGCTAGTCTGAGGCAAAGAGCTACATACTACAGAAAAAATTATCTCAAGCACATGAAACCCAATTTGAAGATCAAAAGAAATAGTGAATAACCGAAATAAAACATATGACATTGGAAATCCGTAAGACCTTACAAATCGTAGTCGACTTGTTCTCCAATAGTAACTAGGAAACACCTTGCAAAATAGGAGCTGCCTCGGGCCAAGTTGTGAACCCTCAAAAAGGTGCCCCTTTTGGTTGGCCAGTAGTTAACCAGCAACGAGCCCTGACACAAAGCTTTCGCGCCAGCCAAGCCGTCACCGCTAGACACAAAGGCTTCAGCTTCAGGCTATTCAGGCTAGCCTACGAATCCAAGTACGACCTCGCCTGCACAAGCAGGTCAAAGTACGGTTGCGGTAACATCTCACCTTGAATTTCCTAAAGGAGCAAAAAGGAGACCTGCTGCTCGAAATTATTCAGATGAACACCGTGCAACCAGAGCGTCGAATTTCAGGTTGACACCCTCCACAAGACTAAGTTGGCTAATTCATCTTAGCCAGATCTGGTCAAGACGCGTATTGTGCATCTTTTAGGAAACAAAGAGAACCCAGACGTATATCATTAGCCAGATGTAGAAGCGCCGAGATCGACCAACACATGATCGAAGGGGGGATCTAGGAGTGGTGTAAATAGAGGAGGCACAATGGAGATGAATCTTTGGTGATACAATAGAGTTTAACAATGGGGTCTACAATGGAAGGCTATATTGGAAAACGATTACAACGCACAAGTTATACATTTACCTAAAATAAAGTAACTAGACCCTTTTGGTAAAGGCTTTCACGGTTCAGGCTTTCAAGGACATGGGCATTAATTGCTAATTAACTTTTACTACTGCCGTAGGCTCTTCTCGTATCGCTTTTGTGGCCGATATCGTGTACATTATACTACTTTCGTCATTGGGCCCAACAATGGGTTTTGATGCCTGCAAGGATTATATTTTATGGAGGCTACATTTCCCACTGCGACGGAGTTATCTACTATAGGCGACCCCTGTGAGTAGTGTCTCATGGCATTATATATATATTGAAAGTTCTCAGAGTCTTATGCTTTGATCTTCAATAGCCTTTTTCCCAGGGCATTTATACTTTATCTTCGCATTATTCTGCCTGAAAAATCTGCCCCAGTCTTCTATTTTTTACCTTGTCAAAAATATGTCAGATATTGCAACTTCGAGGAATACTCGACAACCCCAGCAGTCGGCTCTCCCAGACTTCACCTTCACCCAGTACGAGCTTACGTGTATCAAGGAGACATGGAACGCTCTCAAAATCACTAGAACCGTCGACAGCATGTCTCTGGCCCGAGTTCCAGCCAATAACTCGAAGGAGAGCCTACATAATAGCGATAAAAATACCAGCAAAGATGCAAATGTGAATGGTAGCAAGAACAGTGATAACAGCAGTAGCACACAACCATTGCCCAAGTCTTCTGGACCTGTGCATATGAAGAGGTCTAACATCGACGACCATATTCTCAATTTAGAGAAGTTCCACAGTACTCTATGTGGACATATCTTCCAGATCGAGAACGATTTGCCAGAAAACTTGAAGAGAAACGACTTCCACAGAAGTCTGTTGGAGCACTACAATCAGACAATCTCGAACTTTCACTACGAGATGATCCAGACAAGTTATCAGGTAACCCACATGGTGCAGCTTATCTCGATCATGATCAACTGTCTTGAATTCAACAAGTCATTACCAGTAGCTTACATCACCAAAGTGAGTAAAGTCAACTACAGAATCCACGACATGGACGCCTTGGCTTATAAGGTATTTGGTGAAGCGTTGATCATGACGGTTATTGAAGTTTCCAACGAAAGCAACAAATCTAGCTGTATCTGCGAAGCTTTTACTATCAAACACCAGGCGATCTTCAATAAGTTTATATCCAAATTGTTGAACATTTTGATCTACTATGGCTTCGACGAAATGTTAGGAATGAACTCTGCCGTCAACGGCACCAAAGCATCAGCAAACTTACAGAGAAACTCATATATGTCTCTATCTAGCTCTGTCTCAGCTTCGCTGGCTTCTTCGAGAATCGCACTCACCAGAGTTCAAAGCGAAATCTCTACCAAGTCATCACAGTTGTCGTTATACTCTGGAATCGACGAAACTGCTTCTTCTATTGGCATTTCAGACTTCGAATATGCTTCAGAAAAACCAACTAACACTCACAGCATTACCACAGCATTTGGTCTTGACAAGTTCAATTCCAAATCGGAACCAAAGACATTTGAAGATATCAAAGAATCAGACGAATACGAATCCTTTGAGGAAGAGGACGATTCTTTCGACATGCTCAACTCTTTTGCTCCACCAACAGCCAAGACCAGCAAAAACTTGTTCAAGAAGAACACATCAAACAAGCAAATGCCTAAAAATCAACGCTCACTGGGAAGAGTGCCTGTTCATGACGACACTCAGGATAACTGTACAATAATGTAGAGGGAATTATGTATTTATTGGGATTTCGTGGCAGGGTAGCCACTTTTAAATATAAATATTAATTAGGCTAATAAGTGTAGGGAGCGATGTAATAGTCGTTTGTGTCACAAACATGTAATACTGTCTAAAGAATCGTATGGCATTTGTCGTGAAAGTTATTGAAGGGGTTCAATGGCAACGTTCAGTGTCACATTGAGAGATTTCATCTACAAAACAGTTGGAACTATTGGTGTTTCCGTATGCACTGGGTCTCTTGGTGAGTTTAATAGACTTGGCGTAGTTGGTAAATTCAGGTTGAATCGTAACAGAATGAATACCAAATTTGTGCATCACTTCCCGGACTTGACTGACAACCTTCAAGAAAGTATTCTTGTCGATTTGTGAGTAATTCACAGTGGATACAGAAACAAAAGATTCACTGGCAGCTAGATCAACAAGAGGACTGTGGTTATGCACTCCGTTTGGGAGTGGAACTTGAGGAGCTTGCTGAGCATAGCAACTATCTTCAAGCTCTATATGTAAGGAAGCAATCAAGATATCTTCGTTAAGGTTCCAAACATGGAAGTCGTGGATGGACTTAACCAACGGCAATTTGACGATTTCTTCGATTATCAAGTTGGAGTTGATATATGGTGGAGTCGCCTGCAACAAGATCTTGGAAGACTTACGACACAAGGGTAAGGCAGAAGAAAAGATAATCAAGGTGATAACCAAAGAAGTAACAGGATCAGATACGTATCTCCACGAGTAGTCCGTTTTCCAGATAAACAACGCCGTGATTATAACTCCGATGTTACCCAAGGCGTCGCCAAGTACATGGAGGAAGACTCCTTCCATGTTCATCGACTTCTTCTTTACCTTGTGAGCCTTGGCATCTTCCGGTTCAGCACCGTTCTGTTTCTTGAGCAACGGTGATTGCTCGTTGTATCGATCTACTACGGTATCTGGGAGGTAATCAAATACATCTGACGTTGAAGCAGAAGCATGAGAATGGCCGTGTTCGTAGATTTCGATAGAGCCGTTTCTGGGTCTGGATTCGATTCTCAGCTCTTCGTCAGTGACTTCACCATGGCCATGTTCGTGTTCATGAGGAGATTCTGCACCGCCGTGAGAATGAGAGTGGCCATGCTCGTGAAATAAAACCAATCCTACACCGTTGCTACATAAGCCAGCAATGCCTACAACCAAAATGAGCTTTGGCTGGGTGATTACTGCAGGCTCGAAGAATCTCTGGATAGCATCAATAACGATGGTGAAACAAAGAGCCAACAAGAAAACGGCATTGATCAATGCACCCAAGATCTCTGCTCTCTGCCAGCCGTAGGTATACTTTCCGTCAGCGGGCTTTGTATTCTTGACTCTGACAGCCCAGAGAGCTATGATCAACGAGATGATATCGTTCAACATATGGAACGAGTCAGCGATTAATGCCAACGAATGTACCGAATACCCGATGATGGCTTCTAGAAGAAAGAACACTGTGTCCAACACCAAAAGTGCGGCTATTCTGATTTCCTTGTTTTGCATGTCTAAAGTATGGGATTATCGATTCAATTATTGAAGATGAATAGCATGCAATGAAAATAATATGGCGAAGATGATATCAGAATTATGGCGTTTCAATTTTATTCTGCTGTTGTCTATTACAGCTAGCAACGATAACGCAAGCGATGTTCTTATGATCTGATATGATGATATACTCGCTTTTGTGATGTGAGCTTCTTTTGTAGTCTATAGTAGTTGTATTATGCTCTCTTATGCTCTCCTTTTGACGAATTCTATGTCTTTGTACTACTATGCCATATAGCAGACTTCACAATTACAACAGTACAAGCAAATACTGTAAACACCTGATAGGTATAGCAAGGCACTAGCTCTGAAAGAAAGAAAGATTTTTGAAGATAAAAAGAAAAATGCTGGAGGGAAGCAGACTCTTGATTTATAAGTATTTTTACAATGTAAGGGTTTTGCGTATCACGGCCTGCCTGTATGGAGAAATGAGTTCAGCTAAACTGGCGATGAATAAACGAGCTACAACGATACGAGGTGGAAACGCTGATACTAAACTTGGGAAGATCTGTAGCTCAACTCACAGGAGACAAAACTGCTACTTTCAGCAGGTTTCAGTTGCTTTAGACAGAGTAGTTCACAGCTAGCATCTAATATAAATATATGGAGCAAATGGCTATATAAGCACTTTTTATATGGCCAGTTCACGTGCAGTATCCACAGCTATAGCCATATCTATCTAAGGCTACAAAGGAGCTTTAGGGCTCGGGTGACTTTAGACCAGCATAGTCAGGGCTCCGTGGACAAAGCCGTAGAACATCCAGGCAGCGAGATGGTGTTACCCTGAAGCAGGTGGAGATTTCGTCCATCGTGATAGGTCAAACTTTTCGTATTCGTCTCTGCAGCTCCCATCAGGAACGGTACTGGTGTGGTTATGAGATAGAAAAATTGCTTATGCACGGTAGCTGGAATAGGAGCTATAAACACTGCCAGACGAAAGCCGCATTGCTTGTTAGGGCAATCGTATTTGGGGTTGATTCCTATTGGCCAGAAATGTGTGTTTCCAGCGTAAGAGGCTGGAAAGAATTACCGGGATACATACACTTAGTTCTGACAGTAGAAAGACACATAAGGAAAACTAGAAGATCCCACAAGATAAATCTACAAGATTAAGTATAAAAATGGCATATCTGATGTATGTATTTATCAGTACACATTTTCTATATGTTGGTGTTTCTGTGAGTTCAGGTGGTTTTTATAAGCTTTTCCTTATACTGTCATTCTTAGAATTCTTATCTGTGAACGTAATTTAGACATATTATTTATTATGACATCTGCATGTTGCGAATTTGCAACTGCTCATGCGAACTATAATAGAAAGAGTGATTACTACCAGAACGTCAGCGTACAACAATTCTTCTACAATTGAGGCATAAAAGCTACCACACGGTGCCTCTCCAGTTCTTGAGAATTAAATTCTTAGAAATTTCGTCTTCGCCTTTCAAAATCTCCCTCACATATCTGTAGCAGATTTTCTCTAGCCTATATTTCGTGATTTTTTGAAACCTCAAATCACTTACATTTTATCATCGCAACACGCCTTCTACATCTTTTGTCTAACCGAACGGGTCATCCACATATCTGCGGTCCACCCTTCTCTTATATTATAATCATATTGTACAATTAATTACAGAGTACGGCAAGAAGCCAAAAAAAGGGAAAAGGGAAAAAAAATAATAACCCAAAAACCAAAAACAGGCCCAACTAAGGGTAGAGAACCTTCTTTGTAGTCTAGATGGTAAAACACCTGGTGAATCGTAACAAACAAGAGAATAACTCCACATTGAACTTGTCAGAAGAAACTTCTGATCAACCCGGCAAAACAAAAACAAAAAGCAAGCAATAAACAAAACAAAAAAACCAATAGGATAAAAACGTAGAAAAATTCGTCCACATCATCAACATCAAATTCAATTCAATCAAACCAAAAAGGGTTTCTCCAGATAAAAAAACTAAATCAAGATCAATAAGCAAAAGAATGAAGTGAATGTCATTAAATTGAATTCGAGCCGCAAGGGGGTGTAATCGATTTCAAAGACATACATCAGATAGACTTTATCAGATGAATGTCGTGGAAACTAATAGATTGTTCCCAACTTTCTACCGTGATAGAATAAATAATAATTACTAACAATTTCATTGCACCCATTCTACAGCTCCAGACTTCTACAATACAATTTCATTTCTTAGCAGAGCCCAACAAATCATCGAAGCTGATTTTCTGACCCTGTGGAGCAGATCCAACATGTGCTGGAGGCTGAGCATTGACTGGGAAAGGATGTTGTTGGTAAGGAATTTGGGCTGGGGCTAGTGGGTGATGAAATGGGGGATATTGGTATTGAATATATCCCTGAGGATTGACGTTGTATGTGAAGCCTGGTTGAATATACTGAGGCTGGGCATATTGAGGAGGATAATATCCTGCTGGCACATTTGGAACGGCCCCAGGAATGCTTCCAGGAGGATAAGCCGTGACAGGATAACGAGGAGGAGCCGCAACGGCACCCGCAACTGGACGAGGAGAGCTCATTGACACAGAAGAAGCAGATGAAGAAGGCGAGCTATTCTCGTCGTTAATTGTGTTTGCCTGCTGCTTAGGAGAAGTCCTCTGGAAAGAAGGTTTGGGTAAGTTTAAAGCGGCTGGGGAAGAATGAAAAGAAGATCCCGCATAAGTTTCTTCAACAGGTCCCTTCTTTCCGTTTTTGTCTGGTCTGTTCGAAGAAGACGTCTTCTTATTCGGTTTGTCATGAAAAACAGGCTTCTCTCCGCTTGGCAAAGATTGTTCGTGAACCTTCTTTTTCGTCTTATTTGAGTTCGAGCTAACGTTGGAATTAGAATTGGAATTCGATTCGCTGTAGAAGCTGAAGTTGGGCTTTGCGCCGTTGGGCAAACTTGGATCCAACAACTTCTTGTTCTTTTCCTTGTTGTCATTGTAAAAATTTGGCTTTTCTCCGTTGGGTAAAGCAGGCGAGTTGGCTCTGTTGGCTTTCTTCTTCTCTGAATCAGAGCCTTTCTTTGGTTTCTGATTACTCTGCTGCTTTTTAGACCCAGAGCCGTTGCCGAAATCTACCTTTGCACCGCTCGGCAATCTTCTTTCAGTTTCCTTTTTCGGTTTACTTTGTTCTCTAGACGCTGGATTCGAGTGATTCTCACTGCCCGGCGACTGGTGTATTGGTACTGGTAACTCGTGCATCATCATATTATACTGTGGTTGTGGTTGGACTTATACGGTTATTGTATTCATACAATTATGATAGAGGAATATAATGAATAATACTACTTGAAATAGTATTATGTATGATAATATAATGTGACTAAAATAAGGAATATGATATATTGCAGTGCTGATACAATGTCCAGTAACTGTGATAACGTATGGTTGAAGCCGTATTGTAGTTATCTATAGTGTGCTGTAATATTGTTCATACAATCTATTCTCACGATTATTAATTCTATAGTAATCTAGAGAAGACAATATGGGTACGACGGGTAACGTCCTGGAGGCGCTGCTTTCTGGATGTGGTTAGCTTATATATGTAGAGCAGCCACGAAAGGAAAACTATCGTGTTGTTGTAGTATAAAATGAAGTAGGGGAATTAAGCTGGAGAAAAAGTGTAGCATATTCATTTCATTATCAGTGTCAATTCCCTAAATGTGGTCAACAAAATTGTGTGTACTGCAGATAGTCCACGTGATTGGACAACGTGGTATAACTATTACGCTAATTTGTAAGCTGCAGTGTGTTCTCTCGGTAATTTTCAAACTGGCTGCAACATATGCATTTTGAAAATGGAACCACTGGCATTCTGACTCTCCAATACTGTTATAGGGTTTTGGATTACCATATACTGGATTTCTCTACATTGACTTTTGTATTGCAAGGATTTGTTGTAGATTGACTATATTGTATCATTACTGTAATATCTTATCACAATGCTACATCCGACTCAATGATATCTATAAAACATGCTAATCCTATGCTGTTAAGCAGAAAAGATAGACGATACACCAATCACGGTGATACCACATACACACCACAACATGACAAAGTTCAGCGAACCTCCAAAAGATACGGCCAGGCCATACATAGACAAGGCAATAACTGTCAAGAACCCACTGGTGAGGGCCATGGTGATCCCAAAAATAAAGTCTAGCTTTTCGACGTCAATGACGTTACCATCGCCATACTTGGCCTTGTTATACAGCAAAAACAAGTACCCCAAAAATGCACCCAATGGCTGCGAAAAGCCCCCTAAAACACCACTGATTCCTACTGCCTTCAACTTGGCGTATTGGGCCGAGCTTCCAGATGCAAAAGAGTAGTACAAAGGCAAACACATTGAGAACCCCTCAGTGAAGTTGTGCACTAGCAAACTAAGGAAGATGGATACTCCCAACTTGGGGTTGGTTTCAGAAGTGATAAAAGTGATGAAACCTTCCGGAAACTTGTGCAAGGTTATAGCCAAAGTGGTCTGAATTCCGATCAAAAGCAACCGTGACATTGGAGAAGTGATGTGGTGATGGTGGTCTTCTACATGAGAGGTGTGGTCCTCGTGGACTTGGTTCTCCAGATAGATATCGTAATGCTGATGGCTAATGTGCGAGTCTTGGGTTACCGAATTATGCAACGAAAGAGCCCTATCACCACCTACACCATGGATACTGTTGCTGGTGAGCTCGGGAATTTCGCAGAAGTGAAGTTGTGGAGATTCAGTCTCGTTCTGCGTATGGTAAAGACACAATTCTGCAGAGCCAAACCCTTTACATTCTCCTACACAGATGGTACAGTCTGAGTTTGGAACCAAGTAATGCAAGAGCGATTTGCGAGACTTCAGGTTTCTTGTTAGCAAGGGGCTGTTTTCAGACATCTCCTGGTGGGTCTCTGAATTTGTTTGAATATGATTCTCGTTGTGGTGGTTTTGTTCGTGAGCTTGGTGGGTGTGAGAATGACTCGAATGTGAATCGGAAGATGAGTCTGGACGTTCATAAGTATGAGAATTACTGCAGCCATTCTTGCATCCAGTTTTGCCTATTTCTAAGTCTATTGTGTTCTGCGAATGGCTATGGTCATGACCGTGTACATGGTTACTACCGCGAGGATCTAGCTCGTTAACAGTGTGGTCTCCACTATGATTACAATGTACCACAGATTCGCTTGTGGCAAGGTGGAGAATGCCGTTGAAGGCTAGGCAGATGAATATGCCGCCTATGTAAGCTCCTATCAAGTCTGTCTGAATCCACTTCATCACTGATGGGTCATGAATCACATGATTGTCGTCATCAAAGGAGTCTTTCAAGTACTTGAGTGCTTCGGGAAGCAATCTGAACAACGAAGTGAACAACAAACAGCCAGCAGAAAACGCTAAGGAACCGTTGAGGAAGACATAGTTCTCATTCAACTTGAACGTATATCTAGACGTGATGAAGCGTGGCAAAAGAAGATAGTAGAGGTCATCTAAGTATATAACAAGACACCCTACAAAGCACAACGCTGTGGAAAGCGATGTGAGCACCCACCCTTGCTCCCAATTGCAGTTGAAGTCTAACATCTATGGAAGGCTATGGTTGATGGAAGGATATGCTTGAATAAAGACGATTATAATGGACTGTCACCGACAATTGGATATGTTGAAAGTGAACTCGACGTTTAACTAAAATAACTTATGGTGAAACGGCTTTGGAATATATAATGGATTATGATATGCCTGGTATTGTAGTGGGTGAATTAAGACAATGAGATATTGGTATTCTCCTTAACAAGAAGACTCTGTTGATTCAATTTGAATTGGATTACAATTCCAATTCTTAATATCAAAATGGAAGCTGATATGAAGCCGTGGCAAAGGTTCAACACGTTTTGATCTAATTACAAATATCCGGTGATGCTGAAATTTCAAAATTTCTATGATATAATATACGAAACAAAATAATGAGGAGTCCAACGTCCTCTATCTGAAATGCACTAGTATCTGATTGACTAAGTCTACGTTGACTGTAATCTCTCCGGTAACAAAAAAGCAAGGCAAAATTGTCAGAAATAACCACTACCGAATCATTCCAATCTACACTTTTGATACCGCAGAGGTTATCCGTCACGTGATGTCGGATATCAAGAATCTGGTGGTACAAACTCATCTCGGAGTCTAGTATGCAAGGGTATTCCGTATTGTGTAATACACGTATACTGTATAAGTTTCAATGTATGAGCCTTTCTGTATAATTCATTATGTAATTGCATAAGCAAGGCTTAGACATAAGCTTACCGTTGCGAGGACATTGGATTTTTTGTTCTATAAAAACTTGCTATTTATTGAAGTTCAAAGTTATTAAAATTGTAGTAGCAACTTGCACTAATATTAAAACTAAAAGGGTCTTTCCAGTCAATCGTCTACTCTTTTAGACTCTTAGACTCTCAGCATGCAGCCTTGTAGTCTTGACCTGCTAGAACTTGTGGTTTCAACTGTCTTTTCTTAATCATTCTTGGTCAAGTCCTCATTATAGGTAGGTAACGCTGTGTAGTCGTTCTTCTTCTTAGAAATAAAAGGAATTTTCCTATGAGTAGTATTCTTTCTGGCAAACTTTTTCTTCTTCAAATGGCTCAAGTCTACCTTATTCATGTAAACAAAGATGTACATCAAAAAGGCAGCGAGGATTACACAGGTAGGCATGGTCATCATGACGTAGTACTTTTCAAAGTCAACACCTTCGTCAAGCACTTCATAGCCTGGGTTGTTATACTTTTCTTCTAATTTCTTCAAGTCTACCAAGTGTTCCTTGCTCACCTTTGAACCTTTACTGATTTCAATGACAAGAGAGTGTTCCAAAAAGTCGAAGTCCTCTTCGGGAATGTTGTCAGGCTGAAGAGAAATCAATACTTTTCTGTAATAGTCGTTGTCGCCAATCCATTTTTCATCAACAGTGACTGGAAAATAGCCTTGACTCTTTTTAAGCCAATCCGACGAATAGAACGAGACTTGCTCTACTACACCACCCTTGTCGATAATAGCAGATCTCTTTGACAAATTACTTGGTCCTGCATTTTCATTTTCTACATTTTCGGATATCTCTCTCTTCTTGAATCCTTTTTGATGGGCACTTTCCTTAACGTACGACAAATGGACCTTGACATTTTCGACTTCGTCATCAAAGAATCGGGAGTACCACGTGATGAAGTAAGTCTGTTCTTTCTTCCATTGTTGGTTATCGTGTGGGAAACAGAAAGGTTCAGAAGATTGATCTTTGGCTACACCCTTCTTCCT
Organism: Scheffersomyces stipitis CBS 6054; assembly: GCF_000209165.1. Taxonomy (NCBI): domain Eukaryota; kingdom Fungi; phylum Ascomycota; class Pichiomycetes; order Serinales; family Debaryomycetaceae; genus Scheffersomyces; species Scheffersomyces stipitis. The sequence continues at coordinate 644,368 of NC_009044.1, forward strand.
GTACAAGTCTGGGGTGCATCTGATTATTGGATTCAACGAGTGTTCGTATGGGTCTTCTTCGATATGTTGAACGTCCTCAAAGACTTCGTCTTCTTCCATGTTGTGAGCCTTCAACTCTTCCTTACTGTAGACCTTAGTGGTAGCCGTAGCAAACCACGTGCCGTAAGTAGGCGATGCATTCTTGGTTCTACCGTTCTTAATGGCCGGCTTCACGGTCTTTGGTGAACCATTCTTGTTCAATGAAACCCAGGGTTCCATTCCATCAGTAGTGGCAGGAGGTTTGGCACCAAATGTGACTCCGGCAATGACTGTCGGAGTTACAACCTCGACTATAGTGGAAGATACAGTCCGGAACCACTTTCTAGGCACTTCAGAGGTTGAAGTCTTACCAGCAGCCAAAGCGGCCTTGGCTTCCTGCTGTTTCTTGTAGTCTTTGTTTATGATGACTTCTCTGGCTCTCTTGTGCAAAACCACCTCGGGGCTGATTTCGGTGACAGAAGGTGCCACAAGAGCGGAGACGTCTGCCACTAGCACCGTGGCTAAGGCTAGAAGTGAAAGTACTTTCATGGGGAATCGATCAATCAAACAGAATACAAAATAGCAATCGACAAAATATAGTATGACTGTACTCTGCCAGTTTCAATTATAGCAATTCTCTCAGTTTGAATCCTACAATTGGAGCAGCGTAGCTTGATATACTAGGCCAGTATACTGATGCTATTCTATAGTATTGGTGGTTCCAATGGATTGAGGAAGTGACAACGAATAGTTCAAATCAAAGAAAAACATTACTGAAAAAAATGTCCTGTACTTGTCCCGATTATATTTGAATTTCTCGGGGCGACATGCGGGACTTTTGGTGCCGGCTTATTACCGCAGATAGCGATGAGCTAGCGAGAGAGATGAAGAATTAGAGGGAAATTTCCGTGGCTAAGCTATGCAAAATAATCCCTAGGTCAGATTCAAAATGGATCATAATGACCGACAATGGCTGACAGTGGCTGATAGTGACCGATATGGCCAGACTCCATGAAGAATGAATCAATTCTGATGAGATGACATCACTAGCTTGGGCTAACTAATTTTTCTGCCCGTACCGACGTCTCGCTATTTTCTCACTGATTCGCACCAACTTTTAGTGACGTTTCTTCGGCGTAATCAGAGCATTACTGAGCCATGACACTGACGGCTACAATCTTCAGTCATTGAAGCTCTAACAACTGATTTCTTTACTCGGTAGTCGTGTACACATATGTGCCACTATCATTACGTCTTCTACCAGTATCATAAATTCTACAATCACTACTACTCAAGGGCTAGCTTGTGAAGTCTCTACACTATCTATGCGTTTTCTCTAGAAGCAGTAAAGTCTGAGTCCAAAAGTCCAACAGATGCTTGGAGAGCACAAACGAGTTGCTCTGTGGCAAGAAAATTCCATCATTAAATACACGGTTTAAAAGTATAGAATGAAACTATGCTGAGATTGCCAATGGTTACGGAAGAACCAACGAAACCTTTTGAGAATGCTGAAAAGTTCCTTATAAAGTCCATGCTTTGTCCGGGTAAATTTTGCTTGTCACGTGAGAATATCGAATTCTCTTTGCCTTACCTATGAATATGAATATCTATCATCGTTAATTCTCTATTTACAAGTGGTATATCATTAGTAATGTACAATTCCAGTCTGGTACTTGACCTCGTTCCACAAGCTGGGTGTTTCCTCGTTTTCAGGACCTCTGACCGCATCTTCTATCTGCAATTGGGTATTCCATCTCTGGGTGCATGTAGCAATGAACTCTGTAAAGTCAGGTCTTTTAATCTTCAAGTAGTTATAGATAAATCTGTCAGGTAAGTCCTCATAAGTCAATGAATACACGTAAGCACACAAGAGTATTTCGCATGAACTTGCTCTTTTCTGGTCGAATATGAATCCATACAGATTCTTATTACCATTCAATTTCTCATACAACTTGGAGAAATAGTCCAAGTAGTCATTGAGCAAATGCAAGCACTTCAACGAATTCTTTGATTCTCTCAAAAGCAGTTTTTCCTTCGATTTTGCTACTAGTTGTCTCTCATGAAGTGCACTCAATGCGACCTCGTCTTGTTCCTCATTTTCGTCATTGATATATTCAGTTTCTGCAATTTCAGAATTATTCACACTACCAGAAAAATCGAAGAATCCAGTCTTGTTCTTGTTGAGCCCAAGTAATTGAACCTGTTCCTGGGCGTTCTGGTGCAACTTCAACGGTTGGTTGTACATCATGGGAAAGGGTAAGTATTTCTGGAAGAGCTTCGTTGTATACTTCTCGTAGTTCCTGGAATTGACAAACATGTTGTATTGGTGGATATACTCGACTTTATACTGCAATTTGGCTATCAATGCCTTGTTGACTAGTTGGTTATGGGTAGATAATTCCTTGGACACGAAATTGGTATCACCATAAGTTTCTAAAATGTATTTGGAAATCTCCTCAAATCCCTGGAGCTTTCTTTCAGCTGTCGTTAGCACTGGCAACTTTCCTATATCTGAGACATTTGTATTGGAGGAAGTGACTATTTCGTATTCTTCAGATGTATTCGACAAGGAATCAGTCAATAGCCAGCTCGCGGCAAGGCATTCTGGCGAAATGACCGATATTTCCGTTCCACAACCCCAAACATGAAGCTGGATCATTATTGAAGAGAGTGTAAATACTTATTGTGGTTAAACGGAATACAGAGTAGGGAAATACTATATCTATTGAATAAAAGAAGACACTGAAGATGTCGCAGCAACCAATATGGATAATGTCGCGCAAACTTTAGTGACTATGTCGCACTTCAGCCAGCTTAAATGTTGATCATCCTTCAGGAACATTTTAAATAAGCTGTTCTTATTCTATTTCATCCATTCATTTTTATCTCATTGCAAGCTTTTATTCATCGTTCTTATCTATGTGTATATAACTAGTGAACCATTTGATTTGATACTTTTACTCATTTCAGTGTTTTTTATCATTTTTACCATTTTTCAGATATTCATTTTCCATATTTCAAATTTCAACTAATTTCACTAGATATAATATCACTCCATTTTCCACACACTCGTATCCTTAAAGCATGTTCATAAACGACAACAACAGAAAACGTTTGGCGTTGGATGTGGTTGGCCAACTAGAGGAAGATTTAGAGGCAGATCCCTTGAACTATGCCAAATGGAACAGACTCATTAAACATGTGGTGGCCAAAGACAAAGAAGAACAAGTCAGGGCCATCTACACCAAGTACCTCGGCATCTTCAAGTCTGACGTATGTATACGCTAAGCTGCTTATTGCTGTTAGAAAGGCATGCTCATTTTAGTTCTTGTCATTTGTATATAATTAGATACTATTGTTTGATACAATAGTATAGTACTGCTGCTGTTGATACAATAGCAGTCGAAATTCTTCTGTATATATCGGCACTGTCTCTCTGGAAGAATTCAAATGGAATAATTAATAGACACAGAATCTTATAGATGAGTTCTATATCAGGTCTAGAGCAAAATTAAGCATTGCCTTTCTGGCAGAGTAAATTTCTAATATCGATTTAACAATTACTAACATATCTATAGGGAGAGCAGTGGTGCAAATATATCAACTACGAGTTGAACCGAGGCGAGTTCCAAAAGGTAGAATCTCTATTTCACCAGTGTTTCTTGATTACAGACAACGTAGAACTTTGTCGTTTATACGTATCGTACGTACGTCGTGTCAACGATGTTATTACTGGTGGTGAAAAAGCCAGAGGCACGGTCATTCAGGCGTTTGAATTCGCCATCAACAAAGTTGGAATAGATATCAATAGCACGGCTTTGTGGAATGACTACTTAGAATTCCTCAAGTCGTGGACTCCTGCTGCTAGTTGGGAACAGCAACAGAAAGTTGATTTGATAAGAAAAGTCTACAAAAAGTTTTTGATTGTTCCCACGGAAAACTTGGAGAACTCGTGGTCTCAATATACTAAATGGGAAAATGAAGTCAACCCAGCTACAGCAGCCAAGTTCATCTCTGAAAAGTCTGCCGAATTTATGCTTGCCAGATCGTGGAATACCGAATGGCAGAACATCACCGAAAGGAAGTTGATGAGAGACATTTATCCGTTCTCAGCTACTGGTGAAAAGGAAAAGATTATTAGGAACCAAGTCGGTTATTGGCTCAATTGGGTCGAGTTAGAAAAGAAAAATATATTGGAGTTGAAGGAAGATTTGCTTGAGAAGAGAATAGCATTTACATATAGACAAGCTACGTTTGCATTGCCGTTTGTTCCGGAATTGTGGTTTAAAGCTAGTAAATTCTTGCTTCTTAGTAATGAGGAAGCAAACATTAATAGATGTGTAGATCTCTTAAGTGAGGGTTTGCTGTTAAACCCCAGAAGTCTTCTCCTTTCATTTCAGCTAGCCGAATTGCATGAAAAGGACGCTGGATTCGAAAAATCAAAGGATATCTACAATAATCTTGCGAAGTGGTTAACTATTGACTACACCAAAACTACTGAGCAGTTAGAGTCGCTTAGATCACGTTTTGAAATCCCCAGCAATGGCGATGACAACGATGAAAATGATCCAGAGTCCTTCAACAACGACGACGATATGCAAATAGATACCAAGAAAGTGTACCAACTCACTTCTGAAGACAAAAAGCATCTTGCGACTTTGAGTAAGAAACAAACTGAACTTGCAAAATCTGTAACATTAGTCTACGTGAAGTGGATGACAGCCTCCAAACGAGCAGAAGGAATTAAGGAGGCACGTAGTGTTTTCAAGCTGGCCAAGAAGTTTGCCAGCATAGGCAGTGAGTTGTTCGTGGAAAATGCTCTTTTAGAGCATTATGCCGACAACAAGAAAGTAGCCTTGAAGATCTTTGATTTGGGTATGAAAGCTTACGCTACAGACGGAGACTTCTTATTTTCCTATTTGGAGTATTTAATCATGATCAATGATGTGGATAACATCAGAATCTTGATCCAAACGTCAGACACCAACCTCACGAAAGACATCGTTTCTTTAACTGAAGCAGTACAACTAGGTCTGTTGAATGAATACTTGAAGGAGTTGAAGGAAGATGAGATTGAAGTGAAGAGAGGCTACTTGAGAAAGTTATTTAAGCGATACATTTCCTATGCCTCAAAATATGTTTCTTTGGATGTTGCTCAAAGTTTTGTAAATAAGTACGAGCAAACTTTTCCCGATGACGACCCCATCGAGTTGTTTAGCGATAGATACACACAAGGTGACGACAACTTGATAGAAAAACTTGATTTGGGAATTGATAGTTCTACATCTTTGCCGCCCAGCAAGAAGAGAAAGGTCAATGCTAAGTCTGATATCGAAGACAACAACAGAGACTTGGACGACCGTGACGGTATATTCAGCGCTCCACAACCACCAGTGTTGGAGCCTGAACAGCCCAGCTCTTTTGTGGGGCCTACTATCACCACTCTTTTAGCAGCCTTACCCAACGCCTCTTACTTTGGACAGCCTTCAGAGAGTGTCTTCAATAGTGAGAAATTGGTCAAGTTGTTTTCCAATTTGCCCAACATTCCTGTTGATTGAAAATGGTCAAACTACGTTATATATGAAAAATAATATTAAATACATGTACTATATATTATACAATGGCTGCGAAAAAGATAAATGATTCCTTTTGCGGCGCTAGTTGCAACCTTTTTTGAAATACTTCTATCACAATATTTTTACATATACTATTGCTAACCCAGTTACAAAATGGTTCCTGATAACCAGGAAAGTCCTGATGGATCTATTAAGAAAGAGGAAGAGTTCTTCGAATTTGTTTCGAAGCTACGAAAAGAATTGAGCAGTTCCTGTCCCCCAAAGCTCAGATCGATTATGCGCTTTTCGTTATTTGGGATCTTGCTTCTATCATTCAACATTATGAACCTCTCGTATTGTTCAAGATTTGACTTCAAGTATCCTTTGGTTGAAATAATCACTCCTCTTGTGAATATGAAAGATTTGCCCACAAGCAGTTACAGTTTGTACACCAAACAGAACTACACTTTTGACAATGATTTCTTGACTGAAATATTGAAGGATGTCTACTTAAGACACGAACAAGAATACCTACATTCCATGAGCAACAGAACCATTATTGTCCAGCCTAGCATTACTTGGGATATCGAGAGGATAATAATTCAACTTAGAGAGGGCACGTACGATTTTGAGTCCAAAAAATTGATATTCTCTAACCTCACCGTAATTGATCAAATTGTGGAAGAAAGTCCCAGAAGCACCGCCATTTTCAATCTAAAAATACCAAGCAAGTCCAGTAATGGATTCTTTCAACAAAGATTTCTTAGACAGATAATCGGCACTTTGTTCTACTTTTCAGAAAAGTCAAAAATTTCTAAGGGCATCGACTTGTTGCAGAAACTACTATTCTTTGCGGATGTAGCAAATGTGTCTATTCTAGTCTCTGCTATGGTACTTTTTTTAACATCTGTTCCCATGGTTTTAGTCCAAAAGAAAACTACTTATATGAAGTTGATTCTAGAAAGCCTTCCATTTGTGCTGATTTTAACTAATTTTGGCTTTTCGTTATTCAACACCGTTGTTTGGATCATCATTAGTTACTCTTTCCCATATTGGAAATCTGTTTCATTCGTTATCTTCTACTTTTTTCAGTCGTTAGTAACGGTTGTGATTATATTCAAGTTATTCTTAAGAAACACCCAAGATGATAATCAGAAGTTGTTATCAGCATTACCTTCTGTCTTTGCTTCAGATAGTTCTTATCCTTCAGTCACTACTCAAAATGACAGCCCTGACGCCATGCACTCATTCGAGATCGAACCACAAAGTAAGCCGTATTCCAACAGAATCCGTATTCCATATACTGCAGCTGCTCCCACGAATACATCAGCGGCCAGAGATACTGATGATATTATTAGAAGGTGTGCAACAGCTCCTGCTAGAAGTGAATGCATAGATGTTGTAGAACCATTGAGAGCATCGTTCGACACTTTGGATATCCGCTCGCTTACTAGAAGAAGAACAGCCTCTCGATTTACGGAAGAGTTAGATTAATATATATACAATGATTATAATATACAGTGGATATGTACAAGATCGTAAAACTAGAAGTTTCTTGAATCTTCGTGGATAAAGTCCATCTGATCCAATAAGCTTGGCCTAAATGGCCAGTTGTCATACACATGGAATAAGAGTTCCCAGTCCGACTTCGTGAGCTCCCTGATACCTTTAACCATGATTTCGTCAGGTATATGAGGAGCAAGATCGTCTAAAGCTCCTGGGCCAATAAAAGGCAATTGGTCCTTGACCTTTTTAGAAGGACTGTAGAACAAGTTTTGCATAAAATGTTCGTGTTCTTCGATAGCAGTCGTTGCTACTATGTTTTCAGGCTCGATTTCTAGCAATGCAAAATCAGAGTTGGTTGGTAGAGTGCCTTTAGAAGGAATAAGGATAGGCTGGTCTTTGAATAATAAACGAGGATCGTAGCCACTGCCCTCGGCAACTACAGTGTCCTCTGTCTCTGTGATTGCAACCAACTTAGAGTTGGTGAAAAGGTCCCGCTTCACCGACGACTTGTTTCTCTTACCAAACGCTGGGCCAGACATGAATTTTTTAGCTGTGGCTGTTGGCACAAAACAGAGCATTCTTACACGGCCATATTTCTGGAGCCAGTTGTTATAGGCACAGCACATAATCCACTGGGCTATAAGCGATTCATACTTCGTCGGAGAGAGGTTTCCGATGATGAGCAACTCGTCGTGGATCTTGTCTCGTGATTGGAACAGAGGCAGTATCAACTTGTCTTTGCTAATCAAATCTTCGTATGTGTCCCAATTGTAGCCATCTCTATTGTACAACACGAAATTTTCTCTATTCGCATTGGAATTCTCAAGAATCCGGATCTTTTCCTTCCAGAGGCCCACGTTAGCCTTGATATTCTCTATTATTACATGTTTTCGTGGTTTCAATTCATAGTTGATCATTGTTGAAAAGAGTCCATAACCAGAAAATACATCCACAATATCTAGCTTGCCAGGCTGGGTATACTTCTTAGTGAGGTCAAGTTTATCTAGTATGGCTTGACAGGTTTCGCGTCGTGCCAAATGCTTGAAACTGTACTGAAACTTCGGAAGCGGCGCACTGAAGTGCTTGGCCAATGCCGGGTTGAACGACCGAAGCAGAGTCATCAGAATGGTGAAGACAAGTATAGTATGCAATTGGTGAAGAATTGCAAAATTCTGATGGCTCCATAGTTAAGATCTGCCTTTAGTCATGTGACAAGCTGCGAAAAATGTCACTTCTTAACTATGGCGCCTGGTTTTGGCTTGAGGCAGTGCGAGTATCAGTTATCTATGAATGATTATCAATCCTGAGTTATCTTTCTAAACCAATATATAAACTATCTCCTTGATCCACTTTTCACAATGTCTGTCAATAATGTCGTGCTCAAGTCCAACTATGCAGACCTCCTTGGAAAACATCAAGAGGTGCCCTTTGAGCTAGCCTCTGATGGCTTCGAAGTACTCACATTTTCATCCCCCACTTCAAGACAGTCGTTATCTATAGTTCTGAATAGCAATAATAACAGTAGTAGTACAAGTAGAAACGATGTGCAAATACATATCACAGCAAATGACGGGTACGTGTACCTCACGACGAAGAGATTTGTGTTTATCACAGCATCTCTGGGAGATATCAATACCTTTCTGATAGATGTCAATTTGGCCCCAGTGATTCAATTATCTCACCAATTGAAGTCTCCTTGGTTCGGTGCCAACTACTGGGAATTCATCTTCTTTAGCCCTGCAAATTTGGAGATCGCTGCCAATGGCTTTCCCAAGAATCAATATTTCAAGGGCCAACTCAAGTTCAACGATGGTGGGCTCTTTGGCTTTATAGAGAAGTTCAATGTTGTGTTGAATGATGCCGTGAATAATTCACATATAGACGATCAGTTACCACTGTACAGTGAGATTTAGGAATCTTCGGGCAAGACTTCTAATTCTGTAAACTACAACTATTTTTTTAGAGTAGTTCAAATTATACACTTGGTCTACATCCATTCTTGTTCTGCGACAAATGGTTGTAATTCTATACCAGTAAATCTTGGTAGTAGTTCTACTGCATAGTTATGAAATTTAATATATTAATGTTACCGTGTATCGATTGTATTATACATGTCCGATCCCTATCTAAGGGTTTACGGGCGTAGACAACTCGGTTCCACCATTGGTGGAGATTCCAACTAGGGGACTGTCAATAGGCTCGTCGTTGTCTAGTTGCTCGAGTTTGGTTTCTACTGGTTGTTTTATGGCAGCTGGAACTACCAAAGGTTTCAAGTTGAAGGTCTCGTCAAATTCTCTAAAGTCAAGAATCTTTTCAATTTCTTCAGCGCTCAAATCACCTGACATCTCCTTGAACTTATCAATGGCCAATTGCTCGAGAGCTGTGGCATCTTGATACACAATAGAACCTTCCTCATTGTAGATTCTGGCGTTGCTAAACATCAAATGTATATCTTCTAACATCTCTCTGATTTGGCTATAAGTCTTGGAAAACACTCTCTTCTTTACAATGTCTAAAGCAATTGGATTTTTGATCAAGACATAATAGTCTGGATAGAGCTTTCTCGATGGCTTCACCATGAACAAGTCACTCAATCTTCTGTCATGAGAGTTCTTGTAGTTGATAACTAAACCATAGATTGTCTCAAGAACATTCTGCAATTGTGCTCTTTCATCAGGAGTCAATGGATCCACTGATGGAGTTGAACGATTCAAGAGTGATATCTTACTACGGGCACCTCTGTTACGAGCTGCTGCCTTCTTGGAGCGACTGGCGGGTGCTGGCTTAGGGGTGGCGGACTTTTGACGTTTGGCAGAAGCTATAGCTTCATCAGTCAAAGCTCTTTTCACAGAAGTAACAGACTCAGTATCTGTCTGGATTACATCGGGAGTGCCTTCTTTGCTATCAGAAGGTTCAGGGCCCTTTGATCTGGGTCTTCCACGAGGTCTTCCTCTCTTCAACTTCGAAGGCTTGGCTTTTACCTCATCATCACTGTCTTCAGAAACAACACCATCAATTTGTCTCAACCATTGCTCTTCAGTCAAATGATCATCATAGGTAGCCGTCTTTCGTTCTCTTGTACCTCTTCCATAATCTTCTAGAATCACTTCATCCTTCCTGATCAACTCTTCGGGATCCTTCTGGTAAATCTCAGGCAATTCCTGGTCAGAAAACAATCTCGTTGGGTATTTCGCTTCTTTGGTAGCTTGTGCTCTTTCTTCGTCCAATCTTCTGAACGTCACCAACTCAAGGTCATTTCTGGCGATAATCTGATTGAGCTCGTCATCGTTCAAGTCTTCTTCTTCCTCGTCATTTCCATGCTGTCTACGTTCTTCCTCCTTTTCGATCAAGGCTCTCAACATAGCCTCTTGTTCTTCGGAAGTAGACTTGTTATCAAACTTACCAGCCTGGATGACCTTACCATCAATTTCTAACTTAGCATGAGCTCTTTCCAAAATCATTTCTTCGACAGAATCTTCGGTAATCAATCTCAAAATTCTCACTTCGTTTTTCTGTCCAATTCTATGAGCTCTGTCTTGAGCTTGCAAATCTTGATGCGGGTTCCAATCAGTGTCGAAAATGACAACAGTATCTGCTGTCTGCAAGTTAAGACCTAAACCACCAGCTCTGGTAGACAACAAGAAACAGAAATAGTCGGAATCTGGGGCATTGAATAACTTCAACAAAGCAGTTCTATCGTCGGCTTTGGTTCCACCATCCAATCTCATATATTTCATTCCACGCAATCTCAAGAAATCTTCCATGATATCCATGATCTGGGTCATCTGGAAGAAAATCAACACTCTATGGCCAGTGGTCTTGAACTTGGGCAAAATCTTGTCCAACAACTCAAACTTTCCACCAACTCTCCAAATGATATCACTTGTTTCAATAGTAGGATTGATCAAATTCTCCACTTCCTCATAAACAAATGGATGGTTACAAATCTTACGCAATTGCATAATCTGATTGTTAGCATTCTTGATGATTAACGGAACATCACTGGGGCCATTAGGGTCACTAGCATACAAGATGTTGTATTTCAACATAAGCTGATACAACTTCGATTGTATAGATGACATCTTACATTTGACCACTTTCTCGACCTTATTGGGTAAGTCCTTTTCTACATCCTTCTTTAATCTTCTCAAAAGGAAAGGTCTCAACACCTTGTGCAATCTTCTGATAACCAATAAAGTTTCTTCTTCACTTAATTCGATCTTGTCCTGTCCACCAGTGTTGGCAAAAGGAGTGTTGAACCATTCGTCAAACGACTTTACTGAGTTGAATATCTTGGGCAAAACGAAATTCAAAAGAGCCCACAACTCAGGTAAGTTATTTTGTAAGGGAGTACCTGTCAAAATCAAACGGTAGTCACTGTGATAGCTATGGGTCAATGTCTCAGAAAGTTTGGAGTTGGCATTCTTCATACGATGTCCTTCATCAATAATCATGTGTACCCACCTGATTCTCGACAATAGCGCCTTATCCTTGATAATGTACTCGAAAGTAGTTAACAAGATTTGGAAATTACCCTGTCTGATATCCTGTTGCATAACCTTACGTTGGTTAGGTGTACCTTTATAAGTGATTTTCTTCACTGATGGGGCCCATTTATCGAATTCTAAGTTCCAATTGGTCAACGTTGATAAGGGTACAATCACTAAAAATGGTCCATTGATCTTCTTAACTTCCACCAAGTATGTAATCAAAGAAATAGTTTGAATAGTCTTACCCAATCCCATTTCATCAGCCAAGATACCGTTCAAATGGTTATTGAATAACGAAACCATCCACTGTAAACCCTTAATCTGATACTCCTTCAAAGTACCTCCTACCAAGATAGAAGGTTGTTTAGTGACTTCTTCCTTGATCCGATGAGCCACATGGTAGTAGTCTACCTTTTCTCTTTTGTCTTCATCATTAGTCTCCACCAGAGTTCCGTCTCTTATGGCAAATCTTTCACTGGTCTCCCTCTGCTGGTTCTGGACAGCTTGAGCCAACGAATCCAAGAACTGGTTGGTCTGTTTCAAAAGATGCGTAATTCTAGTATCTTTTGTGTGGTCTAACAATTTCAAATAGGCTTCCTCATCGTTCAGCTTCAAAGCTTGCAAACGTTGTTTGGCCATCTTTTCTATTCTCTTCTGTTCTTCCTTGGCTGTCTGATTGTGGAAACTGCTGATCTTGGTGGCAAACCTGTTGAGGCGATCTCTTCTTCTCGCAAGAGTTACATCCTTATTTTCTCTGTACAGCAAGATCTCATTGATAGTGCTCTGATGCTTCTGGTTCTGCACTTGAAGTAAAGTTTCCAATTGGTGTCTATAGAGATCGTGAGCTGTAGCAACATTTTCAAGAGATAAGGTGTTGAACTTTGCTAGGAAGTTGGGATGAGAATTGGGCAACAACGACTTGCTGAACCAGACTTGTGACAACAACTTCCCGCGCAACTCCTTTTGGAAAGGAATCATCTCTAACAGAGCCAATTCCGCCTCAATTCTCTGGCGCTCTTTATCATTGTCTTGAATAGTATCGAGTTTCTTTCTCAATGAGTCCATTTCAAGCTCAATTTGCATCACAATAAATGCTTCTTTGTTGTTAAAGATTTCCTGGGAATTGATTCCATCAGGCATCAATCCCGGAATTTGACGACGACTCTGTGGAGAGTAGATCTCACCATACTCAATGTCTTTCACAGAATCTCCAAATATCTCTGGAAGTTCAAAACTGTCCACTTGTACATTTGGCTTGTTTATGGGAATGATAATGTTCTTGCTATCGCTAGTCTTATCAGGAACAAGTTTACTGAGAGGAACAGGAGGTTGTGGTTGACGAATGTAAGGCTTCAGCTTCAAAAGGGAATCAGTCAATCTACCAGAATCGGACAAACCTTCAGGCTTTATAGGTTTCAGAACTGGTTGTTGAAGTTGTTGGGATTGTGGAGGAATCTGTTGTATCGGTACTGATACTTTCTGTTTCGATGCCTCCATCTTGATAGGCGGTTTACTATTATTAAGATTGTTCAAATTATTAACATCGGTGTTATTCTTAATTGACAAGTTCTGGTTTACATTTTGGCCCGGAATCATTCCCTTGTTGAGATTGCCCTGCTGCATTCCGATCACATTCTGGTTTAAGAGTCCATCGTTAGAAGGCTGCTGAAATCCAGGTCTTGCAGGAAGATATCCACCGCTAGGAACAGCAGATCTGTCGTTAGTAACAAACGAGATCAAATTCTGCGGAATAGGGGGATTGTTGGCTCCAGGCTTGTTCAAAAGATACTTGAGAGCCTGAAACTGCGACTTTACAAGTTGAAACTGTTGAGTGGTAAATGCAGATTCACTCGAACTTCCCTGGGAACCAGAACCGGTCCCAGATACTGTCCCAGGACCTCCAGAACTAGAAAGTGAACCAGATCCAGAACCAGCACCACCATTGGTGCCATTCATACCATTGCTAGTATTGTTATTGTTGTTAAACTGCATCTGGTTAAGTGATTGCGACTGAGGAAATTGTTGCTGTTGCTGCTGTTGTGGAGTCGGAATTTGGCTTGTGTTCATTGGTCCCGTGATCAAGTTCAGGTTCTGGACCTGAGGTGTGGAGCTATTGGAAGCACCCATCAACGACTTCATCTGGCCATAGTTCTGTTGTTGCTGGAGCTGTGCTTGCACGTGCAGAGGTGTTCCCTGTGGATGGATACCCTGGTGTTGTTGCTGTGGAAGCAGTTGTGGAATTTGTTGGTTATTGAGTTGGCTCGAGCTTTGTGGGTTAAGGGCTGGATTTTGTTGGTTCTGGTTCTGGAGCTGCTGCTGTTGTTGTTGTTGTTGCTGTTGTTGCTGCTGTTGCTGCTGTTGCTGCTGTTGCTGCTGTTGTTGTCTCAAGTTCGGATTTTGCTGGAGCATCTGCTGTTGCTGGTTGAAATATTTCACTATCTTGTTCAACTGAGCAAATTCAGGAACATTGATGGCCTGGTCGCCAAACTGGGCCTTCAATTGTTTCCATCTGTCGACGATACGGTGGATGTCCTCACGTGTCAACTGGCGGTTCATCACGATTGATGGTGGTGTACTTCGCTGGTAAAGGTTGTGGTTTTATGAAAGAAGCATGTTAATTTCATGGTATTATTATTATTGAATTCACGAATTCTGGTGCGAGAGTAGATTATGTAATCCCAGTTTTGTGTCGTTTGGGCGTGGAGGCTCCACTAGAGTTCAAGTATAAGAACATTCTATACGGGCTATTTAAGTTGTTTCTACTGTGGTCATACTTATGCTCTTGCTACTAGTCACATCAGCTACATTATCTCATTCATTAACCTCTCTTAGTGCTATAAACTTTCACAAGTCTAACTTAGTGGAAGACAGACATTGTGTCCTGCAGGTAGAGAAGGTATATCCTCTAGTTTTCACTATTATGGAAAATCTATAGACTCCCAGCCGTGGCTCTTTTTTGGAAAAGGATGGAACAATGATTTCGGCATCGGCTGACGTATTCTGTCGCAAAACAAAACGTTCTTTCGGGAAATTTTCATACTAAATATGATTCTCAACTAGAACAACCATTCCTTGCTGGATATGCCAAATATATCGAGAAATTAATTCTCTACAACATATTGCGTAATAAATTTAGATACATTTCATCACGATCTTCGATGTCTTTTTATGGTTTCCATAACTCTCCATGTCCTCTTGGTGCAAAATTGATAGCATCGAATCTCTCTTTCTTGACATATTCGCCATGGCTTCCTGTTCTCTCAACAGCTACAACTCCCCGAACAGCATTCCTCTTAGGGTTTCTTCCTTCTTTACGTCCACCTCTTCCCCTTCCTCTGTGGCTGGTAGGTACATGGTCCTTGAGCGAAGAATACGTGTAAACAGTAGTATCTACTGTGTTCTGCAAAATGTCACTGGCAGGATTGTACACTTCATTGATACCAAAGTGATTATGGGGATTGTATAAGCGCAACAGGCTGACGTCGTACTTTTGGAACATCAACAACTCGGCCTCGTTGACGTTCATACAGTCGATGCCGAAACTGCGGGCCCAGATCTTGGTTATGGGGTCTTCTGTCACCAATTTCCAATGCTCTTCTGGGCTGGAGAACTTATTTCTCTCTACGTACATCTTATAGATACAAGTTCTGATCAAGAACCTGAGTCTCGTAGGCATCACGGCACGATTGTCTGAGTTAGCAAGGGCGTTCTGGTACGAAGGAGAGTTTTCGTACTGAATGTCATTGATATTCTCGTTGTGGCTATGACTAAACGACATTGTAGAGTTGAAATCATCTGCCAAATTGTTGAACTCGTGATCGTGGTCGTTTGAAGAGTTGGCAGATCCAGAGCCAATGAGATACGAATCAAACTTGGTCTTGAAGTTTGGAAACTCCTTGATAAGTGGGGCATGCACTTTGTATCTCTGGCATTCGCTCCAATTAGGACCATCTTCGTTCTGGTTCTGAATGTACAAGTCGTACCTTAGTGGACAATCGGCACTTTGCTCGATCTCATTCTCAAAGAACCTGTCAATGATACGAATAGCCTCACGGGCATTTATGGCAGCCATAGAAGTGCCTCTCTTGACAAAATCAAACTCATGCAAAGTATAGGAAGGAATGAAAATGTTTAACTGAATTCTTTCGTCCAGTGCAGCCATAGTGGTACGAACAAAGTCTTCGTTAAACCATCTCTTGATGTTTCCTATCCCACGGACAAAGGTTGAATGGTCTAGAATGAAGTTTGCAGTTCTTACAGTTTTCCCATCGTCTTCGTTCTCGTCTTTTTTGGTGTTCTTTTGGCTTGTAGTTTCTTCAAATTGCACCAATTCGTCACCCTGAAAGTTTTCTTCTGTCAGATCCGAATGATCAACACCGTCCGACTCGAACAGGTACACAGACATATCTAGGCATGTGACAGGAAGAATGGTTCAGGATTTAGGAATCTGTTGAGGATTTTGATTTGGCAGAAGAACTAGTACACTTGAAAAATTCAGGAGTGTATATTCCGTTTAGGCATTACTAGCTACTTAACTAATTCCAACATACTGAACAGACTCATAGTTAAGAAATGGAGTAGCTTAAAAGTTATATAGCTGGATTTTGGCATTACAATTGTTCATTGACTAAGACTTAAGGTAAAAAGCAGTCGAAGATGAAATAATTAAGTCTATAAATTTGACCATATATTCTCATTATCTGACCATATAGTACTTTCTATTCTCGTTCCCTATTATTTAATCTACATGTCTACAATTCATACTTCTCGTACCCGTTTATTAACTATATTGCTAAATATGCTCTACTGCTTGTTAGTATCATTCTAACATCGCACACTCTCTCAAACTCACGTCGCTAATATCCATCAGATAATAGTCAAAGGTTGTATTCATCGAGCTGAAAAGCTCTAACATTAGAGATGCCAGAAAAAACATACTTATACTAAAATGTTCATCCTGATATCGCGGCGTGAGTCTACAAAAGATGTTGAAGGAATCTGCACATACCTATTGTTGCTAAACGTGTTATGGTTGTTTTTTTGAAGAAGAAACTTAACCAACAACAGTGAAAAATTTCCCAGAGAAGATTTTTATAGCCATCAGAAAAATGTTCCGTGTGGTCATGTGATCGTTCTCGATTATTTCAAGAACAATCCCTGCGATTTTTTGTTAGGGCTCAGCTACTTTTACCCTCCATACAGGATCCAATATCTATATTAGAAATCTTCTGCAGTTAATGAATTTGTTGGCTCTTCTAATACTGAATGTTAACTAGCATTCCATGTCATGAAATCAGCAAGAGGATTTAATTGAAATTTAGATTTTTTATTTTTTTATGCTCTTTTCTATGTATTTATTAAAAGCATTCATTATTTTTGCAATAAATTTAGAAATAGCTGCGAAAATTATCTAAAATTGTAATCATCATCTGAACTGACTTCTGAACTCACAGTAGACAAGGTTGGAGCACCTTCGAAAGACAACACGGGAGACGAATACAGACCCGTTTCCAACCTGGATACCAACTCTTGCAACTTGATCAATTTGTCGTGAATATGCTCGATATCTCTGTTCAACACATCTTGTTTCTTGACTAAGGCTGATTTCCATTCTCTGAAGCGCAGCTCCTGGTTGCTTACAATACCAGACAAACCTGCTCTAATTTTCTTCTCGTAATAAGGAATTGATGGATGCTTGTTTCTTATGTTTTCTTCAAGTACCGTTAGAGGAATTCTGTTGTAAATCTTTAACTCTTGAAAACCATCGATTTTCGATAAATCGCCAAGATTTGAAGTATATCCCAGGTTAGCGCTTTCCACGAATCTGAAATGAAGACTGTTTCTTCTGTAGTTTTCATAATGAACTTCAGTGGAATTAATTAAGTCAAGCATATTTTCGCTCATGAGAATCTTGCGGAGCTGCACAAAATCACAGTGTTCTTCATTTTCAACTTCAGCTACCCCCCAAGGGTACTTTCTTCCTCTAACCATTTCTCCCTTTTCGTTAACATAGTACAAGTTGGAGCCGATTATAGAGAATGGCACCTGGGAATTGATTTTGGCAGAGACCTGAGAATCAAGAATAAGATCGCAGACATTGATATCTTGCAGACTCAATGTCATTTTGACCATATCTTTGAACTGCCTCAACTCATTCTTGTTGAGCGTATCTCCCTTACTGATAACAGGGATAAGGTTGACCCTTGAGGAGAGCT
The DNA here is from genome assembly GCF_000209165.1 of Scheffersomyces stipitis CBS 6054. NCBI lineage: Eukaryota > Fungi > Ascomycota > Pichiomycetes > Serinales > Debaryomycetaceae > Scheffersomyces > Scheffersomyces stipitis. Next base: position 662,152 of record NC_009044.1, read on the forward strand.
CTCTCATGGCAATGACATCCAAGGGCTTCAATCCACAGAGAGTAGGGACAATGAAGTACAAACAGACATGGACCCTATTATCTTCTCTCTTAATTCTTTCAGGTTGCTCTGATTGGAAGAGATACAACCTAAATTGCTCATCAATGTAGTCAGTAATAGGAGCCCAGTCAAATTGGTTATTGGTGTTCTTTCCAAATCCAGGTGTGTCCACAGTAGTTAATTCCAACTGAAATGTATCTTCGACTAACTTGTAGGTATTGACATCAATATTTGCAGTTCCTCTGTTATTTGTGTCCAGAGCATGTACCAAATCGCACCCAAAAAGAGTGTTAAGAAAAGTGGATTTGCCAGTTCCTTCTTGACCAGCAACCATGAGAGTGAACTTGGCTCCCTTTCTAGATGCCAATTCCTTACTCTGGAGAGGAAGATAGGAAAGACCAATTTTCCAGTTTTCATCTATTGTTTTATAGGAGGGAGGTAGTGTGACTGGATTGCTTTCGAGAGAGAGGGAAGAATCGTTTGAATCATCCGATTGGCTAATGATATTCATCGAAGGAGCCCTCAGCAAGTTTGCACCATCAGGTGTTGGTGTGAACTCTTCAGCAACCTGTTCAACTAGAATGAGTTTGGTAGATTCTCCTATCATGGACAAATCAATGGCTTCGGGGTCAACATCAGCGGCTACAGTGTCAAGAGAGGGGAGCGGAGTCACGATTGGAATTGGAGAAGGGAGGAGGATCAGATCCATGGAGGTGAGATGCTCGAAGATATCTGACATTTTTGCCAATTATACTTAAATACTTTGCAACTTTCAGATGTGTGTCTTTATGGCTATCACTAAGAGAGTATCATAGCTTTAGAGAGACATTCTGGAAGAAAGCCGCAATTGACTGCGAAAAGCAACAGGGTGCATTTCCTGCATATACAACACGAGGAAATGCTAAATACGCAACTAGCGCGCATTGTAAAATGCGCTACGGCTAGAGTAATTATAAGTTCATTTAGCTGAGCAGAGGTCCTCGGTCTAGACCAGTAAATAGGTAGTTCAGGGAAGCTTTTTCAAACTTACCAGATAAGGACTTTTATCTTTGCCTGCAGCCACAACTTAGCCACTGACAATGACTTTGTAATAGCACCACCAAGTTATTTTTGGATCGCGCAGCTGTGAAATTGCAATTGAAAAAATACTTGAGCTGCCTGTTACCTAATCCGGAATAATAATAAACATATCGTAAAAAGCCATTTTGCTCCCATTAATGCCCACTCCCACCAATGACCGGTCTAAAGTTAATGAGCTTCGCATATAATAGCACAATGGAGTCTTTCTGAGAAAACAAGGAATCTTCGTAATCACAGCATAACCGGGAAACACAGAAAAGGATTCTATTGTGATCCAGCCAAAGAATTGTACACTTTTTTTAACCATTCTTCTTTCCTTCTTTTTAATCAAAAGTTGACTTCTGAACTCACCCTTTTCCTTGCTTATTCTAGATTGATTTACAGCAGCCAATGGGAGTCACTTTGCACCAGGTCAGATCACTAGACGACCTTAGTTTGGGCACTTCATCTCACACTCCCTTCTCGCAGAGTCCAAGCCCCAGCCCCAGCCGTGGACGAAGAGCCAGATCATCATCTCCAGTAAAAAACCGCCATAGTTTCCATTCAAACAGCTCTTCAAATGCAATCAACCCAGGAATCCTTGATATGAGACTAGCTAGTTTGCCGTTGGCTTCTCTGGTAGATATATTTTCCAAGGGCAACTCTTCCCAGGATCAACTTAGACTACTTTCCCGTTCTCCCATTGGAAAAAGACTTCATATCACTTCTCCAGATAGCCCTGATACCAAATACGTCATTCCTGTGCCATTCACACTTAAGCTTCCTCCCAAGCTCAGTCCGGTCAACATTGCCAAGGAGGAAATGGCTAACTCCAGATCTCTGTCTCCAGTCAGACCAATAAGTCCCGTGAGGAGCAGATCTCCATCCAAGTCACCCAAGCATAACAGGACTAAATTGGTCTACAACGGTAGCAGATATGAGAAAATAGATACACTGTCCGACGACGACGACTATGGCTATTCCACACAGGAGGAGCTCCAAAAGAGGATCGCTATACACCGTCGTCCAGTTCCTCCTCCAGTCGTCTCCAACAAGAACAAGTCCATGAAGATGCTCCAGAACAATAATTTAGCGTCAGATCAACTTAGCATAATTGAAGAAACCTCCAACTACTCTGGTTCCAGACTGTCTAGTGTTAAAAGTAATGCCAAAAGCTTACCTCCACTTCCAAAAGATGACGCAGTTCAAGTAATTTCAACGACAAGTCCAATTCCAGTGCAGAAACCAGCTTACACTAATGTAAGAATCATGCCAACACCACAGACCAAAGTCAACAAAGAAAAGGAACTCCCAGCCCCTCATCAAAACTCCACCATTGATGCAAGGTCTGTTCCCAGAACTACAACGGAAGAGAACATCAACTTGCTCAACCTCTCCAATGCACCCATAGCTTGTAAGGAATCATTGTTGAAAATTGGTAAAAGGACTTTCTCTGATGAGTCCCAGGTATCTTCCGTCAGCTCCTTCAGTTCAGTAGGAGATGTCATGAGCTTCCATCGTCAGCCTTCCAGAGTGAGAAACAACAATGATAGGACTAACAATGCAGTTTTCATGCCTCGTGACCACAAGCAACTGGCAATTCCCAATAGTTGTCAAAATCAAACAGATAGAAACGCTTCATCTTCATCCTCGTCTTCTTCTATGAGTGAAAACTCAGAAAGCTCGTGGGACTCATTGCAAAGATCAGTGGACCTCTCTCTTGGAGCTGGTTCTGATTCTGAACCTATTGCAACCTCTGGAAAAGCTACCACTCCAATTGTGCCATACCCACAAGATGATGACGATTGGGAGGATGCCTCTAGTAGTGAAGGAAGTACCGATTCATCGGAAAGTAGTGATGTTTCTGAGCTGAGTGCTGAGGATTCTCTGATATCCGAATCTTATGAGTCTACTGAGGTCATTCAACCTCTCAAAATCAGTAGAAATCCCCCGATTTCTCCTCATGAAACTGTCAATGAAATAAAGGACACTTTACCTGAGATTCACATTCAGCAAAATCGACAAGTTCCAAAGGATTTGGAGACAGGTGCCTACGACAGCGAAAATGATGGAGCAGGCTCTAACTTCAGCTTTCCTAATACAAGCGAGAACATCACCAATGATAGCAGAATCCGTCAATTAGCTCGTTCATCCAATTCATTGAAGTCCACAAGATCTAGATTTAGTTACATGTCCAACAACGGTCAAATTGAAATACCAGACTTGTCAGATAAATCAGTCACTGACTATTACTCGACTGGTAGATCTACTACTTCCTACAATGGTACTACTTTTGATGATGTGAAATCTGATTCTTCCATGTCTACAGATGTGGATGATGCTACCCAGTTGGGTCCAATGGAGTTCCCATCTAAGGAAGCTAAGGCTGTAATGAAACAGCAATTCAAGTTAATGCATAACGATATCGATTCAGACACCGACATAGAGTCTACTAAGTATTCCCTTTACTCTCAACCACGAATTTCCAAGACTCTTCCCTCCATCGCTGTGACTAGTTCAATCGATTCTGCACCCATTTCCAAGATTGAAATGGCTGCTAGAAATCGTTCCAGAATGTCTCCTGTCAGACACTCTCGTCATAAGTCCATGTACAACATTGACTTCAATAATACTGAGGTAGTTGCACTCCCCATTGCTATTGCCCCACCATCACCTGACAAATCTCATAACAGATCCAAATCTATGGATATCCTTGATTCGGTTTTCAAAATGGTGAGCACTCCTCGCTCTTTGAAAGGATCCAAGCCAAGTCCAAGAGGCACTCCAAATGTTGAAAGTGAAACAATGAACATTGCTGTAGCTGAACCTCCTATACAAGTGAACTACGCTGTGGATTTCAAAGAAGCAGCGTCTGCTGATGTAGCCCAGGAATTCGTTCCTACAGCTCCAACAATGAAAGATATCGCCGAGAAGAAATCGAAGCTGCTGTCAGCTATTCACAGAAAAGATGTTGCTCGAGTAAAGGGAAGCGGTAGTGGTCCAATATTAGCAACTCAGAACACTACAGCAAGAAAAGACGATGTGCAATCTTCTTCATCAAAGAGCAGCTACAAATCCAACAAGTCGGATAAACCCAAATCCGCATCGTCTGAGTCGGATACAGAATCTGTTGTAATTGATTTGACAGAAGGGGACTACGATGTTTGTATGGTCAAGAGAAACAACTCTACTATGTCTTATAAGTCAATTATAGAAAAGACCAAGGATGGAAAGGATGTCGAAGTTGTTTTGGTTGAAGAAGATGTCGAAGATGAAGAAAGAGACGAGTTGCTCAGCATCTACTCGAAGTACAGAAACAACCACTTCTTATTTAGATCCAATTCAACTATGTCCAGTACTTCATCTACGGCATCTAGTTCTGCGTCTTTCAACAGCACACCTTCAGAAACGCAATTGAAAGTCCATTCGTTGCTGGCAAAATCCAAAACCATCAGCTTGGCAGAAAGAAGAACTGTGGCCCAGGAGTTAAAACTGAAGAGATCATCGACTTCCACTGCTCCAAGTGCTGCTATTTCACCTATGAGAAGCACAGAGAGGTACAACTCCAGACGTATCCAGAACCCTTCAACTCCAAGAGCTGGAGTTGACAATGCATTAAAAGTTCAGTTGAGCAGAGAGCATAGCGAAGCAAGCAATTCCAGGTACTTCGACTACGCTGGTGACAATTACGACTTCAAAAGTTTCATGCAACAGCGTCAAACACCTAATTGATGAATTTACTGAGCCGTTCAGCTCTCTATTTTATATCTTACCGTTATAATTAAACTATGTTAATATACTTTTCACATATACATTACATGAACACGAATCATTCCCTTTTTTATTTAATTATTGGACTGTCTGCCTCTGTAATAGTACTAAGATTATTCGGGGCTTTAGGGAACGACTCATTGCTCTTGGAATAGTTGGTAGATAGTTTGAATGAAAACTGAGGCGGAGAAGTGAACGTAGTAGGATTCTTATATGTGTCTTCTACTTCAATTTCTTCGTACTCTTCTGGTTCTTCATTAACAGAAGTGAAAGAATTTATCGATCTAGTAGATGGTGCTCGGCTAACACTCCTACTTCTTGATAAATCCAAAGAAGGTCCTGAACTATTGTTTCTGTAAAATGTAACTGTCTTATTAGTAGTCTCAATCTTATTGGACAGATACTTGCTCTCCATGATAGCTTTGACTGGTTTCTTGTTGTACGAATTAGACCTGAAAAATGAATTTTCGGATACAGGTGAGCTCAACCTACTTCTATATTCGTGCTCCTGGAAATCAAAATCTTCAGGAAGCTGGTTTATTTCATCTAGAAGATCTTGGGTAAGTGGTCTATTGTAGTCCTCGCTATGTAAGTTGACTTCTGGGCTTATAGGTCCATCAATCTCAATCTTGAGACTCGAACCTTTCGCAGGAGCGGAAGCATTCTTGGAAGCAAAACTTATCTTTTCATCATCATTGAACCAAGAGTACCTTTTCTGTAAGTCAGAATTAGTTTCTAATTTTCTGACAAACGGTACCCTCTTAGAGTCTGCACTTTCAATATTAATTGAAGGTACCTGTTCAACATTTCCATCAATAGTATTTTCAATATTTGACAAGTCCAACTTAGCTAATGTGCTCATCATGTTTGTGATGGAATCTCTTCTCGTTGAAATTTCATTACTCTCACTATTAGCAGACTCCAAAGCCAGTAGTGTTGACATCATTTCTGCAATCGATTTACGATTCTTTTTGGCTCGTTCTTTCTTCTCAGATGACTCTTCCTTGGACTCGCTTTCGGCTTGAGTTTTCTCAAGATCGGATAAGAGACTCATCATTCCTACAATCGACAGTCTTCTCAATTCTTGTTTGTTGGAGGGATTGCGGACATTTGTAGAATTTACGTCTGTTCCATTGACAGAAGTTTTGTCAGCCATTGAGGATTCCAAATTTCCCAACAAGTTCATCATCTCATTGATCGACAGACGAGGATTATGTACCATCTGACTTCCAATTGATTCATCAGTAGCATTAGTCTCAGAAGTTTCAGATGCTTGAATATCTTTCAGAATTCCAAGTCCAACAACTTCCGAATCCTTATCTTCTACTTCTGTAGATACTTCTTCTTCTGGATTCTCACTTTGACGTTCACTCTGAGAAGTCAAATCGCCATTAAGTGTATGGAAACTTTCATACTTATGCAAATCTGGTCTGACTTCTTCAACCTCAGTTACCAGAACTTTATTTTGAATATTAGCTCTATTGGATCTTCTCTGATTCAAATTCTGTCCAAAAGTAAGTCCGTTAATGATGGGACTTGTGAGATCAAAAAGCTGTAAATCATCAAGAGAGGTTAATTCAGGTGTTTTTCTCGAGTCTGGAACATTACTGATATCCAATGAAGGCAGCTTGCTGACATCTAAGTAATTCTCCAAGATATCATTTTCAAGGTCTGTATCTTGAGGTTCGGATTTCTCTCCTATTTGAAGAGGACTATTTTCTCGTTTCATGCCCAACAAGGCCAATTGTCTAAATGCGTTGGCAAGATCTTCATTGCTCATAGAATATCCAGTTTGCCCCACATTCTCTATAACCGAACCAGTGGAACTTGCAATACTAGTAGCAATACCCAAATGTTCTACGTGGTCTTCAATATCACCATTGAAATGGAATTGTTCAAAAGGTACTTGAGCTTTTTTCCGCAGAATAGAACTTAAAGCACTGAAACTTTTGTTTGCCGAGTCTTTGACACCATAATCTTCATTGGTATCGTTATCTTCAACTTCCAAATTATCAATATCATTCACTGGATGAGATTCGTCTTGTGAATAAAAAGCTTTGTTATCTCCTCCGTCTTCAAAGTCGTTCTCTAGTGTAATATCGCGCTTGTATTCGTCCTCATGATCAAAGGGATGTTCATCTTCATTAATGTCATACTTAGAAGACTCTTCATCATTATTGCGATGGTTGTCTGATGAAACGCTTTGAGAGATTGAGTTTATGTCTTCCTGCTGGAATGTTGAATTTGCGTTTACTTCATCATCATCTAAGGCATTATTGAATCGAACATCGTCGCCATCATCATCGTCAAAGGCGTTATTATACTGAACATCATCACCGTCGTCATCGTCATAGATATCCATACCATTATTCTCAAAATCATAGTCTGAGAATTCGTCCACTTCATAGCCTAAATCGTGTTCGTTGAAAGTATTCAGCTGGAGAGCTTCTTCCACGGGCTGCTTAGCCTGCTTAGTCTTATAATATTTGACAGATGTGTTTCTTCCTCCTTTTCTGTCTTTGACGAATGAGAACTGAGATGAAGTTTCTGAGATATCTTCACCATCGTCACTGTCATCAGATCTCAAAGGGTCTATATTATGATCAGTATCAGTAGTGGTAGAATCAATCTTAGCATCGGAAGAACTGGCAATGTCGTTTATAGGACTGGAATAGAAACTGACTTGTTTCGTTTCAAACTTGTGTTCGGAAACTTCCAACGAGTTGGACGAATCGTTTCCTTCCACCTTTTCCATAACCACAGGGGTGACTACTCCACTAGTAGGAAGTTTGTGTTGCGAGGAGACAGCCGAATGAAATGATGAAAGAGACGTGTGCGATTGTGAGTTCGTTGGAGGTAGCAGATGGATCTGCTGATAGGCTACGAGAGAAGGATATGAGTTGGAAGACTTGAAAATAGGAGCAGGGCCAAGTTTGAAAGTGGAAGGTCCACCATCTTCAATGACAGGATACTGTTTCTGAATTTTCTCAGGCGACGATTCTGATGCCCAGAGATGAGGATTTGGCTTTGACGGATGGTCTAACGAACCTGTTCCGCTGTTTCTATTGGCCAGTTTCTGAAGATCCGAGAGATTTGAGATGGACGCTCGGGAATGGCTGTGTTTGGGAGAGATGTGACGGAGTCTAGTTTTGGACGAATTTGATTCTTTGGATAAACCATAGATGACGTTGTTTAGGGAATCAGACGAAGTAGGCGTAGTGGCCGTTGACTTTGAATTATTATGGTTCGACAGCAGAAACAAGTTCTTGATGGGAGTGAGAAGCTTTTTTGGAGAGGAGATAGAAGCAGAAGAAGAAACTGCCTGAGGAGGAGTAAACTGAGAATTGGATCTGATATTAGGCGAAGGCATAGGAGTTTTGGAAGAATACGCATTCAGAACAGGAGGGAGATGCACATCAGTTTTGCCATTACTAGAGAAGGTATGGTCATCCGAAGTGGAAGACTCGTTTCTTCGATGTGATTTTATAAACGATCTCATGTCGAAAAGTTGTGGACGGAATGATTGAAGGAAGCAGTTGCAAAGTCGCAAGTAAGTTCACTCTGGTAGATCTGATATTATAGGACGACCACTGAATATGATATGGAATGGGTTTCGATCCACAGTAATCTTTACTTCTCAATGACTCTATGTGTATGACACCAAGGATATCAAGAGATCCGAATACTCTCCCTTGAAATTCAATTAACTTGGATTTAACTTTATGTCCGGATTAGATCAAGCCCGTTCTGTATGTCCTTGAGATTCAATTTCCGAGAAGATTCACGCAGCACTACCGCCAGATATTCCACTGCTACAGCGATACCTGCAACCGCTCAGTAGTTTGTGAATATGAGAAAACGTGAAAGGAATCAGGACAGATGAGTTAAATTTATCTAATGCGAATGGATTGCTACAGTGTGTGAATTTGAGTAAAATGGCAGATGAGGAAAGTTGAGTGCGAATAGCTGTGAAATTTGTTTGTGAAATTATTGAGTTTTATATGAGAATTGTGGTGATTTCCACTTGTTTTGCGCGAGGGTTTCTTATCCATGAAGTGATTTTTGCATGCAATGCCCTGCAGCAGCTGAAAGACGATTGGAACTTATGATTTGAGTATATGATCTTATAAAGTTCGTATTCTATGGTTAATCAGCTCATACTGTTAATTTGCTTCTATTTTTGGGTTACAGTTGGCAACTAATGGATGCGAAAAATGCGAGATTAGATACGCGGAAGAACTCGAACAGTATTCTTTTAGGAGTAGCAGAGAATGAACATCATAGACTAAACAATCATGACAACATGGGAATTTCTTCACAAGGGAAGCTCGCTTAGCATAGTCAGATCGTATAGATTAGTCAGCTGATAAATTCCTTACAATCTATTGTTGGAACTTTTCGCAGCCATAGTCGCACAGAATTAAGCTAGCAAAACTTCCTCACCCAATATTCTACTTTTACTTCTACTTCCATACTACTTCACTCCATTACATCTTCATGTGTTATTATATACAAAGTTTTAGTTTACCTACTTCAAGGCTCTTCTGGCCTTGACAGCATCAGCCAACAACTGCAACACTTCTTCAGTGCTGTCCCAGCCAATACAGGCATCGGTGATAGAACAACCGTACTTCAATGCATCCTTGCCTCCTTGCTCCAAAGGTGGGACGTCTTGTCTGCCTTCGACGATGTTGGACTCGATCATCAAACCACAAATACCGTCTTCACCGTTGGCAACTTGACGTGCTACTTCAGCTGCTACCTTGGGTTGGTTTCTGTGATCCTTATTAGAGTTACCGTGGGAGCAATCAACCATGATCTTTGGTCCTGGCTTTTCTTCACTGACCACTTTGGCCTTGATCAACTCTGCCTTGGCCTCCTTGACGGACTTCTCATCGTAATTGGTACCCTTCTTTCCACCTCTCAAGATTACAAAAGTGTCCTGATTTCCGTCAGTTCCTACAATGGCTACAATACCAGGCTTGGTGACAGAAAGGAAGTGATGAGGGTGAGATGCAGCTCTCATGGCATCTACAGCTACACCCAAAGTACCGTCAGTACCGTTCTTGAACCCCACAGGGAAGGACAAGCCAGAAGCCAACTCACGGTGCAACTGAGACTCAGTAGTTCTGGCACCAATAGCTCCCACAGAGAACAAATCGGACAAGAACTGCGGAGAAATAGTATCCAACATTTCTCCGGCAATGGGCAACTTGGAGGTCAATTCGACAAATAACTTTCTCGAGATTCTCAACCCCTTGTTAATCTGGAAAGAACCGTCGATTTCAGGATCGTTGATCAAACCTTTCCAGCCTACAGTGGTTCTGGGTTTTTCCAAGTACGCTCTCATGACGATATGCAACTCACCTTTATGCTTCTGAGCCTCTTTGTGCAATCTGTCAGCGTAATCGAGAGCTGCCTTGGGGTCGTGGATTGAACATGGTCCAATGACCAAGATCAATCTGTCATCCTTACCGTTCAAGATGTCTACAGCTTGGTTTCTACCGTCCAAGATGGTCTTTTGGGAAGACTCAGGCAAGGGGTACTCGTGCTGCAATAAGTCAGGAGGAGTCAAAGGGTCGTAACCACGGACTAGTATGTTAGTATTCTGAATGTAAAGTATGTTCTATCTTATCACATATGCTCCAAAGTATTCTCTGATGATCACGACTTTGAGTATCATGTACACAAAAGAGATTCTAGAACTGCCAGACATATCCACATGCCTGGATATGTGATGTGCCATCAGCGTGTCTATTATCTGGCTTCTTTTACTTACCTCTCCAGTCCTCCATTCTGGATCTGTCTCCAACGTGCTCGTTAGTGATGAACATCTTATGTAATTAGATCGAGTATAGTGCAATCAGCAAGAAGCGTAATTTTTCGCTATTTGGCTGCTATGGATCTTTTCGTTTAACGGATAACCTCGAGAAACAAAAACGAGTCTATGTTCAAAATGACGGAGTTTGCTTAGTTTTTATAGGAAAAGATCTAACCACTTGTGCTTCCCTTTGTGGTCGGCGATTTTTCGTTCAGTCATACTTACAGGTTGGCTCCAAACCTGCATCATGCATCGCATGTGTTTGCAGATTACGTCGGCCGCAACTAATTTGTTAGGTTCGTACTTGATCGGGGCACGACTTCGCTGACAATGCTAACTTAGCCGTGTCCTGAATGGATGAGGAAAGTGTAACAACGTGCATATAGAGCTTATCTATGAAATCAAATTGCAAGTTACAGATAACAAACTCGAGCTGTTTATGGTGAATTGGTTCCGGAGTTATTTTGTGAAAACAACCAAAATACACGTTCTGACGTGGCGTGAAATCTCGGGATTCCCGAAAGGAAGATTCGCAAGTTCGAGATATTCCGAGAACTGAGTAGAATTTTTCAGCCATCTCATTTTATGCATGTAACGTAGTATATGCGCAAGAGCTTGTCGCATGGATTGTCGTGAAAATGAAAAATGACAAGACAATATTCCGTAGTAATTCACTTAGATCCAAGTCTAGATCTCTGTAGTTATTTCTGAGTAGCCAAGATATTGCCGACCGACGCTTGTCAGCTTGACTATCTGGCAATTTGACAGCGTTGCATACGATTAAAAATTCGCAACCGTTTAGTTAATCTATTTGTCTTGTTCTATTTGGCTTGTTTTAGCTACACTTTGGATATCTAGAACATATTCTTTGCTTATATACTAATAGTATGTTGATCTAGATCATATGCATCTGTTTCTGGAAGCTATTTTGACATCCCTATATCTCCTTCCTATCAACTGTGCTGTTGCACCTTCTTGAAGAAGTAGACATAGCCGTTTGTTCTCATATCCTGCAAGCTATCTTCTCCACAAACAACCACCTTTTCATCATTGAACAAGACCCACTTCTCCTGTCCATCGATGACCTTCTTTATAAACACTACGTAGTGCCCTGTGTGTGGCGATGTACCTTTATGGCATATCACTGACTGTAACTCGTACTTGCCGTTTGTAGAGTCACCAGATTCAAGAAGCTGTTCTTTCAAATCTTCCTTCTCTTTCGACAAGTTGACTACAGCCTTTGAAGCGTCGCCAGACTCAACAATGACACCGTCGTCATCAGGATTGGTAAACAACCATTCAACGGCGCTGTTGACATCGTTGCCGTTCAAGACCAATGCCTTTTTGGCCAACTGCTGAGAAAAGCCCATGGCTGTGAGATTATCAATTGCATCCTGCGAAGGGCCAGCAGAAGCGGAAGCAGATTGTTGTGGCGATATCTGCAGAGAATCGAATGGCTCATCGATGTCTACATCTTCCATATGGGCAAAGAGCCAGTTCATGGCATCTTCGGCGCTGTTGTTGCCAGTATTGAACAACGCTTTCAAACATCTTGTCTCTGGAAATCCCATGGCAAGCAACGTATCCAAGGCTTCTCGGCTAGGTTCAAAAGCAGTGCCCTTTGTGTCTTCAGAGTCAGGCTCATCTTCTACTTCATCGCTTGCAAAAACAGGAGCCTTGAATTCGGAGATGTCCAACCTGTCTGGAATCTCAATTGGTACATCAATCTTGACAGGTACCCAGTTTTCCAACTTGATCCGTTTGGCATTGACTATAAGTACATTTGGAAACGTCCTGAAGCCTCCAGACTTTATAGCTACTCCTGCGGTATCGGAGCCACAGTTGTCACATCTATAGCCCTCAATTGCTTCATTAGCACAGTAAGCTCTGAAGCAATCAATAAAATTGACAGGCTCATACTGTTTCTTACCTGTATCTTCATCTAAAGAAATAACCTTGTCTTCTATATTAACCGACAAATTGTCAGCTAGGTCAATATGCAGCGATCCATGCTTACAATTGAAACATACTGTTTTACTGGTGAACAAGTAGTTAAGTTCCTTGTTCAACGAGAGACCAAACTCGTTGTCTATCTTGTCAAGCAAATATATCAAGAACTCAAACGCATCTTGCTGTCTCTGAGTTTTGAATTCCTCGTGGTTCTCGCCGATCAAGTTTTTGAAAGAAGAAGGTTTTAGCCCTAACTGATAGTCGTCTCCCTTTAACGATCCTGGCTTGGAGTACCTGCCACTTAATAAACCATCGTAGATCTTGAGCAATTGAGTTTTCAAGTCACGAGCAGGATTTTCAGTATCAGGAATGCTGAGATCAGCGAAATAGTTTTGATACGATTCTAAATCAAACAAAGATTGAACCACAGAATTTAAGTAACATGAATTGCCCAAATTAAGAAAGCCTGTGAGACCCTTACCATAAACTGGAACCAATTTCGATCCATCAGGTCCCTCTAACTTGAAGTCATAGTTCATGTTCTGGTCGATGTTTAATTCTACTAAACTTTTTTCTGTCTTGACGGTTGACTTCAAGTCCAAGCCAAACCTCAAGAGTTTTTCTGCCAAATTTGGTACCTTTACTTCATCATTACATCTATAGCAATAGACATCACAGCTATCTTCACTATCCGCTGATAAGGAGCCCAACTTGACAGCTACTGGATGGTCAGTCTTTTCGAAATGGGACAATGCATGAGAGTTTCCCTTCAACGCCGTGCCAAACTGCTGTCTTCCGCAGCCTAAAGTTCCACAATGAAGACAGATCCAGAGATTTTCAGTCAACTCACATTCTGCACATCTCGACAAGTCCACAGTGCCTACGTCGAACTGTTCTACATCTACAGAGTGCTCACAAGGAAATATCTCCTGTTCCCATTGTTTTATCTCATCGTTTCTGTTCGATGAGTTGGCAGTGAGAATCTCATTCACCAAGTTCTGGAATCGCAATGTCAACTTCTCTATAGGGTACGAAATGTCATCAGCAGCATCGTATATGGATAACTTCGTATCGTACAACTCGTCATCCGGAACTTCTCGGACTTCCAATTTTTGAAGCTTCTGGCTCTTCTGGCCATTCTCATCGTACAAGAGCTTGTTTCTCTCTTCCTCTGGTTTGAGAGTCTTGTTGATGTTCAAATACCAGTTATTACCAGTTTTGGCATAGTTTTCAAACGTGAAATTGTACTCATCAGTTCTCAGAAAAGCCTGGTAGCTCTTCAAATCTACATCCAATCCAAGATCGTTGTTCTCAGGTGTATCAAAGGTGTACATGCAATCGTCCTTGTAGATGCGGGAGTTGGCCGGAACTGAATCCGGAACTCCAGCTGGAATATCCAATAACGATTCTGACATTAAAATCTTTGGAATTGGTCGTTTTCGAGAAACCAATTGTTTATTTATGTATCAAGGAAGTGAAATTAAGAAATTCACGATATTTCAAATTGTGCTTTGCCATTGATAGTTTACGTACTGCAGCACGGATGTTCCGAAAGAGGAAGAGTTCCTTGCAACAGATATGCAGGGTGAGTTGAGAATAAATTTGGCACCCAAGCGTGAAATCATTTTCTACATTTGTATCTTTTTCTAGAATTGACTGTGGACCAATAAAATCCTTGTGTAAATAAGTATATTTACGCTGACTGATAACACTATCATATTTAATAATACTATTTTCTATTCATTATTCCAATGTTACACAAGCTCTCTTCTAAAGTGAGCGACAGAATTCACAAGTACAATCTGCTCAGCCAGGATAAAAACCAACAGGCCTTTCAAATTGCTGGAAAAGACGATTGCAAAGGGTATAAATCATGCGTATATTTCTCAAATTGGTCCGTCTACGGACGTAAGCATTTTGCCATAGATATACCTGTAGAATTTGTGACTCATGTCTTTTATGCTTTCATCACTATCGATGCCAATACTGGAAATGTCAAGTTCACAGACGAGTGGTGTGATCTCCAATTGCCGTTGGAATCGCCTGTAAGTTCCAATCAGAAAGTCACTGGTTCAATTCAGCAACTTTTCCAGATGAAGCAGCTTAATCGTCATCTCAAGGTGGTGATGTCAATTGGAGGCTGGGGGACTGAACATTTGTTCCAGGCTGTGACGAGCGATCATGCGAAGCTAGACAATTTTATCAATAGTGCTGTGAAGTTTGTTTGTGAATACGGTTTTGATGGAATTGATATCGACTGGGAGTATCCTCGCAATACCCATGAATGTAAACAGCTTGTAAAGTTACTTTCAGGATTGAAGCAGAAGTTGAACCTCGTGTCTCCAGATTATTTGCTTACAATTGCCTCACCTGGGGGCGACGAAAATATTGAAGTTTTGGACTTTCCAGAGTTGGACAAGTATCTTTCGTTCTGGAACGTCATGTGCTACGACTTCTGTGGAGAGGGCTGGTCAACCAGAACGGGGTATCATTCCAACTTGTACGGCAATAATGGGGATAATAACTTGAGTGCTAGTAACATCATTGAAAAGTACATTCAGCATGGAGTTTCTCCACAAAAATTGATTCTTGGTATGCCATTATATGGACGAGTATTCCATGGAGCTCTGTCTCCGACTGTAGGTCATTCTTTCACCAAAGAAATACTTCCTGGCTCTGTAAATGGTGATACTTGTGACTATAAGCTGTTGCCTATTAGTCAGGAGAGTTTTGATGAAAAGACGGGAAGCTGTAGCTACTACGATAGCCAAACGAAACAACTCTTTGTCTACGATAATCCTCAGGTGGCTCGGATGAAGGCTGATTTTACTAGTAAGTATAAACTTGGTGGAGGCATGTGGTGGGATTCATGTGGAGATGTTGCTATCAAAGAAAAGGAGAGATCTCTTATTTATAACTATATCCAGCAGCTTGGGGGTAGTGCAGCATTAGAGAAGACTCCCAACCATATCTAGTACTTTTACATAGCTATTTCTAGATATATGAGGTATATCAAAAGTCAGTTTCTATACCAATACCCGTAAACACTGGTATCCAGTATTTATTACATACTAATATCTACATCTGTTGCAGCAGCTACAGCTTCCAGATATATGTCTTGCACTAAGTATCTAAATAGGACGAAAGAAGGTGCTGAATTGAAGAGTGTGTAGATGATGTGGACTATATATAATGTCAGAAGATGACAATACAGAATATGACGTGGTTCACAAGATGGAGTCCATCCTAGCGAACACGCTCAAGACGGCAGCGATCAACTCCAACTGCAACTCACTACTTGAGCTGGCTTCTACTTCCGAGGTAATTTCCTGGCCCAAGTTCAAGCCTATACCCAAAGGACTCTGATGCGACAAGTTGAAGGGGAAATCCAGGAAGTCTGTGAGCAACTCATCGGCTCTGGCAAAGGCCTGGTCGCGCTTGTCGTAGTTCAACGACAACAACACATTCTCCAACACATTGGCAGCGTACGCTCCACAGACCAAGGCAATCGTTCTCAAGTAACGGAACGACGTGTTCTGAGGAAATTGGTCATTAGCTACGGTGTCCAAATCGACATTTCTGTTGACTAATACGTTCAAGAGTCTGTTCTTGATATGTTCCTTCAGCAACTTGTCGGCAACAGGATGGGTAGCCATGTCGAACAAGAAGAAGTTCTTTCTCTCAGTCCTTAAGATTCCTTTGTCTACCAATCCTTTAGCCAAACGCTCTCTAACTTGTTTCAACTGGTAGTTGATTTTCATCAAGTTCCATGTCTCTCCACTTAACAAATCGATCCAGTTTGTCACCGACAAGTTGGAGCCATCGTTCTTCATGATCTTGAGAGCTTCATCCAACAACACTTCGCCAGTTGGCTCGGAGTCAATGACCTCGATAAGACGATCGCTCAACTCGAAACGACGTCTTGCGGGATCGTTGACCAAAGTAATCTTGTAGCGGAAGGCTAATTCAAGCAAAATACATCCTCTCAAAGCGTAGGAAATGTTGTCATTCCAAAAAGAAAGATAACCCTCTTTGTCCTTCAATCCGATCAACAAGACTTCCTCCATAAGCGTCAAAAGTGGCAATTTCAACGATTCTCTACTCTCAATGTCTCGGGAATCGTACCCGATTTTGTGGTCAGAAACAGCTTCATTGCTGTTCTTGGTATGGTTATTATCTTCGTAGGAATCCGAAGTACGGCCACCGGAACCGGAATTTGCGCCGGAAGAGGCCGTCTTGTTACCACGACGTCTCTGCAAACCTGAAGACGACATTTACAAATATTAAGAAACAAATACAAAGAAAAAAGATCAAATATCCATACCAACAAAAAGAAGAAACTGTAAAATTCACCTTCGCTAAGACACTGTGTTAATCGTTTTTCGAAACAACAAAAAATCGATACCGACTGCACATGGAAAGAGAATCTGAAACTATATGCACACCATGAACGTCAGCCAGTACACCACATAGCACGAGAAAGAGGATATTGGTGGTGGTAGATAGTAGCAAGTAAGCTATCTAGATAGAGGTACACTGTAGGAGTATAATGCTATAAATATCGTGTAAAAAACGTTTTTGGTTGTAGAAATAATTGGGGGTGTACTGCGCTCAGTGATAAATCCGATTTTTCACTATCAAGGATGGTCCTGGACCAGGATTTTGGCTCCAAACAGCGAAATACATATCCCGACTAGAAAAACGCGTTCGAACATAGACATAAAGCATCCGATCTGCTATCCCAGCTACCTTTCTCCAGCTTGTAGTGTTGTTCATTCCAGAGACTCAAAATCGTTTGATAATTGGGCGATAATGCGCTGCATATAGCCTGCCGTGGAACTACTTGAGTCTTAGTTATGCCAGTTGGTACCTGAAACGGTGTCAATAGATCAGGAGGTGGCTGTGGGCCATTGGAAGGAAGCAGATGCCAAAAGAAGACAGGGATTCAGACTGAATTGAAGCGAATCTGAGCCTTTTCTATGTTGAATGGAACTTGGGTGGCAGTCTAGTCACATGACTGAGATAGACTTAGATTTGCTATGGTAAATCCTCTCGATTTAAAGAATGTTTAAAGAACCGTTTGGTGGCTATCATTATACAGCTTCCCATTCTCAAATGACTTCTTAGGAAACTAATATACATTCATTTGATCTTCATCTATATTCATTTGCTTCTACATAGTCTGATCTTTGGCTGCGGCAGGGGTCTGATCAGCCCTCTATACGCAGGCCACTGATAAAGTAGTCTAATAGCTTGCTACATTTTATAAATTTGAAAAGCTTCTTTCTTTACACTTATTATCCAATTCAGAGACTTGTCAATTGCACATCGTCTTAGCCAACGACACATATACCACCGTTTAAGTTTCACTATCTGTCCTTTCTGGAATCCAGACTCTGGTTGTAGTACTTTCTTGTAGTTTCTAGCACTCTTATAGCTATAGTCAAGTATGGCTAGTCGAGTCGCTACTGGACGCTATCCTTCAGTTCCCAACAATAATAATAGTGATGATGAATCCTCTGTGAAAAGCGGTACGGATGCAGATGTAAAAGAAGATTTTATATCGTTTCCAACGATTCCGGATCCGGAACAGGAGAACTCCAAGACGTTATCACGAATCTTCACCAAGACGTTACGGAAAGTGACGACAAATGCTTCTCATCTAGTGCAGAATTACTCGTATTCTTCGCCAAAAGTGCAGCACACGTATCTGAATCACGATGAAGAAAGTAATGTTGGCAGTTCTGAAGTTTTTCCCAAACAATCGCATGTCTCAGTTGATGAACCCACAGACAACTCTGTTGATTTCAGTCTGAAACCAGAACAAACAAGAACAGATATTACTAAACCGGACTCTACTATTCCACTCAGTATTACTCAACTGCCCGTACTTGAAAGTCGAGTAGGGTCGCCACTGGAAGATAAGATAAACGACAAAATTAGACCCGTAAATCAGAGCAACTTGACAGAAATGAGCCAGAGCTCAAGCGCAGAAAGAAAACTTCCGCTCCAGGAACGAGATCCTGAGTCTTTGCGGATGTTATCTGAAGATTCGCTTATCAATAGACCTCAGAGTATATCGGTTGGACTGGCGTCAGTGAGAAACCCGACAATAATTGACGAAGCTAACCCTCCACGCGTCACGTCTGATAACAAAACGCTTCGTATTTCAACGATGCAGATCCCACTTCAAACAAACAGTGCTGCCAGTTCAGTAGTAAATGTGAATTCGCATCTTAATGATCGTAATTCTAAGGTGACACCGGAGCCTGAAGAAATTAAAACTGTAGGAAGTAGAAAGGCTGTTCGTGGAACGTTTGCTTCACGAGAAAGTATTTTAAACAATGGAAAAATCAGCGATGACAACTCCTTACAACGTAGAATATCATCCATCTTCAACAATCTTCCCAATGATATCGAGCTTTCTGACGACTCAGCATCTGATTTAGAGACTATTAATGATAGCTTTAATTCTTCTACTCAGCCTACTCCCATGCAATTAGGTAACCGATCTGAGTCACAGCTTAATGCATCAGGACATCCGTACCATGACATGTCTCTATATAGTGAATCTATAGCGAAATCCTCGCCCATAAAAGGCAAGGCCGAACTCCACCGTGGATATGCTGGCCCCATAACTTCAACTGGAAGTTCACCGACGCTAAATACGTTCTATGCTCTCAAAAAGAAGGACCATCGACGAATGAAGGAGAAGCAGTCTTCCAATCTTTCTGCTGTTCTTATCGATAACGCCAAGTCGATGTTCAACTCCAATCTCACTGGGGCTGTAGTTTCTTCCGCTTCTTCAATGGTAACTTCTGGAAGCAGAGAGAAGAAAAAGAAGAAGAAACCCAGTAAACCTTCTGAGAATCCCTTGAAAAGTGGTGGGATACCGAAGAAATACTGGATGAATGATTCATTCGTTTCTGACTGTCTCAATTGCTTCAAGCCCTTTACTGCTTTCAGAAGAAAGCACCATTGTAGATTCTGCGGGCAGATCTTCTGTTCTGATTGTACACTATTCATTTCGTACAATCAGCATAAGGAAGAAAGACAGAACCGGGAAAACAAGAAAGACGATAAGAAGAAAACCAGTGGTTCCTATAACGACAAGTTACGGGTTTGCAAACCTTGTTATAGTGATGTTATCGTCTATTTGAGTGATGATTCTAGCTCATCAGATTCCGACGATGAGAATGAACAGGCCATCGACGATTCTGATGAAGAGCAGTCTGGATCTCTGGGAAGTTCTCAAGTGGACGAGCCAATCCTCCCACAACATCCTCTTTCTAGAATCAGATCGCTATCAACAAACTCGCGAAGAGATAGTAGGATGAATGAAGCTACACTTGCTGCAAATAGAGGATTTTTGAATAAAGATTCAAAGTCCATATTGGAGTCTCCAACCTCAGAGAGCAATATCAGTTCAGTTACCAAGTTGGACGAGAGTATCAAAGTTCACCAGAAGCAAGCTCCTCAAATGGCTATTCCTACGACGAGAACAGGCGAATCTGTAGAAATTCCCGTACCCAAGAGCTCGTACAATAACTCTACGGTTCTTGGAAGTCGACCTCCTAACTTCAACTTGGATGCACTCACAATGAGCACTTCGAGCTTAAATAGTCAACATCGTATCCACAGCAATGTAGCAGCAGAAACGTTATCGTTGCACAACAACAATATGGGAAGAAGCTGGCTCAAGAACTATACCCATTTGCGGCAAGCGAACATATCTACACCAGATTTACAGAGATCCAACAGCATGGACAGCATTAGCAATATGTACAACAATATCATTGGCAAGAAGTCCTCTCAAGGTCGTTTACGAATAGTTTCTAGTTCTGAGAGAGACCTCAGTAGAAGAGTTTCCAACAAGAGTGAAATGATTATAACAGATTCAATAAACTCTGACGGAGATTATGAATACGATGACGAATTTGATGACGGAAACGAAAAAGGTTCAGAAAGTGAGAATGAAGACGAACAAGCGATGTCTCTCTATGCTGCCTTGAATCACAGTGCCTTAAAGACTACTCCTTTAGCCAAAAACAACATCCCCAACAGTACAGTGTCAGTTCCAACTCTAGGCGAGTTTCCAGCAATGATGTCAAATTTCCCAAGAACAATTGCTGGTTCCACTAAACTCTTTCCAACCGCAACATCTCCAAATCTTAACCATGCTGTTACTTTTCTTGAAGAGATGCCTAAGGCCGAAAACATGAGATCGATAGGAAGAGCTCATGCTTCTTTAGAAAGAATCAGATCCAGGCGTAAAAGTAAATCGGTCAGAAAACTACTGGTTCGTACTAGAGATTCTATACGTTTACCCAGCATAGAAAATCAGCGTAGTTTAGTAGCACCAGTTTCTCCAATATCGTCTCCTTCGACACCCTCACCAAATCCTTTTTCACAGCAGTCAAACTTGTCAAAGATTCTTGTGAAGTCAACATCTAATGGAGCACATTTTGACCCAGACCAATCGCCTACTACTCCCAGAATTTCTGATACATTTGAGAAAGAGCTCTCGCAGGAATTTGAAACCACTGATCTAGAAAATGGAGATGCGAGTCTCATTCTTCCAGATGAAGGGATACCGACTATTGAAGTTTTCAAGTCCAGAGAATCTGCTTTCAAAGAACTACTAGATGTTGTCCTCAAACAATGTCTTGAAGACTGTGACATCCAAGAAAATCAGGAGAGATGGGCAATAGCGCTCAAAAGAACATTGAAAAGCATTGACCACATCAAAGTTACTGATACATTGGATATTAGACAGTATGTAAAGATCAAGAAAGTTCCTGGTGGTACAATTGAAGAAACAGACGTTATTGATGGGTTATTTATGACAAAGAATATTGACTCCAAGAAAATGTCGTCTACTTTAAGGAATCCGAAGATAGCTTTGTTGATGTTTCCATTGGAATATTTAAAACAAAAAGAACAGTTCATTAGTTTGAGAATTATTGGATCTCAACAGGCTGTGTATATCACCAACTTGGTATCCCGTATAGTCTCTCTCGAGCCGGATATTATAGTTGTAGGTGATTCTGTGTGTGGTCTTGCTGAATCGCTACTTGAAGAAGCAGGCATTACAGTAATTTCAAATACAAAGCCACAGGTAATCGAGAGAATTTCTAGATATACCAAGGCGGATATTTTTCAATCTGTCAACGATTTGTTCTTCAAGAAGGGTACTCTTGGAACTTGCACTAAATTTGAAATTAAGAAGTATCTTTTTCAGAATGTTGTGAAGACTTTTGCATTCTTCACTGGAAACGACATTCTGGCCGGCTTCACCATATCATTGAGAGGGGGCGATGAAGAACTCTTGAATAGTGTCAAATATGCTGCTGAGACATTGTTGCCAGGGTATCTCAATGCCAGATTCGAGAACGGATTATTGGACAATCTGATGACTACAATCTCGGAAGAAATCCAGAGCAGTTCTTTGGTTCAATACAATGATATTCTACAAGAAATGAAGTCGGATGAAGTTGAAGTAGATTTGGAGGAAGAGAATAGAAGTTGTGAATTTAGTTTGGACAGTACAGAAGTCGTCAACTACGTGAAGTTATTCAATGAGCGTAAGTTGAGTTTGTCTCCTACTGTCTGTTTGACATTACCAACACCTTTGGTTAATGTCATTGATTCGTACTATTCTTTTCATCGGTTCTTCAAGACTAACAAGGTCATCCAAGATACCCAAGATCCAGATAGTATTCACGAAGAATGGCTCGATGAGATGAAAATTAACATTGACATAAATACTTTGCCCAATAGGGGCAACGACTTACTACAATTCCTTAAACATACCAGTGACACACATTTGAAAGCATTGATCAATGATTACCACTACAGAGCTAGAATTTGGTCCAATTGTGTAAGGTTCTCGTCGTATCAACTCTACCCGATCTTCCATAAGAAGATATATGTTCTTCATTCTACTGTTTCGATTAAACATGCCACTCCCTGTTTGGGTCCAAGTATTGTCGTTATTGATTACTACACTGAAAACGACAAATGTCTTGGTTTATTCCTCGACCAGATCTTCCATGAATCTGGCAAGGATTGTCATGAATGTGGAGAAAGCCTATTGAACCACTACAAGACGTATGTCCATGGAAATGCCAAGTTAGATTTGATACTTGAAAGGTTTGAAGACCTCATTCCAGACCAGCAAAACTATCGAGGAAAGAATCAAAGAGTAATGTGGAGTTTCTGCAAAGAATGTAACTATTCCACACCTATTGTGTCTATGACAGACGAAACTTATTACTTATCTCTAGGAAAATTCCTAGAACTAGCTTTCTATGGTGACAAGATAGTGTTGAATGATCGCCAAACTTGTCAACATGATTACAAGACTTCACATGTGAGGTGTTTCGGCTTCAATGATTACGTGATTAGGTTAGAATATTCCAAAATTGATAACTATGAAGTTGTCGTTCCTAAAAAACAGATTGAGTTCATGCCTGAAATCGACATAAAGTTAAAGCTCGAGCTATTCCACAATATTCAGTCCAAGGTGGATAAATTCTTCCAAAGTGTTTCGAAGCGTTTGAATCGTGTCAAAGTTGATACTTTTGACAGAGCTGAAGATGGTTTAAAGAAGATTCAAGAGTTGAAAGACAAGTTAGAAATTCAATTGAACGCTTTAAAACTGAAGACATTGAAGACTTACAACTTGTCAGCGCCTACCAACCACTTATGTTTGAATATAATCTTGCGAGAATTGCAGGAGTTAGGTGTTGAATGGGATAGTGAGTTTATCGAATTTGAAAGGGCCTTCTTGCCCAGTGAAAATGAAATTACCAGGCTTACGCAGTTTCATTTGAGAAACTTCTTGATTGACAAGTACTCTGAAACTCCTGACACTAAAGACTTGAAAGAAAAAAACAAGAAAGATGAGAAACAGCAGGAACTAAAGAGCGAAGGTATCATAGAATCTGAAAAAGAGAGGGAGAATTATGTGATTCCAGATGACATCATCCACCCAGAGGATAATGTAATTAACATGTCCCCTGAACCTCTAAATGAAGTTAAAAGACCAGATCTTTCAACTTCTCCTTTGTTCAAAATTTCCAATGTTCGTGACAAGATCAACAAGTTCGAAGCACCCGTTTTTGATACGGATGACGCTAAACGTATTCCATCGACTCCTGGAAGATCTTTGTCACATAGAGGATCAGAATCTTCATTAGGAGCAACTATTGGAATTCCCAGTCAAAATAAGGTTTCACACCTTGCAAGTTTCTTTGACAATATGAGTTTGGCACAGATTTCAAAAGAATTCCAGATTCAAAGAGAAAAAGAAATGCAAGAGAAATTAAACAAGTTTAGAGCCATTCCTATTATGGAAAGTAAACCTATTGTCGAAATTTACGACAAAATTGAGGATGTTATTGTGAATGATGATGATAGAAAGAAGAAAGACCCACCCAAGGAAGCGATTGATGCCTCGAGAAGTACAACAGAAAACAATGAAGACGCTAGAGACCCTTCTTCGTTGGATCCTAGTATTACCAAGGCTGGGACAAAACTTGAGATCCCACAACCAGAAAAAATATCGTTGTTGAAGTCACTAACCAATTTTTGGGCCGACAGATCTGCAACTTTGTGGGATCCTTTAGAATATCCATTGGACTCTCATGAGCATACATTTGCTGACTCTGAAGTCATTGTTCGAGATGATGAGCCATCTTCTCTTGTGGCCTTCTGTTTGTCTTCCAATGATTACAAACAAAAGATTAGAGCAATGCAAGCGGAGACCTTGCCAATCGATGCTGTGACTGGATTTGATGTAGAAAATAACGAAGACAACAATAAGAAAATCAGCAGTTTCAGCAAGATTGAGAAGAAGTTCAAAAAGAACTTTAACGACCGAACGGGAAAGATCAATGAATATGAACGGACTATGATCAAAAACAAGTCCAACCACTTGAAGTATCAATTTGTAGATGGTACTACTAATCTTTCGTGCAAGATTTTCTACAGTGAGCAGTTTGAAGCGTTTAGAAATGCTTGCGGGAACCATGACAATTTCATTCAGAGTTTGAGTCGATGCGTTAAGTGGCAATCTAGTGGTGGCAAAAGTGGATCCAATTTCTTAAAGACTTTGGACAACAGATATATTGTCAAAGAATTATCTACGTCCGAATTAGACTCATTTGTTTCTATTGCACCTTTCTACTTCAAGTACATTTCTCAGTCTATGTTCAATACTTTGAGTACGGCTATTGCCAAGATCTTTGGTTTCTACCAGATCCAGGTCAAAAATACTCAAACAGGGAAGACATTTAAGATGGATTTCTTGATTATGGAGAATTTGTTTTACAACCATAAAACAACACGTATCTTTGACTTGAAGGGATCAATGAGAAATAGACATGTGAAACAAACCGGCAAAGAGAACGAAGTGTTGCTTGACGAGAACATGATTGAATATATTTACGAGTCTCCCGTGTTTGTACAAGAGCAGCTGAAGAAACTATTGAGAGGTTCGTTGTTCAACGACACCTCCTTTTTGCTGGCCATGGATGTAATGGACTACTCTTTGGTGATTGGTATTGATGACTCGGCCAAGAAGTTGTATATTGGCATTATCGATTGGTTGAGAACGTTTACGTGGGACAAGAAGGTGGAAAACTGGGTCAAGGGAAACAACTTGATTGGTGGTAATAGAAAAGGAAAAGATCCTACCATTGTCACACCTAAGCAGTACCGCATTAGATTTAGAGAAGCTATGGAGCGGTATATCTTGGAGGTACCAGATATCTGGTATGAAGGAGGAAGATAATTTATTGGTAAGAAAATTATTGTAATAAGAAATAGTTCTAGTTATAATAAGGGACAGTATAGGTATAAGTATAGAGTATAAAGTATAAAGTATAAAGTTTAGGACAGTTTAAAGAGGTCGTGCTTAAGGAAGCATAGATATCAGCAAGAACTGACTTGTAGAGCAAGTCCGAAACCATATGGAGAATTGATATGCATAGAAACAGATGAATAGCAGTAGGATACGGTCACGGTAGAGGTAAGTCTAAAGAGAAAAGGTTAGCTCAAGGATACGGCTTTTCGCAGCCATTGTGTGGGGCAATAATAGTATATGCAGTACGAACGGTGAATTAGTTTCAGATGAAGATTTGAGCGATAAGATAGGTGTTTCAGTTGTAGATAAGCGAAATCTGAACGGATTTGAGAAGTACAGTATAGAAGAGTAGGTGTGAGACCGTCAGGATCTAACTGATAGAGACAGAGGATTGATATGGGAGATTCGTAGCTCTGTGGACGCTACTGGGGATGTGCCGTCGGTGGGAGTGGCTCTTTCACGTGATCTGGCATGAGCTGCAGGCGTTGCAGCCGCATGGAGCAGCCGCACGGCGGTAGGAGTCCCACAATTTTGCAGGAGGGAGAGCGCGTCGCGATCTTTAGCGAGGAAGGGAGTAGGAATGGCTGGACAAGAAGGCGAAGTAGATGTCAAGGCGTGGGGCTTAGGAATGGGTAATGGTAGGTAGGAATTGTGAAAGCTGATAGGAGCAGGAATTGTCACTGAGAGGAGTGGCAATTGTCACTGAGAGGAATGATACTGAGTAATGGAGAATTGTACAATCTCGAGAATCAGCGCAGAGAAATACAGACAGAACAGGAACAGAGATTAGGGAGAAAAGTAGATCAAGACGCCATATTCAGTAGCCTTTAAGCCATCGAGACGTCGGTACAGCCTTCCCTTGTATACTCAGTAGTTGGAACGGCAGTCTGTTGTGACCTGTTAATTAGCTGCCTACTCTTTTCTCGTAAAACTTACTTAGTATACTCGAACTGGAACGAAATTTCAGTCGCCAATTTAAGAGTTATCACATCAGACAAATCCACAACAAGTCCAAAACATGGCTACCAAGCAACAGCCGTGGGAAACCGTTGGGTGCTAGCATTATCTCTCGTAACAGCTGGCTCTATGTGGAGCCGTAGGGAGGTGTCTGGGGCTGTGACGACTCTAATAATGTCTCCTATTCTCAGCCATAGCGTTCCCCCCTTATCGCTGAACCCCTATCTCGCGAAAAAAAATATACGGCTGCTGTGTGTTTTTTGTTTGTTTGTGGATTATCGCTTTTCTGAGAATCCAGCTTTTGATTTTGGGTGCTACTTTTTTCGTTCTTTTCTGATTTCTCTTTTTCTCTTGTTTTACTGCTGTAGCTGGAACTTGTCACTTACTGCTTCTTCTGCTTGACTCGTAGTATAACTTTGTCGTCTGCGAATCTTACCCTCGCTTAGATCCTGATCTACTTCACAAAGTAGCATTCTGCCACAGTGAATACTCGTTGTCATTGCAATAGAATATACTCCTATTGGCACCCACTCCCACTGAAATATTGGCTGGCCGTCGTATCATTACATATTGTTCATACTGTTCATATTGTTCACATTGATTCGTAGGGAAACTCGTCGTACTGAACTTCATTGCCATAATAGAACTCAGCTCGCCCACTTGACAGTAATCGATACTGCTCCTACTATTGAAACACTGCTACGCCCATCACATTGATTTGTACATTGTCTTCTGAAAAACATTGATTTGATATCGTATATTATATCGTATACTGATCCACTACTTTCGTCTTCTCCACATTCGCTTAATACTTGCTAGCCTCCAAAATGGCATTCAGACCAGGCTTCCATTCCGTGGCTTTCGTGCTAATTCTCGTATCGTTTGTGTTTCTCCTATTGGCCACCATCTCGCCTCCGGTGGTCTCGACATTTGCTTTGTCGAAAACCAGCGACTACGTCTACGGCATCTTTGGCTTCTGTACAAACTCTGGCTCAAAGTGTAGCACTGCTACGTTCCCGTATTCACTCAGCGATGTCGATGACAAGACTGACAATTGGTTGTTAGCCAATTCCTCCAGAGACAACTTGGCAAAGGTCTTCATCATTGCACCCATTTCTCTTGGTGTCAACTTCATCTTGCTTGCGTTGATTGTGGCTGCCCACTTCACCGCTAAAACCGTGACCATCTTTGCTATAATCCTCAACTTCATCAGTTTCATCGTCACTACTCTTGTGGCCGTAATAATAGTCGTCGTCTTCTATCCCAATGTTGCCTGGACAGGCTGGATTCTCATTGGTGCAGCAGCTGCCAACTTGATCTCCATCGTATTCTTAGCTCTTGCCGCCACTATCGGTAGCGACGATAACGACGTCGACGATCTCGACAGTGCTGAAAACAACTTGACTAATTTTACCGTTCTTGAGAACAAATTCAACAACGTGAGCTCGTATGGCAATACTAGTAATCTTGCCGGTGGCTTCAAGGGTCCTACTACATCGTATTCTGCCAACAACACCTTTGACACCTCTAGTATCGAAAAGGATTATGATTTTAAACAGCAACAGGCAACGGCCGTAGACACTACCAAGCCTTTCCAGCCATATGCCAACACTCTGTCGTCTATCAATAAAACTGTCAGTAACAATTCACTTTACAACACGAAGCCTCAGACAGTAAACGATTTCACAACAAAACAAGCCTCGATCAACGGTTCCGCGTATTCAGAAGGATCGCAAGTTGGCTCCAAGGCCAGTTTGAACAATAGCAGTGGTAACAGACAGCCTCGAGTTAATGGTGCTCCGTATCCGCAGTCAGCACAGCCTGATAAATATAGCAGCGTTTTTGAGCATCATCCGGAAGTCGAAGGCCACAAGCCTTTTACGGAGTTGGACGACTATGATAACTTCGACGATGATGATGCCGTGCCTCTCAACAGAAACACTCCTCCTGGATCTAACGACTCAGATGTGGACTCCGACTTTACAAGTGTTTCCCAAAGAGCTGTCAATCCTAACTATAACAATTACTATGGACAACCGGCCCCCCAACAACCTCAACAATCTGGAAATGGATACTATGCAATGACCCCACAAGGTCCTTCTGGACAGTATCCTCATGTGCAGCAGTACCAGCCTCATTACCAACAGCAATCTCCTCCTCAACCAGGTCCTGGTGGATATTTCGGTGGTTCGAATGGCCCTGGGGCTTACTCTAGACTCGGCCAGCCTGTTCCTCTGCAACGGTCTACGGTGTCTGACAATGTGTTGAACGCAAACCCAGACTTCAACTTGGTAGGGCCCAGAAGAAGAATGCAACCAGGCTTTGTTCCAGTAGCTGCTAGATACAATGCTAACAAATCTGCGGCTGCTAGCTCATTGATGGGCAGAGGTGGAGCTCCTGGCAGTGGTGGGGCTCCTAGGCATGCTGCTAGTGGACCATATGGAGGCTCTATTCCATGAGACTGGAAGAACTCAAGAAGTCACTGGTTGATCTCTGTATTATAGACTTTTATTTACGTTTACTTCTATGGTTGACTATCGATTTATATAATTCTGCCGACTGTGTTTTAGTAATAATTTGTTGTTCAATACATGCAAAAGATAAAAAGTGCAGTAAGAGACGTAGGTACAGATTCGATAACATATTCTACATACAAGTATAAGAAATTGTACTATTATCAGAATAGAGGTCGCTATGCACTTGCAGATATATTAATATACTGTTGTATTCACATAAACTTCTGTACTTTTGCTGTGGCTAGTTGCTATAAGTAGTCTCAAGCAACTATATGGTTCCATATAGATAGATGGTATCTAGATCTCATTGTTCTCTTCATTCATTATATATTAGATCTACTATATCACATTACTGCCTTCGACAGGTTTATCTATGGTAGGTCGATCTGGTATACTTTGCTGTGGGGGGTGTTTTGGTTTCTCTACAACAGTAGTGCTTCCATGAGGCTTCACCAACACGATGATAAAAAGAACGAACACGATGAGACTCATCAAGAAGATGATTTTACACTTGGTTGTTCTCTTCTGGTAATGTTTGGCTTTAATCAACTCCTTGTCTGACTGTTTCAAGTCATGTACTGTGTTCTGTAGGTTGTAATCTATTCTGTCTAACAAACTTCCCTGATCTACGACAAGACTCTCCATCTCTTTGAAGATAGTCAGAATCTCAAGAATTCCCATGGCCAACTTCGAAATTTCTTGTTCTCGTTGATGTAAATAACTCTGATTCAGATTTCGTTGTGTTTGTTGAAGAACCTGTTTCAGATAGTTTTCGATTTGTTGAGATCTGTCGATTTCTTCATCTAGTAATGTGTTTGTGTCCATACTCGTTCTAGAAGTAATGAGCGAATCCATTTCATCTTCATCGTCTCGCAAGAACTTGATGTAGTTATTCTGAAGGTTCCGGAAAATGAGCGAACTGTCTTGAATCTTCGTAGCATATGTTTTCTTAAAGTTGTTCAAGATTTCCAAGTCGTTTTCTGTGTAATTCAAGCCTAAACGGTCATGATTCACATTCAAATACTCAAATTTTTTCACGAGTATATAGCACTTTTCAAATGTTTTCAAGATGTCGTAGTTCAAGTTTTCAATTCGAGACTCTAATGACTTCTTGTCAGATTTATTCACTATGATAAGTCTCTTGTAGAGAGCCAGCAACTCATTGGTCTCTCGTTTAATCGTGACTAAATGGGAGTCCAACTCTTGGGCGATGTCAAAAAGGGAAGGAATCACCGGTTTCATTTCAATTCCATCATCAGTATCACGGTACTTGTTGGTTTTCCTTCTACTCTGTTGGTTTATCAAGCCTTCCTCTTCTTCTATGAGAGAATCAAAACGTGACTCATTGGTTGTCCGGATGGCCCGCGGAATCGTCCGCCTATATGAGAGAAAGAGATTGGTACGGTCTCGAAACATTTTGCTAGCTGATTGCTTAATTGGGTTTAATTGTAAAAATAGTAGTTGTTAGAGATTTGTATAGTGGCACAGACTATAAGTTTGGGTGATTACGTAATAATTCCACTTTTGCTACGTAAGCCAAGAAAACACATTATGGCTGCGAAATCTATCCCTAAAGTAATCCTGATTTTATCATTTCAGGAGTATGAAAATACTGTTACGCCAATACAAATTTATATAAAAGATTAGACTATGATTATACTGTGTTTTAATTTGTCTATTAATAGTTTACTCCATTCTTTACTTTGTTTATATAGTATCATATCTACCGTGTATGTCTTTTCCAATATGAATATTCGTCTTCTTGTTCTTTATTTCTATCATCATTTTTCTTTCTTTTCCTTTTTTCTGTTCAAAAATTGTAAGTTGTGTAAACTCAAACTGGAAGCGGACTTCATGGGTGCTCCATTGGCAGCTGCACTTCTGTCAGCTGCACTAGAAGAAGGCTTGGTTTTCAAACTGGACGTCGACTGTGTATGGAGCATCAAATGAGAAGGCAAGTCTTGTGTTTTAAAAGTGCTGTTATGCACTGGAGAAGTTGAAGGATGCGGCAATGGTGTCATTGAAAACACAGCAGAGCCAGAGTGTAGAGCAGAAATACCTATAGGAGATGTAGACGGCTTCGGCAGATGAGCATTCAAACTAACACCACTGCTTCCATTACTGTTGCTTCCACTACCAACAAGACTTCTCTTAGATGAGGATCTGGACAATCCAGCTAGGTTGGAAGAAGAGACGTTACGAGAGTTTGAAGGTGACGAGTTGCCGGAAGACAAATTGCGCAAGTTTGCGCTACTAGACCCACGCGACAATAACGATCTGTTTTTAAATGTAGTCTGCTGTGGCACAGGACTGGGTCTCATTTCTTCAAACCTCTTGTTCACTTCAGCAAGATTAATCTGGGAACCAGGCAATGGTGGCTCATACATTGGTGCAAGTACTATTTCCTCTGCATCTCCCTTCAAGGCTTCATTATAGGATGGAACCTTAGATAAAGTATCTGTGCTCAAGTTTACGTCAGAATTAATTCTGGAAATGTGAACAGGTGATCCTACACTCGAAGAAATTAATTGGTTATAAGACGAGCCTGTTCTAGCCATTGCTGGTCTGTACGAGCCAGAGCCCAAACTTCTGGAGAAGTAATCGCTGTGGTCCGCCTCCCCGTCAAGATTGAAAATGGCTCTGTTTTCTTGAGGAGTACCGGGAAGTGAAGAAAAAATAGGAGATCCGGGTTCAGAAAAGTCCTGAACTTGTCGTTGCAAACTCAACTGTCGCAAGTTCTCGTTCAACTGAACACTGTCTAATGGAGACATAGCAAAATGCAGATTTACTTCGGAAGCCGGACGTTCAAATACTCTAGGAGTGGAAGCACCGGAATTTACTGGAGATTCTACAGGAGACACATCTGACCATAAGCGATCATAAATATGTTTCTCGTACACTGGAGGAGCCATGAAGCCGTTGAAGTTGGTAGCCGAGTTGTTGTTGGATCTTCTCAATTCGCCTCTTTCAGCCTGTGCCTCTGCCATGTCGCTCAAGCTGGTGTTGCTGGCACTATGAAGATCGTTGGTGAATAATTCTTCTTCCTCCGGAGGCACGCCATGCTCATTTGGAGGATGAGAAGCAACTTCCTCGGGATCATCGTGGCTAGCTCTGATTGTCACAAAGGGAGAAATGAACAACAGAATGGGTAACGAAGCTCTAAGCTCGGATACATGTCCGTCTGGATTTACCAAGCCTATGACAAACTTGATCTTGTGTCTGACCTTCAAGTTCGAGAAAATATCGCAATCCTGAGTACATTTCGACAAGCTGAGTGGTACACGCAAGAAGGTGTCGACTTCCCATTTATCCATCTGGAAGTTTGGGTCGTTTTCCAGAGGTCGTGGAATCGACTTCTCACATACAATACGTTCGGCATTGTATGCTGGAGGAAGATACCCGAAATACGAGTAGTACTCTACCAACTTGATGGAAATGTCTCCTAATCTCAACCCTTTCAACAATGGCACCAACATGAAACTAATGGGAGTACCTGAACCAATAGCTATAGCTTTACAGGGAACATTTAACGAGTATTCCACCTTCTTGGGCCAAGTATTGTCTACAGCTACAGTTTCTGTCAATTCAGCAGCGTCAGTGGTCAATGTCCTAATAACTCTTATGTGTCTTTTGGCCACCATAGGTGCGTGAAACTTACCTCTGTCGATTGTTGCTTCAAGACGATACACCAACGAAGCACCAGGCAAACCTTCTACTGATTCAGGCATGTCTCCGGGAAGTACAGCACTGAATGGAAATTCATAGTTACCTGCAACTAGGATATGGTTTCCAGGTTTGGGGGAAGCAGACAAGTTTGTAGACGATGCCGAATTTGACAACGCCATACCTGTCAATTGCAAATTGGAAGAAGACCTCAGGAGAAAAGAAGAACCCAAGTTTTTCAACGAAGAGGCAGACTGGTTTCTGCTGATACCTACAGATGGGGTTGCTTGCGACGAGTTGTCGTACAAGTTGGTGAGGTACAGGTTGATTTCTACATTGTCCCACACATATTCGTAGACTTTCTTGGAAAACTTGGTTGGTTTGGTAAATTCCCCTTTTGTTGTCTTATATGAGTCCTGCCAACTGAGTCTGAGATTGGCATACATTCTCAAGGTGAATTTCTTGATCGATAACGGTTCATTGAGAGACAACATGATTTTTCCAGCCAACAATGCTGATGCCGCATCCTGTGCATTTCCCTTGAGTACCAACACATCGTGGTCGAGGTTCTTCAACCGGATATCAAACAAAGAGGCCGTTTTAGATGAAGTCAGTTTCTTAGGCATTGTGGTGCGATGAGATTAAACAAAAGAAACGAAACTGGAATATGAATATGAATGCAAAACGATGCTGTAATAGCTATATCTGAAGTCAACAGTGACAAAGATGAAATGTCAAAGTCTTTATTATCTGTGATATTGAATAAACAAACCTGAAAAAAACTGTGTTGTTCCAATCTGAATGCTGATAATATAGAAAACAGTATGTTGATATGGATGAATATGGCTCTGTAGTTTTGTGTATCTGGAGAAAGCAAACTAATGGTGCTGCAATAAAGTCTCCAGTATAAACCTCAGGAATTCTACTGCTCTTCTTTAAAAACTTCAACAAAATCTGGATTCACTTTCCTTCTTCTGTTATTTTTTCAAATATCTAATATTGCCTAATAGATAAGATTCAGATAGCAGTCTAGCGAGATGACGGCAAATTCTCCTTTCTTCACTCAAAACTTGTAAGTGAAACCTATTCAATGGCGAATCCCAATCCAGATCTCCTGCTATACTATAGTGACAACGAAAGAAATTAGATATTTACACAAGGAGAACTCTTGTGATGACACCTAAAGGCTAACTTCGAGCCCCTTCGAGTTATGTATGTGTCACGTGCACCGCGTCGCGCTGAATCTCAGCGAGATTTACAAATGGGCTGCTCGATGGGGGCTTGCCGGAAAAACTTCTCCTGCAACATATATAGGGTTCGGAATAACTACTGTGTATGGAAAGGCAAAACCACAGTAACACTATCTAATAAGTTTGGAAGAACACTTTATGCGATTAGACCGAAAATTTTTCAGAGCAGATAACACCGCCGCACGTTGATTCGTTGCCGGCGCGTTTCTCCTATTCCACGGTCATCCCTTTGGTCTGGAGCCTCCTTGACCAAAAATTTTTCATTTTCTTCGTTATCGAGGTTACAAGACTTTTGGCCTCAGCGATGGCAGAGCTATTCTAGGAAGGGAAGGTGGTAGAGAAAATTTGTTGCGCTGGCGATGGCGTCGAATTAAGATAGCAGTACGTTGGAAGGTGGCAGGGTCCTGCTGCTTATGTTGTGTTTAAGCTTGTGATGCAGAATAGGGCAACGTGCATTTTAAATGGTAACATGCGATCTCGATATAAATTTGTAGGCAACACATTTGTCAGACTAAAGATTAATTTTTTTGCTTTCGATTAAGTTTTTGCTTCATTTTCTTAGCTTGCTATCTTTTTTTACCTTCCTATCTTTTTCTTACCTTCCTATCACTTTATTGCCTTTCTAAGGATCCTTTTTCTTGGGGCTTTGCTTATTCTCTTGGTACTCGATCTCGTAGACGTCACCATTTAAATTTGTGGCATTATTTACTGGTGTTTTGAACTTGTTCTTCACCAAATGCGTATGACTTAGATATTTTGTCATATGTTTAGATTTCGTATCCACACTCCACCTTGGCTTCATCTTGTTGTGTTGTGAGTACTTAGTAGATATCTTGAATGGCATATTCACTCTCTTAAAGACATTCATAGATTAGCGTAGGAACCTTCTAAACAAATTCCTTAACCTAATGGTCCAACGATGGCTATGTCTAAATCACTTTCGTCACGTGGCTATAAGTAGCAATTATTGATTGCAATCTAGCAAGGTTTGGGTACGAACTTCCACATCTAAACGTGGACAGTAATCTCAATCGCGGATCTTCAAGCTAGTAGCACTCAGCTCTGATAATATTCCATTTTGAACGTAATCCTGTGGCAGTGTGGATGCCGATATTCCACTATTGGATTGGTTCCAGTAACCTAGAAAGCCAAAACTGGGTTATTCTACCAATGCAAACTAGATATTTTCCTTAAATAGTATTTTCGGTTTACAGACTCTTGCAAAAAGTCGCCGATCATACCAGATGAGAGCATTTTGAATGTGCTGTTAGATTATTTTGCCAATACCAAGTCACCAAGCCCTCTTTCCAAGACCTGGTCGAGACAATATTGGAAAATAATTCTTGATTATCTCTACTTGACAGAATAATTTTCTAACTCTTCTCTAATAACTTTATTTCTTAAACTGGAGTACGTGGTTAGTTCTAAGCTATTCTTATATTTTGCAACTTTGCTAAAAATACGGCTGCTTTGCCAATCCAAATCTAGTAATTTTGTGTCGTAAACAGTGATTGGTAGAAAATCTGACATATTTGGAACAATGTCCGAAACTGCTGGTAAGTTTCCACGTGAGATAAAATGAACGTTCAACTACATCCCGATTACAGAGGGACCACACAATGATGCTGGAACACGAAAAAATATGAGGCCCTTAAAGGAATTTCAGGCTTTGCAAGAAGATTTTAGCAGAGTTTACGAGAGTCTATATGTTAGTGTGGAAGCTCTAAACAATTGTGCAAAGTTCAACGCACTGTCCAACAATGAGAATAATATTCGTAGATAGCAAGATCCCTCCATTCATTCCTTCAACACAAATGGGATTGGACAATAATAA
Source organism: Scheffersomyces stipitis CBS 6054 (assembly GCF_000209165.1). Classification (NCBI taxonomy): domain Eukaryota; kingdom Fungi; phylum Ascomycota; class Pichiomycetes; order Serinales; family Debaryomycetaceae; genus Scheffersomyces; species Scheffersomyces stipitis. The sequence goes on from NC_009044.1 coordinate 697,880, forward strand.
TGACAAAACGTTGCCAGCTTCACCAAATGATACAATAAACCACTTCCATTGTATTTCGTTTCACTTAGTTACGTCCTCTTATTACTGGCTGAGTAGAATCCTCTACCAGCGGAATGTCAATTCGCAAGACATAAATTCCCATTCTGGTCAAGCGAATTTCGTTAAACGTAGGAGTAACCAGGATCTTCCCATTGTCAGAAATTCTAATCTCCAAAAACCAGCACTATATTTACGAGCTTAACTATGGGGAAATCACGTGCCGCAGTACCAGCCACACAGATCTCTTAGGAAACGATGCATAACCGATTAGACTAAGTAGCTGGGGAAAGGACATGATGAGGTTCTCTCCAAGGGGGCCATATGTTTCCCCTTACTGAGAGCCAGTAGCTTTCGAAGCTTTTATTGACAGAATCTTTCTTCGACATAGATGTGCTTCTTGATATAGCTAAATTCCATTTTCTTTCCTGAGATTTTAGCAGAGAACAGTAGAACTTATTTTTGGCTTTGACACTGTCCGTAGAAATTGAAAAAATTGTATTTTTCATTTGTGGAATTTGACCTGAACGCTTTCTGGTTGTTATCGTTACCAGTGTATACTGTTGGGGTCAAAACGAAAATAAAAATTAAAGTTTGTGTGCACTGTCACGTGGAATCTAAGTATTTATAAATATTGCGTGCAAGAAAATAATCTTTTCGTGTAACTATTTTTCATGCATGCCGCAACTGACAGATGCCTCTCCAACGAATTAGGAAGCCAGCCACTCCAAAGTAGGTTCTATGCTGGTTTCTAAGATCCATGTAGTAAGTAAGCCATCTGATATTACTTGTTCCTAATGTGATCCAGGCAGGGGTTGCTGCCTCCTCGCGTCTCTTGGTGTCGCAATTTGTTCGTCTAGACAGAGGGCTGGTTAACTTCCTTTCTACGATGAGCGAAGCTTGAAAATGTTCATTGACAAGCAACACTTTTCTTCACCGTCCATTGGTATCAAGTCATATATATATTCCAGTTGAGCCCCTTTGTTGCTTTGGAGGTTTATTGTTGATCGGCTCTTTACATAACCTTATCCTGCCATTTTCTTGGTTGTTTAGTAAACTTACCTACCAATCTCATCAACCTGGAGGTGACACTTACATCAGCCACCGTCACCGACCAACATCACCACCACCATCATCATCATCACCATCACCATCACGAAACAATAGTGGAGTCATTGGCTTGAGATTCACTACTAACTTCTTTTGATCAACCAACAAACACTCGTATCAAACACCCACGACCACCGCTTGTTATAAAAGTTTATCACAAGGCGAACACCCAGCATCAACTTCACTCACCGTAGTCTATCATTAATTTACAAACTGTTCAGCCATTCTTTCATTTCATCTGATAACAGCACATACTGTTTGATATCGTCTAATTCATCTAATTTATTTCCTTTCAGGGCCCTGCAGCAGCGTTATCAACATATTGCTGCTTTCACTCACATAATTTCGCATTCGACTTCACAACTCAAGATGAAACTTACATCCACAAACAGTACTCTGCCTTTACCTTATGCAAGCGACGTTGATAATAAAATATATGAATTTCAACCTCTCCTTGATCTGACGGATGATATTCCGTTTTCTCCAAAGAGGGCAAAGTCTGTTTCATACAAATATAATCATAGGGTCTTTTCCGGTTCTTCTGGTAGCTCAGCATTGTCTGCTATGTCTTCTACGATGACTTGCAGTCCAAAAAGATTTACAAGAAGACGGGTGAGATCGTTAGCATGTTCTACATTAGTTGGTCCTTCCCAGAACTATCAACAATATTCTACAAATCTCGGCGATTCTGAATTCTCATTTGATTCAAGTTATTCTTCGCCATCATCTGCTTCAGACATTTCTGATCTCGAATCCTTACCAGATTTGACTGAAGATGATACAACGCCAAATAGTTCACCTGTCAAAAATTCTGTTACTAGGAGTTACTACTTCAGTGATTTGAAGGCTTCTTCACTTAAAAATATACTAGATGGCTTGGAAGAACCACCCAAAAATACTCCTTCCATCTTTGAAATCCCTGAAATTGTTCACAAGATTCTCGAATTCGCTGATATTAGCAACACAGTCATTCCTCAAGAAACCACACCTACTAGGAGAAAACCATTATCATTCAACCACGCATTGCTAATTCATGGGGATAAGAATCAAGCAGAATTAGCACTCCGTGAACAACTTCCGGAAGACAGAGCTCTGAAATCATATTCTGGAGTTTTATTTAACTGTTTGCAAGTCAACAGATTATTTAACCAAGTGGCTACGGAAATTATTCGCAAGAAGTTCTTATTCAGCAACGAATTTCAATTTTTTCAATTCATTAATAACATTCCATCTATTCAATTCAAGCCAACAGTCTTTGTCCTTCACAAATTGTTTCAGGTTAAGCAACAGGCATTAGACAAGATAACCCCATACATAGATTTTGCTGACTTGGAATGGCTAGAACTATACATGTGTCCTAAATTGCTACCAGGAAAGGAATTTTTCAAGAACAGCCGCAAATTGAAGAAACTAGTAATAACAGGTTCCAAGGTGGTAGACGATGAATTCTTGAGATACGTTGGTGAATGTTGTCCAAACTTAGAAGTCTTGGATATTCGAGCCTGCGAACTTGTATCTGATGCTGGAATCTATCAAATAGCTAAAAATACTAGCAAACTAACAACAATTAACTTGGGAAGGAAACAGAAGGGATTTCTTATCACCGACCATGGTGTGACCAAGTTAATTAGCAATAATACTAATTTACATACTGTTGGTTTGGCTGGGTGCCATATCACAGATAACATTGTGTGGGAATTAGCTATACGTTGCAGCAATTCACTTCAACGGTTGTCACTCAACAATTGTCCCATGATCCTGAATCAATCAATCCCTTCTATTTTAGGTAGTGGGACGAATTACTTTCATAAACTTTCAGTACTTGAGTTGAGATTCAATTTACAACTCCAGTATTGGCAGCCTATAATTGAGTTCAAACGAAGACAAGAAAACAGAGGTATTTCGTTGTTGATTGAGGTTTGTGAAACGTTAATGTTAAGAGTTAGACAACAGGAGATGGAAATGGACAAGCTTATTCTGCAGAGAATCTTCAGAGATATTAGAGATTGGGCCAACGACACCAATGATGGAGATGTTCTGCATGAAGATTTACTTAGAACTAGAAGGATAACAGCATAACGAAGAATATACATTCTCGTATTAGAAGTGTACATTTGTATTTTCAGTAGAACAAGTTAACTTGTTGTAAAGGGGATTGAATGAGAAGTTCAGCTTTTGAGCTCTATAATCGCATAGGATTGCAATGTGTAATTTTGAATGTGTAATTTTGAATGTGTGATGTTTTGGAAATGTTGCTGATAAGAGAGGTGGATTTGTCTGATGTATGTGTTATCTAGCATACTTAGAAAATTGCTTAAAAATATTTGCGCTTGCAATAATGCAAGTCAACTAAAAAGTTAATTTTAACAATTTTATGAGTGTCCATTATGTAAAAAGATATATGGAGATTACTAGATACACACAGTTGTTAGGAAAGAGTTGTGATGTCAATTTGATAATGAATTGTTAATTTCTCAAAATAGTATTTTTTTGCAACCAAAAAATACTTTGTGCAGTAAACTTTGCATTTAGTAAATAAAGATCCACACTTCGAAAACTACCAATGTACAGAAATCGTAGATCTTGTCAGTTTCAATAGAGCTGGCTAAACCCATAGTATTTTGTTTCCTTTTCCTAAAAATTTTATGCTTTTTATAAATCTTTAAAATATTTTAGCATATTTAAAATTAATTTGTGAAGTTTAGCAAATATATCGAAGAAACTAAAATGACAATGAGAATACAACTTAACATACATGAAGCCATAAACAATTGGCAAGAGTGTAGAGGAAGAACGACGAATCGAGGAGACTGATTGCAGCTTTTAATTGAAAATTGATAATATAGTCTTGTAGTGCTCCGTAGTAACTACTGGTGAGGCTATTGGTACTTTGATATTCCTATCCAAGTTCCAATATCCCCTTAACGTTTTGGCTTCGACTCAACACACAATGAAGCACGAAGAGTAGGCACGTGTACTGGCGGTCCAACAGAACAGAGAAAGGGTCTATTGCCAATCCCTGAAAGCCAGAATTACGAGCCAATAATAATGCTAAGCTAGCGAGAACTGAAGACTCCGATTGAAGTTGTCGTTGTTTGTTAGCTGCGAGAGTGAACCCTTCGAGTATGTAAAAAAATGCAAACCTGGTAGATGGTTACGGCGACAACGGGCTGTGATACACACTCTACACATCCAGCTGCCATGCCTATCCCCAGTCGCATTACATTCATCAACAAGGCAAGAAGTACGCATTGATCATAGAGTAATTAGCCAGCAGTCAGAGGATAGTTTATGACGGGAAGTTTATCATTTTCATTCCAATGTAGACACACAATATTGTATCTATTACTGGTAATTCTGTTTGACTCCTCCAAAACTCGCTGGTAGCCAAAGCTTCAGAATGAGAAACTAGAAACGACATAAATACGATTGTATTAGCAGTATGCGCTGCTTCGGCATATAGTTCTTCCTTTGTCTTCTGCAATTGTAGGTTCCAACTACAAGTACTGCTCCTACGCCAAATGGTTGCAATCTTTCAAGAGTTGGAACATTTATTATTGAATGAAACTAGTATATTTATTAGCTATCAAACTATTGAGATAAGCATTCAAATATCGAGTGAAACACAACTCTTTGAGAGCAGCAACTCTTCCATAGATATCTCAAAGAGAAGTTCACATCTATAGTTCCATTCGTTGCATACTTTTTTGCATAAAATATATTGTACTGTCTAAAGCGTTTTCCTTAACAAAACAATCATCGAAAATAAGACAATAACGAAAGTGAATAGCTTCTAATATGAAAAGTATTTTAACAAGCAATAAAAGCTAATTGTACTAGTAACAAAGCGAGTATCCATAATTTTGGAAGAACGAGTCGGGGCGAATTGGATTTGTGTTTCTTGTTTCGTTCTTGCTCTGTAAAAAAATATCCACATTCATAGAGTACTCTGTAGATCTCAGCCGAAGAGTTATGCATGGTTATATTGAAGTTGCCACAGTCGAAGAATGATTTATCGTTTGGGCTTGGGTTTAGTCCTAGACCTTCACAATCGTAAGCGACGCCATTGAGGTTACATAGACCTCCTTTACTATACCCACAATCGTAAGCGACGCTATTGAGGTTAGTGTCATTAACAGGAATAGTAATGTTTGCGTAACCACAGTCATAGACTAATTCATCAACATTTGGATTGTATGGTTCCAGAGTCCCTTCTTGGAATGGTAGGGCAAAATCAGACATTATCAACTATTGATTATTTAATTATAAAAATACACTGTTTTGCAAAAATTTTTGGAGACTTCGAAGAATTAATTTAAAGGTGTCGAGATATCATTCTAAAGGTCATCTCTTGTTAATTATATGGCCACAAAATCAATTAGAGCCAATAGGAAGAAGAGTGCCAAGACTAGTCAAAGCTTCCATGTGCGGAGCTCAAGAGATGAGCCAATGGAATCTTGTTGCGGCATGGTTCTTCTTTCCTGTATTGATGCCTGTCAGTTGCAGGGTAATACGATATTTGGTTAAGAGCTACGAGAAGTAGAGAAGTATACATCCATCTCGAACCAATCTGAGAGAGACAGAGAGACTATTATCACGACGTAGTTGAATCAACTTTGAAATGAAGATTTTGTATGTTGAGCTTAATAAGTATACAATATCTCTATCCAGGGGGGCTTATATGTGGCTTAGTACGTAAGAGGCATAGAGGTGTAATTCAATTGAAAGAATTACATTGTTGGAGTATCATTGACTTTTACAAACTACAACCGGAACATTTTCGAAATTGACCTATTCGCGGTGGGATTACGAGGCAGAAAATCCGGGCGGAAGTTGGGGGATTTACGTGCATGACTGCTCCCTTTGTTCCCAGACTGGTTCTGTTTACGGGCGCAAGTGGAATGTCGTCTCATCAGCATTGTGCGACATCCAACACACGGCATTGTTTCGGAGGCTGCATGTCGTGTGAAATATGTCACGTGCCGAAAGTCTCAGCCCATAAGGAACAGGAAGGCTTTGTTTTTTTTGTGTCCAGAGGGTTCATTGTTCCTTCGGTGTGTGATCATTTAGTCTTCTGTTGTTTAGACGGTTGACAGATTGGTCCTTCGACGAGATCTATTTCCGCTTCCAGAAGTGAGATGTGTTTATAATTGGAGATTGAATTTGTCACTCTCGGTTTAGAACCCCTTCGTATATAACTGGGTTTATATCTGTTATTGTGTTTGTATTTATTTACATTTATTTGTTTGTATATTCCTTCGCCTTATCTCATCCAACCCGTCCATCACATTACTTCTATACTGGGGAACTTTGTGTTTGGTTCTTCTCTGCCTCATTTCTTGTCGCTACTCCAACCATTCTGTATACCTGACAGCTCCCTTACATAACGGCCACTTGTGCACACTTCTGGAGCTGTTCTGGATTCACAGGAAAAGACAGCATTGTCCTATTTTGATCTTACCGTGTTGATTTTTCACTGACAGTTTACGCTTACACTCGTTTCGTTTTCGTTTGTCTTTCGTTCTGGGTTTGTCGTTCGATTTGGCTATCAAATCTCACACTCGTTTAACATGGCGAAACCAGATCAGGCATCACCGTCTCCAGCCGGTTGCAGGACTCTATCCGAGGATCCGAGCAAGACACACACAATCGTTGCACGAAATGCTAACGACACCTCTACACATAACTCTGCTGGCGATACGAACGTCACCATGTCTTACACCAGTTCAAACATGAACCACGATATGCCTAACGCCAGTATCAATAATGCCAGCACTATTGCCAGTAATGCCATTGGCACTACCAAGTCTATTAGCAACAACGTTACCATCACCGGCAATAACAGCAGCATCACTAATCTCACCACTAACTTCAACAGTAATGGAGGTATCACTAGTTTTCCACGTTCAGATGTTATTCGCTCTACCAACCTCAGTCTCTCGCGTATGAATTCCACTCAAGAACTACTCACTAAACTACCTCTCAAGGACAAGAGCATCGCCATGAATAGCAACCTAAGCAATAATTGCAGTCTAACACTGTTTCCCAAACTCAACTCGTCAGTGCCGACGATGCTCAAACACCAGCCTTCAAAGCTAGACCTCATAGACGACACTACTTTAACTTCACTACCTTTTCCGCCTCCTCCCAAGATGAGAAATCGCAGCTCAACGTCCAGCTCGAATACCCTATCCACCCAGCGGACTTTGGGAGGGTTGGGAATTGCATTACCTGGGGAAGAAAAGGAAAACTTGTTGAATGACGTGGCAAAGCCATCCCTTTCAGCAGAGTCTAACCCTAGCATCACAAACGACAGAAATGAAGCCAACACCGTATTTTCTGAGCAATTCGACATCAACAGCATCGTTGCCCTTGCTAAATGCGAATTCGAAGACGAGTACGAAGAATACGACTATGACGAAGACGAGAGTCAGGACCCCATAGTTCTTGTAGAAGACTACATGTACTCACGAAATGTGGCCGAAACAAGTCTCTTGTCGAGTCCCATGCTGGCGTCGGTCTCGTTTCCGCAAGAGCAAGCCAGAATTAACAAGAAAAAGTCGTTGGCGACGTTCAAGCAGAGAATCAACTCTGCCACTTTGCATAGGCCCCCAGACATAGCTGCCATAGATGTAGACTTAGATGTCGACATTGGTTTCAAGACTGAAACAACCAGCATGTCTGGTGCCTCCTCACTCGCACCTGGCTCTAACGAATTAGCCAAACGTGCTACCAATAAGAGAGCCATTTCAAATGACAACACTATAGTCAAACCCAACGCAGCACGTACAGAAAACCTCGAGGAGATCTTCGGAAAGATTCCAGGCTCGGATTTGTTGAAGTACTGCGATCTCTGTGAAAAGCCGTTGTACGAAATCAGCTCCATCATCAACAACAACAAGAAGTTTAAGGCTTCTAGTAACAGCACAGCCAAGATCAACCGCTTGTATACTGAGTTCATTTGCTGGGAATGCGTAGAGACCTACGAAGACTTCTTCAACGAGTTGTACGAAAACGAGTTGGCAATTGATTCACTGCCTCAGGAATCCGCCAATGTTCGTTTATTGGAGATCTTCCGGTCCATCCAAACGAAATACGACCAACAGCGGCCGTATATATCCAAACTGGCAAATTTCAGCTTTCTCAATCCTGCAAGAAAATTGTCAGGAAAGTCGTCGACTTTCTCCGAAGGATTGATGAACCAGTTGGATTATCTCCGTAACGCAGCCGAAGAAACTCCAAAGAAACCTCCCATCGATTTGGACTGGATCAAAAATCTCCAGTACAAGATACGATGGTGGAGATCGTCAACGTCTCCTACCAACAAATAGCTTAGCATTGTTTATCGACAGTTTACAGACATTGTTTCTACCGTTTGCAATTGTTTGATTGTTCCAATAAACACCATTTTCTATCTAGTATATACACTCACGATAAAACCGACCAAAATATAAATGTAGAAATAAATAACATTGCTGCAAAAGCAGCAGCACAGGAATAACCTCATCTGTTCAATCTCCTCCTCCCAACACAAGATAATCGCCCTGGTATTCGTACTTGAAAGCATCGAGACAGTTATTGGTGGAAAGCACAACCAAGTCTTTCAAGCAGCTTGTGCCCAAGGTAGCTGAGGGCATGTAGCTCAGCTGTGTTCCTAAATCCATTAACACATCTTCATCGTCGGAAGATCCCAGCAGTTCAAGCTGTGGTCTTTCGAAAATCGAAGTGGAAATCTCGTCGAACTCGATTTCTTCTTCGGCTTCCTCTCCCGAACCACCAAGATATATCTCGTGATCGTGATTTTCAGGCAAGTCTTGAGAAAGCGCTTCCTGCAAGAGCTCTATATTTTGAGCCCAACATTTGGCAACCAGATCAAAACGGGCACTGTCCAACAAGATGTCTCTGGCATCGCCAATAGAAGACGTGAGAACAGCCACGTAGTTAGCATCGCTGGCTTGCAGTGCTTTCTGATAGAGGAGAGATAATCCTAAAATCAAGGCAGCGTTGAAACAGACACTCGTGCTAGAGAAGACTTCCTTTCTCTTTTTATTGTGTTCATGGAAGCTCTTCAATAACTTGATCACCAAGAGAGCGACCTTGATGGATATCTTGCTGAAATTCAAGAGCAGAGCATCGTCGTTGAAGTCGCAGGACCGAAATGCAGAAGGGTTCAATTTTCTTGAAACAGCATAAATCAAGAAAGGACGGCCCAATGTCATGAGTCCGTAAAACTGGCTTAAATGTACCAATACGATGTTGTAGTTGTTGGGATGAGTAGGATCCTGGAGGAGGGCCTCGAATTCAGGAGTAATTTTCAAGTCGTCATCCAAAGAATTGGACCATAATCGCGATTCGAGAGCTAACAATTTAGCTCTCTTGACATCGATGCTACCAGAGCGATAAATGTTCTGGACTATGTTCCCATTGATCTTACTTATGCCACAGAGAGCAGTCTGGCAATCTCTCCGTATAGATTCTTCTTTGGAAAGGAACTCTTTCTCTGTCAAGCTTTCAGAATCGTCCCAGTCGTAATCACTTATAGTAAGAGGACGACCCAAATTGAACGATGCTATTCTATCACATATGAAGATACTCTTCCAAAGACGTCTTCTATGAGCGGAAATGCTTACGTCACCACACCGCTCATTAACATGCTTGCGATGCAACCCAAGAGCTTGAGCAATACGGATAGTATTCCCCAAATGTAACCACGACGAACTACGTTGGCTATTTGACAGATAGTAGAAATGCTGCAAGTAGTGAGCCTCGGCAATCCAGAGTTTTTCATCGTAGCAGACATTACGCATTATGTTCTGGGCACAGTCAAAGTATTCAGAGGATTTCAGAATGCCCAATTTTTTGGAGTCCATATCGTTGGAAAATTCAATATATAATGCGCCAATAGCAAGAACCAAATTGAATAGACAGTAACTGTTTTCACGACGAGGAATGTCTTCATCGTAGATGGGATCCACTACCATTTTCTCAAAGTGGTCCATATCAAACACATAGAAAGTATCGTTGATGTTCTCTTTGAATACTTCAATAACAGTATTACACAGCTCTCTTGAGGGCAAGGGCAATCTGGTGAATTGGTGAGAAAACTTTCTCTCCGTCACCACGAACTCTTCCAATGGTACTATGGTGAATTTTGAAATACCCAACGTCTCTGCAAAAAGGGCCCTACACTCGTTGAGGAAGGAGAAAGGAGCGACTTCTCCATAGAAACGTAAGTCTCCGCCGGTGCTTAGAAGCAATCTCAAATGCTTTTCTTCAGGTTTGGGAACTCCTTCAGATACTTCATACAAACGTAAATTCATTTCTGGTTGGAAGGTAGAAGCTAATGTGGACTCAAGATTGCTACAAAGTCCAGACAATGATAATGTAGGAGCCATCGCGGTCTGGAGCATGTGTAATTTTCTAATTTCAGCAAGAGATTGTGTGGCTGGTGGAGGCACTTTCGAGTCCGCAGAAGGCAAGCTACAGTCTGACTCTCCGGAATTGGAATTGGAATACGAGAAAGTGGACTCTGAAGTTGATGACGATGAAGATGTAGGTACAAGTTCCGCTGCCGAACTGCCAGCCCTCAAAGCCTTCATAGATCTTCCTCGCAAAGATCTACCGTCAACCTTGAGGTAAGAGCATTCCAAGGTTCTCTTCTTGCAAAATTGACACGGGAGTTGTCCATTGCACTGATAGGGTGTTAGTGTTTTCAGGTGCTAAATGGAACCTGAAACTGAATCAACTTTTCAGCTGCAGAAAAAAATATGTCAAATATGTAACAGAAAAAACCTTCGGCCGAATCAACCCATGTGCTGCTACACTCTCGTGCTGGCAGGGGTTGGAAAGAAGGAATCAGCGCCGCTGAAAAGAATTGACCAGTCCACATTCCGATTTCTCGTCAGAGTCCGAACGGGCTCCGACTGAGGTTTACATACCTTCATCTTACGCTGCTTGCACACATCGCAGGCTCTCGTGATCTTCTTCCGTTTGGAAGAGGTGAACACTTTAAGTCTTTTGGTGGTATCGGGCATGGTGTTGTTTTTGCCTAGACATACAAAGTGGCCAACCGGTTTTTTAGCGAGTTGGTTCTGGGGTAGACTTCATATATATATCAACTCTAATCTCTATACCAGAAAGTAACTGGGGTAACCGAAGCCTAGGGACTGCCCCACACTTATCCCAAGAGAGTAGTGCATCCAAGGGACGGATGCTTCATTCACACATCCTAACCGAAAGAGTACTGGATGTAAAATCAAGAATAGTGCCGACGATTGTCCCACACTACACTCAGATATGCCCCCAGCCGACGCCATTAGCAAGATGCCGCTCTTTGGCGGGCTTTCAGCGCAAACCGCACCCACCAGTCAGTAGAGAAGCATCGCGAGACTTGCCCAGTTCCCGTTAAAACGAGCTAAGACTCAAGCCCAAGCCGCCATAGCCATTTCAGGTTCAGCACATAGGGAGAAAACGAAACTCTCAACATTTTTGGCTCCTCTAGACTGTGCATCTATTGTTTCACCCTAAGGAGATCGTTCATTGCGGGTGGTCCTCCCTTAGCTGGGTATCCTCGGGAAAGGACAGAGGACGCACTAATATTTTTTTTTTGCTCCCAGAAATGCAACCCTGGACCAAATTGGCCCTAGACTTTATTCTGAGAATTGCTATTTATCATTCGGTCATAAGATAGTTTCTACAATATTCACTCAGGAAAAAATAGTGTTCTTCAAGTAGTAATTGCTAACGTCGAGGGGAACAACCGTCAGTCCAGACCATTCTCCCGGAGAACAACCCAGAGCTGAAATGCCCGGACGCGAGTGAAAAGATTTATTTCTTCTAGCTCTCAGTCCTCCGCTAGTTCCAACCACGCTCCACCTTTTCAGGTCGCCTGAAGGGGCCGGCAGGTCCGGTGACTCTGTGCTCCAGAGTCTTACTAGAGTTCGGTGTTCCCTGTTTCAGTCCTATCTCGTTTGCTTCAAAACTCTATTTAATGTTAGAAGAGCCCGGACACATTTTTAGCCAGAGAATTCGTATATTTGTACTAGCCCAAATCTCGATAATTCCTCAAATAATATACCCAAATTGCGGGGGTAGCATTGATGAAAGTAATTCAAGTTTTGTGTAGAAGGCTTGGTAGCTGAACTACACCACAGCTGCAATAGCCCCCACTGTCCCAGATGGCAAAAAGGAAGAGATTGATAAAATCTGCTCTACCATTATTATCTGGCTCAATAATGTCGCCCATCCACCCATCAAATTGTTGAGGCGCAAAACTAGGAGGGGATCAGGCCCTGAAACTAGCGACGGGTCGCCAGTTCAGATAAAGCCAAATTTATTGGAGCTGGATCCTGCCACGACATTCTGTTGGAGAAACGACACTGATTACCCTCGGAGAGTCAAAACTAAAAATAAGGGCATCAATACCAAGACTCCATCTTTTGGGATGTCGTCTGATGTCGCCAAGCTTCGGAACCTGGCTCCGACGTTTATATGCACACGCAAATGCACAGACGACCACAGCCAAAAATGGGAAAAATATCTTGTCACGTGCAATGCATCAGCTGATTTGTGTCACCTGATTTGAAGCACGTGGTAGCAAGACTTTCTGCTCTTTGGTTGTCCGAGTCGGTCACGGATCCGAGCTGGACTCCTGCACCCATGGGGCCAATCACAGGCCACCAGAAACTGCTGACCTCTAACCCCCATACTTAAGTTTTTTTATTGCTCAGGGATGTCGTGCGCTGCCGAAGTAGATTACCCATCATTAATTATGTAATGGAATATATATTTTACTTACCGCTTATTATTCTTTCTGATTCCTAATCCGTAAACACTTCAAATTGGGATTGGTTGATTGTAGCGATCTTCAGACTTCCAAGCTTCAGCCACTCTTCGCTATCAGAGCTAGAAAAGAGTAAACTTCTCGAAATTTCATCCTACCGTCATATTCTAGAATTCCTAGACTTCTCGATCTGACATTGTCTTCCTTTTAGACACTAGACAGTTCGTTCAATCTGCTCCGGCTTCATATAGATCACTTGGTTTCGTACACCGCAGAGATCGTACTTCAGCTCCTCGCATTGTCACATTTATCATATTCACATCATTGTCTCGTTGCTGTTTGAGATAATTTCACATTCACATTTATCACTTGCACTTCACAATGAACGTAGTTACAAGAACAAGGATTCCCGTCGTGGCGGCCAGAACTTTCAGATACCTTTCCAACGATGCTTCCGCTGAGAGATCCAAGAGATTCATGCAGACCATACCTGTCAAGGCAGCTGCTGGTGGAAGCTCTTTCTATTCCGGGTTGAACTACTCTCGCTCCGACCAGAATACGGCTTCCGGCTCTTCCACTTCAGACAGATGGTCCAAGCATGACATAAACGAATATGGCACCGATCCATCTTCTGCTGCTGCTCCTTTGCCCAAGATACCTATAAGGAGATCTAGAACATCCAGGTTTTCAAACAATTCTTTGAAAGATTTGGATACAAAGAAGCCTGGAACAGTTTCTGCTCTGCCCATTCCATCACATACCATCACTGAGATTGAGCAGCCAAAGTACATACCCACTCCTACAGTCACTCCAGTAAGAGCTACAACCACGGCTTTTATAAATTCTTCTACACCTACTACTTCTAGTTCTACTTCCACAAAGAAGAAGAGAGTGTTGCGCCCTAGAAAGGCATTGATAACGTTGACGTCCAATGCCGTAGACCACTTGCAGGCCTTGTTGAACCAGCCGCAACCCAAACTCATCAGAATAGGAGTGAGAAACAGAGGCTGTTCTGGTTTGACGTACAATTTAGAGTATGTAGACCAGCCAGGCAAGTTTGACGAGTTGATAGAACAGGATGGAGTCAAGGTGTTGATTGACTCTAAGGCCTTGTTTTCCATTGTTGGTTCAGAAATGGACTGGTTGGATGACAAATTATCTTCTAGATTCATCTTCAAGAATCCAAATTCCAAGGGAACATGTGGATGTGGAGAATCGTTCATGGTTTAATAGACACGCTAGCATAATTTAATTAATGACGTTGTATGATAATTATCTTGTAGGGAATTCTTTTGTAAATTCCAGATTTAGTACAAAACTTTCAATTCCTGTCACATTTCAGTTCAGAATTGATTATTCGACAGAAATATCTGATCTTACAACTAACGTCCTCTTCGCTTAAACTACTTGACATTGCCATTTGTTTTCTAAAGTCTACTCGGAGAGTACATTGCCTCTCTTATTTATCTACATTGCAATTTCCTTCTACAATTTTTGAACAGATACTTCTCTTATTCTATTTACACGATAATCCTAACCCTCCCTTAATCGATATAACTTTTCTTGTCTTTTATAATGTTATAGTCATTACTGAATCTTACGACACTCGAAATACGTAGCTGAAATGTCATCCGGAAGCGAGCAGAAGTATTCCAACTTCTGCATTGTCTTGAACAATTCGATCGAGCTGATTTGCAACTTCAAACATGTCTTGCCTCCGTCGCTGTCACTGGTACAAATGATGCTTTTGGTCACGTTCTTCTCTCCATCAATAATGTAGAGATTCTCTGGTTTGCGGTTGACAAAGCTAGTGATGTCGACATCGATTTCTGTTCTGGTTCGTTTTGGGTCAATTTCGGTGACGCGGAGCGGGCTGCTTCTTCCAGTGATCTTGTCCAATGTCTGGCTGATATCAGAAGGCTCTGGAACAGAACTCAGAGGCGTGTGGACCGAATCATGTGCTCGTTGCTCAACTTGCTGGGGTCCAAGAGGAGTCGAGGATTCTGGCTTTTTTCCGAACGAAAACAAAGCCATTGTGATATGATATAACAAATAGCAATAGTCTAAAAGAATTACTTGCTATAGTTGAATAAACTTGAATACAGTTAATTGTGCAACTGAAAAGAATGTAGAGGCAAATGAAAAATCCCACGCTGACCTGTGTGGGGATCAAATTTGTGCAGAGCAAGAACATACCAGTGGAGCATACAAACGCTACTGCTGTTAGTATAATGAATATTTGCTTACTCCGACGTCTCAAAGATGAGTCAATTCTTCAAAAGTTGCCTCTCAACCTCTTTGAAGAAGACCGTCTGAAATTCTCAATTCTCAATTCTCAATTCTCAATTCTCAATTCTCAATTCTCAATTCTCAATTCTTTGAATTGCTCTCATAGTAGTTTCGGATCATATTAGCCTTGTACTCCAGTTGTATTAAGTCCCTTTCTTTATGATGTCCACTCTCCTACTCTCGCGTCTCATTTCTCATTTCTCTCTGGGCCATCTTCTATTCATATGTCTACAAACACAATCCCAAACTCTCATTCAATCTCATCAAAGTGGTCTCATACTGGCGAAAGCCTATCCAGTTCATAGGGTATTTACTTCCATATCTCTTGCTACTGGGATGTTTCTCAAAATATTCATCGAATCCCTCCATAAATTGATCAAACGGCTCGATCCAGGCGTACTTAAAGTCGTACTTAATACTGTCAGGTTTCTGGCTATCCATTCGAAGAATAGTTGAAACTATCGAGCTCTCCATAGTGTGACTCACTGTCTTCTTTATATCCTGGAAGAAAAGTACTTCTGGCTCTTCTTCATCAGCATTTCTCGTACTGACGGTGGAGTTGAACACAAACATAACAGTGTTGATCATTCTGGTTAACAACTCTGCTTCGGATAGATGGTGATTTTCTATTTCCTTACCTAAAACAGCATTTCTACGTACGTTGAAGTCTATACGCTCAAAGTCTCTTCGCAAAATCGTATGGTACGCTATAGGCGCCAGACTATGGCCAGTATATATCATATTTCTGAGACGGTAGAAGCGTCTGTAGAGTGCAAGGAGCTTGTTTCTAAACACGGGTATTTGATCTATTTGGCTCCTGATGTCGCTGGATACGATCGGATGGTGAAGAATAACGCCCGATCTCCGGGCCGTGAACTTGGCCGTCGTCAACATCGAGTTAGATGGTATCTATTCAGTATGCTATATCGGTCCTGGACTCATTTATACGCAAATGAAACGAAAAACAATGCTAGAAACAGAGATCAAGGGCCCAAACTGAATGGTAAATAGTGAAAATTAATTTGCAGTGCGCAAAAAAGATTCTGCCGCACAGATAAACAGAATCTTCAGAGGTGACAGATTCTCTCGGTAAATTCTGAATTCTTTCTTCTCCACCAAATTGAAATGAACACGCTCAGTCTTCGGAGAGATACCGACTACTTAACTCTCTCGTATGTGTATAGACTAGGAAGAGAAGAAGAGCTAACCGAAAAGTCATTTGTGGTTCCTTCGGCAAAATTACGTGTATGTGCTACTGTAGAACTGTAGAATAGCTGCAAGAAAACTGACTCCTTCATACATTTGTAGGATGAACTAACAGCTTTAGTTAAACTTCAAACTCATCCTCAACGGTAGAAGAATCCAGGGAGAATCGTACAACAATTTAGTCGAGAAAATCGGATCCAGAATCCTCCACGCTCCTTTATGGGAGTCACTTGGATATATACCAAATTTACTTGTAGAAAACGAGACCACTGCTACGACAAGTTTCTCGATTCAACTCAGTTGCCAAATCTTCGATGCTCTACGGAACCTGCAGCAGTTCTGTAGCGAAGAGCTCGAAATGACTAATACGCTAGAGGAAATGACAGTGGTGCTTGAGATGCTCACGGAAAAACCTTCCGTGGAGTTGTTCCGGATGGTGCAGAACTGGAACTATATGCTCACATCATTTTTGGCAAACATGGAATACAAGTTTCCGGTGGTTTTCTCCTATTATGGACGCAAACTCTTTGCCTTGAACTACAAAAGCATGCTACGCTGTATCGATGAGATATGTGACGTGCAGATGTACTGTCTTGGAGGTGGGGAAATTAATAAGCAGCTGGTGTTGGCTAAGAATCTAGAAAAATTGCAAAAAGTTATTATGACAGAGTACAATCTCATCAACAACATGCTCGAGATAGCCGGTTCTCGTAACAAATATAAGAGCTGCGTAGAAGCTAAGAAGTCGTCCAAGAATTCAGGTTATTCATTGAAATCTAGAACGTATCTGGTCAAGTTGATCGACTATGAAGAGGGTGCAAAATAGCATCGCTTGCTAAAAGCCCATAAAACTAACTAAAGGCGTACGGAAAATTTTTTGATCTTGCATGAACTCCGCTCAACAGAAGTTTCGGCTACAAATACAGACCCCGCGTCATTCCAGTAACCAGAAATCAAAAATAGCATAGGAAATGTACCGAATGTGAGAAGTACTGAAAATTTGTAGCTCAACTGGAAGCACAGAACAAAGAAAAGAAAAAAGTCCCTCCACGTTACATTTCCTATTCGGGCCAATATTGGGGGATACAGACTGAGTTTTTCCGGTGCCCCCACTCTATGCATACCCACAGAAGGTCTTTCCACAGTTTTTCCCTGGATCGACACAGTCAGAATGTGCAAAACGAACAGGATCTACACGAAAACTGGGGGAACGTTCTGCGGCTGAAGAAAGCCTCACCTGTTGCACATAGACTCTACATAAAGCAACACGGAAGTATCGCTGTCTATTAATGTTAATTAATAATCAACCCTTTAGTGCATCTAATTTTTCAAGTTTATTCCGTATATAAACTCTGGTTCCGCAACAGAAAAATTTCATCTCCACAATTTCTAACCCCTATAAACTCTTTCTATAGCAATTACACTATCAATTGACTAATACCACTATGACTGCTCCATTGAACATCGCCGTTGTCGGTACCGGTATTTTTGCCACAGACAACCACTTGCCAACCATTCAGAGTATTCCTAACTTGAAGGTTACAGCAGCCTACAACAGAACAAAGGCCAAGGCTGAGAAATTCGCAGAAAAGGCTGGCATCGACAAGAGCAATGTCTACGACACCTTGGAAGAAGTTTTTGAAGACGACAAGACCGACTTCGTGGACGCCTTGTTGCCTGTCCAGTTCAACTTGGACGCTGTCAAGCTTGCCATCAAACACAACAAGCCCATTGCATTTGAGAAGCCAATCGCTGCCAATTTGGCCCAGGCTAAAGAAATCGTCAAGTTGTCCGAATCTACAGACTTGCCAATTCTTGTTTTGGAAAACTGGGCTTACTTGAAGGCTGTATCTGTTCTTAAGGACGAAATCTTGCCTAAGATCGGTGAAGTTCTTTCTTTCACCTACAGAGCTACCGGCCCATGGAATGATGTTAATAAGTACTTAGCTACTTCTTGGAGACAACATCCAGAACATGTAGGAGGCTTCTTGTCTGACGGTGGTGTTCACCAGTTGGCTTTATTAACTGAGGTCTTGGGTCCTGTTGAATCGGTTTCGGCTTTGACCAGACAAGTCCACGAAGAGTCTGGTGACGACGATGTTCTCTTCTCCACCTTTAAGTTGACTAGTGGAGCTATCGGAACTTTCACCTACGGTTCTGCTTTCGGTGCTACTGACAAGTCTACCTCATTTACTATCTACGGAACCAATGGTTCTATCGTCTACGACTGGTCTCCAGCCTTGAAGACCCCTACTATCACATACCAGGTTGGTCCTTCTGCTGAAAGATCCGAAGGTAAGACGGTTATTGAGATCGAAAACGGCAACACTATCGCTGAAGAGTTCAAGAACTTTGCTGCTGCTGTTTCTGCTAAGGACAAGTCGTTGGTCAACGTCACTCCAGCCAAGGCTTTCCACCACTTTGCTATCGTCGTCGCTGCCATTGAGTCGTCCAAGAAGAACGGTGACTCTGTCAAGGTTGAATTACCATGATAAAGATATATCGTTATAAAAAGTAAAATCAAAAAGGCTTAAAAAGCCATTTACTACCAAAACCAATATCATAAATATATTGAAATGATGCATTATGAGTTCGCTATCTAATCGTAACTAGAGCTCGTCCATGAGTCTCTCTGTAGTTGTAAGAACAGGTGATTCTATAAAACTAACAACTGAAGAAACAACGTCAGAGACTTCAGAGACCATCAGTAAAATTGTATCGCTTATCGTCTCTGAGGTTTCTAAAGTGACGGAGCTCTCAATCACAGTCCCTATAGATTCAATAGACTCAGTAGAGATAGAAGATGCCATTATAGCTGTGAGAATCTCTTCAGTTCCCATTTTCTCTAGGCTGTCCAGAGAAACAAAGAGCCAGTTGAAAATACGGAAAATCTTAAAGAACGACCATAACAACAATCTTAATGGCGTTCTCAAGATTCGTTTGTACACCACCCATGAACAACAGAGCAAAAAGAAGCCGATGCTCAAGTATATCCGTCTTCTGTCGGATTTATCTTGCTTCTCAATAAACTTGACTATCTGTCTAGATCTAGCCAACAAGTCATTGAACTTCAAAAAGTCCTCATTTAATCGGCGCAAATCTTTAGTCTGCTGGTCAAGCAGGTCGATGTTTAACTCCGACTGTAATACTGAGGTTGAAAGCAATTGTCGTGAAGTTTGAAGCGACGTTGTAATCAGCTTGTTCAGCTTGAGAATCTGTTCATTCACTGACGTCTCTTTGGCTTCCTGGATTTTTTTTGATCGATGGGCAAACAACTGCTCACGCGCAGATTCCTGAGAGTTCAGGTCTGGAAAGGTATCTTTTTCGTCGAGCGAATAACGTTCAATTCGTTGTTTATGGATGATTTCGTTATTGAGCTTGTGGCTATATAAGTGGAAGTCACGTGTCTTGCTTTTAAGAAACACGTACTTGGAATGGTACTGGTCGTATACTGCCGTGTCGGACTTGGAGTGGCCGAGCCGGTTATGCAAGATCTGGAGGTATTCTTTGTAGCTGAGAAGTTGTTTGTTGATGTCTCGTATCACTTTGGACAGCTCGTATTTCGCATCATCAATTGACTCGTTCTGGTTGATCTGGACCAATTGGGATAGGTTGTCGTGGATATCATGCAGGAGCAGGTCGAGCCGTTTGAGAAAGATGTCGATATGTGAAATCATGCTGAAAGGTAGAATATCAGTTTTTATTTGGTAGGAAGGAGGAATTATTTGTAAATTAACATCAGTGTGCTTAAATATTTCAGCTTAACTATGAGAGAAATCGTTATACGTGCGAATGTCGCGTGTCGCATTCTGATCATCTGGTACTCTTGCGACATCTTCCCGAATTTTGCAATTTGGTGATTATTCCGTTCTCTTTCCTATTGTCTATAATTGCATTGAATTCGTTCCAGAGATGGATTCAACAGCTGAAAAACCGTCAGTGACAGATCAGATACACCAGAAAGATAATGGCGTCAAAAAGATAGGCAAAGACGAACAGCACGTATCAGTGCAGCCATCTTCTTCTTCACGAAAGACAAAGAAAACTTCAACGAAAAAAGCTATAGATCCAGAAATGTTGACGCCAGAGTACATAGAGGAGCAACGGAGACTCCGAGAGTTACGTAAACAGCAGAAACGAACTCTGAATGAGGCATTGGGCAAAAAACTGCCCCTGCCCAAGAAGGATATCTTTATAAAGAGACCAATGTTGGCGCTACCAGGCACAGATAGCCTTGACGAACCCGAGTTCAGAGTCAAGATCATGTCCTACAACATTTTGGCACAGTCTTTGATCAGAAGGACCCTTTTTCCTACTAACGGAGCTGCACTTAAGTGGCCCAACCGGTCCAAGGCTCTCTTGGAGGAGTTCAAACATTACAATGCGGATATTCTCTGTCTCCAGGAGGTAGATGTAATTCAGTTCAAGCTGTTCTGGAGCAAAGAGTTCGATAAGTTGGGGTATAACCATAAATTTTACAGTTGTGGAACCAAGAATCACGGGGTGGCCATCGTGTTCAGGAAGGATATGTTCATTTTCAGATACCAGACTGTTATCAATTACGACAAAGAAGATACCGATCCCAGTGATAATATTGAACTACCTCCTCCTCGTACCATAACTCAGAATATAGGTCTACTTGCATTTCTTGAGTTTACCCCAGCTGTTCTAAAAAAGTATCCGAAGGTTAGAGAGAGGAATGGGCTCATTATAGGTACCACTCACATGTTCTGGCACCCCTTTGGTACATTTGAAAGAACCAGACAGGCTTTCTTAGTCTTGTACAAGTACAAACAGTTCATGAAAACTCTCAGTACGACCATTGGAAACAGTAAGAACTTTTATACGTTCTTTTCGGGAGACATGAACAGTCAGCCATATGATTGCCCTTATCTATCCATTACAGCTAAGCCAGTAAGTTATGATAGTAGGGCCAAGAATGTGATCACATGTGCCTTGTCGTATCAGTACTCTAAGCGAAGAAACAGTCTTGAAGTCAAGGATGGAGGTAATGATGAAGAAAATCTTGCTAAAAAGTTGGTTGAAGATGATGATTCAAAAGAAGAAGAGGAAGATTCTGAACATTCCGAAGAAAATGACGATAATGATGAAGAAGATGCTATGGATAAACCCAATCCTACCGAAACTGAGCCCGAATTCTACGAAGGCACATCCGAAGAACAGAAATTAGTCAAATCTATTCAAGATGCCCACAATGCACTCGATATGAGAGCCATCTCGTTGTATGCTGTGGGATACAAACAGGTTCACCCAAATAACTCTGGTCTTGACAACAACAGAAACGAGCCAATGTTCTCCAACTGGGCTAACTCCTGGCGAGGACTTCTTGACTATATCTTTGTGATTTCCAGGTGGGATGCTGGAAAAGAAGATCTTGCTTCCAGAGTAGATTCACCACTAGAAGTAGAGCAAAACCAGGGAATCAGGTTGGTCAAGTTGTTAAGAATGCCCGAGCCTAAGGAAATGGGACCGGAGCCATCAGGACAGCCTCGTTTGAACCAGTATCCTTCTGATCATCTCTGTTTGATTGCTGAGGTCGAATTGGTGTGAAGACTATACCACCTGATTCCATGCATTTACTATAACCTAATGTACATAACTAGCGATGAGATGTAGACAACATAACGATAGACAACTGTTATTTAATTATAACCCGTAAGATATCTCAAACAATTAAGTTGTCTCAGACGCATAAGATATCACTGATAATTAAGATACCTTAGAAATAAGTAGCCTACTTCTTGAGCATTGTATCCACCAAGTCTTCCAAAGGACCATAATCCTTTTGAGTGATCAACAGGAACTCTGAAGCAAATAACACATAATGTTTCAAAGACGTGTTCAAGTGACTTTGTAAGCCTAGTTCACTAATCTCATGGAAATGGTGGCAGTAGATATGGGCATATATTCTGAACAACCTCTTGAAAATGGTCTTCACCAAGTTGGGGAACTGAGGAGGGAAGGGAGCACCGATCTTGGACGGGAAGATGTTGTCGTTATCAAAGAAGCCTTGAACCCAGTTCATCAAGTTCTCGATATATTCACAGGCAGGCAACGAGACAGGTCTTTTGGGCAGCAGCATCGATCCATCAGCGCCAGCAGGCAGTGTTTCCTGCCACAAATACTCGTATTCTTCAGTGGCGATCATTCTGGGGCATGTAGTGGGCGAGCAGAACTCGGTGATTGCTCCGTAGAGCATGTTGATCTGGTTGTAGAAGTCGACAACGTGGACAGCCAACCACTCGTTCACGTCCTCGTCCTGGGGCAATTTGACGGCTTGTATGAGAGCATTGTCAGACCCGAGAGTCTGTTCGGCGTAGTTACGGATGTCTTTGTGGGATGAAACTGGTTGTCCATTGGCTCCGGTCTGTGTGCTACCGTTTGCAAAGGATCCAGGATTTGCAGCATTTGAGTCGTTTGTGTTTTTGTAGTTGATGGTTTGATACGGCTGATTATATTCGGAGTTCTGTCCATATGGTGTAGAAGGCAAGGCGCTATTGCCCATTGGCTGGGGCGAGCTTATGGGAGACTGCTGTTTGAGCTTGAAACCTCTGGTGGATCGCAAAGAGTGAGTATTGAAATTCTGGAAAATGGACATATTTATTCAGGTCTGAAATGTGCGACGGCGTTAACGCTTAGTAGTAGAATAGTGGTATTGGTAAGTTATGATGAAGTTAGGAAGTTGAGAAGTGATTCAATATTTAAGAGAAAAAGAGTGCTGTATTTCAGAATGAATTGCAATTCCATATAAATCAGGCTGGTGTTTACGTTTCCCGATTAGGCTGATCTGAGATGGGCACGTGACGAATTATGGAGAAGACTGAGTTCGAAACTGAGGTTGAGGCTGTAGCAGAAAGAGTCGTATAAGAAGAAAGAGGAATATTGTGGATATGGAAGTATACAGAAGAATAGCAAGTATTTATAAGACCAGAAAAAGTATTTATTTCATAATAATCTTGAAGAACAATCTAGAGTTATACTCTCTCGTGTAGCACGTGATTATCCACGCTTTTTCCTCTCTCATAATTAGTACAAAATCTCCAGAAAAAATGTACGGAGTCTCAATCTCTGGAACTTATTCGCATGCTGTCCGCACATATAAATTCTTCAGAGCTTCCTTTCTTTTTCTTTTCCTTCTTCTACCCTTTTCTTTCATCTCTTTATTCTTCTTCAGCTTTCTTTCCTATTATACTCCTCTCACATCCCGTAGCCATGGAAGTGAATCCAGTCCATTTAGAACGAAAAGAGTCAGCCTATCAGCCAGTGCAAGAAAGCCATGACCAAGCCAATGACCAAGTTGATACTGTACTAAACGAAGATGTCAATAGGGTTGAAAGTGTCGATGCGCCAGAAGTCGTGGTTGCTACTTCAGAACAATATGATCCCTTGGTCCAAGAAGAAGAGGACCTTGAAGACTATGAGCCTAGAATTGACCATGAACAAGTAGGTGGTTCAGACAGCGAAGTATCGGTATCCCATCCTGCCGAGGAAGCTCAGGACGAAGAAGAAGAGTACGATCCTGAAGCAGCCTTTAATGAGTTTGAGCAAGAGTTGAAACATGAGCAGAATCAGGAGACTGAAGTTCGTAAAATCGAAAATCATGAACCTCAAAGTGTAGTTGAAAACCCTGAAACTGAAAGAAGTCATGAAGGAGAAAATTTTGAGACCCAAACTAATTTTGCTAATCATGAAACTGAACCTGTAAATGAGAAAGTAAATCACGATGAAACACATGTAATCGAAAGGCACAATACTGATCACTTAACTGAAAGTTCTACGCCTGAAAATCAAACTGAAGCTAATAAACCAAATCATGATCAAGAGCTTGATGGAACTCATAACTTTGAGAATGTGATTGAAAAAGATGATGATCTCCAAATGCGTAATCCTGTCGATGATGTTGAAGACGAGTTGTATGTTCGCAAAACTAATGTTGAAGACAATGCGGATGAAGAAAATGATGAAGACGAAGACGATTATGATCCGGAAAGTGCCTTGGACAGAAACATTAAGCCATCCCAGTCTCCTGTGCCTATAAATGTAGCCTCTGAACCTGAAAACAAACCGTTAAACCCCATTCTTAAGGGAAAGAGCCCTGTAGACAGTCTTCCACCCAAACCTCAGGTAGGTGGTTTCAAATCTTCTCCTTCTCTTCCACCTGCTCCCACATCGCAACAAGATATTAGACAAGCGTATGAGGCTATTATGCAAAGCGATTTGGTTAAGGATCCCAATTTTGTCAACTTGTCGCAGACAGAACAGATGAAACTAATTCAAGACCAGTTGGAGAAAAGGCAAATGAACTTGGCTGGAAAAATTGACCCAGATATGAACTATGATCAAGTGTATTCGTACAATAAACCCTATAAGAACTTGAAAGATCCCATCCCTCTTATACCTGTCAACAAGTTCTGTCGTAGACCAAATATCACTGCTCCTATGACCCCCGAAGAGGAGGCAGCTTATAAGGACTTTATTAAGACAGAAGCTGACTACTTGGATCTGGTTACATGGGAAGAGTTTCCTGACAACCTGAGATTGTTCATAGGTAACTTGCCAGCAAACACCATCTCCAAGCAAGATTTGTTTCGTATTTTCAGCAAGTATGGGGAGGTTATACAGATAGCTATCAAAGCAGGATATGGGTTTGCCCAGTTTAAGACTGCCGAGGCATGTTTGGAATGCATTAAAGGAGAATCAAATGTACCATTGCATAACAAGATGATGAGACTCGATGCTTCTAAGCCTCAGAAAGTAAAGAAACAAACAAAACCTGAGTTCTCAGCTGGAGGTTCTGACGAGTCCTTCGGTACAAAGAAATTCATTCCAGACTGCCAATTGTACATCACAGGAAAGTCTCCTGTATTTTTTATTAGAAAGGTTAAGAAGACATTTGCTAACTCTCAGATCACCATTGATACGGAAGACGTCACGCATAAGGACATCGGTGATGTCATCAGTGAAGCAGCGTATTCTGGAGTTCTTGCTGCTTGTATCATCAAGGAGCTTAAGGTTGATGTACAGACATTTGAAAGCACAGAAGATGGTGGCGTCAAGTTTGACGAATACGCTGATATTGATCCAGAAGTAGCCGTAGAAATTTTGACAAAGGCAAAGGAAAAGAGATATGGAAACAATCTTCCACAATACATCCCTCAAGAAGAGTCATATAACGAAAAGTCATATGGTGAAAAGTCATATGAAAAGCCACATAACGAAACTTCTCTTCCGCAGCAGCCATACGGATTTCGTCAACAACATGACCAGAGTCAATATGGTGGATATGAGGACAATCAAGGTTATCGTAAGAGATCAGGTCCTGGTTATTCCGCAGGCTCTTACAAGAGGCAGCATTATAACCAGAATTACAGACAACATCGCCATGGTGACTGGGGCAAACATCATCAAAATAATCAGCAGCAACAGCCATATGGCCAACCTCCACCATTTCAAGCACAGCTTCCGTATGGCCAACCTCCTCCTCCTCCAAGTAATAATTACACTTCATCTACTCAGAACTACAGCCAACCAAACCTGTTTAGCCAACAGAATCAACAAAATCAGTATCATCGACAACAAATTAATCAACATCACCAAGGACCACAAACCCAGTATAACCAAGGACCACAAAATCAATATAACCAAAGACCAAAACAGCAATATCAAGAACCACCACAAATTCAACACCAACCACCACCACAAATTCAATATCAACAATCACAAGTTCCAGTAAACTCGAACCTGTCAAACATTGCGCAAGCATTGCAAGGTTTAGATGCCTCACAAGTGCAGAATGTAATTAATATTTTACAACAACAACAGCAACAGGCACCACCTCCTCTACAACCCCAAGTTCCTCAGCTACTTATTCAACGTCAACCATTATCATATGTGCAAGCTCCACAGATTAACTATGGAGGATATAACCAACAACAGCAATCACCTCAACCAGAGCAATATGGTAATGCTCCTCTTAATAACCCAGCCAGTAGCCAAGTAAATGCTTTGCTTTCACAATTGAACCGCAACAATAGCAATATTCAAGGATATCAAGGCTCCTCTCAGTCTAATAGTACACTGACTCTCATGGAGACGTTGGCACGTTTAAGCAGAAAACAGTAATGATATTAAGCATACTCTCTCTCTGTGAATTACTGTTCCAACTATATAAGCACTTTTATAAGCATATTTATAAGCATTTTGTATTGGCAGCACATTGTGGTACACTACTTAGTATTCAACTCATAGAAGAAACATTCTAATCAACTATATCAACAGTAGAAGGCTCGTTTTCTTCTTCGTCATTGAGCTGCTCTTCTACTGTATCTTGTAGTTGTTCCTGTTCTTCTCCTTGTAGTTCTTGGTCTTGGTATTGTTTCTGAAGCTCTTGAAATTCTTCCTCGTCTTCCAAGTAGCCTGAAATACCAATAACTCCACATTCGTTAAAAATCTCCAACACCTTTTCTGCCTCTTCAACCTTCAACTTGGCGAATTCCTTGTTAACCTCATCGAGAGACTGTGTTCTTACAGCATCCTGAAACTCTTTTGAGAGCTTGGTAGTGAAGATTTCGTACTCGGGTGTGTTTTCCGCAGGAATGTTGACCAGTAATTCTGTATTCTCATCAAGAGACTTCAACTGAATCAAGGCTTCTTCTTCTCCATCTTTAGCAGCCTGTTCTTCTCTTATGATCTCACATCTGTTCTTGATGTGGTTAAAGGTGTTTTGCACATCTTCCATGAACCCAGCTCTAGCTGGAGAAGCCTCAGACACCTTTGAAATGAACAACTTAATTGCATTGATCACGGAAGCCTGCGCAGGCTGCGGTCCCGCCAACTGGGCAATATACTGAAGCAACAACGACTGGTGAATAATCTGTTTGGCTGCAGCAGAATTGCCTTCGAGTTGATAGTCGAATGCTGTCATTATTAAGGCATCTTTCTGGTGTTCAGTACAGATGGAAGTGTGTTTCAACAAGAACTCACCCGACTTCTTCAAATCCGAAGAGGAAATCTTCGCAAACGACTCCGTAGCTGGCAAAACAGTCAATTCGTCTAAGATTTCCTTTTCAGACTTTTCAGGAAGACTCTTTTCTTGAGAAGAGGAGGCAGGGGAGTTGATTGTCTCAACAGTGGTAACCTTTTCCTTCTTTACAGACTTGTCTGCACCCTTGCTTTCTACAGGTTGACTCTCTTCTGGAACATCTTCTTCCTTGTCTTTATTCAAGAAGGAACGATCAAAACCAGTGTGGTAGTCGTCACTACTAATCAACAACGATTTCTGGTACAACAAGTCATCCAACTTGATCGTCTGTTTAGACAATACATCGTCGATTCTGTTTCTATGTTCCTTCAAGTATTCCTTCAACTTCTCAGCTGAGCTGTTAGCGTCTTGATGTTCATCTTTCAACTGAATAAGCAAGTCCTCAATCATCTCATTGTATGTTGGTGTATTCTGAGTTTCTTCTGCATCAAAATGCAAGTCCCTTAAACCTTTTCTTAAGGTATCACCTTTGTCCTTAATCAATTTTTCGTAGTCGAACTTTTCCTGAGGATCGTACTTGTTGTTGAGCTTCGCCAATAGCACTGAATTGTCGAGCAACTCATCATTGGTCAGACTTTCCAAAAGGAAATCGACTCTTTCGTTCAACTTAGCATACATCGTGAGTTGCACGAGAATCGACTTGATCTCTATGTTTCTCTGCTGGCGTTTTTCATGTATGTCTCGCTGTTTCCAGTTGATGAACGATCTCTTGTCGACATTGGGATGGACTTCAATGTCAGAGTCATCCGAAAGCTCGATATGGTCCCACTTGGAGTAGTCAATGGGCATGGTGTTTGTAAAGTAGTCTGAAGAAGACAAAACAATTCAATAAGTAAGAAAGAGAGCGAATCTGAAAGGGTTGCAGACTTCTGGAAAGTAGGTCGGTTTGATCTGATGCAGGATCTCCAAGAATATGGTAGAACAGTATAGAAGATTGGTTTCAGTTTATCAATTGTCAGTTATTTATTCAGCACAGATTTTTACAATAAATGTCATATATGGATTATATAGAAAAGCTTCTATTGAAGCAGTGAATATCCAGAAGTCAGAAAGTTTTTGTGGACATTATTACTCTGTTAGAGTACTTGCTTAATTATCGGCTGCGAAATACCATATACGCACAATACCAGATATGGGGAAGTAGCCCAGTCGTAACCACTCTATCAATGCGTTAGAAAATGAAGAAAGCTTCTTAAGGAATCTTGAACCACTTGGTTGATTCTGAAATTTTGTAACTTGAACTCTATTCGTTCCTGTAGGATCTGCCAAACTTCAGTTTCTTGCTCATTCCGTTAAAATTCCTAGAAGATCTTATCTTCATTTGTCTACCAACAAATCAACTCTTCCACTACTCTACAATCTCATCTCATTTTTGGTAATCTCTATTCTTATGTACTGTAACGATGGAGCTAACTATCTAAGCAGTTCCTTCTGGTCTCAAACCAGAAAAGAAAGCATAACCGTAGCCGGTGGTTTCAAAAGTAATAGTAGTACCCTTCTTGAAGTAGAAAACATCACCTGGAGAAACAGAAACCTTGTATCCAGTTTCATCAGAAATCCAGTATTCACCTTCAACTTCCAATATGATCTTCATTTCATCGTAGTGGTAGGTGTAGACAAGAGGCTCACCCTTTTCTTGTCTGTAGAATCCACAGACGATTTGTTGTTCTGGAGGAGCGTCAGAAGCGAAGGTGTCACCCAAGAAGGAGTTGTTACCTGGAGAAGGAATTTGAGGAGGTCTGACTTCCTTTCCTTCAGCAGCTGGTTTGTAGAGCATAGGCATTTTGAATAGTTGTTAATTAGGAATTGGCTAGATAGAACTGTAGAGTCTGTTGCAGAAGCTGGTATTCTATTTCACATTCTCAAAAATTCAAGAATCCAAGCTCACTTATATACTCCTGGAGTTACTCTTGGACGTTCTATCAAACTCGTGTATAGGGGAGTTTAGCAGATTGTACCCCAATAGGGACTACATATCCTTATCCGCCCGCTAAATTTTTCGCAGCTACTGGGGAACTTATTCCCAATCGGGGCATGCGATCCTGCAACATAGTGCAACAACTCAATCCCAAAAAAGCAAGAATAGCAACTGCTCAAACTACATAATCCGATTGACCTTCATTGGCTGTATTGGCGCTTGGCCAAGTAGATATCTATGCGCTACTTATCGTGTAAAAACTACAAACTTATTTTGAACAGATAAATTAGTGCGGTTGTCTATTATCTTAGTGTAACTAGTCTAAATTGAATGCTGGTAGCGGATTTTCTTCAATTAGTGAATCCGCCAGATAAGCCGCTATTGGTTGGCATATGCTTATCACAAACTGGTAGCCGCTACAGATTCTGCTTATCACAACCGGCTGTTCTCCAATAGTACAAATTGTTACTTTGCAAAAGTTTGAAAATGATTGCAAATTTTTCATGCAGCTACTACAGAAAATGCATCGGCTACAGTAATTTTTGTGGGAAATAATACGTTCTTTCTCGGAGTTGTAAGTAAATATTCCGATTGCGATACAATATTCCAATCATATCTACTCTGTTTAATGAAATGGTAGCGTGTCTACTCGCCCATGAATTGCAAACAGGCATCGATACACTTATCGATATCCCCTCTGTTGATATATACCAAGTCCTTGAGAATGGAAGTATCAATAGTAGGGAAAATTTCCTTGACATTGTTGTATACTTCTTTAAGTCTCTCTGAATCTACTTCTGACGGTTGTGGTGTCTGCGGCTGTATTAATTCGTGGTGGTTGAGCACAACAGGTTCACGTAATTGAGCTGGAAGCTCTGATTCGATTCTCATCTGTTCCAGTGGTGATGGTGATAAGAAGTTGGAAATCGACTTGGTGAACATTTCCGCACTTGAAAGGAGAACACTAGATGGTGACAATGATTGTTGGTTTACCGATTGTTCCGTGGGCAATGGAATTCTCTGAGGTTGAGGTTGACGAATATCTTTATTGGCTCCTCTAATTATAGCTCTTTGTTTTTCTTCCGCGTCCCATGCTTCCATATGGGCATTGTATTCTTCTTCTGTGATTGTCAACTCATCAAACCCTAAGTTCTGGATGAAGCCAATGGCCGCCTGTAGGGATGACAAATAGTAACTGGTTTCCCCGTGAAGTAACCATTCTTCACCTCTGTAGCCTTCTATATAGTGTATGTTGCTTATGAGGTGGTCTGTCTTAGCCTTAATGATAATAAGAATCAACAACGGAATGAAGGCATCTGCGTTTGTTTCCTGGTTGCTCACTTTAAGGTAACTGAATATTATTTTACAAGCATTCAAAATACAGATGATCTTATCTCTAGGAGCTCTGTACTTGTTGATCTTGTTCAATTCAGCGATGCCATAATCCATAAAGCTGACTTCACCTTTCATCAAGGTAGACAATTCATCCACTTCTATATCCAAATGGGTACCATTGACCCAACTGAACTTCTCCAACGTGGTGGCAAAGTTGTTGTCATCATCCAAATCTTTTACATATGGTTCGGGAAGATAGCCTCCATTCCGAGACACTTCAGGTGGGAAGCAATGGATGTGCAATCTGTTCATGATAAGCTTTTCCAAGCCTTCTCGTGAATTTTCCAAGTCAATCTCATCCATAGAGGCAAAGGGCTCATATAGTGTGAACTTGTCATTCATGAATTTTTTGAACTCTACAAGTATATTGATTCTTTGGTCAGCAGTGAATGTATGGCCTTGACGTGAGAAATTGACCAAAAACGATCGAATATAGCGAACTACAGGATCTGCACTTTTTCTTCGCAATTGAGCGAGAAAATGCTGGAAATCAAACGGTCTGTGTGACTGCTGGTACTGCTCTTCAGGATCGACCTTGGACTGGTTGATCTTAGAGGATATATGCGAATCATGACGAGGCCTATTGGAATCTACTCTGTTGATGGACGGACGAGTTTCTTCAACCTTCAATACAAACTCCTCTACCTCCGAACTTTGTTCTTCTACATCACCCGTTATGTCTATGAGATCTTTTCGTTTTATGTTCCGAGACTCTTCAGTAGATGGAAGAGACAACCCTTGAACATCTTGAGCCTCTTGATTCTTTTCCTCTTGAGCAGCTTCCTGAATTTCTTCCTGTTTTTCTGTTTGCTCAGATCTTTCCGGTATACCCAGTGGTTTCTCTTGAGAACTTGGTCCAGATTCTTCAGACTCTTCCTGTTGTATCAACTCAGACTCTCTGGAATCTTCAAGTTCAAAGTCTACGTCTTCTGTCTTTGCTTCTGTGCGCGTTCGCGGTATGGTTATTATAGGAGCGACATTTTTCTCTACGGTTTCTATCTGCTGGGATTCGTCTTTTGACAGCTGTTCAGCTCCAAATGTGTCTTGAGTTGAATTGCCATCGTCTTCTTTCTCCAAATGGCTCTTTTCCTTGCTTTCTTCGCTCACCAGCTTGCTCTCATCCAAGGTGTGTTCCTCTGCATGGTCCAAACCATCTGACAATTGCTGGCTGTTCGATTCGGGCTGTTTCTGTTCAGACAGAGAAATATCGAATTTATCAAATAAACCTATCAAGTCCGACTTAACACCCACCAGGCTCGAGTTGGCGGTTGGCTTGGCTAAACTACCGTTGAAATCGTATACTGGCGTTGCCGGATCGCCTTGGGAACCTGCTACAGTTTCGGTTGGAGTGGAAGGAGCCTCGGTTGTGGCAGAAACAGTTGTTGAACTCTTCAGCAATATATTCTGGAAAAACAGGGATTTAACTCCAACTCCACCACCGACCGGACTGTGACTGGGTTCTATAGACGGAGCCGAAGACGGAGGCGTTGACGTGGTGTTTGTGTTGGTAGTGGAGGTGGTAGGAGTAGCTTTAGAGATGTTGAACCCCAACTGGCTGTTGTTGAGAGTCATTTTTCGAACGCAGAAGCAGAAACTCTATGAAGGAGGGGAGCGTTATACTTTAGGCGAAGCAGTGGGATTCCGAACAAGTTCTAACGATGCAATTCGGATGAATACCGATCGGTAGAGAAAAGAATGAAGCTGTAGAATTAAGCAACTGAATAGTTCTAGTTACATACCGTGTGTGTGCAGGTCATATTTTATCATGTGATCTTGGTGAGTTGGATGGTAAGTGAAGTATTCATTTCTCTATGATAAATTCACTTTATAAGATATGAAAATACTGTCAAGTCATTTCATATGACGCAATTGCCTGATGTATATCCCATAATCGACAGTGGTTTACTATTGAATACAATTTTCAAAGTGTAGAACTGACATTTATTGCACAATTCACGCTCATAATGTAATTCATTATATTCATTGAACTCATTTTATGTCTAGATTTCAATCAGAAGACCAGAGAATCACTCGGGCTACGGTACTTAATTCAAATGTTCATTAATCTACTATACATTCACAAAGGAAATAGACGAAGCTGATATGAAAAAAATTCCAGCTAAAGGAACAAAGTGCAGATCATACAAATCAAAAGATGCTATTTGCAGCCAGGTGTAGGATCCGCCTGAGCTATGTGAACCAGGTACTCGTGATCATGCATTCAGAATCATCAAACAAGTCTAAGTTTATCGATGTCTAGCAACAATCCTTTTGTTTGACCCAATGCATTACATGGGGGGTAGTCGATTGACGTCTTTCAGACGATGTTTGACTCCGACTCATGTTTCGAGACCTCTGTAGAACAGCACCAAACGTTCCAGCCAGTAGAACAAGTAGTATTCAAAACGGCAACGAGAGAAGAAAAGAAAATAAAGGAAAATTTTGGAACGGCCAGCTTCGTAGTTATTTCACAACTTTAAATAAGAGACAGCACCAATCAGGCTATCTGGGTATCATCGTGTTTTCTAGTGTTTTTGTCTTTCATAGGAAAGTCGGTCTATAGTACAGGCACTAGGGTTGGGGCTGTTTACTTGAACAAATCCAAGTCGTAAGCAGCAGCCTTAACCTGGTACTTGTTACCCTTTCTTGGAGTAGTTCTGTGTACCACGTTATACTTGCTATCGTTCTTCTTTTGCTTGAAGAAGGAGAAGCCAGAAACTGTGGTACCCTTGGTGGAGTTGGTGTTGATCGAAGCCAAGTCATAGGTGGATCCAGAACGCTTAGAAGTCTTCTTGGAGCTGGTACTAGTGTAAACACTAGGGGCAGCAACAGAAATAGGAGGAACTGATGGTGTAGAATCAGAAGACTTGGATGAGAACATCGACGAAATTCTCTTCTTGAACGACTTCTTTTCCTTAACAGCAGGTGGAGCTTGTTGAACTGGAGCCTTTGCCTTTGCCTTTTCAGCAATGGCAGTAAAGTTCATGGACTCATACTTGTTGTGAATTATAGGCTTCGTCTGAATAGGAGGAGCTTGACCAAAGGATCTGAACATGTCAAATTCATCGTCACCATCGCTTTCTGGAATTGAAATGGTAGTAGCAGCCCTTCTATTGTAGTTTTGAGGAAGGTGAGCCAAGTTTGGAGTAGATCCCAGACCGGAGAGAGTCTTGGTCAACGAGTCTTGTCTAGCCAAACCAAACTCTTCCATTTCCTTCTTCAACACAAAGGAACTTCTCATGAAGCCAATCGAAGCTCTCTTACTGAACAGCGTAGGATCCTTTCCTAACAACAAGGAGGGTGTAGATGAACTGTAAGTCTTGTAAGCGAAGGTATTATCATCAGATAATGACTTCATGTAACTAATTTCACTCGATCCAGAAGAATGTCTCATTTGATGGCCCGGCTGGAACTTGCCGTTCATAAATGGCGAATTGCTGGCAGATTCAGTGCCAGACGAGATAGAAGATTTGTAATCACTATTGTGTAACGACAAAGACGAGGCTCTGGAAGAAGACCCTTGGTCAGAAGAGCCTTGGTCAGATAATGATTTGTTACTTTCGTCAGCACAATAGCTCGAAGAAACATTATCTTCATCACTGTTGTACTTAGAAGAAGCACCATCATCAATTTCATTTTCGACAATAGGAGCTAAACCCTTAAGTCCAAAACTATTGTAGTCAAAAGTACCACCAGTCAATCCTCCTCTAGACAAAGATCTCTCGGGAATAGAAGATGACGCAGATGGCATTTGTGGGTCGATGTCAATTTGTTTTTCTTCGTCAAATTCCTCGGCAAAAGTGCTTCTGTATGGATTGAAAAGTTCAGTCTCGTCAGTTTCGTCCACTTCAGAAGATTCTGGGGATGGAATGTGTATCGAGTTTGTTCTCTTGTGGCCCCTAGATTTTCTTGGGTCAAACCTCGACTTAACTTCAACTTCTTCATCAGAGTATTCTTCTGAAGATGGGGAAGCTTGTCTCTGTTCCAATTTTCTGAGTAAAGAAGGTTGATATGGCAAAGTCTTCTTTTGTTGTACAGGTGCAGCTGGAAGTGGCTTTTCAGAAGCATTAGAATTTCTTCTGGCAGAACGAGGAGTTATGATAGGTTGTTCAAATGATTCAGGTGCAGAAGTAAATTCTTCGTTGATTGAAGATGCAGAAGAACTCACAACAGAACGAGATCTTCTTTGCCTTCTTGGATCGAATGTAGGAGCTGAAGTTATAGATGAGTTAGAGGAAGTAGGAGACGATTCCAAGACAGACTTCAACGAAGAGGAAATGTTAGAAGTAGGAATATGGGAATGCGTTTTCAGAAAGTTGCTGGACTGTGGAATCTTGACAGAAATTGGTTCATTCTTGGGAATGTTATCATGAACCGATCTTCTGAAGCCTCTGTACTTGTCGTTGCCACCCAATGTGAATTGGATAGAGTTAGACTTGTCCAAAACTGAGGCACGAGCCTCAGTGGCAGTCTTTGGAGTAACAGGTGCAACAACAGGTGCAACAACAGGTGCAACAACGGGAGTAGCAACAGGCTCAGAAACAGGCTCAGAAACAGGCTCAGGAGTCGAGTACAACGAGCGATCGTTTCTTTTGATATTCAAAGGCTGAATGTCTTCGTTGTCAGAAACGTCAGCTTCACTTCCAGCCTGCTGTGGGCTGAAGGTGCTTTCCACTTCGCTGGCTTCGTCGTCACTATCGGAGTATTGCAACAAAGAGTTTGCAACAAAGACGTAAGTCTTGATCCAGACAGATTCAAATTCATTTGTGAAAACAGAGTCACCTAACCATTGCTTGAAAGTATCAATCAAAGATTCTCCCATAGGCTCCAAGTAAAGAACAGTAACGTTGGCAAATCTCTGGTTTTCATGAATAAACTGGTACATGAAGTCATTCAAGATTTCAGGGTCATGTTTGTACAAGACGATGAAACTCAAGATTTCGCCGAATAAAGTAGAGTGTTCCTTCAAGACGCTGGAATCATCGAAGATAGTCTTGAATTGTGGGTGGGATCTTACCAAATTCGAGTACAATCTCGAAGTGAAGTGGTCCTTGTGCTTTCTGTTACTGGATTGTAACCGTTCCCACGAAGTTTGAATAGCCTTGATTTCGCTGGCAGTTAATTCTAACTTGTTAGGCATTGCTAGACACTGGAGAATCAGGTAAGAAGTGGTTGCGAATAAAAAAGTGAATCAGTTCAAGTAGTAGTATTGGAAATTTGTAGTAAAGAAGAAGAAGTTTCAATAGACGTAGTCAACACAGCAACTGTAATAGCAAGTATTGAAAAGAAGTTATCCAGGTTTGAGTTAAGGAAATTGTAGCATTTCGTGAAATGGGAATCTTTATATATTTATTTTGGTCGCGTTCAAATAGGAAACTAGTCTAGCAGTACGACAGTTACAAACAGCTAAATTGCCTTGTTGAGACAGTGAACATATCCTCCGAATTTCCCATTTAAGAAGCTTTGGGCTGGATATTTAGGCAATTGCAAAATTTGGAGAAAATGGTGTAAGCCTGGTTCCAATATTCATGCCCAAATAGGGAATTGCACAAAAATCCATTACATCTCCTAATAGAGTAATTACAGTTGGAACCCTTTGGACTATGTGCAGGTCCAATATACCCTTTCCAGTTATTTAATCTTTGAAGGAGTAGAGGTATCTTGAAGGGTTGGGAGGAGTGGGTGTTTGCCTGTTGTAGTAAAGAGTTGTACATTCTGTTATAAGTCTGGCTCAAGAAATTTATTTCTCGATTAGTTGGAGTTGATACCTGTTGGAGTCACACCAAATGCCTCTTCGATTATAGGTGCAAAATGCTTCAGTTTTCATACACTCCCAAATCTTACGATGCCTCAATATGGTCAACGTCAACGTCTGGGCCCAGTCATTATCTCTACTAGATGTCAAGACCTCCTAATCTGGATTGGGTTGGCGACTCATTTGCCTTTAACAGCTTGAATTGACTTTTAGGTTTAGTTTTTAAAATATAGAGCCAGTGGCCCTGACATCTCGTAAGCAAATTTCATCCATATGCGTTTTCCAAGTCTGGGGTATGAGCCTAAGAGAAGAGGGCCGTAAGTTGGTTGCGAAGAGGCTACCCCAAAGTCTTGTATAGATATAACTCGATAGAGTGTGTGACGCTTCCCGATTAGTCCATCAGAGTCCGCTAGTTATATTTTGCTGGCATATTGAAGTGTCTTTGAAATTGAATGATTGCATATTTTGATCGCTTAAGTACGTTTCGCCGAGTTACTTAATAAAGCAGTGAAGAGAAACCTAACAAGGAGTTTGCCACGATTTTTATTTTCAGAGTCTCGAGGATTACTTCGATTTACATTGACGTGTGTACCTACATGAGTTTATCTCTCCGAAAGCAATTCCAAAGAAGTAATATTCATTACATAAGATAATACAATGTCCCAAAAAAATCAAACCAAGCTACAGAATTAGTATGTAGTGCCAAATGCCGTAAAACAAACCCATTACTAGTGGAAAATCAGTCGTAAGACCAATCATACTAGTTTAGTAAAAACACCAACTTGATAACTAGATAAATCAATAGGTAAATCTATAGTTCCGAGGTAGTTAAAATCACTAGATCACTAGATCAATAGATCAACTAAGTGTTGATTGGTTAGAGTTAAAACGTGAGATATCAGGATCCTCTTCCTTCTCTTGTTCTTCTACGGCTACTTCAGATTCAGCTGCTTCTCCACCTACCCATGATTCAGCCTTGGCCAACTGCTCGTTGAAAACAGTGGTCAATTTGGCAATCATATCCAATGATTCTTTGGCAAACAAAAATACTCTATCATTGACCTGCTGAGCGTTGTTGGCATTGGGACTGCTGGCTACGCTGTTTTGTTGCAAAGTATTGGGTAACGTCAAAATGATGTCTCTGATCGACTGTTTCAACTCACTATCTTCCGAATGGCTCGGAGTGGGGGATAAGCTTTCGGCACTCAAGGAAGAAGGTCTGAAGTTGGAGAGTAGGTGGATAATCTTCTTAACTGTAGATACAATTTCGGTATTGGCCTGTTCCACAACTTCAGTAGTAGGTACTGCGCTCTCTTCTTGAGCTTGTTGCTCCAACTCCTGCTGCTGCTTCTCGTGTTCTTCCTGAGCCACTTTCTCGCGTTCTAACATTTTCTGCTGCAAGAAGTTTACTTTGCTGGTGATGTTATCGGTGGCTAACCGTAAGATATGCAAACAGAACTGGATTCTCTTCGTTGTTTCTGGAGTTACCTTGGAATCTACACCACTGGCATTGGAAAGACGTCTTCTCTTTGACGTCACAGGAGAAAGCTTCTTCTGTCTAGCCTGATGTCTATTGTTCAAACCCTCTTCCAAGTTCTTGACTACAGGAAAAGCCGCTTTTTCTACAATTTCAGCCGCATAGTTAAAAGTGGCATATTGTCTCTTCGAGCTTTCGTAGAACTTGACAGCATTGGTCACGATGGGATGTTTCGTGACCTGCGACACCTTGGTGACAAACGGATGCTGAGTTTCACTGCTAGCGTCGTCGATTGGAGAAGCTATACTTTGAGTGCCAGAAGTCGGCGAAGCTGATTGGTTCAACTGTGTAAGAGCCTCTGCTGCCGAGACCAATTCGGTATCGTTTCCGTTGCTGGCACCGTTTGCGATAGCTGGTGATTGAGGTCGACTCGAAAACGTAGGCACGTTTGACTCAAATTTACGCTTCTCATAAGGTGGAGGTGGTGAGGGCGAAGGCGAGGGTGACGATATGGAGTCTACTCCGTTCGCGTTTTCGTCTAGGGACAATTTCCGCTTGAATCTGTTGACTTCAGTCATGAATATCGGAAATTTGTGTGGTGAAAAGGATTGAAAAATTCAAGTAACTTCCTTAAGAAAAGGGACGAACAAGAAGATGTTAGATGCTATGCTATAAGTGGCTTGTAGCTAGACTGTCTAGATCTATGGATTATCGTAAAAGTTGTATAGGAGTCTAGAGTGTCCGGAGTGTCTCTGCTGTCTTTATGGTGTGAGGATGTGAAATTTTTCACTTATCTGACTCTATACCGTCTAAACTATGGTTTATACGAATGGTGATCCGACGTTCTGATAGCGACTCGATCCGACCGGCTGGCTGTAACAAAGAACGATAGTGGTGCTATTTATGTTAATTCTTGTTTCCAACTGGAAAAGTCGAGATGCCAGATTTTGTGCCAGGCATGTGAAAGTAGTTAGAAGTGCGTATGAAATATATTTGTTGAGAGGAGGGGTGGTGTGTGAGTGGGGGCATACAATTTTGCAAGAGAACTTGAATGGAATAATCACGAAGTAGCAGAAGTGGATGCTGACTCCTTCAAATGGTAGCAAAGTGCTAAGGGGGTCTACGTCTTCTGGCTAGGAGCTACTAGTTAATTCTCTATTAAGTATTGTGAAGCAATTCGACCAAGTAGAAAGAATATAAAGTGTGCATAGAGTCTGGAGCAGGAGATCACCAACAGAGGAACAATGGCAGGTTGTTGTGAAAGACACTCTACTTTACGGAACAAAAGCTCTACAGCAGGTCTAACAGAAACCTGCCAATCCTAAAGAATAATGGATTCTCACATTCTTTAAAACGATCACAATCTCATTATCAAAATTAGTTTACGCGTAAACTCACATGGATGCAAAATCACATTCATTTCTGGCACCACCCAACACCTTTAAGCCCTTTGCGTACACTTCGTCCAGCGAGTTTCTCATTTCTCATGGCGCCACTCCCGGTAATGTTCTCGGTAGCTCCCACTAGTTTTGAGCAGTTCTCGCTAATTTAAGCCGGTTTCACTGCGTCTCTCTACTCTTCCTCTACTCTCTGATTCTCTCCAGCACTACAAACTAGTCCTTTTCGTTCTCACCCTCTCGTACAACAATGCTACTGTTCACGACACCTTCGACCTGACAGGGCTATCGGGACCATACACCGCCTCTTCATAAGCTAGCTTCTTCGAAGAAACCCAGCCTCGCCCTGGAACGTAAATCCTTTGGTACCGCTTCTTGTAGTTATCTCGCTTCTTGAGCTCCCCGTATGTGATGGAAAGCAGGGACGGCTGTAGCGCGGTGCGGCTCCCGTTGAAAACGATTCCGCCGCTAGCGGTGCCGCCGTAGTTATGCCATTGGCGAGAAACGTTTATCGGTGCCAGATATGGAATAGAGAGGCCCACCAGGTTCTTCAAGTACCGTTTGAAGTCGCTGCGGCCCTGGGCCGTGGAAATGTCAAAGTTCTCCTTTCTGTCTCTCGTCCCAGTAGAGTGGGAAAAGGGTACTAGCTGGTCTGGTGCTTGCGGTGACACATTTTGCGACACATTTTTCTCTACCGAGGATTCAGCCGTGGGGCCTGTCTCCTGTATTCTCTTGCAATTGCCCGAGGGAAAGTTCTGGAGCTGGATCTGGGTCTGAGGAACAACAGAATTGATGCCAACATTCTGCTCAACAAACTCTCCATCAGCGTCCTGGTCGTTTCCACATGTTAACGAGATTAAAGTAGCTTTAGGAG
The DNA here is from genome assembly GCF_000209165.1 of Scheffersomyces stipitis CBS 6054. Classification (NCBI taxonomy): domain Eukaryota; kingdom Fungi; phylum Ascomycota; class Pichiomycetes; order Serinales; family Debaryomycetaceae; genus Scheffersomyces; species Scheffersomyces stipitis. Next base: position 738,181 of record NC_009044.1, read on the forward strand.
TCGTAACAAAAGGCTTCAGGTCTGAGGCGTATCTCTTCTTCACTTCCCTGACAATTGCACGATTTTTGCTCTCGTTCTGACTATCGTGAGATTCTGCCTCGGCGTCATTGTTCAGATCCAGGAGCTTCCATGCAGCAGAAATTTTGTCACATGGGAAATTGGTCCTGATGTACCTTGAAGACTTACTATTGCTATCTTCGGCTTTCCTGACAGCAGTATTAGCCTCGCTAAATTCGCCTGTTAGCCGATTCTCTTGGATTGTTGTAGATTTAGGATCTGCAAATTCCGACTTCTGGCCGATCGCACTTGTCCTGTGAAAACTTACTGCTCCAACTACTACTTGAAAGATAACCAATACCACCACAACCTCATACGCCCATGTGTCTCTTCTAGCTCGGTTTTCGCTGGAAACCTCGATGAGCTCGCTTTGATGAAAGCAGTTTTGCAAATCTAGAAGAAACATAACGTCGTTGGAGGTTCTATTAACTGAATCCAAACAGCTTGACTGTAGTTAGTTTTGGGTGCAAAATCATGTACGACCTCAGACGTAAGACTTACCTTTGCAATAAAAACAGCAAGGCTTGCGGTTTGTGTTTTGCAAACTCGGAGTTTAGATTAACATGGTGTAGACTGTAGCAATGTGAAGGGGTGTGGATATCGCTACATTCCACTATGGCTCTGAAAGCACCTGATTCTGCCAAAGTAAAAGTTGGCCAATACTCTTTCAACAAGCCAGTCTTCCAACCGAATAGGACGATGGACACAAATGTAAACACGACCCAAGCACTACCAATGCGACAATATTGCATGATTGCTGTTATAATACCTCGTGCTTGTGGTAATCCCTTAGGATGGCTGGATTTCTGATAAACAAGAATTTGAAATTTTTAGGCGCTGAAAATTTTGCACCTTATACTTTTTTCGCAACCATTAACAGACTACTTGGTTTCTTCGAACATGTGAAAGAAGCCTACCACTCAGTTAAACTATTCTCTATATTAAATGAATGAAGTAAATAAATGCAATATACAATAGGTTCTATAGACAGTTGTAATGATAAAAATAAAAATGCTTGTGAGGTTTTCATGTTTGTTTGCAGTGTAATGCTACTTGTGAGATTGGGCGTACTCAACGGCTCTGGCTTTGATTCTAGCAGCCATCTGTTCATCTCCCTTTTCTTCTTCAAAAGCAAGCCATTTGGTGAAGAAGAACTTGGCCTGTTTTCTTGACAACTTCTTAGCCAAAGCTCTCTCAAAGATGTCTTCAACCTTGCTCTTGTTGTCTTGTTTGATTTCTTGGTCCACGTAAACGTTCCACAAGTCGATTCTCTTAGGAGCATCGGCAACCAAACCTTCAAACAAGGATCTACCCTGTTCAGCATCCCCTTTGCTGAACTCGAGTTGTGCGAACTTTCTCACAACTTCAATATGATCTCTCTTGGGTAAAGTCTGCAATGCCTTGGCCAATACCTCATGTGTTTCTTCCTGTAACTTACGGTCCAACAAGAAGGAACCATATTGAACCCATACGGATATAGACTTGCCAAACTTCTTAGTCATCACCTTATACAACTCTTCAGCCTGGTAGTATTTCTCCGACATGCTGTAGATACTGACCAACTTCTGGTGCATGGTCAATGAGTCCATGTACTGGGTCGAACGCTTGAAAATCTCTTCCAAGGATTCATCAGTACCGAAAGTGTTTTCCAAGTTGAGCAAGGCAATCCAAATGTTTAATTTCTCTTGCTCGTCACGGTAGTTTATGGTCTTCAAGGCTCTTTCCCCGATCTCGCGAGCCTTGTCGGCTTCACTCAATTGTAATTGGAAAGACATGTAGTTCATCCACAAAATAGAAGAGTTTGGATTTCCTACAAGAAGACGCTCGAAATCGGCCACGGACTGTGGAGCACGCGTGTTCAAGTCAGCAGTCTTGTCTTCAACGATATTCTGCTTTTTCTTTTTGGACTTCTTGTCCTGGGTGAAATCCTCTTCGTCAGAAGACTCGTCATCATCTTCAGCTTGGTCTAAGATGGAAGCAGTCCAATCAAATCCATTAGTGGCCAACCCAGATAAAGAACCAGTCGATTTTTCTTCGACGTCTTCTTCTTCGTCTTCCTCGCTGTCTGCTTCTTCGGCAAAAGCTTCCATGACTTCGTCGTCGTCGTCATCTTCGTCGTTTTCGGCTTCTTCCTCTTCGGATTCTTCAACTTCAGACTCGTCATCGCTTTCCTTCATTTCTATGTCGTCGGTTTCTCCTTCAGTTTCTTCACCAGTAGTAAAGTATGAAGCTTTCATACCCAACGACAACTGCTTCTTGTCGCTGTCAATAGCTAAGAGTTTGACCTTGACTCTGTCACCTTCACCAAACAAGGAAGTAACATTATCTACATCCTTGTCAGCAATTTGAGAGTGGTGGCACAAACCAGTGATGTTGAGAGTACCATCCAACTTGATAAATACACCAAAATCAGTAGCACGCTTGACAGAACCCTCAAAGATTTCACCAACGACCAAATCGTCGAATCTCTTCAAGACGTTTAACTCACCGCTGACCTCACTTTCCTTCAAAGTCATCAATACTCTGCCTTCTTCTTTACAGGCTGAGATCTTACCCAAAATAGGCTGATGTGGCTTGAAGTACTTCTTCCAGTCCTTCAAGTAGGCGTCAGACAAGTCAGCAACTCTGACCAAAGCATGAACAGATCTGCCCAATGAAACATATACACCGTTGTTGGCTACATTCTTGACAAATCCCTTGACGACATCGCCACGGTTCAAGTCAGCAATGGAGTTGATCACCTTGTCAGTAGGGCTGTCGGTACGTAAGGAGACAGCTATCTTCTCTGAATCGGTGTCGATGTCTAAGACGGTAGCAGTAGCAAACTCGTTCGTGGTAAAGACAGATTCCAATTTGTCAGAATAGTTGTCCAATGCATCAGTAATGAATGCAGAGGCTACAACCTTCTCGCCCAATTCGACAAGAACATAGGTGTCTCTGACTTTCAAAATTCTGGCAGGGTACTTTTGACCAACTTTGACATCCTTGATAGAAGCCACCATGTTCTTTCTGGCTGTCAACACAACCGAGTGGTGCTCATTGTCAACTTCCTTAACAGTTGCACTGATGGCAGAACCAATAGGCAAGTTGTTTTCAAGATCATCGAACACTGAAACATTGTCTGTCAATTCCATGAAAGAAATACGTCCTCTGATGTTTGGAGATAATGATGCCCAGACATAGCCCTTGGCAATGTTGTTGACAAATACAATGTGCTGGGAACCGGGGACGATGCTAGAAAAGGTCAACTCCTGGTATGGAGTGGAAGATTCGAGATCCTTCTTGATGAGAGAAAGCTCAAGGATGATGTTCTTATTAGATCTGGTATGGGTTATGGGTAAGAATTTGTGGTTCTTAGCATCGTGGAAACCGATAATCTTAACATCAATAACTTGACCCTTGTGGAACTGAGACAATGGCTGCTTCTTATCCTTGATTTCATTCCAGGAGTTGAAACACTCAGTAGCTGCAATTCTGCCCTGTAAGTTATCAGCTAACTGAACGTTCAATTGAGTACCTTTGACCGACTTGATGACAGCCTTCGTAGCGATACCAGGAACAAAGTCACCAATCAACTTCTTGCTAGTGTCTACTGGGTTCACTACGGCCTCAGAGTCGATGTTCTTGGAGCCGTTGACATCCTTCAAAGTCAACAAGAATCTTTTGTTTTCCTCATCAATGTTGATAACACGACAAGCAATCGATTGGTACTTGTAGAACTTCTTCAATAAGTCCTCGTTTTCGTTGCTGGTTGCATATTTAGCCAACACCAAACCAGTCAACTTACCAGCAAAGGATACGAACAACCCCTTGTTGGTGACAGACTTGACGAAACCACGCAACATCTTGTTGTCCACCTTGATATCCTTGAAGTAAGCTGGGATGGCGTCTTGCTTAGCAGCGTCGATCAAGGATTTCTTGGCTGAAACAATAACCGTTCTAGCCTTTAAATCCTTTTCGAGCACAAGAACTTCAAGCTTTTCGCCAATGGATAATTTCTTAGCGTAGGCTCTGTTTTGTTCGTAGTTGCCATCAGTCAAATGGCCCGTATATATGACACCACGCAAGCTGTTGCCTTCCAACTCAACAATAACCGAGTCCTTGGTCTTTTCTACAACAGATACGGTTACAATAGATTTCCCTGGTTGCAAGTCATCAATGGATGATTTTTGGGTGTTGGTCAATTCCGACGAATGCCTCAAGGTGACTAGCATTCTCTTTTCTTCCTGTTTGACGTCTAACACTCTGACGTTGACAGTTTGTCCCAACCTCAAGTAATCACTAGCGTTGCTTACAAATGTCTCTGAGATTTCGTTTTTGGGCAAGAAAGCTCTCAAGTTACCAAAGAAAGACACAATGGCACCATTGTGAACAAATTTTTCAACAATGGCTGGGGTCTTGAAGCCAATTTTTGCATCTTCGAATCTGGCCAAAACTTCATCGTCTTCAATGTTAACTAACGACTTCTTAAATGTCACTACTAACTTGTTACCTTGTTTGCTCAACACTCTGCCTCTGACCTTACTGCCTACCTTGAACTTTCTTTCAGGGTATACCAATTTGATGTCAGACATGTGGCTGCCTGGTACAAATCCTTCGAACTCGTCGAGAACTTTAATGACAATTCCACCAGCTTCAGGTAAAACTTTGATGATCTCACATGATTTGACGGCGGTTCCGTTAGGAACATCAGAAGCATGTAAGTATTGAGAGTTTATGACATGGGATTCCATAGTCAACACCAATAAGTTGTCTATGCTATTGAAGCCAATCACTCTGGCACTGTGCTTTGAGCCAAGATTAAAGTCGTGCTCAAGTGTCTTATCCTTGTCAATCTTGGAGTTGTGCACTTGACCAAGAATAGAACCTCCAAACTTGAGGAAGACATAATTTGGATCAGAGCCCACAACTTCAGCATCTTCCAACACATGACCAATTGGGAAAGCTTCTAAAGCATCTGGGTTGCTGGCAGTACTGGTGTAGGAAATGGCGTGGGGTAAATGCGATAAGATCAACTTCTTAGATCCGGCTCGGGTGAGAACAGCCATGACTCTAGCCTTTATGTTGTTACCAATGGCATACTTGTGTTTCAAAGCATTGAAGTCAAATTCCTGTAGTTGGGCCAAGTTAATGGTAGCATCTACCAATCCAAATACCTTGACTATCAAACCATTCTTTGTGACATCAGCTACAAGTGCATCCACTAAAATACCTGGTAAAACGGCATCTACAGAAGAAATGGATGTTACAGCCGACTTTTTCGATACTGAAGTCGAGTGAATCGGTCTCAAATTGACGGTTCTAGAAGCTGACTTGGATACAATACTAGTAAGCAAGACTTTTCCAGGTTTCAATATTTCAACGTCCAAGTCTGGGGTGTTCTTGATTTCCTTGTTGGAGATGAAACCTGACAAGCCGTCTCTGCCGGTATTCATGATAATCCCGTGATCTTCCACAGACTTGACAGAACATTGTAAGGCATTTCCAGGAATCAAGTCTTCGTCTTCAAGAGGCTGGTTGACTGTTTCTGGTTCGATAGTAAGCTGTATTCTCTTCTTTTGTTTCTGGTTCTGGTTCTGGGAGGAAGATGGCTGGACTACCTTGGCCCTCAACCATTGGCCAATGGAGAATAACGTCTTGAGCTCGGGGAATTCTGGGCGTGACTTGCTCTTTAATGTTGCGGTTCTTATCTTGCCGTCTTCCGATTCTTGTTCATCTTCTTCGTCTTCTGATTCTTCATCTGAATCTTCGGCCTTTTCGTACTGTTCAATTTGGATGGTCAACTCTTCGCTTATGGACGTAATGGGGATGTAACCAACGAGGTTATCGCCAAGAGCCAAAGTGATATCCAATTTTCCTACAGCAGTAATCTGACCCAATACGAGAGTGCCTGGAATCAAACTCTTAAAGGTGATATTCTCGATCTGGACTTTTGAGTCTTCTTCTGCTTCGTCTGCATCTTCTTGGCTCTTTTTCTTAGGAGCTCTTCTTGCCTTCTTGGCTGGTCTGTCTGTCTTGCTGGAAGCAGTTCTCTTTGCAGAATTAGCGGCTTCAAAAAGAACATCTTTCGTGGCTTCATTGGAGATTTCCTTCACTTCAAGTGGAGTCAAGGCAGTGGCTCCACCTCTTGGGAAGGAGACTTCGCTGCTGCTGAGCACCGACTTGGACCCGTAAGTTTCCAGCATATTGAAAGCCTTGAACTTATGTTATTAGAATGGGTCTAAGGATAGAAAAACAAAGTCTAATGTTACGACAAAAATACTTTTGTCAAGCAACAATTCTATGCTAGCAATCCATCGAGCTTCTATAGACTGAAAAAAAAAAATTGAGCCGCAGAGAAAAATCACGTTTTGCGATGGCTCTTGTATGTAGGTCAGACAGTTTGTGCGACTCTCCTGGTTTTGTCATACTTGAAAGAAGTTCCAATCTCTGCTTCTGTGCTCTTTATCTGTGAAAGCGAAACCAATTGGTGAAACCAGAAGATTGCAAGCAATGGCCAAAATTGCACACGAGAGACCAAATGGAATTTCCCCTTTGGTGGTCGAAATCCCGTTTTAATAGAGAAAGGTGGATATCTGTTAAAAGTACTTTGTAAGCTCTTTGTGGAACACTTAGCACTCTCTGTGCTCCACACATTATTAATCTATGCTTACAGTAGCATTTTACCTTGTCTCTTATTGGGATTCAAGTACAACCAGAGTAAAGTAGTATTTAAATAGTCGTACACCGTAGGTTTTACCACTAATTCTACAAATCTTCTCTCCGATTCTTTGTTTCCATACTAATATACATCATTACTAAGCTATCTTCCGATCAAGAACTCGACCAGCTTCTTTCCTCTCTGCTATAATCTTATCGGCCAACTTCAACCCATGCCTCCTTATAAGTTTAGAATAGAATAGTCCACAAGCATTGCAAAGCGTTCGGCTTCCCAGGGGTCCTCTTCTCCACTCAGGTGTCTCTTTCGACCGACAATGCAGGCATTTCATTTCTGCTCGGATACTGAGCTCCTGGTTGAGTCCCCCATAATCAACAGCCTCTTTATGTCCTGGACGGCCAAGGGCTGAGGAGTCGACCTTTATAGGTAAAATTTCTCCAGTAGATCCAAACTTCTTTTTCGGTTTATGATCTTTTTTATGTAGCTGTGGAGCTGGTAGAAGAGAAGGAGCTGGAGCTCGTTGACTCTTCTTCTTAGTCTTTTGTTTCTTCGGGCTACTCAAAGCTTCTGTTTTAGAGGCACTAACACTTCTGTAATCTTCAAACTTGGTAAGTGCCGATTGTACTTTACGCCAATTTTGTAACTGCTGTTCTACAGTACCAGGGGATAACAGTTCTACTGCACTGGCTATATCAAAATTTTCATCGCTGCTGTTTCCTAACTTGTTCCAGAACACTATAACATCATTCATGGGGCTATTGGCATTATCGTATGCTTCCTTCAATTCGGTAGAGTCTATGCTCCCAGATTTATGAGTTCGCTTGGGGCTTACAAATGTAGAAGTAGGAGATTTAGAAGTTGCGAAACTTCCTGCTCTTGATTTGTTAGACTGTAATTCCTTGTCGGTCAACTCCTCTGGTGATCTGGGAAATTTGAACAGAGCAGGGAAACTTTCTGTTCTCTGATGTTTTACTACCGGTTTGCTGATGTATGTGTATCTATGATTATATTCTGGAGTAGTTACGGCTATGGGTACAGGTGGATTAGAAATGGAAGGATTTGGCGTATGCATTTGTGACGGGATCGTCATCCCAGAATCTGACCTCGAATGATATGATGGCGTGGTCAAGTTGGTGCTGGAGTCATGGTGTTGGACATAGGGTACATTGATTATCAACTCCGAAAAGGAGGGTATCTTGTTTCCACCTATTGGTGTTTGCGTATTGCTATTATTCCCAAGATTCAGCATTTATAAAATTTATCTTTTTATATGAGCCTATCTGGGTCGATATCTTTTCATTTCTTCACTTGGATATCGGAAATTTGTCTCTATAAGTCATTGTTTGATCCCATCGCCATCCTATCTAGGTATTCTTGCAAAGAACTACACAAATTTTGGAAAAAATCTCAAATTGGAAAGTCCAACTAGCTTATCCGTCACGTCTACTACAACAACACGACATTCACGTACTCGCTACATTTCAAAATTGCGCAAGTTTAAGAAATTCCTATTGTTGCCACTTTTCCACCAACTCGAATTGCTGCAACTTGCAGCTCTCCACAGATAATCGGCATGCAGCAAAGAATACATTTGTATGCAGGATATTACCAAACTATATAGAGGAAAACTTGTGAACAGATATTCCCTGGGTGATTACTTCTTCTTCTTTTTAGACTTTTTAGCTGACGCTGGATTCTGCTGGATAACTATTGTTCCGTCCCTGACTTCTTGGGACTCATTTTTGAATTTTTCCTGGTTGTCAAGGAAAAACATCAAATCTGTCACTTGTTCTGATAATCCTTGTTTTTCTTCTTCTAGTGATGTAATTTTAGTCTTGAGCTCGTCGTTTGCATTGTTCAAAAACTCCACTTTCTTGGAGAAGGCATCATTCAACACATTCATGGTGTTAAGATCTTTGGCTAATTTGCCAATCTTTTCGTCTTTCTGCGAAATTTTGTCTCTTAGCGACGGAATCACATGTTCTGTCAAGTCATCCAACTTAGCTGACATCTTCTCTAACTTGGACTCTAAATCTAGAATAGCACTCAGTTTGGCAACTGCTGATAAAGTTGAACCCCTTCTAGATTTTGGCCCCTCTCTTTCCAATAGTAGCGACTCGTAGTATTCCCTCTGTGATGCCAATTGCGAAATGAGCAATTGCGAGTATTCGAAGCCTACTTCATCTACTTTATCAGCAGACGAACTGTCAGACTTTCCTACTCCCGAGAACTCGTTTTTTTCAGGTAGCTCTACGATTTTTCCGTCAGACTCGTTGGTGACAAGCCGATGCACGTAGTTATCACCAGCATAGTCCCAAACCCGCGAAGTATTGAGCTCCATAGCAAAGCAATGACCTGTATGGATGAAATGCTTTAGCGAATGCTGTTCGGGGGCATACCGACTGCAACCGACATTGCCACAGATGAGACAGATCCAGAGATTTTCATCTGCTGGACAGTCCATACATCGTTCCCAATCTTCCTGGTCTTCCAGAGGTGTGGATAGTAGTGAAGTGCCTATCAGTCCTATCATCAGAGGCCTTCGAGGAGCAGGAAGATGCAGCAATCTACGCACAGACTGCCGTACTCGCTGGTTAGAAAAATTATTGGAGTATCTACATATGGGGCAGGTGTCGTCTTTCCATTTGGAGAGACACTGGCAATGGAAGGTATGCTGGCAGGGAATCGTGAGCAAGCCGGTAACAGTTGCATCCATTCGTTCAAGACATACTGGACATGTTGGTAATTCTATAAGAGGCATTTCAACGGTTTCCGCAAGCGAAAATCCACCAGAGGAACGGGTACTTGGACTGTTTGGAATGGAAGTTGGAGGCGAGGTAAATGGGTCCTGGAGAAGAAATGGAATCAACGAATCAGCTGACTCTGTAACTTGGGAACCAATATAGTCCACTTTTACAGATTTCACATAGATGGCATGACACGTTTCTGGTTCCATTGAGTTGAACGGTTTACCATTGTAGGCGTACTGGAACTCAGCAGCCTTGAGGACGTCTCTGAATTTGAGAAGTACAAGAAACCTGTTCGGTTTGTCACTTTTAAGAATTCGAATGTGGGAGATATAGCGGAGATTGTTTTCACCAATGAATCCCAAGAGATCAGTAGCGGTAAAATACGTAGGAACGGCTATTATGGCTACCATCGTATCGTCTCCTGCTATCACTGTTTCGTTACTACGTATGGGATAAGGTTCTTCTACAGACGATTCAGATGGTTCATCTTCGAACTCGCGGTATAACCGGATGATTCCTTGTCCTAACAGCGTAGCCTTGAGCGGCTCGAGCGGTTCAACTACTTTCATTGATTGCTTGAAATCCATGTTTGTCACAGTAATATTGGAGTATCTGTAATCTGGTTCTTCAGGACCCGAGAAAATTGAAGACTGTGAATTTGCGTGAATATGTGGCGCCGTACTACTATTGCTACTTGAAATCGTAATAGGACTGAGCTTTGTATGAGGATCTGAGGTGGAATGTATGCTGGTGCTTAAATTTGAGGACTTGGACTTTGAATTGGCCCCGGGCAGTGGGCTTGACTTTGAAAGATCCAAATGCGAATCTATCGATTCCTGATTACTACCGATTTCGATGAAGATATGGTACGATCCTGTTCCTATCATTCTGTTGCAGAGCAACGGTACACGAAAGAGGCTTTTGGTGTAATAGAAGAGAAGTTTGGAGTTTTAGATAATGGAGTTGAATAGTTGGAATATATATTTAGTTGATTGTGCAGACCTGAAAAAATGTATGGAACCCTGTAAAGAAATATTAATGGGTGCGAAATTGAAAAATGTAGGATATAGAATTGTATAGAATGACACAGTGGTATAAATCATTGGTATAGATCATTGGTATACGGTGTACCAAGTGTACTACAGCCCAATTGCAAGGTTTCTACAACCTTATACCCTTATGGCAATTTGTACAAACTTTTATTGGCTGCTTAGAGCGGTGCCTGGGTTCATATCCTTTTTTAGCTTATTGAAATACACTCCGATTTTCTTCTGTTCTACATTTACATTCCAGAGACACTATCTCGTTCTCCATTCTATACAAACTATTAACGACAACTAAAACATACACTTCATCACAAAAAGTACTTTTCCTTATCGAAAGATTCAAGTGAATCGAGTATTTCACCATTGTCACCAATGATCTGATGCTCTTCACCGTTAAGAACCTTTCTTGCATTGATATCCGGAATCCAGATAACATGAGCCTTGGCAGCAATACCCGAGACTACACCAGGGACTCCATCTTCGAATATAAGACACTCTTCCGGCAATATCTCTTCGAGATTGTTTTCTCTTCTTTCCTTATTCAACGATTCAAGACACACCAACCAGATGTCTGGATGTGGCTTTCCTCTTCCAGGAGGTATACGGATATCGTCTCCAGTGACTACGTGGTTACGGAAGTACTCGAACTTGTCCTTGAGATGGCCAGTCTTCCTTTGATAGTTCAAGATGTGGGAACTCGTTCCAAGGGCTATAGGAATATTGTTGGTATATAAGTAATCTAACAACTCCAAAGCCCCAGGAAGAAACCTGGCTCTGTGCCATTTGTTTTCCTGGATCTTGATGGCTAGTTCACTGAACTCTTGAGGTGTAATGGGCAAATCGTAGGTATCCAACATAATTTGAGTGGCTTCGGCACCTGGTCTGCCCTGTAGCTTGATTTTAACATCCCAGGTAAGTGGACCTTTATCGAACTTGGCTAATAATTCAGTCGTGGCTTCAGTATAGAGTGCTTCTGTGTCGAGAATAGTACCATCCATATCTAGAACGTTAGTATCGTGATATTGGATACTGAATTGTGAAGCTTGTGAAAGCTGCTATTCATATTTTCACTACTACTTACCAAATAGACAGGCTTTGATTTTAGTGTGGCTTCAATGTTAGTATAGAACAAAGGGTGTTCAGACGTTGGAATAATAGCAGAGTACATACTGACGAGACATTGCGGATAGTAGGTTGGTATCGACTTGTACGGCAAAAGGAAGAGGTGAAAGGAAGAATGAATCTTGATATTTCGGAAAAATTCCTGCCCAGCGCGTTAATTGACGTATTATGGAACTGGATTATCTTGACCCAATAAATGTGATTTTCTATATGAGCCGTTATCAATACTTTCTTGTATACTTGTAGTACGGTCGTGTCTTACAAGACTATAAACATCATCTAGAATTGTGTATATCCTTATATCATAATCGTAAAGTCCATTTCATCATATTGTTCTGTAACTACATTCCTAGCTCATGACGAAATTCAATCGTAGTTCTGAACTTTTAATCTACATTCACTCAAACTTTGCGTATATAGAATAAATAGAAACGAAACATAGCTCTGCCAGGTCTTACTATCACAAAGGAGCGTTCTTGAAAAGATACGAGATACTCTCTCCATTATGCAATCTTCTGATGGACTCTGCCAACACAGCAGAAACATCGATGGTGTCCAACTTTGGACACAACTTCAACTTTTCTTCGAAAGGAACGGTGTTGGTACACACCACCTTGGTCAATTTGGAGTTGTTGATATTCTTTATGGCATTACCAGAGAGAATACCATGGGTGACAATGGCTATGACCTCCTTTGCCTGGTTTTCCAATAAAACCTCAGCAGCCTTAGCCAAGGTACCACAAGTATCAGCCATGTCATCTACAATGACACAGATCTTGTCTGAGACATCTCCTACAAGTACCATTCTTGACACCTCGTTGGCTCTTGCTCTTTCTTTGTGGATCAACGCAAAGTTCAAGTCAAGTCTGTCGGCAAGACCTGCGGCTCTCTTTGCTCCACCAGCATCTGGTGAAATAATAATAGCATCCTTGTAGTTGATCTTTTCCTTGATGTATCTCACCACAGAAGGCTCAGCATACAAGTTGTCTACTGGGACGTCAAAGAAACCTTGGATCTGGGAGGCGTGCAAGTCCATGGTGATCACATGGTTACATCCAGCGGTGGTCAACATGTCTGCCATTAACTTGGCGGTGATGGGCGCCCTCAGCTTATCCTTTCTGTCTTGTCTAGCATAAGGGAAGTTGGGCAAGATGACAGTGATTCTTCTAGCAGAAGCGGTTTTACAGGCGTTGATCATGATCAATAGTTCTATAACACGGTCATTGACGACTCCCGAACCAATCTGGCAGATTATAAAGATGTCCTCATCTCTGACGGACTCAGCAATGGAAAACTGTACTTCTCCAGTCAGATCTCTCTTCACCTCTGAAGGAGTCAATCTCATTCCTAGACGCTTGGCCACAAGCTCAGCAAGCCCACGGTGGACGTCACTGGCAATCAACTTGATGGAGTTTGTAGACATTATTGTAGTGGATAGTATATGCTGCACTAATAAGTAGGGATTTGAAGTTTCACCTAGTGAAGATTCTGAAATCTGAAGACGATGACTAGAAAAGCAACTAGCACGAAAATTTGTCAGTTGCACTTGGGCAGGCAATGGAAGTACAGATACAACAGAATGCTATTGAAGGTTCACGTAGCACTGGTGCTGGTTTGGTGGGGACTCTTGTTCAATCCTGAAAAATACAGATTTTTATTTATTCCCATTAGTGGAGGGCCATGTTCTAGTAGGTAATTTTTTTGTGGTATGTTTGCAGGTTGTGGTGCGATGAACTGGAGACGTTTGCGGGTTGACAAGCGACTGTGACTCGGGTGCGCCTCCATGCCGCAGTAGATAACACAAACTACGAGCTGAACTTCAGCACTTGTTCCTATGGAAGAAGACATCTTTCTACTCATAGTGGCAATATTGGAGCATGGTGTAGCACTCTTCTACATTATAACATGGTAACATATTCTCCGGAAATACTGTAGTATTAAAATGCAAAAATTTATCTCAACAAGACGACTACTATATCCCAACATAAAATACCAATATGTTGAAGAAGTATAACATAGTAGTATAAAGTAGCACAACATAGTTGTATAAAGCTGCCCAACATTTTGGCAAGAGAGAATGGCGTATTGTAGATTTGTCAGTAGCAGCTTCGAGCACTATATAGGATACTGTAGCATAACAATTTGTGGTAATATGGTAGCATAACACAGATATAATAGCGTAAGCTAGCAGAATAGCCCACTTAATGCTATTATAGATATGACAATAAATGTCTAATGCAGCAGTACAGGGATATCGGTCTAGAGTACGTACTTTTACATTAAATATCTTCATATCTTACAGTGTCTACCGTTCATTATTTCTATCTGCCTAGTGCTCTCCACTAAGGCTATACTGCGGGTTCTATGGTACAGTAGGTCTCAGAAAAGATCGTCAATGTCGTCCATGTTGTCGTCTTCGTTACCGTCATCATCTCCATCATTGGCTTCTTCATTGGCGTCTTCTTCATTGACTTCTTCTTCGTCTTCTTCTTCGTCGGCTTCGGCTTCGGAAATGTCACCTGCCATGATTCCTGTGTCGTGGGGGATGTTGGTGGGATCCAGTTTCTTCTGGAGCTGCTCCTGTTCTTCCACCAAACGGGCCAAGTTCCTCTTTTTCTGGTCAAGGGATGATTTCAAGGAGGCATACGTATTCTGGAACTTCATTCTCATCATCTTACTTGTGGCCGTAGCCAAGTTCTTACGGTGGTATTCTACCACTTTTTCCAAATCTGAAATCTCCTCCTCCAACAACTTGACGTGCAGCTTGTCGGCCTTTGCCTCTTCATCTTCATCTTCATCTTCGTCTTCTTCCTCGTCTTCATCTTCATCCTCGTCTTCTTCTTCCTCTTCCTCTTCCTCTTCTTCACCAGCTTCTACTTCTTGTTCCACTTCGCTTTCTCCTTCTATGAGATCTTCTGGCTGTAACTCGCCATTTTCGTCTAGTGCCTTTTGGAGCTCCTCTTCTAGATGCATTTCAATATCCTCAGCCGCAAGCAACTCAGCGTCGTCTGGCTGTACTTGCTCTTCTGGCTCTTGCGAATACTCGGAGTATTCTGCGCGTGGTACGCTACTAGGCGTAGGCGCAGAAGAAGGTGTACCACTGATTGTACCTGCTCCATACTTGGGAGGAGCCTTCTTCATGTCTACAAGCTCAAAAAGGCTCTCTTCCGCATCATCATCAAGTCGGATCAACTCGTTGACCCTGTTCTCGATATCTTCGGCTACGCGGTGCGTCGATTTTCGGACTCTGAATCTACGATATACATCTTCAAACGGACTGGTAAGTCCATGTCTGAAGACTTGCTTCAGAGGCTTTATTTCTGAGTTCTTCAGGATTTTGTATAGAGGGTGAAGATACGTGTACTCCTCGGGAACCTCAAAGTCTTTTTCCATGCTGAGATCGGAAAGAACGACCTTATGCAACACAAGCAATATTTGTGAGACGTCAAACGTCTTCATTACATTCTTCTTATCTACTGTTTTGAATATTTCGGTCACCGTGGGCAAATCAAGCAATCGGGCCGAATACAAGGTACCGTTGACATTTACCACAGCTTTTTCACGTGTGACCCATTTTACGTTGATTCCCGTGAGATCTCCAGAGTCTACAGCGTTGTGAACAAAGTCCAAGTTCAAGTCTTGTAAGAATCGGATAACAATACCTTGTTCAATTAAGGGGTCGTCCTCGAGGTCTGGAGCCTCAGAGTCGTATCCATCTCCCGGTATACGGGTCGGTTTAATTCTGACTCTCGGCACACTTCTTGTAGTAACTGAACCTGACGAACTTACAATAGGTTGAACTCTGGGCTTGGACGGTGTGACAATATCAGAGCTCGTTGATGGCCGCTTGCTTGATAAACTGATCTTGAGCTTCTTGTGCTTCTCTTTGCTTTTTTCTTTGGACTTTTTCAGCACTTTTCCAGTAGAATTGTCTGCTATTGATGGAGGCTTGATCTTGAGTTTGGGAAGTGCAGGTTGTGATTCACTAGCTGGAGCAGAAGAGCTGGAACTGCTCCCAGAACCAGGGACTCGTAGCTTCAACTTGATGGCCATGTCTGCGTAATGAATGTGGGAATGGAAGTTGGAATTGGTAAGGAATGAGTACCTGGAAGTGGAGTATATTCAAATATGTATATGAAAGGTCTGAGACTGGCATTGTTTGGTCAGGTGATTCAAGGCACGCGACTTTCTTTAATTATTCAAACAGAGAAGCACCGTAGATAAGGATAAATATCTGATGAAGAGGTGTTCTGAAAAAGGATTAAATTTACTCTTACTATTGTAAATCATAGCAGCATATTCGTAGTCTTCCACCTTTCTAATTAGTTTTGAATTCTAATATTATCCGTTGATTATCATTCGCGGCCAAATTGCACTTCAGAGTCAATTTTGCTTTAAACAATATTTTTTTAATTTTTTTCGCACCTAACAATTGCTTCTTAGTTAAGGCATAATTTTTCAGATAAGCATCGCTTTTTCATTCTTCCACCACCAATAAGACTCCACCTACAGCACATGACTCATGGGACCACACGCCAAACAGCAGCAGCCGAACCGGAGCAGACGCTCGTCGTCGTTTGACAGAAGACAGTCCAGGTCTCGTTCCAGACACAACTCGGTGACTTCGCTAGACTCCTCCAGCAGCTTCCTAGTGGATGACAATAACCATGAAATGTATGCTGGTGCCGCTTCTGAGGTGATTCCGTCGTCAATTTCCTCGTTGCACTATCCACACCATTTTGGTCGATTCCGGAGCCGGCAGGAACTGGCAATCTCTAGAGAAACGTCTCCGTTGCTCCAAGGAGATCAGAACGATTTGGATTTGCATAGTGTCAAGTCAAACGTCTCGATTTCTTCGTACGACAAGTCCCACTTCAAGTTCTTTTCACCTGATGAAATTGAAATGGCTCAGGGTGGTTCGACTTTGGAAAACCCTGAGGATCCTGTGGATTACAATACCAATTGGGACTATTCTGTGGACAAGTACGACTCAGTAGAAGAGCCTTTAACGGTTTCAGACTCGGCTGTAGCCTACTACGACCAGGCCGGAGTCAACGAACGATTTCTGCTGCCAGAACCGGCAGATTATGGAGCTCTCAATGCCCACTATGAACGTAGAAATAGAAGAGGCTCTGATGAAAGTAGCAACAAATCCAGTTTACTTGATAGTGAGAGTATGACTTCCAGGAAAATCGATCAAGATTTCTATAAGGATTTTCCAGCAAAGCTCGACTATCAGAGATTTTATCTTGCTGAAGAGGATTTGGTCATTGGTATCGCTGGTTACGCTAACTGCTGGTGGAAGAAGCTTCTTTTCTACTTCATCAGCATCTCTACTCTTGGTATAGCCTATTTGGTCCTTAGATGGTTTCCCAAATACAGAGTAAACTTGATGGGAAACAGATGTCCCCTTGGTTTGGCCGATTGGTGTGTGATTGAAAACGAGTTCGGTGAGTTACAGATTGTCAATATTGATTCTCATAGACTAAACGAACGTCTTTCTAGCTTCTTGACTCTTGTATCTTCTGAGGAGCAAGGAGAAGAAATTCCTAGTAAAGAGAGAGACCCTATAATCCCCGTGGTCCGTTCATTTTGCTACAGATACATCAAGTTCTTTTACAATCCAGTGGAAGACATATACAGAAGCAACACTAACTGGTACGACTTGCACTGGCTAAACGTCAAGAATACTAAGGACGGTGTGTCACAGAGTCTCCAAGAACAGAGATTGGAGCTCTTTGACAAAAACAGCATTGAAGTAGAGGAAAAATCCATAATGCAATTGCTTGTAGACGAAGTATTGCATCCCTTCTACGTTTTTCAGGTATTCTCCATTTTCTTGTGGTTAGCTGATGATTACTACTACTATGCCTCTTGTATCTTTTTGATTTCTGCCATCTCAATCATCAATTCTTTGGTGGAAACAAGGTCCACCATCAAGCGTTTGCAAACTATCTCGAGATTTTCCTGTGAAGTCAGAGCGTGGAGAAACGGGTTCTGGAAACAAATTGACTCTACCGAGTTGGTTCCAGGTGATGTATTTGAAGTAGACCCTTCTTTATCTGTAGTGCCATGTGACGCTCTTTTGATTAATGGTGAATGTGTCCTCAACGAATCAATGTTGACTGGTGAATCTGTTCCTGTTTCAAAAACTAGTGCTACCCAAGAAACGGTACAGTCCTTGCCGGAGAATTTTGCTACAGCCATCTTATCGAGGTCATTCTTGTACAATGGTACGAAATTGTTGAAAATGAAATCTTCTAATGATGAGCCAGTTACTGCGATGGCAGTCAAAACCGGTTTTAACACCACAAAGGGTTCTTTGGTTAGATCGATGTTATTCCCAAAACCTACAGGATTTAAGTTCTACGAAGACTCGTTCAAATACATTGGATTTATGACCATCATTGCTGCTATTGGGTTCACATACTCCACATATAACTTTATTCAATTAGGATTAAGTAAGAGGGTCATGATCCTAAGAGCATTGGACATCATCACAATCGTGGTTCCACCTGCATTGCCTGCAACTCTCACAATCGGTACCACCTTTGCTATCAACAGACTAAAGAAACTAGACATTTTCTGTATTGCTCCTACCAGAGTCAATATCGGCGGAAAATTGGACGTTCTTTGCTTCGACAAGACTGGTACCTTAACTGAAGATGGCTTGGATGTTTTGGGAGTACACGTTGCCAACAATGCTTCTGGTAGAAAAGAAATAGTCTTTGAGGACATTGTACAAAATGGTCGTAACCTTGTTAGTGAAACTATCAAGTCGGTGCATGATTCCAACAATGGTAAGTTCTTGCTTGGTTGTATGACTACTTGTCATTCGTTGAGATTGATCGAGGACGAATTACTTGGAGATCCTTTGGATGCAAAGATGTTCGAATTTACTCAATGGAATTACAAGGAAGATCAGGTTACAGGGTTGCCAGTTATGTACTTTGGCGACAAACAGTATACTGTATTGAAGGAATACGAGTTTATTTCGTCATTACGTAGAATGTCGGTATTGGCCCAATCTCAGGATAGCAGAGAAATCGTATATACGAAAGGTGCTCCAGAAGTTATGATTGATATCTGTGAGCCAGACTCCTTACCTTCAAACTTTGATGAATTATTACATCGCTACACGCACAGTGGTTACCGTGTTATTGCCTGCGCTTATAAGGAATTGACTAGTTCAGGAAGAACTGCTCCCAGAGACCAAATCGAGTCGAACTTGATTTTCACTGGTTTTATCATTTTTGAGAATAAACTCAAGAGCTCGACCAAACACACATTGAGACAATTGAATGATTCTCATATCAGAACAGTCATGTGCACTGGTGATAATATTTTAACTGCCATCAGTGTTGCCAGAGAATGTGAATTAATCGCTCCGGAAGTCACTAACATCTATGTCCCATCATATGCCGGTGAGGGTGATGATATCTACATTACTTGGGAAGATGTTGATAACCTGGAAAACAAGCTTGATCCTGAAACAATTAAACCTATTGACATACGACAGGGTTCTGACTATAAATTGGCTATCACCGGTGACGTTTTCCGATTCTTGTTGACTGAAGTCAAGGATATTCAGTTGGTTCAAAATGTCTTGATGAACTGTGACATCTTTGCCAGAATGTCGCCTGATGAAAAACACGAGTTGGTTGAACAATTCCAGAAAATTGATTACACTGTTGGGTTTTGTGGAGATGGAGCCAACGATTGTGGAGCTTTGAAGGCTGCTGATGTTGGTATCTCTTTGTCAGAAGCTGAAGCTTCTGTGGCTGCACCTTTTACTTCAAGAAAGTTTGAAATTTCATGTGTCCTTGATGTTATCAAGGAGGGTAGATCCAGTTTGGTTACCAGTTTCTCGTGCTTCAAGTATATGTCGTTGTACTCTGCCATTCAATTCATCACCGTTACAATCTTATACCAGAGAGGTAGCAACTTGGGTGATTTCCAGTTTTTGTACATCGACTTGTTCCTTATTTTGCCTTTAGCTATTTTCATGTCATGGTCCAAACCATACGACAAATTGATTATCAAAAGGCCCACAGCCAATTTGGTTTCTCCCAAAATTCTTATACCATTGATCTGCCATATCACTGTTATTTTATTCTTCCAGATTCTCCTATGGATTGTAGTGCAACGTGAGCCTTGGTACATTAGACCTGTTCCCGATGATGATGACCATGTTCAATCTTCAGACAATACCGTTTTGTTTTTATTCACCAACTTCCAATACATTTTGATTGCTGTCGTTTTGAGTCAAGGACCACCATACCGTGAACCAATGACTAAGAACTATCCCTTCATTATTAATCTAATTGTGGCCGTCTTGTTGTCATTGTCTTTGTTTTTAATAAATGGCGACTCCTCTCTAGGCGATTTCATGCAATTAACCAATATGGGGTCGAGTTTCTACTTCATTATTGTGATTCTGGCTGTGGTCAATCTTATCATAATGATGATCGGCGAAGAGAGTTGGTTCAAGAAAATTGCAGCAACATACAAAAGTGTTTTCCACAGACTGAGTTTAGGCAAAAGCAAGAAGATTTTCAAGAACTTGAGAAGAGAATTCTCCTTAATCTCTACTGCTTGATGCAATTGATTTCAATTGAGTTGAACTTTAACTTAACTAGAACACATATATTACACTTTTCCATAATTTATTAAATTATTACAAAGTCAATAGAATTTCTACACATTTTAAGCCACCACTGAGCGATCGTAGCCTTACCCCAGAATCCTAGGAAATGTTCCCTTAATCCACAGAAATTCATGTGGGCATCAGACATAGATTTTTCACAATTACAGCTAACCCCACTGAGATGCCGGAATTTTTCATTGGACTTTCCGTAGCCAAATTGGAGCGTCCGTGGTTGGACGTTCTGTTAAAGTCTTATTTGCCCAAAACTTCGTTCTCGACTTGGCAAGTATCAAACCCCGGGAATGTACGTACTCTTACCCACCGCAATCCTCTTCTACTACAACTATCATAAAGTCTGAATTTTCATGCAAGATATTCAAACTAAAAAATATCAATTGGTAACTTTCACTCGATTCTACTATCCCAGGACTTCAACAATAGAGAAAATAACAGTGATTCTGCCAAGGACCAATGTGTGGAGATTCTGCGTGTTAAGAAGACGCCATAACCAACAGGACCACACAACCAGTGTTCAAGATCGTTCTAGTATGTTGTAGTAAGTTGCTCCAGCTGCAAACAGTCTTGGTGTTCAATCACGTGAAAAGCGAGACTCTAGAACGCGGAAGATGGTTCAATTAGGAAAAATTTTACCAGCCCGCTTCTGAAAAAAGCCTTGAAAACGGATCAATTCCTGCACATACAACAAGACAGAAGGTTGTTGCAGCCTCAAGGTGCGGTGCAAGGCACGTGACAGCTAGAAAGTTTACCCGTTGGCCGGTAATTTCACCATCCATGAACTCCGAGCTGTGCGGACGTGTATATAGCGAGCGGGGCTCCTCTTAAATATGCAGACATTTGTTGTATGTCCAGGATATTAAACGTGCTGTTCTGATGAGAGGGGCACCCAACAAACAGGAACAGACGAAGCTCGGAGCCGACAGAGAAAAGAACATTTCAGCAGAGGAACTTCCAAGAGTAGAGACAATGAGCCCATAGATTCGGGAACGTGAAGTTCCCACATTGTGAAACAAGCCGCAAAATGATAGAGATGTAGCACCCAGATAGTAGGAAAGAGTGCCATAATTTAAAGTTAGAGGTGGATCTTCGGAACAAGCACAGAATCTGAGTCCGAATCTGAGTTCAAATTTAGTGAGAAAAAATGTCTGGATACTGCAGTCTAAAGACTTTCGGAGTGGGTGTCACTTCTCCTTTGGGCACAGAGATTAAAATATTCTTGTCAGTGTGTAAGCGACCCCGGACTTCTGTTTCGTAGAACAATAATGGGCTGATATGGCAAGGCTAGATAGAGCAGCTAAGTGTGGCCAGTCTACTGCCAAAGTCAGGAATACGAGTTTGTTGCATGCGGTGGTTACTGTGCCTGAATACACTTCCTTCAATTCCAAAGACTTTTTATTCATTTTCTATTCATTTGGTGTTTAAAAAGGTCAGACTACTGAATCGGACATTTGACAGTGTGAGGAAGAAAATGGTTGCACCAAATACAAGTTATCGAGTTTTGCTCCGTTAGCTAATGCAGACAGCTCCCGTTTTCTGCTTCACCCTCACTGGCAGCACAGCTGTGTCTGAAAATAATACAATCGTACCGACTCCGATTCGTTTGACTCGATCCTTCGACGAGCCAGCTTTACACCGAACTCCGAGCTTTCTCTGCTCCTTGATTCCAGAAATTGTCGGTTCTGTGGAGATCCCAGGATCTGGTTGTCTAGCTTACGAAGCCAAGACTACGACCGGGCTTCCTGGAGGGTCCACTGTGTGGGGCCCAAGGAACCAACTACTGTCAAGGAAATCACGATTGCAACTTGATTATGCTTTCAACCCCACAAAGTGTCTGGGCTGATATTTCAGCCGGAGTTGTGAGTCTGCTCCGATCAATTTTTCGTGGCACGGAGTTCGTAAACCTGGTTGTGTATCTCGTAATGTTTAATTGTGTCTGTCAGCGATTCTAAGTGCAGACAGCGTTTGAAAGTGGTTGAAGATACCAGGGGTCGTACTCTAAACTGGCAATCTGTGTGGGGACGCATTTTGCAGACATAGACAGACAGACAGACAGAAAGACAGAAAGACAGACAGAGAGAAAAGACAGAGAGACAAGACAATTCCCATTGGTGTACAGCCTTCCAGGTATTACAATGCAGCTTCCGTGACGGCCGTTAGTAAGCAGACGTAATAAGGAAGCGTGCTTAGCTCTAAAATGAGACTCAGAGGGAAATCTTTCCTTCGCAGTGCCTGCCCCCACAAACTACCCTGTCACTGTCTTTCGTCATCACGAGCCTCTCTGACTTGTGTCGGACCAAAACCTGAACTCCGAATCCGACAAAACCCTAGCTGTTGTGGGGTCGGCCACTTCACAAAGTAGCAATGCGCGCAAAATCCCTGCACCTCAGTCCGTGAGCGGGTCAGACGTACAGGTCCAAGAAAAAATAACAGTCAAATCCTCCACTAGCCTAGAAAATATTTTGGCCAATTCTCCCGAGCGTCATAGCAATTTGCATCTCCCATCCACGCCGATTTCATATTTGTTCAACAATAGGTAATGTTTAATTTCAAATCTGGGGTCGACCCAAAACTGTATAAATAAATAGAAATCCGCATCCCGGTTTTCAGCTCGCATTTTTTTTCTCTTTGCTCTTTGGCTTGTCGATACGAAACTAATCGCTTCTTCGATACCTTTCGCAGAAAAGCTCTTCACAATAGTCCTTCCATAGACAGACTCTTGCGCCGGATTAATTCTACCCGTACATTTCCCCTACTATTTATATTGTACCATTAGCTGCTGGTGTCCGCATCACATCTGTAATTCAAATAGCTTATTTTTGAAAATGTCCGACTCTCTTCACTCCTCCAAGGAAGTGTCGCTCTCTTCCGAAGAGCAACACCACAACGTCTCTAAGATCCAGACCTCTGGTGACGGCAATGAATTCATCATCATCGGCAACCAAAAGTTCTACAGACATGAGTTGATGACTGCCTTCGGTGGTACGTTGAACCCTGGTTTGACTCCAACCCCAGTGCACAAATTCGCCAACCCTGCTCCTTTGGGTTTGTCGGCCTTTGCCTTGACTACTTTTGCCTTGTCTATGTACAACGCCCAGGCTATGGGTGTAACTACCCCCAACGTAGTTGTTGGTTTGGCTGCTTTCTACGGTGGTCTCGTGCAATTCCTTGCTGGTATCTGGGAATTGGTCGTCGGTAACACTTTTGGTGGTACTGCATTGACTTCCTACGGTGCTTTCTGGTTGAGTTACGCCGCTATCCAAGTTCCAAACTTCGGAATTGTCGCCGCCTACGCAGATGATATGGAGCAATTGCCAAACGCTATTGGTTTCTACCTTTTGGGCTGGGCTATATTTACCTTCATGCTCACCTTGCTGACCCTCAAGTCTACCGCTGCCTTCTGTGCCTTGTTCTCCTGTTTGACACTCACCTTCATTTTATTGGCTGGAGGTGAATTCTCCGGTGTTGTTAATGTTAGCAGAGCTGGTGGTGTCGTCGGTGTTATCACTGCTTTCTTAGGTTTCTACAACGCGTTCGCCGGTGTGGCCAATCCAACAAACTCCTACTTCGGAGCTTACCCAATTCCATTGACCAGACGTTAGTGGGCCACTTAATTTATTTCAATTTTTTTTCGCAATTTTTTTATTTTTCACTTATTATTTTTGGGGGACTTTTAATTATCATCATCATCATCATCATCACATTTTTTTACCACTGCTTGCTTTTTGCGACATGATTAATCTTTAGTTAATGTTCATAATATTCATAATACAATTACTATTTTAATGAACCGACTCGGACGTAGCAACAGTAGCAGCAAATAAATTAAATGTGTGAATGTAACCATTTTTTGTCTTTGTGTTTTCTTGACATGATGAAACATGCATGAGATGCCTTGCTACCCAAGCGGCTCGCATCCAACAATAACACCAACCAGCTTGGTACCATTTAGGAAACAATATGACAACTCGCGTCACAAAACTACATTTTATACAATTGGCTCGTTTCCAAATTTTTGGTGGTACAAACCAAGAGCCTTGATCGGAAAGAGGAACTTGTATGACGGATACTCAATGGCACAGCTGTGGTTGAAAACACCTTCGACTTCTTCAAACTTCCACTCTCCGGTAGGCAACTGTCTTTGCATCAAAAGCTGGATACCTTTTCTGATTGGTTCCTGGTCGGGATACCCACCCAAGATCAAGCCGATCACGGCCCAGGCCGTTTGTACTACGTAGGACTTGTCACCATTGACATACGAATGTGTCTCGCAGGCTTTCATCGATTCGGACCAGCCACCATCTGGAAGCTGTTTTGAGATCAAGAAGTCGCAACCTCTCTTCACTGTAGCCGAATTCTCGTAGTTGAGCCCTACGGTGTTTAAAGCTTCTAAAGCAAACATCGAAGCATAAGTGTAACAAATGCCCCAGGCACCGTACCATGATCCGTCAATTTCGTCCTGTGCACTGATGATGTACTTGATAGCTCTTTCAATGGCAGTGCTGATTACCTCAGGTTTATGATTAGGATAATATTTGGCGAAGAATGTTAATCCCAACACTGACGAATCGGTACATTCAACATAGGGATACTCCACCATGATGTTATTGAATACTTCAGCAGGATTGAGTTTCTCGAGCAACAAGGTGGATCTGATCTTTTCATAGGCGGAAAACGAACCAAACTCGAAGTTTCCAACGTTTTGGATATTCAAGAGAACATCCACCGCGTTGAAGAGGTCCTCTTCTTTGATCTCATCCACAAGATCAGCGAAAGCTGGATGGTTTCTCACCATAATGATAGCCTTAAGTGCTTCGGCAGTACAATCACTAACAGTGTATCCTTGTTCTTTGGTACTGAAGGGCCATGCACCTTTCCGTTTGTCTCTAAAACTGCCATCAACGCAATCTTCTGTAAACTGTGATCTCACCAAGAACATATAACTCTTACGGATCATGTCGTGGTACCGTGGAAGGTCGGCCAAACCAGCCATAAAGAAATATTGAACCATGAACGCAGCATCCCAGACCTGAACACCATTGGTTCCCATTACAGTCATACCCTGAGGGCCGTGGAACAAGACATCGTTCATTCTGGCTTGTAGTTTGGCGAAGTTTTCTGACTTGGGACCTTCATAGAAATGGGTTACTACCATGTTGAAAGCAAAGTTTACAGGCGCAATACACAAATACTCTGTGTTGTGGTACTCTTTGAGAATCAAGTCGTAGGCTCTCTTATTGATCCAGTCCAATACCCACTTAGGCCTCCAACCTTCGTATTTACTCAAGACGTAGTTGGCCATGTTCAATACCTTAGTATGCGGATAGTACAAATCGATTCCACAGACATCGTTTCTGTGTTGGGAGAAATCAATAGAAGTGTACGGCAACTGACGAGGCAAGTAGATTTCAGTACGCAATTGTTCCAATAACGGGTCCAATTTACAATGGATCCTATTGGACAGAACGAATCCTAAGGGTAGGTATATAGCTCGAGTATGGACCCACCATCTACCTGGATGGATGGGTAACAGGTATGGCAATGCCCAGAGTTCTGGTGGGGCAGGGTTCACTCCCTCCCACTCGTACAAACTTAAAATAGACAACCAGGCTTTTCCCCAATGAGGCACCTTGATTGCTCCACCTAAACTGTGCAAAGTTTTGCGTGCTTTAGCGCAAACCGGGTGGTCTGCCTCTAATCCCAATAGGCGCAACACTATATAGTTAATGGCAGTTCCAAAACAAGTAGATTTATCTATGGAATGCAATCCCCATCCGCCGTCAACAGGATGGGCAGAATTCACGATGTAACGGATCATCTCATGACGATAAGGCTCGGGGATTTCGTTTCCACTATAATAGTTTGCAACTACGTAGCCAATGGTCATAAACATAGGTCCCTTGTATTGGCAAGGAAATATTCCCGATTCGTCTTGGAGTAATTCTAAGAATTGCGCGCCTTTCTCTGCGGCATGGAAGGGAGACGTGATCTTCTCTTCAGCAGGGGCTTGAAAGTCTTTAGTCTGTAAAAGGTACTTGACATATGAGGTCTGAGGCTCATGCTCTGCTTCTTGCGGGGTCAAGTAGTGCCATGTTTCACGTCCTAGTTCGGTCGTACGAAGTCTCCATAGTGAAGGGTCTGTTTTAGGAATCCCAAGTTTATCGGAATAGTACATTTGTTCGAAATATAAATGTGGAAATTGGGAAAAGAATGGTATATATACTTGGAAATTAGCTCATGGTTTTTCACTTCTTAATTCCACTGGAGTTTAAACCTAAACGAGCGGGCGAGCCTGTACGAGGGGTAAAAAATGTGCCAATTTCAGCACCAAAAAAATGGCTGCGAAAAGCGAAAAGCGCGCGGTTAAGCACAATAAACGGGGAAGAACAATTTCTATTTTATTCATACGCTAGACATTTTGACTAAAATTCTTAGTACAGATCGTGGCTGACTACAAGAAGACTTGTAAGTCTACCAGATTTGACGAGTTAGTAGAAATGGTAAGTTACATATGGACATAGTACTTGAAAAGAGACTCTCATATATACAAATATGACAAAACCGGTCGATAGCCATGGGTATGCCTGAAAATGGCGCGGACTATATCCTACTTTCTGGATAAACGGACTTTGAGTATAACTATCAAATTCCATGTTAAACATTCTCTGGCTTTGCGTCCACTGTATGTGGGAATTTTTGAGAGTGGACGACTCAAAAATTAGGATGGTGAACTGTGCAACTATTGGCTCATTCTATTCAACACTACAAGTGCATTTCCATTAACGCAGACACTGATATAGTTATAAGCTCCTATAGAGTAGAAACGTCTAACAGCCTGTCATGATTCTACTTCAAGAAGCAGACTTCAAAGAGGGACATACTATTGCAACCATGTCTGCGGACTTTGAACTTGACCACTTCTCCTCTTCTGTCAACCAACAAAAAATACTTCTTCAATACATTCTATAATTCGACGAAATCCCGTACGGAATATATTGCCTTGTGATGATAATTTCTATTACTCTCATAACCACGGATATACTGCTATTCATTGCATTGAATACTGCTGTCCTTTCATATTGTAATCGTACTAACAATTATGACCACGTATATCTTCTATCTCTGTGAAAATCTTTCTCCACTTGTCGGACTTTACTACATCTCGCTCTAGGAAAATATTGATAAACATAACTAACATAACTAACAATTTTTTTAATTCAAAACAACCTTAAATGTAGCAATCTCAAATGCTCTCAACTTGATAGGCAACTCGCCCTTGTCGTTGACCTTCAATTCAGCACCCACGGCTGGATCAGTTTCGTCTTCCAACGCATTGGTCTTGAACACTTTAGCAATCTTCAACACGCTTGTGTCGAACTTCAACACACCACTCGTAGCTCCACCCAACGACTCGTAGACTCTAAGGACAAGCGACTTGCCCTCAGACTTGATGTGTTCCATGTCGTTGACGTCTTCGTCGTTCTCGCCTCGTTTGATATGGGATAAAATCAAACTATCACCACCTTCCAACTTTACAGCACCAAGTAGACGAGCCAACTGCTTCTTAGGGTCAATAAGAGCCTTCTCGATACGGTAGTTGAAGTTCCAGCCCAACTTTACGGTGTCTGCACCCAAGGCACCCTTGTGGGGATAAATGGCGTATTCAAATACATGGTCATCACTCATATCAGCCAAGTCGTCCGGAGATTTGGCACTTCTCAACAATGACAAGCGGATCAAATTACCGTGGATGGCACCTCCGTACTTACAATTGTTCAAGATGGAAACACCGTAGTTGTACTCGCTCAAGTCCATGAACTTGTGGTGAGCCACTTCGAACCGGGCTACATCCCATGATGTGTTCCAGTGTGTGGGTCTTTGTGTTATTCCGAACTGAGTCTCATAGTTGGCATTAAGAGCACTGTTGATGGTAGTGGGGAACTGAACCTTCAAGAACTTGTACTTTTCGTGCCACTTGACATGCGAGCTAAACTTGATGTAGTTGTTGCTGACATCGTCAGCACTGTCAAGACCCTGGATGGAGATAATCGTCTCGATTGAAGAGTGAGCCGAAATGTCATGCTTCACCAAGATCGAGCTCTCCAAAGGAGTGTTGCTCAAAATTGTGATTTCTCCACCTTTCAAGAACTTAAACTTGTTCAAAGAATATAACTCAGTGTCCCAAGCCGAGTAGTTCAAAGGTTCGTCATCAAATACTATGAACTGATTACCACCAACTTCTCCACCCTCTCCAGCAGTCTGCTTCGTAGCAGTGGAGTCAATCACTTCACGATCGTTCTTGACGTCGTACAACGAAGTGATAACACCATTGGCAGAAATGGTAGCCTTCAAGAGACCGTTAGAAAGAATGTATTTGCCACTACGAGTCTTCAAAAGTGAAGCTGGATAAGCAAGCGAATCAACAGGGTTCAATTTGGTCAAACCGTCTTCGTCAGAACTGACACTGATCAACAACTTGTCAGAGCTATGTTTGACACTGAACTCAGTGTTCTGTAATAACTCATATAGCTCTTTGTTTTCATTAGAAATATGGATCAATTCACCACTTCTCTTCCATGGCAACGTGTTGAAAAAAGCTAAATCTCCCACATTCTTCTCATAACTGGAATCGGTCAAGAACGTGATAGCCTCATCAATCAACTTGTCTGCTTTTTCAAGCAATGCAGTCAACATAGGATAAACTTCGTCGTAGTAAACCATACCAATACAACTTCCAGGAATGACATCATGGAACTGGCAAAGACACAAGTCTTCCCAGAGATCCTTGATTTCCTTGCTGGGATACTTGTACTTGGATGAGGCTACAGAGACTAAACCAGCAAGCAATTCCAAGTCGTGCAACTTGATTTCGCCTGTTCTAATGAACTTCTTCACCTTCGCTTGAGTCGTATAGGTACCACGGTGGTATTCCAAGTACATTTCGCTCAGCCAGGTGGGCAAATCAGCACCATTGTTCGATTTCGCCAAAACATGCTCGTAAAAGTCGTCTACAGTTTTTCCTAAATGAACAGTAGGGATCAAGCCAGAAGTGTTGGCCAATCCTCTACATCTTCTCAATTTCTCAAGCATTTCTTCTGTTGGACCACCTCCTCCATCACCATGGCCAAACAACAAAAGGCCGACTGGCACATCGCGCAAGTTTTTATGTTGATGCTGCGATCTGACTACATCTCCAAAGTTGGCTCCAGCCGTATAGGTGTTTGCAGGAGGCATATGGGTCAACACCTGAGTCCCGTCGATACCCTTCCAGTTGAAGGTTGACATTGGAAACAGATTGATGTTGTTCCATGACAACTTCTGGGTCAAGAAACGGCTGATTCCCACTAGCTGGCAGATCTGAGGCACCTGGGAAGAGTAGCCGAAAGTATCAGGCAACCAGAAGATGTTGGAGTAGAATCCAAACTCGTTATGCTGGAATCTCTGCCCCAACAAGAACTGACGGATGAGAGATTCTCCATTGGGCAAGTTTGTATCGTTTTCGACCCACGACCCTCCAATGGGCAAGAACTGGTTGGTGGCATACTTTTCCTTGACTTTTTGAAAAGTTTCTGGATGGTACGTCTTCAACCACTTGAACTGTTGCATCTGAGAAGCTACAAATACATACTCGGGATATTCGTCAGCCAACTTCAACTGCGTAGTCCAGGATCTAACGATCTTACGCTTGGTTTCGGCAAATGGCCATTCCCAGGCTGTATCGATATGGCAGTTTCCAATGCCAAATACATCAATGCGCTTCAACTCGGTGTTAGCGTATTGGTCATACACCAGTTCCGAGTTCACCTTCGAACCCAATAAGGTTTCGGCAAGCTTACGGCCTTTGGCTATAGAGGAAACGTCTTCAGGGTCAAAGACGTCCATGATCTTCGTACAAATATCTGCTGCTTGGTACTTCTGCCAGTTTCCACCAGGGAATTCACGGGCAGCGTCTCCAAGAATCCAGAAGTCCCAGAACAACCGTCTAGCTTCCATGTTGGGAATCTGGATATGGGCTCTATTTAAGCGGAAGTGTCTGTTGGGATCCGGATGTCCTCCGGCACCGTTACCAAACATTCCATTACAAGCTACTTCAATAAAGAAAGTCTGCTTTTGGGATGTTCTGTATTCGTCAGGGAATCTGAATAGGTTTCTTTCACCTCCCGTGAATGCCTGGAGAGGAAAACCCTTTTCGTTCAAGATCATGGCCTCGGAACTCAGATCCCATTCCAATTCGATAATCTCATGTTTGAGCCAATCTTCTGGAATTTCTACTTCAAACTTGACCCAGAACGATTTCCAAGATGGACCGAATTGGTAGCCGATACCAATATGTTCCCAGTTGACATTGTCAAAGTCGATATCCTTGAACAAGGGACGAGCAGTTTTTCCGTCTACATCTGGCACTCTGTAGGATTGCAAGTTGGGAATTTCACGAGACTCCAAAGTGTAGAATTTGGGAAGATTCAAGTCGACAAATTCGCCTCCAGTATTAGTGAACTGACGAAGTCTGTCATCAAAGAGGTGGTCAACAGGCTTGAAATTGGGTTGGTGGTTTGTACGGTCGTAGGACATGATAAGGAAGTGACAAGGGGTTGAAATTTTAGAATTTATTAATCAAAATTGAAGTTTTTGTAAATTTAAGTTGTAGACTTGTAGTTTTGAGCTTTTGTGATGTGCAACCTTTGCCTTTTGGAACTATTGTTTCAATGATATGCCAAAGAAGTATTTGAAAAATGGGTTTTAGCAGAATGAGCCGAGCTAGATGAGCAAAATCCTCACCGTAACACTTTTTTGCTACTATTTTAGCTGAAACAAGTTAACAAGAGAGAAACAGATACCGAACAAGAGCAACGGAAGAAAGCAGAAGAACGAAAGTACAAAACAAAAGAGACGGTTACAGAAAAGTTCAGAATAGAAGCTGAAACGGCACCATTACTATACCCATTGGGGGAGGCATTATGCAGGCGCCAGCGAAACACGGGGAAGCAACGTACAGGAGGTCATGATAAGCTCCCAGCTGGAAAGGAGAGAGAAGAGGCCAGACGGAAGATTCAGCCAGACTAGAAAGGTGCAAAGAATGAGAAATCTGTAAGTTGAATATGGGGCTCGAGATTGAGAGTTCTTTTCAGAAGTCAACTCTATGACTTTCGTTTGACAGACCATTTTGGTGGGCAGATTGGAGGAGCAGGTTTGAGACGGTGGGCTGGGACGGTACATAGAGAGCATGGCCCCAATAACTGGTAGGGTAGGCTGGCTTGTAAGGAAGGGGTATGTGCCAGGAATTAGGAGCTTAACTATGGGAGAATATTATGTCATACGATAGCTGTGTAAGTTGGCTTTCTTAGTCATATTGCTGTAGCCTTGATATCTACTGAATCCACTAAATATGGCATTAAAGTAGAGCAGAGGAAATGAAGATATCTTACGTTGGCCGAGTGTCAGCTTAGATTAGATGGTACAAAGGAGATCTTCACTGCTGGTCTGGTCTCGAAAGCGAATCACTTCTACGCTGGAACTACAATTGATTTCTCTTTGTCTCTTGTTCTTTTCATATACTAGTTCTAAATGTACTCTGTTCGACCAGAGCTTTTATTGGCCATTGGCTTTCCATATCCTTGTGTCGCCAGTACTACGCTAACATTCTCATCGATAATACATTTAACTATCTAGATATCTAAGATTGGATCTTGACCTCCTTATCTTCTTCGATAGTCAAGACAGAGTCGTGAGATTCGATAGCAGAGGTGTGGATAGGAGGCAACTTAGCAACAAAACCCTTGATCAAACTGAACTGGGAGGTGACTTCTCCGCCCAATTCGTTGATCTTGGCCTGTAAGCCTGAGTAGTCAGCGTCGGAGATGGTTTCCTTTAAGGTAACGATGTAGGATTTGAGATCAGCCATTTCGGTAGAAGTGTTTGAGGTAGTAGCGACGGGAGTAACTGGAGCAGCAGTAGTGGTCAATTTCGCTGGCAAAGTGGTGTCGCAGGTTTGGGTGTAGATCAAGAAAACAGTGACTACAGCAATAACGAGATAGAGCAATGATCGAGAAGAAGGCATGAAGGCAAAAGGAAAAGGAAAAGCCTAACAAGGAGTTATTTCAGGATCTGAAGGAGTGGCTCGGACAAAGGTGCAGGATGGAATTAGATAACGCTTTGTGACTGAAGATAGTGTGATAATGGAATGGTGGCAAACTGGAATAGGAGAAGGTGGTGTGGCAAGGACGGTGGATATGAACAGGATATGCTCAGGATATATATGGTTTTAAAATTGTATAAAATATACCAAAGTGAAGGCTGGATTTATCTCGTGACGAATAGTGAGATCTCTTGCGGAGTAAAGTAGAGAAAGGGATAAAAGCTCTGAGAAGTTTTAGAGAATTAATTTGAGATTGTATGATATATACGGTGCTCTGACTCTACTGTTCTGTGCTGTACCGTGCTGTGTATTTCTGTATTGTGTGGTGTGTTTTGTGATAATTGGTCTACGAAACAGAATGATAAGCAAAGGAAGAAATGGTAGACTCAGATAAATTTCGCAGGGCAAGCTACAGATATATATGAAAAAGACACGGAATTTGACCAACTCTTCTAAGTCTCAATTACCTTTTCGTTTCTGAGCTCTCGATCTTCATTCAGCAGATATGTAGTATTATCCGTAGAGTTGTCGCCATATCGCCCACTGGCTCTCGCTAAATGTCCCTATTCTTCTCAGTAAATCTCACTATCTCTTTAAATCACTATCAAATACAGGAACTCATTTCTAAACCTGATGCCACCTCTTCTTCAATCCAACTCTACCACTATGACACTCTACTATCGCATATACACGCCGCTTGACCGGCTCATCAACAGGATAAAGCGCAAAGGCTTCTGGTTGTACTCCGGCCTCATCATCGCCTCTACTCTCTACGTCATCTATTCCATATCCAATCTTCCCTCGATTCCAGCAGAACCAAAAAGACATGTAGAACTACCAAAAGATAAAGACACAAAAGTAACAAAAGATGTGAAGAAAGAAGCAAAAGGCGTAAAGACCGAACTGATAGCTCCAAGAGAGATAAACCCCGAACCAATCAAACCTGAACCACAAGTGAAGCCAGAGCCTCAATCTTCTAGCAGTATTGTCAGATCGTGGACCAAGAGAGAATTGTTTGCCTACTTGGTGAGCAATCGTGTTTACCCGGATGTGGACGAGGATATCGACGCTGTACGACAGAAGGCAATTGAGATCTACGAAAGCAAGAACGCTGTGGCCACTTCGTAGAAGCGGTAACGTGGTCTGATAGGAAGAATCAGCCTTGAAGATTAACTAACTATGGATGTCATGTGACCTCTCTTTATTATACCCAAACTGATTGATAGCTATATATTGTTAAAACAAACTAGACAATGATGTCGTTGATGTTCAGACGACATTCGTACGAGCCACAAGCGACCTTCTGTCCGTGTAAGCATTCCACACTTCCGCCGTGGAAGCCCGCCGTGGAAGCTGTGGAGTGAGTAAATTCTTTAACCTATAGGGTAACAAAAAGAGAGCAATTTTTCACTACTAAATGAAGGTATAAAAGACGGCCGATTCCCAAACTGAAAAATCTGCAGTTGTTGTAGAAATTCGAAAAGAAAGGCCAACATGTTATTGACTATCGCTTCAATTGTGTAGACTTTCAGAGAGTCTACTGTCTTCATCTTTGCAGAGCCTTCCATCTGGTGGAAATTGTATTGATGTATTGCAGCTCGTGACTTTGGTCACCTGATGCTTCTCCATCAAAACTGTGGAATTTGCGGATCGGGTGCCATCCGAAACAGGAATTGCATATGGAGTCCACGCCGAAGGTCTCCACCATTGAGCCAGTAGAATTTGACATCATTGGTGCAACTTTCGGTCGTTGACGTCAGAGATCCCGGGTTTGTTCGGACTTGTTCGGATAGGAACCGAGTGCCCCTGGTTATAGAGCACTGTTCAACTGAACAATTGGCCTTTTCTTTTAGAAGATGTAGACCCCGTGACTTTCACCATCTTAGTGTACCAATTACCTAATCCCCGTTCGGTTTAGCACGACCCTGTTTTCCAGGCCCAGGTCCATTTGTCACCCAACTCCGCATATAAATTGGAGGAGATCCCTTTTTCTTGCTTCTGAATTTGTAACACTTGTAATCGTAATCAACTAACAAATTTACAATGGTTAAAGCTGGTATGTAACTCGATAGATACGGATGGGATATGGGCCAAGAATTGAGTGCAATTGAGTTCAATTGAGTGCCAATTGGTTTTGAAAGTAGAGACTGTGAAATATGCAGAGGATTACGTGAATCAATGCCAATAACGGCTCGTTTGTGGACTCAATGGCTTTGTTCGGTATTTTTATGGCATGCAAACTGAAGTTGGGCGAGATGCTGCTAGCTGAGGATGTATTTCATATATTTGATCTGACAAATAATCACAGTGGAGTTTTTCGTAATTGGAAGTCCCCACTAAAGTTTTCACTCTCTCCACGGGATTCCCTACTCGATGTCTCGTTACAGAGATTACTCCAGGTATACTGTGGAGTTGCACCAAGGAGGTTAATTGAAATTGCATCAAATTCGGCTTATCTCAGATTTTTTTTCATCTACTAACATGTCCTAGTCGCTGTTTTAAGAGGAGACAAGACTGTCTCTGGTGTCGTTCACTTCGAACAAGAAGCTGAAAGTGATCCAACCACCATCACCTGGGAAATCACCGGTAACGATCCAAATGCTTTGAGAGGTTTCCACATCCACACCTTCGGTGACAACACCAACGGTTGTACCTCGGCTGGTCCTCACTTCAACCCATTTGCTAAGACTCACGGTGCCCCAGAAGACGACGAAAGACACGTTGGTGACTTGGGTAACATCACCACTGACGGCTCTGGTGTTGCCAAAGGTACCAAGCAAGACTTGTTGGTCAAGTTGCTCGGTGTTGACTCCATCATTGGAAGAACCGTCGTTGTCCACGAAGGTACTGATGACTACGGTAAGGGTGGTTTCGATGACTCCAAGACCACCGGTCACGCTGGAGGCAGACCAGCCTGTGGTGTCATTGGTTTGACCCAATAAGTGCTATGTTATAGTTTGTAGTCGGTTTGTATTGCAATATCTATGAATATGATCAAATGAAGTGTAGAGAAGTGATCATCGTTAAGAATTGGCTTGATGTATATTCCAATTCATATATGTTCTTGTGAGAGAATTTGATCTCTGTATGGTCGCCATATCTGTCAGAGTCTACATAACGGTGAAAAGAGCTGGAATAGAAAATCTATCAATTACTAGCTAATTATCGGGAACAGTAGGAATGCAATTTATGACAGAAAAGCCAAGGTAATTCCATAATCGGTTCCAAATGACATATATTCGTAAAAATTTCACACATGGCCAAGAGTGGTAGAATACGTCGTGGTTGTCCTAGATAATATCCGCTATTAAGCTAGTGTTAATTCATTTTTCACCGGTAGGCAATTGAATCCATCCTTACTATCGCAACAGATGCTGAGATATGCAAGTCCCGCAGCAACCCACCAATTGGGACGCTCCGTACGTACTACACAATATGAAAGTGTCCATTGTAAATATCATCCCTGATAGCTAACAATCCCTCGTTGTGAAATTGCGATTATTAATAGCAGATTGATAAGAGTCTCCCCGTTTGGTGAAGAATTGTTTTGATAAAAAATTAGCCATGTCAAATTTTTCATATTTTTCACCTTTACATTTTTCAGATTTTTCAGATTTTTCAGTAAATCTCTTTAGAAAATTTCCTATTGATGGTGCTTTTTCTAATATTTCTTTTACATTCCATAACCACTTGAATAAACCCCCAAGAGAAAGCCTTAGCAAAGCCTTAGCAAAGCCCACAATGCCGCTCCCACCTGGTCCAAAGCAATTCGCTAAAAGCTCTGCAATTATTTTTTCATGCTCTTAATTTTACTTGGAACACTAAACTACCTGCTTCAACTCTCTATTGTTGCCGGTTGGCTCCTAGTCTGAATCTGCCAGAATCCTAAATAGGGGAAGCGGCTCACTGGAATAAGGCAATCGGCTTCCCCAATGTGATCTTCGTTTAGCTTTGTGTTTTCGGAAGGCCCGTGGGTTTAATGATTTACTTCTCATTCCTGGGAGTGAAATTTGCGCCCAAAAGGGGAGCTCCGAGGCTCGGAACGGCATCAGTTTCCCGGAACTCATACATCGTTGATCTATTGAATGTACTCGTGCACGTGCATTTTGGACTATCTTTTCCTAACTTCCGAATATAATCCGAGCCGGTCCTATCGAAACTGATTCAGGTACCATGCAATTCTAATCGGTGGTTCTCCATACTATTAAACGGCACTGAAAAATAATTTTAATAAGAGAAACGTTTTGCTCCCACTCACCTTCATTATTGCTGCTAAAAGTACGACTAAGTCTAAACGATTTTTAGCTTGGAATTGTCCTCGATGTTGGAGTCCATTGTCTGGTGATGGGGACTATAAATACGGTTGGAATTGTTCCGTAGTGAAAAATTTCAATTGGCTTGTTCAACCATTCTTTGTCACTACTAACAATGTTGTTCAAGACTTTAGCTCCTTTTATCGCTATTTTGGGTGCTGCTCAAGCTGCCCCAACCCCATTGCTGTTGTCATGTTCCATTGGTTCTGAATCCTTGGTTGCTGCTACTTCTTCTAGTGAATACTCTGTTGTCGACTGTTCTACTTTCCTCCAGGGCCAGTTTGATGTTTTCTCCTGTCATAACACAACTGAAATCCCAGCTGGTGAATCTTGTTGTTTCGAAAACTGGGGTGTGTTGATGCAAACTCAATTCTGGGACTACAACGCTACTTACTTGGACCTTCTCAACTCTACTAGTCCAGAAGACCTTGCTACTCTCGAGCAACAAGTATTGTCTTCCTACGGCGATGACGATGCAAAGTCCACCTTCACTATCCATGGTTTGTGGAACGATTTGTGTGACGGTTCTTTCAACCAGTACTGTAACCCATCTTTGGAAATCAGTCAGGCCAAGGACAACATCACCCACGTCATGGTTGACGTTTTCGGTGAAGCCGACTTGTACAAGAAGATGTCTACTTACTGGTTGAACAATGTCAAGTCCAACGTCGAAAACGCTGGTAACATCGACTTGTGGGAACATGAGTACAACAAGCACGGTACCTGTATGAACACCTTGTTGCCAAAGTGTTTCACCGGTGCTTACACCAGATTCGAAAACACCATTTCATTCTATAAGAAGACCGTCGAACTCTGGTCCAACTTGCCCACCTACCAATTCTTGCAACAGTTTGGTATCACCCCATCCTTGACTAAGCAATACAAGTTGGCTGATGTCCAGGCTGCATTGGCTCAAGCTCACGATGGTAAGGAAGTCTACATTGGATGCTTGAAAGGTGCCATTGATGAAATTTGGTACTACCATAACTTGAAGGGTAACGTTTTGACTGGTGAATACCAGCCAATTGACTCATTGACTCCATCCACCTGTGGTGATTACGTCTACTACCTTCCAAAGTAAAGCCCGTGGTAAAAATACTTATGAATTTTCTACTTCTTCCGTTGCCTATTTGAATTTTTTAGAGATTAGACTATACTGTCAATATAAAAGTTGTTTTAATGTTTTGTAAAAAATGGTTGCAAATTGAGCTTGGATCTTGTAGAAACGAATGTGGGGGAAATGAGAAGGACTTGTGTTACGAGCATTCCAAATTTAGCCTATTGAGATACGAATGAAGAACGTGCTTCGTCTTTCTCCTCCTTCACGTGGTTGGGTTCGAGTCTTCGAATACAAAGTGTATTTCACAGAAATGTTCCTCCCTAAATAAGAATGAGCCGATTTGACTGGAATCTGATCTAGAGTTCGTATCCGCCTGACTAAGTCTCCTTGTGAATTATGATGCAAGGCTTTGAAACTGATGTTGCAACGTCCAAACCGATGATTCGGTTTTAATACAAGTTTTCAAATCACAATTCTATCCTCCTGTAGATTTAGAAATATTCGAAGACATCAGTATATATCAAAAGCTGTAGGAACAGTATTGACTCATTTATTTTTAGCAATTGGGATTTTCTATCAAAATGGAAAGAACTCAGTTGAAAATAGTAGACTACCTTGGACATAAGATCCAGTGAATGGTTTTGAAAAGGAATTTTTTGGCAAGTTGAAAACATAATCTGGTACAAGATTGAGTATATATGTAAGCTAAGAAAAGTACGAGATATTTTGTTGGTAGAAACCAATTTATTTTCAAAGTATGCAATCTAAATCTACTTTAATCTCTTCCCATTAGTATTTCCCTCTGTTGTTGATTCTTTTATTACAGACTAAAATATCTACCATATCAAGAAAGTTGGTACTCATTAACTGCAATAATGGCATGCTCAATTTTCCAGAATATAGACAAAAAGTTGTTAAAATTATCCGTTAAATTGCTGGATTTCAGAGTGCTCTAGAGATAATTTGCTTTAATAATCTTGAGTCTATCTTCATTTTTCCTGTTATTAGACATGCCCAGAGAACACAACAATTTCCAGAAAGCTACATACTATCTAGTATTCGCCATATTATAAGAAGTACAGAGGAGCCAATTTCCCAATGCCATGCAGGTCTTGGGAATGCACTGAACTTCGGAGCCCAAATAATATTTTGCGTGGCTTCAATATGACAGTTCAATTTACCAGCTAAGCTGGTGGCTTTTGTACGATGGGACAATATTTTTCGGAGCCCCAATATTCAAGACAACGAGAGAGACATATGGTCTACGGTGGTATAATTGTGAGTGTATTACATGGTTGCGAACCATGCCGATCTCATAGATAGACTACCTGGCGGAGTGAGTATATATGAGATGTCTCTATTAAGAACGAGAACCATGTGGGTTGCACTGTTGCTTTTGATGTAACTTACAGGAATGCTACGTTCTTTAAGCCTTGCGAGTTATTTATCTCGCTCATACTTTCTTTCATTAACACCTTCCTATGATTTGCTTCTTATCCAACCATAAAAAGTTCTTGAGTCACATTCAAAAAAGTGTGGTCTGATTTAACTAAATTGAGTTTTCTCTCGTGGGAAGTTTTTTTACTATTAGACTTTCTTCTTTATTTGCTTCTTGTATGATGGTATAGTTACACCATAACTTTTGCTTACGAAAAATTTATAACCAGTTTATGTTGAGTATTTGTAGCGTCACCTTAAAGTACATTGTTGTTAACTTAGAGCGTCAATTCAAAATTGTCGAGGTACCACAACCACAGTATGTAACCGGGCTTAACACTCCTAATGCTTAGTTGTGGTTCTTTCGATGGACTTTCCAGTTGGTACAGCAAAATCAACACCGCTCAGTTGATTTCTCTTCTTCAGTGGAACTGCTTGGATTTCGCCTTCCTCAAAGTTTCGCTTATCAAGCATAACCTAATAAAGCTTTCTGTATCTTTTTCTATATTGTCTGGTTAAGCTACCGTTGAATAGCAGAATTTTGCGTTGGTATACTAAAATCTTCACTTAAAGCACAATTTGCATATAGAAAAAAAGAATTGCATGACATATACACAGAAAACAAAAAGATGTCTGAATCTATAATACAATTCAGCGCTCTTAGAGGCCATATAAAATGTCTCCCTAGAATCCATTTAGGCAGATTAAAAATCTCACTGGAACTAACCCAACTTGATTATTAAGTTTGCTTCCTATTCAACACTCATTTCAGATATACAAGTCAGGCCAAGAGTTTACTGATCACAACCATTTTCATAAGCATACAAACTATTGTAAAAACGTTTCTGTATGTATAAAGAATAGTGAAGTTCTTTTGTCATTGCAAATGGTTTGAGCACAACTTTTTCAGTACTTTTAGAATTGGCTGTACGCATCTTTTAATTAAAATAGTTGCAAAATCTGTTTGACTGCAGGATGCAGCATATATGAATAAAATAATTGGCCAAGCACAACATTTTGGATAAGGACGGAAACACAAACACAAGGCAGACGGATACTCCGTGCCAATTAAGGGCGATATTTAAGGAGTAAAAAATAGACGTTAAAGGAGTCCAGATTTCCTATTCAATTTTTAAATTCTGACCAAACACAGCCAGTGTAGAACAAATCGAGAGATTTAGCGAGAGATGGCGATTTGTGAGAGTGGGAACAAATTAGAACCAGAAACTTAGTACCTAGAAACATCACCAACGAAAATAGAATAGTTCATCCGTATTCTTTCTTCCATCTTGCTCTCGTTTTCAAGTTCTTCATGAATGCAAGTGTGTAACTTTTCTGGCTGTTGTCGAGGTTACCGCTAAGACTGCCATGCTCGGTAATCTTACACAAATTTTCTGAAGTGTGGAGAAGCAGGCTATGAGTCCGTTCTCAGTAGATCATGCCACGAAGGAGCAAAAGACATTGAGTTGCCCATAGATGAAGTAATTTTATCAGCAGTAGTAGCGGGAGAAGTGTCTGTCACTCGGGCCATATAATTCAATATGTCCTTATCTTGAATTATCCTGAATCATCTTCATTTGGGTCTTTACCTCTATCCTCCATTTCTCACTAGAAATACTTTTCTCACTAAAATGCACGCTATTTGTTCCCCAGTATCTCACTACTTCCCCACTGAGCCTCGCTAATCCTCACTAGGTCCACCCACTTCAGTACTTCACAGTAGCAATTAACTTTTTTTTCCGCACTAGCTCAGCCTTTCACGATCCAAAAATAAAATATGGCCATTTGTGCGTGGTTTTTTTTTCAGCCAGATACTTTCGGACCAGATTCTTCTTTGATAAATCATAAGAAATCTCTCCACAACTTTTCTCAAAGACTCTTCATTCGAATATTAGTGACTGAGAAGATTACACAACTACTACGGATGAGTCTACCGCCAGAAACACCGCAGGAACAGCCTTCCAGCACTCTGCAAACGCGACGCAAGAGGGGACTTTCACTCCGATCCCAGCTCTTTTCTAAAGCGATCTCTGGCCAGAACCAGCCACTGCAACTGCTGGAACATTCCAGAAACCCTTTCAGAGTAAAATTCGATATAACTGAACCTTCAGATTCTAATGAAAATGCTGATGGCCAAGCGAATCTGGCAAATGGCAGCTATCTTCGTACAGATAACCCATCTCTTGGAACAAATGACAACACCAGTTATCAGATAGAATTGAACACACTACATCCGGATACAGCCTCAATTCCTCAGATAAACATCAATGCACCTTCCCCTGATTCTCGTTCTGAAGATGCAAATTTGCACGTTCCCTACGGGCATTTGAACGACTCAACTCTCATAAGATCTACCACTCATCTAACAGTCGATTCCAACAGATCTGATGCCAGCTCGCTGTCCTTCTTAGCCAAACGTAAAAGAACCTCTCAACGTCGCTATGGTACGAAAAACAGAT
Source organism: Scheffersomyces stipitis CBS 6054 (assembly GCF_000209165.1). NCBI lineage: Eukaryota > Fungi > Ascomycota > Pichiomycetes > Serinales > Debaryomycetaceae > Scheffersomyces > Scheffersomyces stipitis. Next base: position 779,881 of record NC_009044.1, read on the forward strand.
TGGTCAAAAACTTGATAAGGCTCAAGGACAACATCTTGGGCAACAAGACACTTCCAAGTACTGAGAGGGGCCGAGTGATTCCAATCACCACAAACTTCAACGAGATCAATTCCTACTTTCAGGATCAGTACTACAACGAACATACCAAGTGTCTCATCGACGAACGTAGTGACGAGCCGTATGAGAAGAACATAGTGACTTCTTCTAAGTATACTGTCTATTCGTTTTTACCTAAACAGTTGAGAGCCCAGTTCTCCAAAATCGCCAATTGCTATTTCATGGTCGTAGCAATCATGCAAATGATCCCCACATGGTCTACAACAGGTCAGTACACTACTATCATCCCGTTGATGATCTTCATGTCAATTTCGATAGCTAGAGAAGGATTTGACGACTGGAAAAGACATGGCCACGACAAAGAAGAAAACAACAAAAAGACAAAAGTCATCAAAGAAGACGAAAACTTGAGCAACTTCGATACCCACTCAATTACAACCATATTGACAGAAACAATTTCAGTCAGTAATAACAACATCCTTTCTCCTCATGGATCACGAGCAGCGAGCCCATCTAATAACGTCTCTTCCAATTCATCATTATCAGATCCAGAGCCACAAAATGAGACAAACACAAACTACACGAATTTGGAGCTTATGAAACAGTACAATCTCAAGGAGTACGCCACGAAGTGGAAACACATAAAAGTAGGAGACATCATAAAAGTCTCTGAAAATGAAGCCTTCCCAGCAGATGTCATGTTATTAGCTACGAGTGACACAGATAACCAAGAAGCATTTATAGAAACCATGGATTTAGATGGAGAAACGAACTTAAAGCTGAAGTGTCCACATGCTGAGATCTGTAAGAAGTTCTCTAATGTGACTGGGTTGAAAAACACAAAGATGTTGATAACCGTAGAAGACCCCAACATCGATTTGTACAACTTTGAAGGTTCGTTTGAGGTAAACGACAAAGTGTTTGCTTTGGGGCCAGATAATGTCGTTTATAGAGGTAGCGTTCTTCGAAACACAAAGTCGGTTTTAGGATTGGTCATTTTCACAGGTGAAGAGACAAAAATCAGAATGAACAATATTAAGAATCCCAGAACTAAGGCTCCAAAATTGCAGAGAAACATCAACTACATTGTGATATTTATGGTGTTTGTAGTGATTTCGTTGTCGGCGTTTTCCACCATGGTGCAACGTCTTCTATACGAGAGAAATAGAGACAAGGCATGGTATCTCTTTGATCTGGATGCTGGTGTTGCATCTACTCTTATGGGTTTCATCATCATGTATAATACATTGATTCCATTATCGCTTTATGTCACTATGGAAATCATCAAGGTGATGCAATTGCTATTTCTACAGTATGATATAGACATGTACCACGTAGAGAGCAACACACCCGCAGATGCGAAGACAGCAACCATCTTGGAAGAACTTGGTCAAGTCAGCTACATATTCAGTGACAAGACAGGAACTTTGACTGATAACCAGATGATTTTCAGGAAGTTCAGTGTCTGTGGAGCAAGCTGGTTACATGACTTGGACTTGATGTTGAACGAAAAGGAAGACCCTAACAAAGTCGCTCCTTTAGTACCAATGCCACGAACCAGCATGCATCACCTGCCACGCCAGTCTGGTCGCAAGGTAGGCCCAGATTATCAGCCAAGAACAAGTACTACTTCTATTGCTAGAGAAAGTTTGGAATTATCCTTGGTCAGATCGAATGTTACCTGGAAGTCTTCTGCTCAACCAAACAAGACGCAGGACATGTCCAGTTCTTTGAAATTGATAAAATACATACAATCGCATCCACATACTATCTTCTCCAGAAAGGCTAAGATGTTTCTTTTGAGTATTGCCTTGTGCAATACTTGTCTTCCTAGAAAAGACAATACTTCGAAAAACTCGTCAGTGCTTACTCTTGATGACATTGACGGGGTACAGCAGCAGGAGTTAAGAGCAAAGCGAAATGTGGAAGACTCTTCTATCTCTTATCAAGCTGCTTCTCCAGACGAATTGGCACTTGTTCAAGCATCCAAGGATCTAGGATTTGTGGTTCTAGATAGGCAGAACAATGTGTTGACAATTAAGACTTATCCAGAGGGATTTCAGAAAGAACCCAAATTCGAGGAGTATCAAGTTCTCGAAGTTATAGAGTTCTCATCTAGTAGAAAAAGAATGTCTACTGTAGTTAGGTTTCCAGACGGAAGAATTTGTCTTATTTGTAAAGGTGCCGACAATGTCATTTTGGAGAAGTTGAAGTATGCCGATATGGCAAAAGAGAAAGCAAAAGAAATCTCACTCAACACGACAGAAAGAAAAACACAACAGGCTGATATAGTTTTGCTGAACAGATTTTCCTCAGAACTAGAATCGAGAAAATCAATTGGCTCCATTGGTCAACGTTTGAGTTTGAGTGGCGGCGATAGAATTACTTCCACTATTGACAACACGCTTCTGAATGCTGAAGATGAGATGGCTGATATTGCCTTAAAGGCAAGAAAGTCATTGCATGTCCATCAAGCAAAGAAGTATAGCATGGATCAGGCCTCGTTTACTAATGTAGATCCACCGTCTCCAGTACTTAACCTGTCCGGGACTCTGGGAAGCAATAGCCAGATCCCCAACGACAGGCTACTTCTCAATGATGAATACCTTGTCGAAAAGACATTGGAGCATATTGAAGAATTTTCCACTGAAGGGCTCAGAACATTGATGTACTCGTACAGGTGGTTGGATAAAAATGAGTATGAGGCATGGTCCCAAGAGTATAGCCTTGCTAGGACTGCTTTAAAGGATAGAGCCAGAAAGGTAGAGGAAGTAGGAGCTAAAATCGAACACAAGTTTGAGCTTCTTGGTGCAACTGCTATTGAAGATAAATTGCAAGAAGGAGTCAGTGATACTATAGACAAGTTAAGAAGGGCAGGAATCAAGATGTGGATGTTGACAGGAGACAAACGTGAAACTGCTATTAATATTGGTTACTCGTGTAGACTCATTAAGGACTACTCCACTGTTGTTATTCTTTCGCATGATGAAGGAATCGATACGATTATGGATCGTATCACTTCTGCCAGTCAGGAGATACAAGCAGGAAGAGTAGCCCATTGTGTTTTGGTAATTGATGGTGGAACTTTAGCTGAAATTGAAAATGATTCCGCTTTGCTCACTTTGTTCCTTGATCTATGCATCCAGGTAGATTCTACAATCTGCTGTCGTGCTTCGCCTTCACAAAAGGCTAATATGGTTAGTGCTGTGCGAAAATTGAACAACAGGGCTGTGACTTTGGCAATTGGAGATGGTGCAAACGATATTGCCATGATCCAGAGTGCTGACATCGGTATTGGTATCACTGGTAAGGAAGGGCTACAAGCTGCTCGTTCTGCCGATTACGCCATTGCCCAGTTCCGGTTCTTGCTTAAGTTGTTATTAGTCAATGGTCGTTACAACTACATACGAACATCCAAGTTTGTCTTGTGCACTTTCTACAAAGAATTATTGTTTTATTTGACGCAGTGTGTCTATCAGAGAAACACTTTATTCTCAGGCTCTTCGATGTATGAAAGTTGGTCGTTGTCGATGTTCAATACGTTGTTCACTTCTCTCCCCGTCATCTGTATTGGTATGTTCGACAAAGACTTGAGGCCCTCAACGTTGATAGCAGTACCTGAATTGTATGCAAAGGGAAGATTGTATCAAGCTTTCAATTTGAAGATCTTTGTGTCATGGATGTTCTTGGCTGCCATTCAAAGTGTCGGTATATCTTTCATGGCTTACTATGTATGGGGATTTACCGCTTTACGTGACAATACAACTTTCCCATTGGGTTCTTTGGTGTTTGCTGCTCTTGTTGTAATCATCAATGCGAAGTGTGAGTTCATTGAAATGCAGAATAGACAATGGCTAGCCTTCGCTGCATTCTTTATTTCTGTTGGTGGATACGCCTTGTGGAACTGGCTAATTATGATGTTGTACAGAACAAAGGATTCGCCAATTTACTTTGTAGCCTACGGTTTACTAACATGGGGCCGTGATCAGAGTTGGTGGGCTACTCTTCTTGCACTCATCACAGTTCCTCTATTTGCTGATATACTTTTCAAAGTGTTTAAATTCATGTTTAAGCCAGCAGATGATGAACTTTTCAGGTTGTTTGAAAAAGATATCGACATGAGAAGGTTCTTTGAACAACACTCATATAAAGAATTGTATCAGGGATGGACCTTTTCTAAACAACCGTCCACACTTTTTGCAAAGTTAAAAAACGTTGCTAAAGGAGTATTGGGAAAGCCAGCTATCCAACAAGAACTTGAGGCATTCGACAATGGTTCAGAACACCAGTCGGCTTACAATAGAAAGAGGGCAGGAACAAATCCATTACCTTCTGAACTACCACCTGGCGGTGAAGGAATTGCTATTGTCGGTAATGACTTCGAACAACCTGGACGTGTTGAGGATGGGTATGAGATCCTCCCTAGCGGAAAGAGAGTCAAGATTGTAGCAAAGGGGGTCAGTTGGGGAAGTCGTTTCAGACGCAATGGTTCTTCTGCAGAGAACGAGGATGTGGATGCTATTATAGATTCAAGATTGAACGATCTTAGAAAAGAAGAGGAAGGTCAAGTTGGAGATCGATCACCAAAATAAGTTTACTAAAAAGTTACTCGTCATTTTCAATTCTTCAAAAGTCCGTATTTACTACTATTTCTTTATACATACATAGATATAAAACACGTTAAGGTCAACATATAACATATTTATTAGATTGTACGTTTCTTGTGAAGCAAGTTAAGGTCGTTCTCGCTGCTGAGAATGATGTTCTTCAAGTTCTTGCTCTTTGCATTTTCTTCTAACCACTGTTCTAGCTTTCCCCTCTGGGACCTCAACTCTTTCAACAAGGGTCTCTTCTCGGTAACCTCGGACTCATAAGGATTAAGTAACAAATCGAACAATGGTGTCCACAATTCCTTCTGCCAGTACCTTCTCAATTGACCCTCTAGTCTTATTTGTTTCTCATTATGCTTGCAGATCTTGATATACGATCCAAACAACATAACGTGAATAATTGTCGCAAGTCCATAGTAGTCAGCTTCAAAACTCCAGGGCTTGTTTTCATTCATTTGCGGACAATCTTGCTGGTCTGTTTCCCAGTCACATTTGAATTGTACTTCTTCATCAAATAAGGTCAAGTCAATGGCCCTGCCAAAATCAATCAACGTAATACTCTTGTTAGACCAGCCGTTGTGGCCGTATCTACTATATGCCTCAGACCATTCGTTGTGATCTACTGGTTGGAATCTAATCATACAATTATCGGCCTTAAGATCACCATGTAATATACCAATGCTGTGCAACATTTCAATTGATTTCAATAGCTCTACGGTTAGGAATATGCATAGCACCTCATCTATGGTCGAGTTCTCTGTATTCTTGAAAAGGTTCACAATGTCAAGAATAGTTCCTTGTGTGCAATAGTCCATAATCAAGTAGCTTTCGTCTTTGAAATAGAAGAATGCCTCTGGGTGAATAATCAACGCGTTCGTTTCCCGATCCCTCCCAAGCAATCTTCGGTGAATTTGATTGAGTATATAATATTCCCACTTTGAGGAAGGGGATTCTATTTTCAAAGCTTTAAAAGAGCCCGAGGTTCCAGATTCGATCAAGTAAACGAATCCGAATCCACCTTGACCAAGTTCATGCCTCAAGCAGTAAATTTCTTCCCCCAAGTAGTCGATTATTGAGCTCAGTGAGCCTCTTGATATGGTCTTTGTATTATCATTGGTAATGTCACGGAAACTAGCGAGTCTTTGGATTGTCTTATCTGGGTCTTCATGATATCCGGGATAAACTGATAAGGGAATTGATAACTCTTGAAGTAGCTTAGTCCTTATTGCTGAATCTACTGGGTTTATGGGTTCAGCGTTTATGATTCCTAAAGATGGCTTCTCGATAAATGGAGAGCTCTGGATATCGTTATCTTCTCTGTCTGTTGGTGGGGTAGCTACTGCTTCTATCTTTTTCATATTCATCGGTTCTACAAGCTGATTCATCTGGATTGTTTCTGTTACAAATCCTTCATAGTTAGTTGTAGTTGTGTTTTCTCCCTCGGGGTTTTCGAGTTCATCGTCTGAATTCAACATCTGGGCAGCATCGTTGAACATACCCATTACTTCGTGATTTGCCATTCGGGAAAACATGGTGATAGTTGGAGACCGTGATCTGCTATTTAGGGGTAACGAGACGTCGTTCAATGGAATACTGAATGTCTGATTATCTTCCAAAGGCTTGTTGATCTTGGAAGGTGTAGATTGGTGAGACGACGTCGTATCTTCGTGAGTTTGTGCTACTTCTGTTCTACGGCTGATATATCGTCTACTTCTCGCAAGCATTTCCGTAACCGACATTTCCTCATCTTCGTATGTCAATAATTCCATATTGAACATTACCTTTTCTGGTCTTTTTCCTGGGTTTTTGATAAGCGTATATACCAATCCTCTTTCGTCTTCTTCAGCAACCTGTAAAGATTGAGCTAGAGGCTCGGATGCTGTGTTTGTATCATGTACATCTCTGTATACTTGTATTCGATTAGCTGACTCAGAGCTTTCGCTTATTAACTTTTGTCTCATAACTTCTCCTGCCCATGGCTTGGATTGAAGTACATTTTCCTTTATTCGGGATCGTATAGTTCCCAACTCTTGTACATCGTTGTCGTCCTTAAAGATAGACTCCAATACAGAAGGCTGCTGGTTCGGCACTTCTCTGAACACTTCAAGTTTCTGCTTTTTACGTGGGTTAGAAGTTTCTGTTCCTAGTGGTCCAGCTGAAGATGGGCCATGCTTCAATGCTAGTACATCCCTCAACGGTGAAACGTAGGAATGGGGTTGAGGGATATTGCAACGCTTCTTTAAGTTATCAAACGATCGCTGAAGTCGAGCCAAGGGTCTGGCCGCAGAATTGATGCCCATCTCGTAGATTTCTGTAGCGTCTGCTATCTTTCCATTGGCCTCTAGATAGTTGGCAAATTCTTCATAGTAAAGTGCAAGTTGGTTTCCAATACCTTTTTTGGCAAGATAAACAAAGATGTCTCGAGGAGAGTCGGAGTAGCTTGTGTACTCGAGCCAGATGTTGAGATAACGAGCATCGTTCTTGTACTGGTCGAAATCGCGAAACATGGAGGTACATTTTTCCAATAGGGTCAAGAGCCCACTTTCAGAGTTCGATCCCTGGGGGAAGTTATTGTGAGTCCATGCAATATATTCTACAAAAGGCTGGAGGGGATCGTCGAGTTCGTCGGCCTGGCTGATGTTCACTTCTAGGTTGGTTCGCTCGCGTTTGAGTTGTTCTTTGAACAGTAGAAGCGACAGGTTGGAACGTTTGAAGGAAGCTGCTAGTTTGGAAGCAGGTCTTCCTCGCAGCAACGGCTGGATGTTTTCCTTGTGCTGCTCCAAGACAGACACGTCAGATTGGCTCAGCATGGAGATTCAGAAAGATGGATTTGTGTTGAAATTGAATATTTTAGGGTAGCTAATGGTGAAATTGTCTGTTTAAATGTAATTAGATCTCTAAAAGTAGTGAATAATTTATGGAGAGTGTATGGTTCGGTGTATAAGAATCGTAAACATAAACAAAAGATGTCGCGTTCTTTCGATGGCACTTGCACTACCGTGGTATTGAATTGGGGGGGTTTGTCGCTGTACAGTCCCAAATTTCTTCTTTGGAGAAAACTTTCTCACTAATTTCCATTTCATTTCTCGCTAATTTATTTTTCAAATTCTCACTAATTTTAATTTGTCACTAAACTCTCAGTAAATTCACAGTAAATTCTCACTAATGACACTTTTCTCTTCTCCCTCTTTGATTGAATGCTCACTAAATTCAGAGTACAGAACCATACAGGTGTTCGATCTTAATTTCGTTACAAACTGTTCACTTTGTTTTAGCTGTTGATCTCATTGTCCCTACCTCCAAATCCAAGTTCTGTAATAGTACTATATAAGTATCCTATACGAGATGCTCTTACACCACCTCGCCATACTACTATGGGTGTGTCTAGCCTCTGCGGGAAAGTACTACAATGAGTCGCTCAACTTGAGACCTTTACCCAGAAACAAGTTGCTAGGACAGTTTCAATTCCACATCGACTCGCAGCAGTTCCAATTGGAATACCACAACCACTCTAACACAGAGTCGCGTGGCCTCACACTCGACCATCATTATACCTATTTCCCACGAGCCCTTGGACCGATTCTTGAATCGACAAACTCGCGCGAATTGCACTTACGTTTCACCCAGGGCTGGTGGGATGAGAAATCATGGGGCAAACTTCCTTCCAACGGCTTTAGAAGTGGGGGAACGGGTGTGGAAGTCTCGGTGCTTATTGAGGCGCCAGATCTCGCTACAGCCAAAGCCAATTGGTTCCGTTTGACGAAAGCACTTTCAGGCTTTTTCTGTGCTTCATTGAATTTCATCGACGACTCCATTACAACATTACCCAAATACGCAGCCGGTTCTCAGGGCAAAAGCATATTTTCATCACAGCAGGAAAACAAACTCTTCTTTATTCGTGCTGCCTTGCCAAGTGAGCCTATCTGTACTGAGAACTTGACCCCATTCTTGAAGTTGTTGCCTACTAGAGGTAAATCTGGTTTGTCTACACTTTTAGATGGGCACAAAGTATTTGATTCGTTATGGCACGGAATGTCGATCGATATCACCACTGTTTGCGATGAAAACAGCTGCCTGTTGCATATGGACCAAACTGTGAACCAAGTTGTAGATATTAATAGATGCAAACGTAAAGACGAACAAGGCGGACTTCCAAAGCCAACTCCTGGTGAAAAGTTGCGGTGCGACACTTCCAAAGACACATACAGCCCTTGGACATGTTTCCCACTTAACGACCCAACGGAGTTGGATTGGAGCTTGCAAACAATCTACGGTAAACAAATCCATGGTCCAGCGTTTAGCGACGATCCCTTAGGCACTTCTATCACGATTGAAGTAGACCCTTCGCAATGGGAAGTCAATTTGGCGAAGAGTAGAAAAGATATTACGGAATCGTACAAAATATCTGTCGAAAATAAGTACAAAATCTCGGAATCTATCAGAGATGAGGGTGACTACGATATCAGATTTAGCACAAAGAATAGCGAAGTAGTGGTTCCTATTGAGACCCCTCCTATCTATGTGGCTCGCTCATTAACTGGCTATTCACAAGATACTGGAGGTTTCCGTATCTCGTTCACGAACCCCTCCGCTACAGACGCAGTGGATTTCTTGTACTTCGAATCGTTGCCATGGTTCATGAGATTGTACCTCAACACGTTGAAGCTACAAGTCAAGAACAATGTCAACGGAGAAGTTACTTACGACGCCGATGTTGATGCCTACATCAGTAAGAGATACTACAAACCGGCTGTAGATCGCAAGAGACCATCACATCTTGAATTATCGATCTCAATTCCACCTCAGCAGACATTGTCGTTCACCTACAAATTCGACAAGTCGTTGTTGCTCTACCACGAGTATCCTCCAGATGCCAACCATGGTTTTGCCATTGAGCCTGCTGTCATCACTGTAGTCGATAACCGAGGAGATGCTGTCTACGAAGTGCGTACTTCCAGTTTGCTTTTGACTCTTCCAACGCCCGATTTCTCTATGCCATACAATGTCATTATTTTGACATGCACCGTGATGTCATTGGCATTTGGAACTATCTTCAATTTGTTGATCAAGAAGGTTATTACCGAAGAAGAGTTGGAGACCATCACCAAGAACTCCAAGATCAACCGGTTATTAGCAAGAATAAAACTGGCAGTTCAAACTGTCAAGGGTAAAAAGAAGACCGAATAGGATAAAATTATATAATCTTTAATCTCCTTAATATAAAAACTCCATAACAATAAAGTTGCTCGTAATGTTTAGCTTGAAGTATAGAAAGATAGTGAATTTGTGAACTTTCTACCATACATTTGTTTAATCACATGTGCTTTTTTTGAAATACACAAGAAAGTGTCTACATACGGACTACAAGATCCTTATGTTACAAGTACCCCCTATAAGACAGTTTCATTGTCTGTGGCCATACCACCCAACTATATTTCCCCCATGGCTTTCTCGATACACCACATTTTTTGCATCTACCCCACACCATCCATACAAAATGCTCGTTTGTGTATGGTTCGATTTGAAAGCCCGACAAATTTTGCCCCACTCGGTCCCCGGACTTTTTTCGCAGCCAGTCGGCGTTACCTGCCCAAAACAAAAGAAATTTTATACTTTTACTATGGCGTTCTACGGTGCCGAAGCTCGGTGTTGAGCGAATTTGATAATACTATAAGAATCTGAATAAATCCACCAAACCAAATTCTCATTCTGTAAAGCTGATAATGCCATCAATACTATAGCTGTCTTTGTTGTCTTTATTTGTTTAAGTTAACTGTCATTTCCATTTTCATTACTTGCGCTTTCATTGCATAACTTACTTTTTATTTACTTCACTCGCATAATTTTCCACTCTTATCAGCTCAACAATTCACAATTCATAATTCATAATTCATAATTCATAATTCATAAAATCTTGCAATTTCAGTCACCACAATGTTCGACGACCAAATCACGCAAGATGAGAATTATCTTGTCAAAACGCTCCACGACCAGCATCCAGATAATGGCCATGTTATCATCGAGTCGACGCTAGAGCTGTTGTCTAAAAATGTAGGGAATGCATTGGATGACTTTCTCTCTAAGGATTCACTGACCTTTCGCTACAACTATGGCAGATTAAACGGAATGGTTCCTGAAAAGTCAACATACTTCCATAACCAGTTCCCTCGTAAATCGACTAATTTAGATAGTGAGTACCACCACACAAGCTTAGATGCTGATATTCTTTCACGGTGGATCCCCAGATCAATTCTCAAGATATTTGTGCCGATTCTTTATTTTCAAGATCTTCAGAAAGAACAGGCACAAAAGAGGTTGTCTCGTAAAAGGGAGTTGGATATGGAGTATCACATGACTGCAAGACCGGTTCCAACCTTAGAAGAACTCAATTTATGTGCTTCGTTTAGAGGAAAAGGAGTATGGGACAGAAACGGCACCTGGTTCTGTACTTCGCAGGATGTGTCTTCAACTCCATACAAACAAGATGAGTTTGGTCCGAAGATCTTTAAATCTTACAACTCCTGGATCACCTGGGAGCTGAACATACAGAATAGGATAGAGGAGGCCAAGAGACTGGAGGATTGGGATTTAGTCAAGAGCCTAAGGAGAGCGAAAAACCCTCCACCCAAGATGTAAACTACTCATATTTATAGACCACGAGACCACGATAATGATACACATGCTTTGATTAATTCTACTTATTTATTATTTATTATCATATATGAATACTATTTATTGAAATTTTAGTCCTCCAAATAGTGCTATTATTATAGCCACGAGTAAATATTCACTTTTTCTTTAAATTGTCTTTATTTGTCTTTAGATAAATAAGCTATCTATTCTAGAGAATGCAATATTTAAGATCTCTAGAACATAGTTCTAGAATGGATCTTCGTAGGGGTCTTCTTCGTCATAATCGTCATCCTTCTCAAATTCGTAGACAATGGCACCTCCAGAAGAACCCAACGACTCCTGCGCTTGCATGTATGGCAACTCCACCTGCTCTCTAGCCAATTTCTGCTTGTTGCTTGTGGACAAATTGAATGTCGTCAAATCTTTGAGCAACTCTTCATCTTCTGGGTTAGCGTCATCTTTTACAGATTTGTGAATTTCGTATGTATGAGTTGTGGAGTTGATTTCATACTGGTATATGAGCGTTCTTCCTGATTTTCTTCTATTCGACAACGTTAATTTGAAGGTTGAGCCGTTTAAGCCTAAGTTTACAGGGATTTCCAAGCGGGAAATCTTGTTTTCGAGAGTTTCCAAGTCTATCTTGTGGTGTGGAAAGTACTCTACTTCAAATATAGAAGAAGCAATGTATGAAAGTAGAGTTAGAGAAGAAGGATAATTCAATATTTTGCTCTGTTCTTGCGGCACATTCGTGTGATATACACCCAATATAGTGACTGAGGGTTGTATGATGCTCGTGAGAAATTGTGTGATTTCAGTGTTGGTGACATAGTTGAGGGAATCTATTATCACCAACGTCTTTGCCAAATTGACACCAGAAACACCCGTAGTTGGAGGAGAGTTTTTCTTGACAAAGTCAGAGATTTCTGCTGTTGACACTGTTGAGCAATCCAACCATTCAGAAGCATACAGTGGAATATTTGTTGTTTCGTAGGATAGAAAGATGATTTTGGAATTATTGTGATGGGCAAACTCAGAGAGCAAGTAATGGGCAGATTGAAGAAGCGAGTCGAGAACAAGGAGAAACGGTGTAGGCTCCTTAAGAGCCAATAGCCTGTTCAAGAGAACACTTGCGTTCAGCGACATTGTGGTTTGTCAATTAATGGTTTATGGGCATGAGACTCTAGATCTGATGAGAAGAGCTGATGAGAAGAGCTGCTGAGAAGAGCTGAAGTATGATGCCCTTGGAAATATCTGTTAGAGCTAGTGCGACTTTTAGCGAGAGAACGAGAAATAGTGAGAATGAATAGCGAGACACGGCAAGAGAGTACACCATTCAAAACCATAAAATTCTAGCTAATAAGCTCTAACATTTGTTGGTTATCTATTCAAGATCCTAAACACCAGATATAGTCTTATAAGAAGTCAAATATTTGTAGTGTGACATCGACACTCTCTTGTCTCTCTACAAATCTAGGGAAAGATTTATAGATGGAACTGTGTGCACACCACGAACATACCTGAAGATGGCACTGGATCTATAAAAGTTTCAGTCTTCACTAGCTCTAGATATTTCAAAGACAGTTCTACCAGTTAGCAAGATGGCTCCAGGTCTTGCAAAGAAACGAGATTTGGTAGGCTCGTACACGATTTCTAGTGTGCTATCGGAGGAACTTCGGAAAGAGCACAAACATGAAGATTCTATTACCTCAGCCAAGCTCCAGGAGCTGATAGTGAAAAATGACTATACCCGGAAATCGCTTCATGGGAATGCATCGTTGGACTTCGATAAGACGATGTCATATAAGGAGATTATGGAACAGCGAGAGTTTGAACGAGAAGAAGTCCGAGTCAAAAAATTGATAGAGAAGAAGAAACAAGATAATAGTCTCCAAGAACCAGAGCAGATTCTTCGGAGAAAGCGTAAAAGACGGTGGGATGTGACTCCTGAAGAATACGAAAGAACGAATAACGTTGACTCTAACCAATTGAGTTTGGTTTCTGAAGCAGATGCTGAAGCTTCGAAGTTCTTGCAGAAAATTCTTGAATCAAATCAAAAGCTCCCCGTAGTAAATGGAATTCCTCTAACAGATGAAATTCTTGACAAGATTCTTCCTGATGGGTTCAAAAAGGTTACACCACCAGATGGTTACAAGCCAGATGTAGATATTGCCCCAGATTTAGACTACTATGTACCTCCTGAAGTAAGTCAAGATCTTGTAGCAGCCAGAGCCATGGAGAGCCAGATTCCCACAGATATACAAGGAGTAACAGGACTTGAGTTCTTCAAACAGGAAGACATGAAGCATTTTGGTAAGTTGACCACCATAAAAGACACTGAGGGACTCTCTTCTGAGGAAAAAAACGAGATCAATTCCATGAAACTCTTGTTGAAAATCAAGAATGGCTCACAGATCACAAGAAAAAGATCTTTGCGTAGACTTACCGATAATGCCAGAAAATTCGGTCCCAAGGTGATCTTCTCACAAATTCTTCCTATTTTACTTGAGCCCAACTTGGGTGACCAGGAAAGACATGTGCTCGTCAAACTTGTAGGTAGGATCTTGTTTCAATTAGATGATCTCGTACGTCCATATACTCAAAAGATTCTATCGGTGATCTCTCCGATGCTTATAGAAGAAGATTTCACTTTGAGATTAGAAGCCAGAGAGATTATTTCGGCATTGACAAGAGCGGCAGGTTTAGCCAACATGATTTCGACATTAAGGCCCGATATCGATCATGCTGATGAATACGTGAGAAACATCACATCTAGAGTATTTGCGATAGTAGCAAATACACTCGGGTTGCAGACATTTTTCCCATTTTTAAAGGCTGTTCTCAAGTCCAAAAAAAATTGGATGGCTAGGCACACCGGTATCAAAATAGTTCAACAACTCTGTATATTATTGGGAGGAGGCAATGGAACGTCCATTTTGCCTTTCTTGACTCAGTTGGTAGATATTCTCAAACCTAGCTTGTCAGACGAGGTTCTCCAGGTGAGAACTATCACAGCACTCACTTTGGCGCAACTAGCGGATAACGTAAAGCCTTATGGAATTGAATCGTTCGAAACAGTTCTAGAGCCAGCTTGGTTAGGTTTGAAACATCATAGAGGTAAAGGTCTTGCCAGTTTCTTGAAGTGTATTGGAGCAATTATTCCATTGATGCAGCACGATAAAAATTACGAAGAGTACTCTAATTACTATACGAAAGAGATTACCAACATTATGACGCGTGAGTTCAACTCACCGGACGATGACATGAGAAAGTCGATATTACGTATCATGTTAGACTTGCCATTATCCAGACATCTTATCACCAAATATAGACTGGAATTGATCAACCCCTTCATGAAATCTTTCTGGAATAGAAGAACTGCGTCTGATTCACAGCAGATAACAAGGCTAGTAGTTGATGTCACCGCTGAGTTGGGCAAAAAATTCGACTTTTTGGAAGTCTTCGAAGCCATTGTCATTTTCACCAAGGATGAGAATGAACAACTTAGAAGGGTCGCCATTGCTGCGATCAATAAGATGATAACCTCTTCTCCTGAAGAACTTATAGCCCTAGACTCTCAACTCGAGGTCAAATTAGTGGATGGTGTTTTATTTGCATTCCAAGAACAAACCGTACAACACAAAATCTATTTGCAAGGTTTTGGTGCTGTTGCCACTGCTCTTAATGTTAGACTAAAACCTCATTTGAATTCCATCATCAGTACCATCTTGTACCGATTAAAAAACAAATCCCCTGAAATAAGACTTCAATCATCTGACTTGATAGCCATAATTGCTCCTGTTATAAAACAATGTTCAGAAGGTGACGAGAACGTATTGTACAAGCTTATTTTGATATTGTACGAATCATTAGGAGAAGTATATCCTGATGTGTTGGGTTCTATTATTAATGCCTTATATGCTTGTATTGATGCTCTTGACAAATCGAGTTTATATGTGATGTCTAACCCTTCGATAAACCAAATCTTGCCAACCTTGACACCTATCTTGAAGAATAGACAGGAAAAGGTCCAGGAAGCATGTATCAAGTTGGTTGGTTTGATAGCACAGAAGAATGCGGAAACTATCAATGCAAAGGAATGGATGCGTATATGTTTTGAATTGTTGGAAATGCTCAAGTCTCCCAAGAAAAGGATCAGGGTCGCGGCCAATGATAGTTTTGGATACATCGCTAAAACCATTGGACCTCAGGATGTCATTGTGATGTTATTGAATAACTTGCGAGTTCAAGAACGTCAATTGAGAGTTTGTACTGCTGTTGCAATGGGAATTGTTGCAAAGACTTGTGCACCATTTACAGTACTTCCTGCAATTATGAACGAGTACAGAATTCCCGATAAAAATGTCCAGAATGGTGTCTTGAAGGCTCTTAGTTTCTTGTTTGAATATCTCGATGGAAAAACAACGAAAGATTATCTATTTGCAATCACTCCTTTGTTGGAGGACGCCCTTACCGATAGAGACCAAGTACATCGTCAAACAGCAGCAACTGTGATAAAGCACGTGGCTCTAAACTCTGTAGGATTGGCTAATATTGACTATCATGAAGTGTTTATCCACTATTTGAATTTGATATTGCCCAATGTGTTTGAAACGTCTCCACACGTGATTTCTCGTATCTTGGAAAGTATTGATGCTTTGAGGGTTGTTCTTGGAACTGGAATCTTTGTCAATTACTTATGGGCTGGTTTATTCCACCCAGCTAGGAAGGTGAGATCACCATATTGGAAGCTCTACAATTATGCCTACATGCAAAACAGTGATTCTCTTGTGCCATACTATCCACAAATTGAGAATTTGTCTGATGATGATACTGTTGAATATCACATAGAAGAGTTGGACTTATTCCTTTAACGACATATACGTAATTACTAATGCTACCTATTCAAAGTTATTCAGAACAATGTAGTCCATCTGGTTCGTAGTAAGAAAGTTTGAAGCGTCTCCCTCTACATCATTGAAGTTGATGACATTGCCATCGCTCTCGTAGTAGCATTCGTCGATGTCGTCATAAGAGTCTCCTTCTGCATGAGCAATGGGTTCAGAATCGTTAATATAGTTTCTGGTGGCATATCGTGTCAATCTTCTGGCTTGTAGTTCAAGAATCTGATCGGTGTCTGTGAGTTCCTGTTGAGATCCACTTTCCGAGCTTGAATAGCTGGCTACAGCAGGGAAGCAGTCAATGTACACCATTGCATTGTCTGTGCTGTAGTGGAAAGGAATATCTTTCATCCAGTTTTGGACTTTTTCCCTAGCAGGCATGTTTGAAGCTCTTCTGGGGTTGAAGCTAGCAGGAAACATGGGTATCTGATCTTCTTTTGTCTTTTCTTCCTCGAAGTCTCTTTGTTCCTCGTTAACTATCCTCTCTCTAGATTGTGTTTGCGGCAACTCTTGAGAATGCAACCTGGGAGAAGTTCTTCTGAAGAGAGGTTTGTCTGACGGAATTGTGCTCTTGAAGTCTGGAGAGCATGTTTTAAGTTGAGAAGAGTTGTTGTCGTTGACTGCCAACGAGTTTAAAAATGTTTTGGAGTTTAGGTAAGGTTGCTGGGGGTTCATTTGTATTTGTGAAATTGGTGCTTGAGATAGAGGCACATTCAGTCTTCTGTTTCTGGCCATCTTAGCTGAAGATTACAAGTATTAATTGGTGAGAGTTTGAGAGTGTGAGGAAATTTCCAGAGAAGATGAATTTCAGATTTACTTCACCCCAAAGTGATCCCAGGAGTCAAACAGTATAAGGATGAATTTGGCGCTGAGTCTCGAAGTGGTTTTAGCTGCGAAAAAAGACTGATGATTATTGGCATATAGTCAAGGAATTCGCAGCCATTCAGAGAAAAAAAATCAGGACTGAAAAAACGCGCTTTCGAAAAAGGATTAACTAATATTTACTTGATCAGATCATCAGAACACCGTATACCATTAGACCATAATGGCTAGAAGAGAAAGGGCAGTTATATCTGATTCCGGGTCCGATTATGAAGAAGGAGATGCCGGCGGAAACGAGAAAGCCAATGAGTCAAATGACGACTACTTACAGGAGAATCTCGAATCTGAGATCCAGAGTACTGTCAACCGAGTAGTAAGGTTGATACTAGGACGGGAGTTGAAGAGCCAGTTTATCAGAAGAGAAAAGATTTCCCTGGAAGTAAATACGAAAAGACATGGACTCGATTTGATAATCAAGAGAGTAAATGCTGAATTGGAGAAGGTCTATGGGTTGACTCTAGTTGAAACACCTGTCATTCAGAAGAGACAGCCCGAGAAAAAGTCCAGAGTGACGAAAACAACCAATGTTAAGGTCAAACAACCTTTTGCTATAGTGAGCTGTCTTGAACCTAAGTCCAAGAAAGTATTGGGAGAGTTGTGGCAAACTTCTACCAACGTCAATCCAGAGGCAGATGCGCATGGAAGTAAATACTTCGTTCCCAAGTATAAAAAAACCGAAGGTCCCCTCTCAAATATCGAGCTTGTAAGAACTGGAATCATGTTGTACATAGTGTCGATGTTGATTTTGGCAGAGAACTACCTTCTGGAAGATGACTTGGAAAGAGGCATGGAGAGAATGGGAATATCCAAAGATCTGAATAAGCGTAACAGCAACTTGGGTATGAATTTACAGGAATTGGTTAGTGATTTGATCAAGAAGGATTATATCAACAAAGAGGTATCTAAAGGTACGGTGGAGTCGGAAAACCGGGTTATCTATTCTCTTGGGAGACGGTCTCTTGTAGAATTTCCGCCACAGGCTGTAGTAGAATATGTCAGAGTCCTCTACGGTGAGAAATTTAATGCCGATCAAACAGTCATGACAATAGAAAGGACATATGGAGTTAAGCTAGAGTCGGAAATGTTGTTAAATGCAGAAAGTGTAGAAAAAGACAACGATTCCGAAAATCAGGGCCTGCTACAAGACAATTCGGAAGACGCAGTGGTGGCTTGAGTTTGACATGGGTCTATATTCTTAACATTCATGTGCATTCTATTAAGAAAACGAAAATTCCGTTCGGACTTGTTCACACAATTTTATAAGCGATAAGAACTTGGTCTGGCCGGCAACTTGGCAACAAGGGATACAAAATTTTGCCGTGTTCTGCCGGTTAGGGCATGCACTATGAAGGGGGAATTGCCTGTTTTGCACTTCTCTAGTGATCTTCCCTTGAGCGATGCGATTTTGCACCTGTCAGAAGACAAGACTTGTATATTGTGGGGGAGCCATGTGAATTTTGTCGTGAGAAGACAATACCACGCCAATGCCATAAAAATCAGAGAAGCAATTGAAGCACTAGCAGAAGTGGCAATTGAGAACTTGATATCACAACTTTATGACCAAGTTGTCTATACATAAGCAGAGGTGTTTACAGACATAAATACAGAAATGAAAGAAATGTAGGATAGCATTTTCCATTTCTCTTACACATGCTGGAGTGTATGGATTTAGATTCTAACCAGATCATGTCGACGAATTTCATATGCTTTTTGAACCACCCCTCCATGGAGGAGCCTCACCATGTAACTCAGTGAGAATACGTAGACATAACATATAAATGTATATAATCTGGGGTTCCAGCAAAAGAGAATTGTAGCCATATCGTCAGAATTTTCATCAAGTTCTCAAGGTCTTACCTCTACGATATCTCCGTTTCAGGCAAAGCTACCCTTGCACACGAATCGTCTCCGCGGATCACCAACTGTCATCTCTCGAACCGGATTCCCTACAAAGCTCATCGCACAAAACGCTCGTTTAAGACATTATTATTGTGTCCGAAACCTCATAGTAGTTGTGATAGCTCCGTCGCTTAACCGCCTATAAGACTCTTGACAATCCACCGTTCCTTGTAAATATAGAAGGACTATATATATCGCCGAGTAATCTGTTCATAACGTGACTATTACTACTGCGAAAATCGGTCGTATACGAATTTTCATTTTTCTTCCTCGCGCCACGATCTGAATTTTTCAGTCTGAAACCACCTGAGCTTGATTTTTCAATTTCAAATTTCACATTCACGTCTTTTCCTCCGCTTCTACGTGTCAGATTCTGTATCTACCTAGTAGCTCACGATAATTCATAATAGTCAGAGGAACCTAGATAATAGCTGCCCATTATCGACTCCTACAAGTATACTTTGATAGTAATACTTGGCACTTCCGGTACTGATAGCGAATATCAATAGATTTCTGTTACTGATCTTCACTCATTTGAATCAAATCCATTACAAATTTGGTCAATTGTTGCGATCTCCTCTTTTTCAATTCCAATTTCATCACTAATTACATTTTTTCAAAATGGCTTTAGATACTTTGGACTTCGCCGTCATCTTGGTGCTCACTGTGGCCATACTAGCGTACATAGTCAAAACAAACTTCTTCTCCGAGCCAAAGAGCACTGGTTTCCTTTCGGCTGACGCTCTTGCTGGCAACAACTTGTTGGACGTAATCAAGAAAAACAACAAGAATGCAGTCATTTTCTATGGGTCTCAGACTGGTACTGCTGAAGACTATGCCTCCAAGTTGTCGAAGGAATTGTCTGCCAGATTCGGCTTGAAGACCATGACAGTGGACTTCTCCGATTATGACCTCACCAACTTCGACAGCATTAGCGAAGATACTCTCTGTTTCTTCCTCATGGCTACCTACGGTGAAGGTGAACCAACCGATAATGCTAATGAATTCTGTGAATGGCTTGAAAACGACGCTGACACTTTGTCCACCTTGAAGTTCACTGTCTTTGGCTTGGGTAACTCGACTTACGAACTCTACAATGCTGTTGGTAAGAAGCTCGACCAGCAGTTCGAAGAAAAGGGTGCTGAGAGATTTGCTGACTACGGCGAAGGTGACGATGGTAAAGGCACTTTGGACGAAGACTTTTTGACCTGGAAGGATAACTTGTTTGAATCGTTGAAAAACAACTTGAACTTGGAAGAGCACGAATTGACTTACGAGCCGGGCTTGAGATTGGAAGAAAGTGACTTCTTGACCCTCGCCGATGACAATGTTTCCCACGGCGAACCTGACAAGACCTACATTACCGGTTCAGGTGATTTGTCCAAAGGACCTTTTGACCACTCTCACCCTTACTTATCTCCTATCAAATACACCAAGGAATTGTTCAACTCGAAGGATAGATCTTGTGTCCATTTAGAGTTTGACCTTTCTGGTTCCAACTTGAGGTACTCTACTGGTGATCATGTGGCTATCTGGCCATCCAATTCCAACGAGAACATTCTTACTTTTGCTAAAGCCTTTGGTTTGGAAGACAAACTTGACACTGTGTTCGAATTGGTAGCTTTGGATTTGACTATTTCCATCCCTTTCCCCACTCCTATCTCGTACGGTGCTGTTCTCAGACATCATTTGGAAATCACTGGTCCTGTTTCAAGACAGTTTTTGCTTTCAATTGCTGGTTTTGCTCCTGACGCTTCTTCTAAGAAGGAAGTTGCTAGAATTGGTAATGATAAGAAGGCCTTTGCAGAAGAAATTACCCACAAGAGCTTAAACATTGCTGATGCCTTGTTGGTTATTTCTGACGGAAAGCCATGGTCGTCTGTTCCTTTTGAGTTCATCATTGAATCGATTTCCCACTTGCAGCCTCGTTACTACTCCATCTCGTCTTCTTCTTTGACGGAAAAGACTACAATTAATGTTACTGCTGTCGTTGAAGCTGAAAAGGTCGGATCTCAATTGGTCACTGGTGTAGTCACAAATTTGTTGAAGAATATTGAAATTGAACAAAATAAGACTGGAGAAAAGCCAGTGGTTACGTACGACTTGAGCGGCCCCAGAGGCAAGTTCTCCAAGTTCAAGCTTCCAATTCACGTCAGAAAGTCCACCTTCAAGTTGCCTACTAATCCTTCCACTCCCGTCATTTTGGTTGGTCCTGGTACTGGTGTGGCCCCTTTGAGAGGTTTTGTAAGAGAAAGAGTTAACCAAAAGCAAAACGGTACGTCTGTAGGTGAAACCGTGTTGTTCTATGGCTGCAGAAGACTGGACGAAGATTTCTTGTACAAGGATGAATGGCCCCAATACGCAAAGACTTTGGGATCCAGCTTTGAAATCCACACTGCATTCTCAAGAGAAACTGAAAAGAAGGTCTACGTGCAACATAAGATCTTGGAACAGTCTTCGAAGATCAACAAATTGTTGGAAAGCGGAGCCTTTATCTACGTCTGTGGTGATGCTTCCCGTATGGCCAGAGACGTTCAAGCTAGTTTCGCTAAGATCTTGTCCCAAGAAAGAGGTATCTCCGAAGAAAAGGCAGGTGATTTGCTCAGGTCATACAAGACCCAAAACAGATATCAAGAAGATGTCTGGTAAGCTAGTAGAAATAAGAAAAGAAGAAAGCGAAATACATTGCTAGAGAGATTAAAGATGCGGTTCTGTAGTATTGCTTTTGCTTCTCTGTTTGTACATTGCAACACAGTATTATAACTGCCAAAAGGCTACCTCTATATATTTATACAATGCAATAATATACGCTGTCCAAGGCAATTGGTGCTACATGAGAATCGTAAGAAAATCTATTAAGATATACTATAGAACAGTGTTAATGCAAGCGTGATGGTATGTCGTGAAATATGTGTCTGGCAACTTCAACTTGTGATAGCTCATGTTGAGGGTGGAAACTTATTGTAGTTTATGATAGCTGTGTAGTATCATAGCGATAATCTCATCGCTCTATCCATTAGTCATTCTTATTGGACGTTTCATATTCCTATGTCTACTTCCATTTCTTCATTGTTTGAACTAGGATCGACAGTTTCGTTAGCCAAGTCTCTGCTGAAGTCTGCGTCTGTGGCTTCATTATAACTTACGCAGTACTTCCAATCATCATTAGAGGAGTTATAAATGCCCTGGAGCTTCAGTTCAACGTCCAACCAGTGTTTGTACTTCAACTTCGACTTCAAGTCCAAGTCGTAGATATTACATGAAACGACGAACTTGCCGTCTTCTAGTACAATCAAGTTGTTGACGTTGTTCTGTGAATTGTGAACGTTATTGTTGGGGTTGTATTTTTCAAACTTAATAAAGAGCCCAACATCTCGTAAAGTCATCACCAAAGAGAGGTTCAGCAGCACATCCAGCGGCGAAGAGAGGTTCTTGATGAGGTCGTTTTTGGAATTAATTCTTTGGTACTGTTTCAATTTTTGAAACACATTTTCCGGATTATTGAGAAAGTTGCGGAACAACTTCTTTAAAGGGATTTTGTTGGAATTCTCGATATTCTCGAGAATATTGGGAGCAATTGGTTTGAACAAATCGTCCAAGCCAGTGTCGATAGTTCGTTTGTACAAGAAATCTAATGGACAGTAGTGTCTCGGGTATTGCCGAAGCTGGTTATACAGGCATGTTCGGCAGTAGTTGGACGAAACGTTGTCATAGAGCCATTTGGGTTTTATTTCGAAGATCACAGAGTCGATCTTGTTTGTATCTGAATTCGTGCTGATATTTGTTGTACTTGAATTTGAATCGTAGTACAAAGTGCAATTTTTCAGTAGGACCTGTTTCTCATAGTCTCCGTCAAGTATGTTCGGAATAAGCAAGCCATATCTTTCTTTTAGCATCAACTGGTTTCCTTTGGAGTCCAATTGGTTGACAAAGTCTGTGGTTAGCACTATAAGCTGAATGTCAATGATCTGCTGTGGAAATAGGTGCTTGCATTTGAGCTCGATGAAGTCGTAGAGCTCGCAGGTGGAAATGTACTGGTCTTCCTGTTTGAGAAGTCTTACTCTAAGTAGTTTGTGTCTCAAGTAGTCGTTGGGCCCGTTGTATTTGAAGAGGATGTTGGCTGCGCCCTTCGCGAAGTACGACCAATCGTCTGGGCTGGTTATCTTGGAGATTTCCATGGTCTGGGCATGTGCTGTTTTAGTATGGGGAAGTCTGGTGAGAGCTGCAGGGTCGGGTGAAAAATTACTACGGCTAATAACCAAGACCGATGGATGATGACAAGCGAAAAAAATAGAAGTGGAAGCGGCAACAAACAGAACCCTAGAAAGAAGCAATACCAATATAATATTATTATTATTACCACTACAAAGAAGCACGACTGGATCAAATAAGTGACAGCATCAAAATTGAAAACCAGTAGGAGAAAAGAGGAAGAGATCTGTGGTCCGGCATTAAAAGGGTCTATTACTGGAACACTCGATCTAGACTTCCGACGACTAAAACAATGGCAGGCGCTCCAGAAAGACAAACCTATACAAAAGCATTTATCTGCTATATAAGTGGCTGGCATGGAACAAGAGCCTAACAAAAAGTGATGGGTTGCCAGGTAGAGCCAGTATTCCAAGAGTTAGGCGAGCTGGCGATGAACCAGACATGCCCATGGAACCTTCTCTACAGATAAGGCGCGCTTCTGTGGCATGGAATGAGATTGTAAACCAGTCTGGAAGTGCCTAAATTGGCCCGCTACACAATGCCGTGGGAACATAGTTAAGCCATCTAAAAATAGTTGCGTCCACCATATAGATAGTGGCCATGGATAAGAGCGTTCTTTTAGTGTAAAACTGCTTCGCCAAAAGCTGGGACGAACAAGTATAATGAGCTGTTGGCTTCTGGAAGAGCCATAGTGAAGCTTCCCATTTTTCACTCAGCCCTGGCTTGTAAATCACAGAAAAACCAGTGAAAAATCAAGTATTCTCTCTTTGAGACCCTGCCAATATTTCAACGCAGTTCAATTTCATTTACATTTTCTACTCGAATTCTATTTCTACCTAATCTCTACTTTAGTCAACCTAACAACGTTCCCAACTTTTCAATGAAATTCGAGTTCATTCGACTCGTGTGTAGAAATTCTTTTAATGCCAAATCTTTCTTGTAAACTGGGCCAGATGCATCAAACCGACTCAGGTACAATCGCTGCGTCGATCTCTTTCCTTAGGGAGACGCTAGACACCCTCGGTATTCAATGCTGGAGAACATTCCACGACTTGACAACGAACGATTCCCAGTCCAAACCACTGTCCTGCACTGTTTTAGACATACATCCTGTGAAATTTGCTGGTACAGTAATGTAGTTAGCCAAATGCCTTATGCCTTATGCCATATGCCATACTTTCTAGTCTGCTAAACTTAAATGAATACCCGAAATCAATTCATGTTGCCAGTCCGGTGAATTGCCTCGATTTCTCGCTTAGTGAATATACGACCGTACTTATCCGTATTGGTGTTGATTAGAATCTTGGCTGGTCCCGTGATGCGGAAGAATATAGGATCTCTCTTTATGATGTTACCAACAAGCAACAATTTGACGTATTCATATGCTATGTAAACGTATCTGCTTATAGGCTTCAATGATGTCTTGACTGAGCTCCAGTTCGACCGTATGCTGGAAATATCAAATACGTTTGTAATGCTATTTTGTAGTGACTTTAATTTCTTTTCGATGCTAACAACGACTCCACCGACGAGACCCACTCTAGGTAAATTGAACTTGACTGGTGTTGTGTTTTTGTTTTCGTCTTTTGATGTTCCGTATCTTTTGAACAATGTTAAAGATTTTCCTTTAGTCATAATCTTTGTCCTTGGTTTTCTTGTAGTAGCAATCAACGTATTTGGATCTACAAATACTTCTTCGCCAGCATTGACATTGACATTGAACAATTGGTTGTCTCCATTGATTACAATAACACCTTTTCCAGCAGTCTTGAAACTGGACAATTGCTTGTACAAATCCACAGGTGAGAGTTTGAAGTTGAACCCAGTCCAAGCGATGATGTTGTCATAGTCCATGATCAACCATTCGTCACTTGACTTATCTACTTCTAAAACGGTATAGCTTTTGTTGTTTCCGTTGATTACAAGAGATACTGGTTCGTTGGATAACAACTCCTGATAGTCTGCTGTGTCTGTCAACCATTTTTCGGTACTGGTAATCTGGTTAGGGTCTCCATCAATGGCCACCATGAACCCATGTCTGATACACAATCTAGAAGACTGTGGAAGCGAGATGTTGAGAAGCTTACTAGGATTACCTATGGCGTTGAACTTGGGCAACTCAACAAACGGCCCATTTCCTGTAAACAGAGGCTTTTCTGCCAATACGACTTGGTCTGTGCCAACTGTATTGTAGGTACGAGATTGAACTGAAAAATTCCGGAAGCTACTGTATGAAATTGAAGATACACTCTTCGTTGGAAATGCTGAAATTCTCAATGAAACTCCTGATAGTCTCATCTTGTCCTTGTCATTAATACACGTGTATCTGACTTCAAATTGAAGTTATATCCTTTCGGGATCTATTAGTGAACAATCTACAATTGACAATAACAGATTTATCGAATTCGCATTTATGAAATCGAACAACGAAAAAATATATTCATTTGGTTGGACAGATTTTTCGCACCCAAATATACTTAAATAGTAAATACTGAACTGGGAAACTCAAATAGATTAATATTTGATAGATATAGTATATATGTGGTGTGTTGTCAAAGTCTTCTGTACAAGTAATTTATCACTTTCTTCCAGCCTTTCGCAACCAATTTGTAACTACTAGAATTAAATATACATATATGTCAGACTATATCTATATATTATCCTATTTGCATCTACACGTAAGACTTCAAGAACTCATCAGTAGAAACTATACCTTCGTAGTAATCGTCGTTCAACAACGTCTTGTCTTCTTCGTTTATGATCTTGGCCAAAGCTACGAACATGTTCCAGAACTCTACACCACTGTCAATGTCGCCTAATAGTTGGTTAGCCGAAAACGAGTTCACTCCATTAACGTTGATGTTAAACGAAGGCGTATTAATCTGGTAGACGTGGTTCAATAAGTGGTCTTTGGTGTTTTTGACAATATCCTCCTTAACTGTAGCACCAGCCTTGGTTTGTCTAGCAGCGTATTCAAAGTAGATTTCAGCGACTACTCCAAGTAACGTGTTGTTGACATCCTTATAAAATGGTAATTGGTCTACAAGCTTGTACCAGTCATTCTTGGCATCGTAGTTGGTCTTTAGATTGTTGTTTTCCTGATGAACAATGAAATCAACCAATAAGCACTCGATGGTGTTGATCAAATTATTACAAATAAACTTGATGTGTGATCTGAAGTTTAACAAGTTTCTCGAAATAGGTCCCTGATAGTTGATAGGAGCCACGTTCAACTTGTGGAGAGAGAAAATTCGTGAGATTAAGGTGATATGCTTCTGCTCATCGCTCGATAACTCGATGTTGCCCCCGGACTTTGAATTGTAGTCCTTAAAGAATTTCGGAACATTGGAGAATTCTCGGTTTGGCTCTCTCAAATTCAAAGTCTTGGAGTTGATAAGCAAAACGACCAAGAACAAGTGTTGCATATCTGTTTCAGACGTATTCTTGCCATGCTGCTCTACAAATTTCTTCAATATTCTGCCAATAGTGCTTAGATCTCTGGTCTTGTTGTCAACGATATTGAATAAGTACAATGTTCTCAAAAGAACAGTAGATACGATATCATCTCTCGTCTTTACTTCCTTGGTTGTAGTATATTTGCCTTCGCCCTTTTCACTTAACTTCTTGAAGAAATCGACAAACTTAAAGGTTTCGGACAGGGAGTCGTTCTGGATGAATAGCTTGTCCACTCTCTTGAATATAGGTGGCGTGATTCTGTTATTCAACTCTATAACCTCATCTTTATACCAATATTTGACTCTTATTTTCTTGACTTGGTAGTATCTAGCCAATAGCTGGGTAATCAAGTTTATTTGGTGGTCCAAGTTGTCGTTGTAGAACGAGGATGTTATCAACTTCTTGTAACTGTCGCTCAATCCGCTTTCCAAGCTGGGTCTGATGTCTAGTTGACCCTTGGTAATCGATTGCAATAGCTCAATTGGTAGCAAACCTATCGACTGGTAGAAATATAACTCCGGTGGTAATCTCTGTGACACGATCTCATGGATGTCCGTTGGAACCTTTACAGTCTTGTGAGTTTCGGAAGGTTCTTTTTTATCTGCAGCTGCGACACCATCACTCAATTCCTCTTCTTCGTCATCGCTGAATACAAACTCGGAATTGTCTTCCAAACCAAGTTTGGCCATTTCCACGCTATACAACTCTACGTAGCCTGCCTTGTTGAGAATAGGCAAGAATCTAATGGCTGCATGGCCCTTATAGTACAAATCTAACAACTTAGGATCGTTGAGATTGGCTATGTAGCCATGTAAGTCAGATGTGTTTCCACCGTTGAACGAGTTATACTGGTAGATTATATCTAAGCCTAACTTGAAGTAGCTCAATTGAGGATATGGCTGAACAGGGTTTGGTTTAGGCAAAGGAGGAAAGTTGGAAAATGTAGTAGGCTGAATGTTACAACCTACCATCAAGCTCAAGTCTAGAAACTGTCTTTCCGTGAGATTCAACTCGCTGAGTACTTTGTGTTTGTCGATGAATCTGAAATCTTTGGACTGGAACTCCATTCCCAAGATGAACTTGTCTATTTTGGTCAAGAGCAAGTCTGTGGAGCCGTAGATGGAGTCTATGACTTGGTTCTGGTACAAGTACGACAATTGGAACGAAGCATCGTATGGAGCTATCATATAATCGATGCCGATCTCAATGAAATATTTGATGAGATCGTTGACGATGGGTCTCAACAACAAGGGGTCTGTGAAGAGTCTGAACGACTCGATGTTGTTGAATGAATAAGGCTGCTTGCTACCAATCTTGGTCCATGTCGCTTCGAGGTGTTGTTCCTGAGGAGACAATTCATTCGTTTTGTAGTCTGCGGTTTGCAACTGGATGTGTAACCCTGATATCACAAAAATGGGTTTGATGTTGAATTCTTGGAAAACCTGCAAATCTGACTGAATATAGTCTTTGAGAGAAGAAGGAACTCCACCGATTCCAGCCAAAAACTGCTCTTTTTTGAACGTGTACACGCGGCTTAAGTAGTGCTCGACGTCAATGCCGATAGTGGCATTTTGAAGAATCTCAATCGAGCTGGAATTGGCCAACTTTCTCTCGAAAAGATACGACTCAAGTGACTTTATTGGCATAGTTACAGAATAAATCAATTGGTTAGTAGGAAGTCAATTATTGTGACAAGGAAATCAAACAAGGGTCAACTGAAGGTCTTTTCTTCTTTTGCGGTCTATTTGGGACTTTTATCGAGAAATTCAGGCTATGTTCTCTGGATTATTCTTGGTGAATAAAAAGGTGGATCTGCATGAAATTTTGAATTTTCTGTTATTGATAATTACTAAATCTATCTTTCACAGTTCCAGAGATTGTAGATTATTATTGAATTGAATAATATGATCTTGAACTTATTGATTTTTATCTTGTTCTCGTTCTCGTTGTGAAGCCTTCTTTTTCAATTTGTGAATCTGAATATTGTTGATGTTTTATGTTCGTGTCCGGTTTTTATGTCACGTGCAGTTAGCCGTAATGAGAAGGTATAAGCCGAGAATTATCAGATAAAATGTCGCACGACATGCTAGAAGCCTTAGCCAGGTTCCCCTATTCTCTCCACTAAACAAAGGAGTTCTGACATGATAACTTGGTCCGAATATTATGCATATACTTCATATATATGAACTTCAAATTTGTAGCTCTGAAGAACTAAATTTAATTTGTGGTCAAAGGCTCATTTCAAAATTTGTTAAAAAACAATTCGGACGACATTTTGCAGCTGTTTAATAGGATTCACCAATAATAATAGCCAGTATTCTGGTGACTTTTGTACTTTTGACTTTCTTCATTTACTTTCATTTTCCGAAGGGATTCCTCTCTCGACTATATAGATTTATATAACTTTTGGGTTTATCTATCCTTAGCTTTACAACAACTTACTATTAATACATTTAAATATATACACAGTTGGACTCATCAATAAATGCTGACTCCATAAATTCATACGGATGCTATCTAATTCATTCTTCCCCAAATAAGTTGTTTAAGGCGCCACTTTCTGTAAATGGATCGTTCATAACGTCTACACCGTTTGTCTTTTTCTTCCTGGAAATAGAGGCTGCTTCAAGTTGTTTCTTACGTTTGTCCATGTCGTCAAAGTCGTCAGCAACTTCCTTGGCTATTCTGACCAACTCAAGCAAAGCAGCTCTCTGGTGCTTCAACGACTTGGAGCTGACCAACAACGACTCAAAGTTGCTCACGTGATGTGTGGTGATGTTGGGCAAGTATTGGATCATGACCCTAGCTGGATAGTCGTTTTTGGATCTCAAAGTACAATACAATGAAGTCAAAGCTATAGCGGCTTCTCCATGGGTTTCTACAAAGTAGTCATCCATCAATACATGCAAGAGTGCCTTCATCAAGTGGTCACACAAAAATTTGTCTACTTCATCGTCTCGCAAGAGAATATCCAGTAACACATTTCTGACAACCAAGATGGTGTTGAATGAACACTTGGTGTCTTTGAACATGATTATATGACAACAGATCTGTAGGAACGGAGCCATCACTTCCTTATTCTCAATAATGAGTCTACGACAAGCAAATTGTGTGTCGGTAGTGGTTTTGGAATTGTACTGACTCACAACATCCATCAAGAAACGAACCACGGTAGCTGTCAATTGCCTCAACATATGTTCTTCCATCATCTCTTCGGATAACGTTTCGTCGTCTTCATTCCCTTGCAACTTTAACCCGTTCTGGTAAACCTTTTCCCATCTACTGACAATTAACTTATCAATATCGATAAATGCCTTGGGAAGCAATTCAGCCATGAAAACATCAACATACTTGACTGGACAAAACTTGATCACACTCCTCAAACAACTGTTGATCATATGCTTCCAACTATGTAAAGTGATACCCACTGTATCGCCAGCCACTGCTTTCCATATCATGGTTGCGATATTAGGAATTTCGTAAAGGGTATCTTCCAACTGCGATAAAGACCCAATTGTCAAGAACGCATACTCTCTGGTATATCTAATTAAATGGCCCACAGAGTCGGCAAAGTCTCTTAACGTCAACGCTGCTTTCACATTCTCTTCTATAAAAGTCTCCTTGGACTGAATCGAAACACCCTGTTGCCAGAATCTTTCCATGCAACTGTATCTGACGAAAGCTTGTACCGCATCGGGTAATTCTTTCCAGTTATCTGGATTATGGTAAGCTTGGATCTGAGTCAAGAGTTGTAGAATGTGCGGAATGATAGGCTGAACGCGCGGTTTCCACAACTTTAATAAGTTCAAGTACTCGGTGGAATCGTGGCCCAACTTTTCAATACTGTACTGGATGAAGATTCTTGTTGCTCTGATGGGGAAAATAGAAGACCAATGGTCTTTCAATTTATTCTTCAATAGCCTTCCTTCTTCATCCATCTTCGCCTCTAAAAGGTTTGTCGTAGCAGTGATGCCTCTGCTTTGGAAATATGATGCTATTTCTACTATACCCATTCTTTCCATAAACCAATGTAAGTCCATAAGACCTTTTTCCGTTTCTGGCGCTGACCAGGCTGCCAATTCTGGGTCCACAATCTTGGCAAAGAGTTCGTCTTTATCTGTAATAGAAGATCTTGAAGCTATAACCAACAAAAACGACTTGAAAGCAACATTTTCGTGGTCGGTGACCTTCTTGGAAGACAAAATGTTCGCAACCACATTCTCCAAGTCGTTAAAGATTTTCTTCAAGGATTCAGGCATTATATATGCCAATCTGTTCAATTCTGTGCCACAACTTGTTCTCAAGTCTCTGATCAACTCCTTTTCGTCGTCAGATATATTTGGTGGATACTCAAACGTTGCTGTTGTGAGAATTCTCTCCAATACTTGAAACATCAAAGGGCTCACATCCTTTAGAAGTGGAGCAAATTGAACCAAGGTTTGGACCTGTTTTCTAATTAATAGAGGACAGGCAATGTTCATGGCCAAAAGCCTTTCACCTAAACTTTCTACAAGTTTGTTCAAACGGTCATTGACAACTTCAAAGTCGTCGCCATTGTACCAGATTCTCCATCTGGAAATGCCCCTTATGCAATTTTCGATGATGTTGAACTGAGACGTGCCGTAGTTCAATGCTTCTGACTTCTCGTCGAGCTTGTACTGGGTTATGCATTGGCTACCCAATTCTGAGCTGAAGAACGCCTGGAGTCTGTTTTCCAACCATTGCAATCCTTCTTCGGGTTTTTTACAGATGGTAATTCTGACGATATCCTCGTTAAACTTCTTATAGTTCTGAAGGAACGAGTTGGCGTCCGGAGTTGAATCAAAATCTACCTCCAAGAACTTCTTGGAGACGTTGCTGTCATCGTAGGTATAGTTTATCGTTCTATTTGCTGCGATTTCCAATAAATCCAAGAGGCTATTGACTATGGGATCTTTGGAGCTCAATTCGTCAAATCGCAAGATTGTAACCCACATCTGTAATGACAAACCACTGATGATTAAACTAGGGTGGTTTGTCGTCGCTAAAACGAGTCTCAAGTAGTTGTCGACATCAGCCGTTTCCCAAGAGACCTTGTTCTTGGATGATATGTTGAGGTACTCGCTGAGGGAAACTATCATTTCTACTGTCTTTTTCAAGAGCGAATACACCTGCTCGTCTACATCATCTGGGTCTATTTCTAAGGACTGGTAGAACTGCATCAACTTCGACACTCCTTCGGTGGTGAAGATGGAACCGATGAAGAAATCAAAGTCGTCGCTGCTGCTGTAGCTTCTCGTGAACAATATGTGCAAGCAGTCTACAGCCAAGGTTTTCAACTTGACGTCAGGGATTGTTAAGATGTTTATGAGTGTTTGCATAATGTTTTCTGACCGCAAAACCGCTGGCTGGACCCAATGCAAACACGTCTTGAACGTAGCAAGAATTTTGGGAACAAAAGCTTGACAGGTGCTACTCTTGAAGTCATTGCTGGAGAGAATCTCAATGAGAAACTGGCTCCAAACTACAAACCAACCGTTGGGCAAGGCTTTACATATCGATACATTGGGGTTGTGTTCGTAGATGGCATCAAGAATAGACGACGGTGTGACAATCAATACACTCAATTGGTTGAGAATAATAGTTCTTTTAGAAGCAATGGGATCGTCAAGAAGATAAATGTCTTCAAAAAGCGTGCGAATGATGATGAGAGATAGTTCACGACACGTGAATCCCAGGCTCCACAACTTCCAGAGATCAGCATCCATGCTGGCCCAGCCATCGGAAGCTTCTTGTTCTGAGACTTGCGGTTTGAGATCTGAATTGCTATTATTGCTATTACTATTATGGTTATCGTTATGATTGTGGTTTTCGGGAGGATGCGAGTTTTCAATGTTATCCTTATTGTAGCCCTTGATCAAATAACATCCCCAGATACGTTTGGCTATGGATACCCAGAGAAAAGCAATCTTCTCCTTGAGATAATGCGGATCGTCTTGTTGGATTTTATTGCTCAAATCTACCACCCAGTTGCGGATAGCCAATGTCTTGGTGGTGTCAAAGAGATGATACTTGCTTTTGATGGAGTTCTGGAGAAGCGACAATCCAAAGTGACGCACGATGTAATTCTTACCGTTGTTCTCTGGTAGCGCCAACTGGTAACCCCAGTATGGCAGCTCATCGTTGGATTTGATGGACTCTAAGAAGTCCTGGGCCTCACGGCGCTGAGCGTTGCTAGACTTGGGCTCATATACTACGCCGAGTGCAGCTACTATTTGGGATACACCTCCGCTGTCCATTGTCATCTGTGATTGAATCAAAAGAATGTGAATGTTAGTTGTAGTTCAACCTGACAAATGTAAATGGTTGTATGGTGCTATGACGATTTATGATATTATGATATCAATCTATGATGATTATTTGACAGTTAGAAATACCAATATGATGCGACTTTGGTGACGATACTGCCGATTGGTTTGTTATTATGGTGTTGATTTTAGTGTATTCTATATTCTGGTACGTTTACTAATCTGGTGAATAATTGCACTAAGTATTACTCTGCACTAGTAGTGAATAAGAAGCGTGAAAAATTTACTATTCAACACAATTATTGTCCAGTAATGTACACTGTTAGTCTGTCTGAGCCTTTGCTGTAATAGTATACCACTACACTTATGTTTACAAGCCAATTTAGTGATACGAGAATGGCACAATGGGGTAGAGGCTTCTGGCGAATCGGAAAGCCTTTCTCAAGCTTTTGTATGGGAGGAAAAACAGAAAAAATGTCTCAAACAACGGCAGCTGCGCGGAACGGCGTGTTTTCGAGGGGATATCTTGCACGTGACGGGATTCCTGGCAGAACTTGCGGAATATAGACGCTAAAACAGTCAAACTGACGGAAACGACGGCCACTGGCTATATGGCTGGAGAAAGTCGGTGTTTATCAGGTTGGTTTTAGCCCGAACTCGTTTGGAAAAAAGAGACAGGCGGAAACACGTGTGTGTGCAGGATTGCTACCTATGAGTGACGGTTCTGTGTGCAGGTCCGATTATATGAAGCAGCAGACCAGATTGGAGATGGTGGCAGGGATGGGAAGCCCAAAGGCATATGAAATATGTGTTATATACAATAGACTCTGTATATATTTATAGAATGTGTACTTAAAACTTGTATGATTATGGTTTTGTACTATTTGGCGTTTTTTTGTCGTTTCCTTATCTTCAGAAGGATCTCGTGCTCCATAGCCCCTAATCTCATGGTGATGGAGCATGTGCACATCTCTAACTGCTCTAATATGACATAGTGGTGAGTGTAGAGCGAATTAGCATCCTGAAGTTATGGTGGCTGTATATATAAGCTCAATATTGAAATATAGCAACATCTGATAGTACGAGACGCTACAATTTCTACTGTTCAATATATGCTTTTCATTACGATATGCTATGCTATTACAAATAGAACTTTCTCTTGTCACGTTCCATGTCCGGTCTATGTTCCCAGACGGTCTCTCCACGGATCCCCTTCTGCATTCTTCTCAACTTGAGTGTGAACTGTGGCCCCAACTCTTGTAGCCCTACCTTCTCTTCATTACGGAAAATGTATCTGTGTCGTCTGAAGAAAATATAATCTCTTTGGTTATGCAAAGTCACCACCTGTCTGGCTACGATTTCTGGACTGTGGGGGAACATTGTCTGGAACATTCTGCCGACAGTCTTACCCATTCTGGTGTTGAAGTTGTTCAACACCAACTCAGGTATATGCTCAGATGCCCTACCGTGACCCTTGATCTGTTTTCCTTCTACAATGGAAGTTATGGAAAAATAGAATGTAGGACCCTCAGGTAAATGAATCATGGTGATCCCCGTTACCTTCTTCTTGTCTTCGTTGATAACGAGCAAGTCCGTGTATTCTCTGCTGGCAGCATGCTTGGCAATTTCCTTCATCGAATACTCCTTCTTTCTTTTGATAAAGGTGACGTTGGGCAAGAAATCCATAACCATATCAGCGAACTCGTATGCTGGCTTCTTGGCTTCTTCACTAGTAGTGAGCAAAATCTTAGGCTCTATTCCAGAGTTGAAGTACTGCTGGAACTCGTCTTCACCTTCAACCTCAGCAGCTATGGTTTCGTCAAATACACGTTTACTGTCTATGGTTTCTGGGACATTATTCTTGATTCTTTCTTCCTTTAATTCTGGATTCAATCTCTCCTCTTTGGCTCTTTCAGCTCTCAACTTGTGACGCTGTTTGTTCTTCTCATGTTTGATCTCGCCAAAGATCTTCTGTCTTCTGTGCTTATTCTTGATATTCTTCAAGGCTTCACTGGTACTCTGTGCCATTTTCGCCCACAAATCTGATGTTAAGCAATATTTATCTACTGAACCTCTCTAAACTAAAAATTTCAATGTTACGATGAGCTTCTCAGAATTTTCTGTGTGCAGGTCTGAAAGATAAATATGTTTTCTACCCCATTTGCATTTGCCTGGAGCGAACCCACTCTTTATATATTCATACTTTTTCATCTCAATCTATGGAGATTCTAGGCAAAAATGTCGCTGAATGGGGTATAGCGATCAAACAGAAACAATGGTTCATTCCAGACACCTTGTCAGTGGGATTGTCCAATCACTTGATAGATCTCTTGAATAAAGTGCTACCCGAAAACCTATACCAACCTAGACTCGAAATAGACGATGGCATGTTAGGTGTCATGTATGGGAATGGATTCCATTTTCTCTACAATAACCAGGCAAATAACAACTTGGGTTCGGACGGGTATGACAATTATCAGGCTCCAACTTCTCAAGGTAATCAATTGTATTCTAGACGGTTGTGGGTTAAAGGCTCAATCAATTTTGGTGCGAATATAGTAAGAGCATCGGATCAGCTCAATTGTATAGAAAAAATCGACTCCGTTCGAAGATTGGGATTGTCAACGTTTGTTAATATCAATAGAGATGTGACTACGTCCACAAACGCCTCTGTGTTGAAGGAAGCAAGGACATTACTCTACACCAATGAACCTTACGAATTTAAACCCATGCGACATAGCTTCCCAAATTTCACGTTCACCCAAGAAGTGAAACTCACTTCTTCTGATTTGCTCAAGTATAGTATGTTGACTTATAACATGCACAAAATCCACATTGACAAGGAGCATTGTGAAACAGTAGAAAATCTTCCCAATGTCATTGTCCATGGGCCATTCATGGTTACATTGCTTTTGTACTGGTTTCGGAAGCTTTATCCTGAGGCTTCTATAGAGCTGATAAATTACAAGAATTTAGAACCCTGTTTTGTGGACGAACTGTTCACCTTGGCTAGTGTACAGAAAAGTGAATATGAACACAATGTGTCCATTGTCAATGTCCAATTGGGCAAGAAGTACTTCGACGGAGTAATAAAATTCAGGCAGATGTGAACAAATCCAGGAACTATTGGATAGATGGTAGTT
This sequence comes from Scheffersomyces stipitis CBS 6054, assembly GCF_000209165.1. Classification (NCBI taxonomy): domain Eukaryota; kingdom Fungi; phylum Ascomycota; class Pichiomycetes; order Serinales; family Debaryomycetaceae; genus Scheffersomyces; species Scheffersomyces stipitis. The sequence continues at coordinate 815,958 of NC_009044.1, forward strand.
TAGAAAAATAGAGGATTCTTATAGATTTTCTGTAATTTTAATATCTAATGTGTAGAATTTATATAAAAGGACTTATTAATTTCTTATTCTCTAAGTTCCGCTTCAAGCATTTCTAAGCATCTGTTCAATCCATAATCCTTGTAGATTTCGACATAATCGGAATTGTTGATCTCAACTGTATTGCCATTCCCGGAGATAATTTCACCATTTCCAACAGCTAGCGCAATGTTCTTTTCCCAAAGTGAAACATCGGGCAATTTTGAATTTGGTTCTTCACCCATTATCAAATTAATAATGTTATCAGCAGCTATTGGTCCCATATGGAGAGCCCAGCCAGCAGATTTGATGACATCCAAGTCTACCAAATCTCCAGTAGCAAATACATTAGGTAAAACAATGTCGGTATCTGCTACTTGTAAATATTCATTAACGGCGAGATCCTTTTTGGCTGTCAAGAATGAACAAATTTCTTCTGAAAGAAAATCGATATTATTCTTATGTGATGTACACCAATAATTCAAATCAGATTCTATAAATTCACCATCTGTAGTTTGTAAATTTCCATTTCCGAACTCTCGGTCAATTCTCGAGTTCAAAAGTAAATTCACGCCAGCATCCTCTAAACCTTTTTTAACTTTGTCCTGAAATTCTTCTGAAAGAGGTTCAGGTGGGAAAGACGGATGAGGATGGATTAAATTGACGCTCTTCTCAGGGAATTCGGCCTTGATTTCTCCAGCCAACTCAATTCCAACTGCACCAGCCCCGATAATGGAAATTGTGTTGCTTTCAGAAATCTTCTTATGGGTATCATTCATTTCTTTCATGAAGTATTCAATATTGAAGGCATTCGGAGTAGAGGGCCATTGACGCAGCCTTCCACTGGCCAAAATTACATAGTCAAAGTCGATTTTCGACTTTTCTTTACCCCCTGTCAAGGTAAAAGTGGCAGACTTCTCGTCCAAATAATTAATTTTACCGTGGATGAAGTCCAATTCAAAAGGCTGTGGTTTAGTTCTTTCCTCTTGCAATTGCTGTTGCATCTTTTTGTCGATTGAGTATACTTTGTCAAATTGGAGATATGGAAACCTCTCAAAGGTAATGTACTGGTTCCGAGCAAATTCAGGATTAACAATACATTTTGGTATTCCAAGAATGTTCAAAAACCCTGCCCTGGGTTCAACCAAAGTTAAAGAAATCTTTTTATCATTGCTATCACTGAAATTAGAATCAAGTCTCTTCCGAAATTGGTTAATGGCTGCTAATCCTGCATAAGCTCCTCCAACGATAAGGATATTCGTCTTCAAAGTTAAGGCAGTGATTTCTGAGATGGGGGTCATTGTTAGTGCTTCTGTTGTCATTAGCTCGATTGTGAGATTACCACAAGGTTGAATATCTTTGGGGATCCACTAGGCTTTTGTATAGAATGTTTGAATCAACTTTGTGCTAGTTTAGTAACATATGGTTCTCGGTCCGAGTATCCGGGTTTCTGCAATTTTTGCAACTCCACAACAGCCATAGCTTAGCTCAAGGGATGAGTTTTTTAAACTTATCTGATCGGATCTACTTCGGAATAGGTCATTGATAACGGTATTCGTTTACTTATAGTGCCAAAAAAATTCATTGAATTCAAAAACGGATCGGAGTCGAAATCGGACATGTATTTATATGGTCTATAAATGAAAGCCGAAGCTGTCGGACTTATAGTCCGAGTGTAGCCCGTACTTTCCCTATGCAATAATCCTTGTACTCTACAACATAGTTCTCGTGATTGAGTGTCACTTCCCCACTCAATTCACTGACAATCTCTTCGTTTCCAGCAATTATCACCATTCCACGAGGCATCTTGGTTAAATCGGGAAATGGCTCTATTAATTTGTGGTCAAAAATCATGCTGGTGATATTGTTGGCAGCTTGCCTACCCATGTACATTGCCCATCCTGCTGACTTGATGATGGGCAAATTGACCAAGTCTCCAAGAACGAAAAAATTGGGGTGCAATCTTTCACCTTTGGCCATCTGAAGAAATTGATTGACATGTATATCGTTTTTCTCGGTCACAAATAATTCTCTAATCTCGCTAGAGAGTATAGAGGTGTTATTCTTATGCGATGTGCACCATAAATTGAGCTCGGATTTAATAGTTTCGTTTGTAGTCGTAATTAAATCGCCGTTGGATTTTTCTTCGGCTATTCTGGTGTTGGTAATTATATTAATATTGGCTCTCTTTAAGGAGTCTCTGATGGCATCTTGAAATTCGCTGCTTAAAGGTTCTGGAGGAAAAGACGCATGGGGATGTATTAAGTTGACTGTCTTGTCTGGGAAGTGATTTTTGATGTCCCCAGCAATTTCTATGCCTACAGCTCCAGCACCTATGACAGAAATAATTTCATGCTTTTCAATGTTATCATGCGCTCTTTGCATTTCTTCCATAAAATGATCAAAAGTGTAGCCTTCTGGTGTTGTGGGCCAGCTTCTGTCTCTGCCAGTAGCTAATACTACGTAGTCAAAGTCAATGAGTCCCTTTTCGCTATCAGGATCGTTGTTGAGCATATATTGTGCCTTGTGGTCATCCAAATACGTCACAGTGCCATGGACATATTTCAACTCGAAGCCTACATGTGTGACACTGTTACTTTCTTTGGAATCGTTCAATGTCTGCAATATCTTCTGGTCCCTGGATATCACTTCGTCAAATTGTAAATCGTTCAACTCTTGGAATTGAATGTACTGGGACTTGGCGAAATTGGGATCCACTATGGCTCGAGGCATCCCGAGCACATTCAACAAACCGGCCCGAGGCTCAACCAAAGTTATGGAGATCTTTTGCGATAGACTTTGGAACCAGGAAGTGTACTCTGAGTTTTTTGCCCGTTCTGCTAAATGGATCTGGAAGCTTTTCACCGCTGCCAAGCCGGCATAGGCACCACCCACTACGAGAATGGAGGTTTTGAACGAGGGCACGGAACTTTGGTAATTGGCTGTGACAGACATGTCTGAACTTGTGGAGTTATTAGAAGTGTCTAAAAGCGAGTGGATCAGAGAAGAAGACATTTTTAGAAAATTGGTTGAAATTCGTATTGGTGAAAAAATCACAATTTAAATAACTGGTGTTATATTCAGACCAAGAAAAATGCAGACAAGGATTGGGGGAGCAATTAGATTCTTGTTTCCACGATGGGACCTGGTTACGGCTCCGTGGTTGGGTAGATTGGAAACCCAGAAAAGTAGGTCGAGATCGCTGGGCAGACAAAGAAACAAATTGTCTGTTCCTAGAAATTGATCGGAGCTGGTGAAAAAAAAATAATTCAGCGAATCTTCTTTTTGAGATGGTGGCTCTTGTCCGCTATTGGCTCCTTATCTTTTTGATCAACGAGCAAATGCATGGCGGAAAATTGCCCCTGGAAAATGCCCGGATTAGTGAAGAAAATAGGCTCTCTACCGGGAGTGGAGCTCGTATACATTTTTCTGGCCCTGTGACTAAAGCCGTTGGGTCCCATCTTGAATCTCGTTGCCGTCCTTGGAGGGTTTTCGGTAATCCGCAGCCACAAACACCTCAAAATTTATCAAATGCATCTCAACAAAATAACCGTAAGTGCTTCCTAATTGGGAAGAGACTTGCATAGCGGTAGGATCTTCAGTATTCCCTCCTTCGAGTAGGTTATCATATACGGTTGTTAATATACAAGTGAGCCATATGTGTTAAAAGTTCCTTACCTTTCTGAACTTCAGGGAGGGGCTGCCGGGGCTTGGAAAACTCACGGCATTTTGATTCTCATTGATTACTGAGTTTCATGTCAGGTAAAAAGTTCATGGTTGATTCTCTACCAATCTACAAAATGTGAATAGGATTCAATTTTGCAATTCTATTCTTTAAATACAATTGTACTAGTTGAAACCAGTTCTGTTGCCATAAATTCCTTGACTGTTGTTCAGTTCCGTAATTCTAAGCTCTACATTATTTGTAATGGTTTCTATTTTCTACTCAGTAATGCATTTGATCCCAAATAAATTCTATCTATGTAGATACATTAATTCTGTTCTCTAAAACGTATTAAATTTTTGTTTCTTTCGGATCTAAAGATAATTCATTCTCCATAGTTCTTTACACCACCTACATTTCTTCTGTATTAATGCAATGTTCCAGAACAAGAAATATGTGAAATTAGATATGACAGTATGTTAAAATGTTAAAGGTAATCATCTACAAAAAACGACTATTGAAGTTACTTTTCCAAGAACTTGAAAAGGAAAGTGGTGAAAGTTGACAAGAAAATAAAGGCACAGATCATATTTGGTCCAAACTTGTCACCATATTGAGCTGCTCTCTTTTCTCTGATCATAATCACTCTCCAGATGTACTTGTAGATGGCGTAGAAAATTGTGAACAACGAGGTGATGAAGAAACTGATGGAGGCGGTCAATGAAGAGTTGGACCCGTAGTTCAACAAGTACATGGCTGTACCTCCCAAAAGCATACCAATCGACAACCAACTCAAGAAAGTTCTCTCATTGGCAAAGTACACCTTTGGCTCAATTCTGATGGGCACACAGATCGTCTTACCCTTTGGTAACTTGTCCTTGAAAGTTTCGTTCAAGTCGAAGTTGGTACCGGGCTTGACGGTGAAGGTACGGTCATCGTTAAAGTAATGCAAGAATTGGCCATACAAGTGGTACAAGAACGTGGTGATAGGCGATTCGCTGCGTCTGTTGGTGTAGGTGTTGGGCAACAAGAGCGGAGTCGATTCGTCCAAGTCTTCTTCCAAGGGGTTAATGTCGTTTGAGAAATGGACTCCAGTGTAAGAAGAACCAGTCAATTCTTCCTCATCTAACTCACCACCGGAGGTAGAAGAGGCCATGATTCTTGCTTGCGGATTTCTACGGATACCGTATTCTTGCTGAATCTTAGGCTTACGGATGTCTACATCCATTTGCGTGTGCCAGAAAGGCAACAAGTCTACGTGGTCAGTCAACAAAGAGGCTCCACCGTGAATAAACTTGGAGAACTTAGGCACGGCTTCTACCAAATGACTGGTGACCAAGTCTCTGACCCAAACAGGAGGTTCCTGTCCCAATTGAGTCTGCAACTTGACTTCCAAAACAGCATATGGGAAACGACAAATGTCCTTCTCTGGTAACTGAGAGAATGGGTAATCAACTCCGATATCCATTCTTCTCCAGTTTCCATGGGTTCTGTCGTAGCCGTCAAAGTCGTCTTCTCTTATCATAGACAACTCGGTATCCAAAGAAATACGAACTCTGGCATCACCAGGCAACTGGAAGGCGGTTCTGTTGTAGAAAGATCTCATAACAGGTCTGTACTTTTCTTTCAACACTCTGTACTGAACTTCTTTAGCTAATCTTTCCAAATTGTCGATTTCCTGAGGCGATTTCTTACCGTCCTTTCTCATCTTTTCAAAAGCTTGTTGAGCTGTGAAGTCACCAGTCAAGAACGAGTTGACCTTCTTTTCCTTCAAGGCAAATCTAGCCTTGACAGACTTTTCACCGGTCCAGTCTTCACGATGCGTCTTTCTCTCTACGAAGATCTGTTCCGACTTCATGCCACCGTACCATCTCAATCTGATAGCCTCGGCACCTTCGTCTTTTCTCAATCTGCCGTAGTAAAGATCCATGTCCTCGTTGTCAAAGTAGATGGAAGTAATGGCAGAGTCTTCTGGTTCGAACTCCTTGTCAGCATTGAAGACCAACACAGGCAAGTGCTTCAAGATAATCAACTTCAACTCGGTGATGTTTTCTGGATGTACCCAGTACTTTGTTGTTTGTCTAACAAAGTTCTGTTGCGAGCCTCCAGCAGACGAGTCTCCCTTAACAGGGTTACCCCTGGTTCTGACCAAGTCATACAACTTGGACAACTTGACAATCAAGTTGTCGTAGTTGTCCTTGTAGAAGGGCTTGTGGTTTAATCTGGCCTGGAAGATGGGCTTCAAGTTGAACTTGGTCGTTTTGTCATGCTTCTTGACAATCTTCTGGAAACCAGTGTAGTTCAATCTGGTGAACTTGGCCAAGTCGTGGACATCAGCAATGATATCACTCAACTCCTGCTCCAAGTCTTCGAAGTCTTGTTCCTGAGGAGGGTTCTTGACGGCTGGGTCGTTGTTCTGGAAACGCTGGAGTGCGTCTACAACCTCGTAGACATACTTTTCCAGCTCCTTGATTCTACGGTTGACCTCGGTGTTCTTGACCTTGGTGAACGAGTAGACCTTGTCCAACTCTACTTCCAAGGCAGCAAGGAACTCTTCTTCCAACTCGTTGGACCACTGGTAGTCGTTGTCCTTGAGACCCTTCTTCAACTGGTGCTTCAAGTCATCGTAGGAGATGTAGTAGAATGAGTAGTTCTTGATGAGAGCCTTTCTCAAGTGTTCTCCGAACTTCATGGTTAAAAGTGATGAGATGAGAATGGATTGACAGACGAGGAAAGTTGTCAAATAAACAATCAGATGCCAAAGTAATTCACTGCGATAGTGTAGTCAATGGTGCGAATAACAATCAAATAACAAGTGTAGTGCGATGAAAGACGGTCAATCTTGTTAGCAACGATGGGTGAACGAAACCAGTCAATGATTTGATACTAGCAGAAAGAGCAGTGGACGATTATTGCCGGTCGATTCTGTTCTGAGCTAATCGTGTTCACGTATCCAATGCTGATGGCCCAATTGTGTACTGGACTGGTATACGGATAGAATCTAAAACAATGACGGAGCAATAATTGAAGCTTCAGAGTCAATTTCTGACAACTTCTTCTCAATTGCTGGTTATTGAGGATTTACTTCTTTGTATTCTCAACAAAGAAGATGAGATGAAAAGTCTTTGAAAAACTTGGACAATACCACCTTCTCTATTAGAGTAGTATATTTTATTAATGGCACATCGTTTCTACAGATAGCGAAATTAAGCGGCCCAATTGGGAAGGTGCTGCACACAGGTGCATCCCACGTGTTGCGCTTTAGAACGAGCAAGGCTGTCAATAGGAATTAAGATTGTCTCATCGCACTGGACTGTGCACGACTTCCATTGGTTAAAAATGAAAAAAAAAAATAAAGGTCGTACCCGGATTCGAACCGGGGTTGTTCGGATCAAAACCGAAAGTGATAACCACTACACTATACAACCTTGCTGTTGTGAAAGCATTTTTTTCGCTTTCTCATGAAATTTGAAAATCACGTTTTTTGAACAAAATCGGCTTATATGCAGTCTTTTTGTGCATTTATAGTATGTTCAATGTATGCCACTACGTTAAAAAAAAGTGCATTTATACCAGTACGGAGTAGGAAGTAGGAGTCTTTATCTCATTGCTAAGGTCCTTACAGTCTTCTAAAGACACTCAAGTATGAGGTGAAGTATCGTAAGATTTCATCTCAGGATTTCAAACCGCTCTCTGTTGGAATAGCAGAAATTTGTAGCAAGTAGTAAAGGTTTTACTTTAATCGCAAGAGGTGATATTTTGAGATGGGAAACTGTGAATTTCCAATTGATTTAAATAGAGAAATAGAGACTTGACACGGTAATGACTCTTGAAACATATATAAACAGATGGTGTATTCAGTAGAATGGTTTTTATTTTTAACTTTCTGCAATATATTAAGCAGCAACATTTTGTAGAGATTCGCAGCCATTTAACGAAAATTATATATTGTTAGGAAGCAACGTTGGAAATAGTACTATTTTGTATTGATCTATTTTCTATATTGATCTTGAATATCAATAAGACAGGGTGTACCGAATACAGTTGCCGTTCTAAAAATCTACTTCTGAGCTATCAGAATTTTTTAATGTTTAGTGCAACTATATCCGAATATGGATAGCTCCTTGCTTAATTAAAGAGCCAGTTTGGAAGAGACCAATTGTAACAACTTCTCATAGACTGCAATTGCAGCTCCATACGACAATTCATAGCCCATTCCTCCTGCTCCATAATTGTTAATAACGTGGTTAGCTCTATCCAAGTACACGTCCTTCAGCTCAACACTGAGATTCAAACCGCCCTTTCTTGCAGGCCGTAACCCGACATTGATTCTAACAATATCGAAATATTTCTCTCCTGTTTCTGGGTTCTCCTTCATGAGCTCAGGATACAATTTCCGACCCCTTTCAAGCAACGCTCTGGTATCTTCATCTCGTACCCCAGTAAACGATTCGTCGACCTGCTTGGTTCCACCCAATATAATACCTCCGTGTAAGGGACGAGGTATGACAAATGTCCATAGATTTTCCTTCAGCTGATGAGTGATGGTAGTATGAAGGAATTTACAATCAGAAGGAGGGTTGATCAAGAGAGTTTGGCCACGAATAGGAAAATTGGATAGATCGTTACCTCCATCGTACTGCAAACCATTGCCACTACAGTTTATGATTATTGGACTACCGGAAACAAAACTATTAACATGCCTAAGAGATGTTAGTTTGGTGAGAATGAAGTTGACCTTGTACTGGAACCTGAGCTTTCTGTACAAGAATTGCAAATATAATGGTGAATTGACCACCCAGGTATCGTACTTGACTCCCATCTCTACTCCTTCTGGTAAACTACTGGTAGGCAATACTGAGAAATTGTCCATTTCATTGGAGAAACCTGGTGCTATTTCCTTATAGAAATGATCAGGCTTCTCGAAATACTCGATGCCCTGAACAAACTCAATGGAGCTTTCAGGATTCAGTTTGGCCAATTCCTTGAACTTCTGCAATGTCAATCTGGTCAATTTAGATTCCCGTTCTTCCTGGATATTCTTACTGGGGAATGGACGGAAATGTGCACCTGCCCAAGGGGAAGTGTAAAGGGGATAGTTAGTCAATCCCGCGTTCATGGATAAATCATGGGGTCCATATTCGGCTATAACCGTTATTTCTAACTGTGGATGCGTGAATTTCTCACAGAGCACCAACGCGGTAGAGAGTCCAAGAACTCCGGCTCCTACAATTACCACCTTAGGCTTAGAAGGTGTGGTGGCAGACATTTCACTGTTGAACTAGTTGGTGGCTGAAAAAGACTGAAAAAATGTAAAATTTGTGGGGAGATTTGTATCTCTAAACGAGCTGCACAGAGGACAAAGAGAATTGAAAGAAAAGAGAGTAATACAGAGTCATAAATATACAATAGAACAAGGAGAAAGTAATACGAGAGATAAAAAGCCGTCGCAGATTCTTTTTCTAGTATTTTTCTACTGGATCAATTTAGCCAGGATTTAGTGAAGCTGATAAGAGACTGAAACTTCTCAGTGAGAAGCTCACCATGTACCAACAAGTTTCCAACAAAAAATAGGACGTATCATTTATCTCCACCAATCATACAATTACTACAGAATGCCTATCTGCCTCATTTGAATCACTTCAGCAACAAGAACTTCATTCCAAAGAAAGATCCCGAAACGGGCGGGCCAAGTTCATTTCGACGAACTCACGTGACCCTTTATCGAAATAACTTTTTCATGGAGATACAAGAAAAGTTGAAAGTTGAAATATTCTGTCATTATACCATTTTCGTTCGCCAGTCACAAATTTTGCAAAATGGCTTATAAGGATATTGTACCTGTTGGCACTGGATTAATTATCGCCGCTGCCAGTTTTGGTTTGGGAGTTGTCTACGCACAATGGCCATATGATCTCAACACCTTGTGGAAGCACGATGAGACTGGAGCAGCTTTTGACTTGTCGTTGGCACATTACACGTTATGGGCTCAATCGCCAAACTATGTGCACCATGTTTTGCACTTCGTCATGGGTCTCGGGCTTATTGGATCGTTTATCAAGTTGTACAAGCCCAAGGGAGATGCCAAGTACTTTGAGTATGGTTCCTTGGGATTGCTTATGGTAGCAATCATTATCTACTTGACCAACTTGAGAATCGGAGTCAACTCGTGTCTTACTGGTCAATGGGGTGACGTGGACATGAATACTGGAGTTAATGTCATTGCTGCATCCGAAGCTATGATTGTTTTGGTCCTTGTAGGTGTCTTGACCTTGCAAGCTGGTTTGTACTATGCTGAGTGGTATGATGAAAAGCTCCGTGAGGATTTCTTCAAGAAGGAAGCCGAAGCTGCTGCTGCTAAGGAAGAAGAAGCCAAGGGTGAATCCACCGGCGTGGATTCCAAGAAGAAGGCAACCAAGAGAAAGTAGCTCCACTTATTCTAATATTGTATATTCGTATTTCCAGGAGTGAATTTTCAGTAATTTAATGGATTTTCAACAGTTTTCAATAGTTAATTTTTCAGAGCTATAGTAATTTTCAGAGCGTAAATGTAAGAAATATCCATAAATTTTCAGGAATGTTTTTCGAGCTCTATCTGACAGTTTAATTCTACAATATAAGCACCTAAATATCTATTCTTCAATAAGGGCAACTGTCATGCTGTAGTCTGCTAAGTCTAGACAGCTCAGGTAGGGCTGTATATGATTTCGACTATATGCACACCCGCAATTATCCAATTAGACCCACCAGTTTTCAAAGAAAAAAAGACTACCTAACACTACAAAGCACTGCTGTTTCTACAAAGTCAAACAAGCACCTGAATCCAACATGTCCGAGAAAGTCTGGGGTGATTATCCTATCTACTACAAGCAGCCAATCAGAGTATGTGATTTTGCGGATATTTTTGTGATATGTACTCGAATCGAAATTAGGATTTATTGATTGAAATTTGAACTTCGATTCACGGAATCTTCAATATCTTGAAGTCATTATGTTTTAAAACATTACTAACAACCTTCTATAGTGGGCTCGTTACCATGCACACACCAAACCACACTTCTTCTTCTCTGTATTGTTGGGGGTTTCTGCTCCTTTGTTGTTGTTGGCAGCTCCAGTGAGAAGAAAGCTCTGGTACAATGATCATGAGCCTATTCCTAGAGTTTACCCATTGCCAACCAGAGCCAGAGACGCTGCTTTAGCCGGTTATGACGACTAGGGGCCAAGAACCATCATTGATCGTCATATACTGTAAAAACCATTGTGCATTAGACATATACTCATATTCAAAAGTATATTCCCGACTCAGTCGTCATGTTTAGAAAGGAAAGCGTGCTGAATTTGTTAACAGAAAACCTTTAAAAACAGTAATTGGTAACTTTGTTAACCAGTCAAGGAGTAGCTGCAATTGCTGAACATTGAAATTGTAGTTCTTGCTTGCTTTCTTATTCTTATTCTATTATCATTCATTTAGTCAATGTATGTCATATTCGTTAGATTGTGCGTTGGACACTTGTGTATTGTAATTGAAATAGTAGGCAGAGATAAACAGACACCCCTAGACGTATTCTAAGCATACTTTCGGCATTTTCATCTGTTTCTCTGAATATCTGTGTATTCAGCTACTCTATACTGTAGAATTGGTCTTAAGTACTGCGGCTCTGGTTTATAAAAAAGTTCGCGCACGAAATTTTCAAGAGTGAAAAATTTCATATAGACTTAAAAGACGATCCTCTTTCTGATCTTTCCAGTTCCAGAAACCGACTCCAGCGCCAAAATGAACAGAATAGGCGGTTTGTTGAGGCCGGCAAGCTTTTTGGCCAGACCTGTTACGCCCATCTACGCTTTTAGAGCTCTTCACAGCACGAGAATCATGAGCAATAATAATTTATTTGGAGAATTGACTTCGACAAAGAAACATGAGTTACCTACAGAACCTGCAACAACCACTGAAGCAGTAGAGTCTACACAGAGTGTGAAGAATCCTGACATTGAAAACGATGCCGAATTACAGAAGTATCACCGCGAAGAAGCGGCCAAGAACCAGCTTCGTGTAGACAAGTATGTCACACCATTGAAGAGAGAGTTGTTCAACCAGGTAGTTAAAGAACATGGATTTTTCAAGAATAACTCGGTAGTCACCAACAGCAGCGATGGAAAATTATACCAAGTCTCGTTATCAGCACAAGAGATCGATTTGTTAGAGCCCTCAGTGTATCTCAGCTCCTACAGAGTCAAGTCGTCGATGAAGAAGGCTACACAGGTGAATCGTTTCGTAAGAAAACAGACAGTCAAGAATGCCATCAACCAGTTGCATTTCAGTCCTAAGAAAATGGCCAAGGAGTTGGAGATATTATTAAAGCGTGGTTTGGACCAGGCCCGTAGTCTCGATCTCGATGAGGATACCATGTATATCGACAGCTTATGGGTAGGCAGCGACGGAAACTGGAGAAAGAGACTTGATATTAAAGGAAGAGCCAGACATGGAGTTATCGAGCACCCTCAGATCCACCTCAAGGTTATTTTGAGATCGAACCAGACGAAGTTGAGAAAGGCTTGGGAACAACAGCAACGTGAACAGAACGCCAAACCAAGAATGTTCTTGAACAACGAGCCATTGAACTTCAAGGTCAGACCAGTCTACAAGTGGTAAGCATGTACATAGCCAGAAGCATCTTGTAATGATAGAAATATATGTAGAAATACTACAGTATTTACAGCGAGTTTGTAAGTTTTGAATCCAATTCCGAATACAGTAAGAGACTATCTGTAACCCACAAATAGCAGGGGCTTTTCTCTTCTGTACCACCAGAGGCTATACTACCTGGTCAATTCATCACATGACTCGGATCACACGACCAGCATTCCGCACTAGACCCAAATTTCTAGACCGTTACCTTCTGCCTATTTGAGGACTGAATCTTTCTGTTTTAAGACAAATTGGGTGCAGTCCACGTGATTTGCAGCCGCCGCCATATCACGCCGTTACTCAAAAAATATCCTGGGATGGATGATCCGATCAGGGCCGGATATCAGGAATGCTACGCTTTCAGAGATGAGATTGAGATGATATACGAACAGAGCATGGACAGATCCGAGGCTGGAATTAGTCACATTGCTCGTTGGAACGTCAGTGTTAAGTCTGACTGGCGAGTTTTGATTGTGGAGGTTGCAGCCGAGCCGCAGATAAGAAACGGGCAACTGTAATGTGGTACACGCACCTTTCTTAACAGAGAAAGAACACCTCCCTATCACCATCGGGATAATGCATCCCTGGTGAAACTCCGCTGGCAATTTTGGAACTGGGAATGTGAACACGATACACTTAGATAGCAGTGTGACCTAAACGAGCTCAACAGAAGCGGACAGAAGCAAACAGGAGTTGGCACTTGTAAGCTGGACAAAACCGAAGCCAACTCCGTGCGCAGCCCAGGTTCACTCAGGCTCAGTTCAGCTTGACTCTCAACTACTTGACTACAAGCTACGTAGCTACTTGACAACCTAACTGCTCTGGCTCGTCCAAACCCATACAGTGGAGCATGTGCAATGAGGTGGAATGGAATTGTAGGCGTAGGAATTGTAGGCGAGCCATACAGGTGTAGTATTAGCACAGATTAGTACAGGTGTAGCCATACAGATTACTACTATTGTCTGGGTAGTCTGGATTGTCCCAGTTTTGGCAATGGTACGACTTCCCATTAGCCACAGCACCCTGGATAGTGGAGGTGGCCAAGATCGGCCTGCTAGCTGGGGATTTGGTGGTGTTCAGCATACTGTACCGTAGAAGCACTTTTTGTGGTGGCATACAAGAGCCGGCATTGGGCCTTTCTCTGCTACGCTTGGCCCGTTGCGACGGGTTTAGTAGGCTCCTTGGTCTCCTGACGGGATGACTAGTCTGGTGTAGCTTCGACCACTGGCTGGTGGGTCTGAGGCCGTGAGAGTGACATGAATTCGGCTGGAGATCCCCCCTTTCAGGACCGGTTGGCGTGGTCATTGGCGCACCTGTCTCGTCAGTGAGAGGGGCTCTCCTCCATATAGGGTGCAGCCGGGGCATAACTGTGTCTGTCTGACGGTGTAGTTGCGTTATGGGAACTGGTGCAGACAATTTCTAGGGCCATCGTAATCACTCAGACAGAAACAGAGACAAGTGCACCTATAAAAGTTTGATGATTTCCGGATATTGCCATCTTGTAAGCTTATACAAATATATATACTATTATATATAAGTGTTCGTATATCACTTGGTAACTACCAATATTTGTATATAAATAGTGGATTCCTTCTGCTCCGTTTCAAATCCCCATATCTTCTTCATTCTGCCCTCCAGTCTCATCCCTTCTCCGCAGCGACATTCCAGTCTTATCTAGCTGAATCGTATAGAATTGAATTGTGAGCTGAGATCCCCACACCATTGCAAAACGACTGTCTTGCCATTATCGCCACCATTACTGCTATCACACCGTAGTACGTAATCCCGATATCTGCTACTGAACCCGTAGCCAGAATCGAATCCCCTGCCACAGCTGCTTGCTAGCTGTAGGCTGATAAGAAATATCCCTCAAATCTACGTGAATCAGTGTAGCAACCTGTTGTAGCCACATAGGAATTCCTTTCATACCAACACTATACGTGCCACTGCCATCGGTACTACTACACGTACTAGTTGACTGTCTCCACTATACTGTAGCCACTAGTGCCGTTACTCCCGTGTAACCAATATACTGTAGTGAAACCATAGTACTGCAGCACGACCTAACTACAACAGTACAATTAGCTGGTAAAGTCACCGTACGTAAACTGGCGGCATAGCTCTCCTACAATTGTAAGTTAACTGCTATACTACTATAGGTACCTGCTGTTGCCATACTTGATTTCTTGACTTCTTGACTAATTGACTACCTACACATCAAAACCATACATCTTACTCTACCACAATGGGCTTGATGTGCACAAACTACTTTGAGAACTACAAGTATGACAGCCCCAAGATCCAGATCATAACATGTAAAGGCTGTCTGTCACACTTGTGTCTCTCCGACCTCATTATTCTGGACAAGTTCAGTGGTTCTTCGGGGCCCGCTTACTTGGTGGATCTGCTTATCAATTTTGAATTTGAGTCGCAGTTCCAGGAGACTGAGATGCTCACGGGCATCTATGTGGTCTCCAAAATCAGATGCCACCAGTGCAAGAGCATCTTGGGCTGGTACTACAAGAAGGCGTACTCGTATCGTGAAACATACAAGGAAGGCAAATTTGTCATTGAAAAAGAGTTCATCAAGTTTATCGACAACAACCTGCTGACCAATGCGCTTATCGAGAACGCCCTTAAAAACAAATTCAGACGTCGCTACTCTCTGACTCTGACGGTGAGTTCTGAAGATATCGACCTGGTCCACAGCAACAACTACACTGTCAAAGACAGCAAGTTCAATTTGGCCTTGACGGCGAACTACGACAGGTTCAACTTTTCTGGCGGCGACCCGACGCTAAAGACCAAACTCCAATACCGTGGCCGTATGGGAGTTTATGGCAACAGACTTGTGCTTCCTGCGGAAAACAAGGAAGACGAGTCGTCGTCTTCTTCTGCTGGCAACGACGAAGACCTCTTCGTGGATGCATAAACTCTCTAGATTAGACGGTTGCAAAACCATAAGTCTCTCTTCAGTTTTCTATCTCTCTTTCTCTTTATCTTTTGTCGTCTATCGGTGTTGATAGTTGTTTATTTATTCTTTGGTCTCGTTTGCTCTTGCGGTCTGTTTTATCGTTATCGGTTGGTCGGTAGTTGGTTCTTTTACTTATCATGGCTGGGTCGTCATACAGTTCTATTATTAATGAATATCTCTATACATAGTCTAATATTGTTTTGAATATACACTTCTCTGCAAATGCATGTATTGTTTTTCTATTCTTATACTATAATCTTCTATTTTACTACTTCAGGTAGTGTGCCTGTTTCTCCAAATATATTTAAGAATTTCGTTCCGTATGAAATACTGTTCTGTGATAGTAGCCTACCAGTTGACTGTATTTGATATTATACCTTCATTCTACATGTACCTAACTCTACTCCACATTATATACTACTATGACTTGTATTCTTATGCTATCTATATCTTTCTTCTCTTTGCCTCACTTTCAATACCATCCCCATTTCTCTTTAAATCCTTCGGTGTCAACTTCGAATACACCAACACATAAGCCGACGGATCGGCCAAAGCTATTCTTGCATCAATCTTGTTGATGTACTCGTCGTCATACGTGGCCCAACTGCCGTCTGGCTGAAGACAATGAGCAATATAGTGTCCACTAGAGATGGATCTACCCTCGTGAACTATCACTGCCATCAACTTGTACTTCGCAGCATGACGCGCATCCACAGTGTACCGAGTCAAGTCTAGAACATCGCTATAGCTGATGGACTGCTTCACCTTCAGCGACGAGTTGCCGTTGAACTTGAAACGCTTGAGATGCACCGTCAAATACTCTGGCGATCTGTCTATAAATGATATCTTATGTGCTACAGTACGGTCCTGGCACTTCTCGCAGAAGTAGCCCAGTTTGCTGTCTGCCTTGTCGATCTTGATCAATTCGTTACTGAAGAAATCGCGGACCGACTTCTCAATCAGATAACGATTGGAGCTGGGAATTGAGTCATCTATAGGCTGGTGGTCTCTGAGTTTCTTCTTATTGAGCCCTAACAGCAAGTCGTAGAACTCCTGCTTCGTTTCCGAAACATTGTTACATTTGGTACATGTGATTCTCTGTGCGAGTAACCCTCCAAAGATGTCATATATGATAGACTGGTTCATCTTGACTCCCTTGGGTGTCAGGTCTTCTTGCAAACGTGACATCAACGACATAAAGTACTCATGGGCATCTTCCTGCTGCCATTCGCTCATCATACAGTTGATATCACCTAAACGTTGGATGATCTTCTTGGGGTTGACGTACTTGACATGCTTAGTGCCATCTAGAGCCCACATACGACGACTCAAGTCAGCCAACACATGGCTCACTGAACGAGGCTTCAACTCCGAGACCTTGTTGTGGTTGATAGCGTTGAGATAATGCTGAATAGCAGGAATGTGAACCATGGCTTGGATGGCTGAGTTCATGTAACAAGTCACGCCATGGTTCAATAACCCTACAGGCTTCTTGTTTTCCAACTCCCGCCAGTTCTTGTATATACGCTTGCTGTGGTTTGAACCTCGATCAGAAGGGTCCTCTCCCATATCGTAGAACTGAAGCTGTTTCTCTTCATCGTTGTCCTCCTCAGGTGAAGTCGGTGGTGTAGATGACTCTTTCGACTGCTGTTTCAGCTTCTCTTCATCTTCCAAATCTTCTTCTTCGTCGTCTTCATCTTCTTCTTCATAGTCTTCGTCTTTCTGTTTCTGATTCTCAAGCTGATCCGTTTTTAAGTCATACTTCAACTTCTCAAGGTCTTTATCCTCGTCTTCATCTTCTTCAGAAGGAGTAGTCGACCTAGACGAATCTTCCACGGATGAACTAGAAGAGGAACTGGAATTATTGAAATCGTCGTCTTCTTCATCTTCTTCTTCTTCATCTACATCATTCTTATCTTCAGCACCAGGAGTTCCGCTCTTGGACTCAGACTCACTGAAACCTGTGAAAGGACTCTCGCTCTCGGTATTATTGTTGCTTGTTTCTTCAAACACTTCAGAAGCCGATTCATACTGTGAATCGTTATCGGACGTCACATTCTCACCCAAATCCTCATTCTGAGAGCTGGCAGTTCGGTTATAAATGCTGAAAATATTCTTGATGATCGATGTAGATGCAGATGAAGTAGTATTAGCATCTTGATTCACTTGACGTTTTTCTTCCGCCTCTTCTAGCTTCCTCTTTCTTGATAACTGTTTTTTCTCTGCCTTAGTAAGAAACTTCTTACCAGTATACGCAGCTACAGCCTCAGCCATAGACCTCGGCTTGTGTGTAGCTTTCGCTAAAGACTTCGGGGAAGTGGTAGCAGAAGTTGGAGAACTGCTTCCGTTAATCGCTATGCTTCCTCCGCTGGCCAAAGTCTTCTTCTTGCGCGAGAGAATTATATAATTGCCTGGCTTGCCCTCGGTACTGGTGTTGGCATCCATCTGTCTTCCGGGCTTAAAAGTGAGCGGATGCGAAAGATATCTATCGAGTACAGGGTTAAACTCCTTGGACCCGCTGCTAGTACTCTTGTTTAAGCTAGCAGCCATTGTTAACAGGGGAATTCCTGTTCTTCGGCACTAATTTGCTATGGTATGTGACTTTTATCACGCTATCCTGGTGTAACTCACGAACCAGAAATGCTATGAAAATTCCAAAATCAGCACTGAATTCGTCAAACTATCACGAACACAGGTATGTATCTGACGTAGTCGATATCCAAATTATTCAGCCAGATATCCTTGCAAATACACCAAATTGCTTCGACCTACTTAATGGTAACAAAAACTTTTTTTTTCGTCTTCTCACAATTTATTTGACTCCTGCAGATAAAACAGAATTCAAAGCCAAAACCACAAACCTGGATTCAGAGATGGGGGCAAAATCAGTTACAATCGATTCTGTTTGCTGCCGATTTCGAGACAGGGCAAGTTTTATACGTAGTGAAGCTATATATGGAAGTCACGTGTCTCTAAGTACGCGTTTCTCGGGTTGAAATACCTGTTTTTTAGCCTGATAACTCAATGCCTTGCTAGCCGCTCTTGATTCACAAAACTTGTATTTGTTCTTTTTTACATTTTGGGTGATAACAAAAAGAGCAAAATCTCATTCCTGCAGAAAGCATCGTACATCCGTGTTCTTCGGTGCTGCTTGATTACGAGAGTATGACATAAGCAGAGCCATCTCATCACCTTCGTTTTATAGAGGTTCGGCAAGAGTTCTCCCAAGGACCGATACCAATTTGCTGAATATCTGGATTCGATAGATTCATGTGACTACTGTCACGAGACGTATACCTAACTATCTATAACCATATATGCCTGTTTCCTACCAATTAATATTCTAGCAAAATCAGAGAAATAACCTCTGTTGCACGTCTAAGGTCACCAAGTCCTGGACATCCTTCTGTCCTATCTTTTTCGCAAGTGTAGATGCTGTAGCTAGACTTCTCAGGTTGGCCATTTTCTTCAATTTCATGCCATGCTCGTCCGTGACAGTTTGAGTTGGAGGACCAGCTCTATTCTGGTAATTCTGGTAAAATATTAAGTTATCATTTCTTCCTAGCCCTAGCTGGTCTTGATTCCACGGTGTGATATTGATGGCTCTTCTTCCAAGAGATTGTCGAAGGGGAGAGCCTCTGAACTTTGTACGGAGATGTTTGCGTCTCGTCGGAGTTCTTTCACCTTCTGCATCTTCATCAGCGTCATCGATGAGTTTACCTCTAGCTTTCCAGCGCTCTTGTCTGATCTGAAGATTGAGTGTTAGTGGCTCCAGCTCTCCGAATGCGGCAGTAGATTCTACGCCTTCGTTAGACTCATTTTCAGCTTCCTCTGCTCCTTCCTCTCCCTCTTCGTCCTCTTCCTCTTCCTCTTCTTCAATGACGTCGTTTCGATTGGTTACACTATTGCTTTCCATAGAGAGAATATCGTCGATGTCCGACACCTCTCGTCCGTTATATCTGTCATTGAGGTCCTCCAAGTCGCTCTCGTCCATATCTTCGTCTTCTACAATTTCCTCAGCGTTATGCTGCTTGGTTCTACTGACTTTCCGTTCAAGCAACTTGTGCTGCATCTCGTGTTCAAAGCTCAGTCGGAACTTCTGGATATACGCAGCATCGTAACGATTTATACTGTTGACTTCACACTTCTGAAGCTGTTCCACGAGCTGGAAGATCTTGTCCAAACCTTCATCCTGGATATCAATATTCTGGATCAAACCCCCAACCTTGGCTAAAGGCAACTCCTTGTCATGGCTACCGTGACCATTGTCTACACCTTTCGTGATCAAGCCATGGACCCATGACAATGAGTTGTTGTCTTCGTAATTCAAGAGCATCAGAATGATCTTGCTGTCGAGTTCACTGTTGAAGATGTCTATGTCTAGCGAATAGTACCGTTCGGAATGGACTCCAAAATCTTTTCTCTTCGACTTGGGCACACTTCTAGAATCATTACTACCTCCTCGCTCTTTCTTCTTCTTGCTGTTGCTTCCACTGTTACTATTATTATCACGGTTATTGACGTACTCCTCAGAGTAAGTTCTGAAGGCACCGATCTCAACCTTGTTCTGCTTCAACGTCTTGATGGGATCAATGACAAGTGCCAAATACGGATCTTGGAAGTTCTGGTTCAACTCCTGAGTACTCACATCAATTCCAGATAACCAACACCCATACCCAGGATGAGAATGATACCAGCCTACGATATTCTCGTGTCTGCCTATCTTCTTATTGGCTTCCAAGTACTGAACCATATATTCGTACCCCTCAGCTTGTGCATTGACTCTCGTCTCTGTTCCTTCTACTGGAAGTGGATATACATCCATTACTATAATTGTTTTGTGCGTGATTTTACCAGTAAGCATACCCATAACTTCTATGGAGCCTCCACGCTGGGCATGGATCGTCATTTTCATGAGTGCTAGAGCCAGAATCTTGGTATGGGTGAAATAGTTGGGATTCGTCTTCCACGGCCGTTTACTGGCCAACATTTCGTTGGCAGCTGGAAGTTTATAGATCGCCTCACTCGTCAATTGCTGGCCAGAACTATTACTGGTATTCGTTGTAGGACTTCCACCTTCAGTCAAGGAATGAAGATCAAAGAGCTTCGTCGACTCTAACTTTTCATCGGCAGATGAATCTAATACCTCAGCTAAATCATGGAGACACCGCGTCATTATATATTTATTAATATGGTATCACTTACTTGGTTATCGTTATCGTGGCTACTGTTAAATCGCAAAATGAAGAGTACAATCTTGTATCAGGTCGTATATTTTCTGGAGTAGAATTATTATATGCAAAACATATAGCCATTAGCAATCTGCTGTAGTTGAAGCTTCAACAAACCAATACTTGAAGATGCTTAAACTAACCAAAGCTCTAACCATTAGCTTAACTCTAAGATCATTGTAGCCATCTACCTAACCTAGCAACGTAGAAACATTAGTTCTCATCATTTGCGTTATTTTCTTTCGCCTGATAATACATTGGATATTGCATCGAATACGCGGCTGCTGCTGCTGCTGCTGCCGCTGGCCCGTACTCATGCGTATCATATGGTACATAGTATGGCTGATAGAAGCCCTTGGGGTTGGGACTTAGTCCCACTGGATTGCCTGAACTTACTGGAGCTCCCATGAATCCGCTTCCATGCATGTTGGAAACTTCAGGATTGGGAATATAGTAAAAGTAAGGAATTCCATTCTTAGGGGGAGGAGCTCCCCCACTCATATCTGGTCTTGCCAATTTATGGTAGGGATTACTTGGGTCCGGTCTATCTGGGTTCGATCCTCCTTGATGTCCATATACATTTCTCCATGCATGGATATCAGCCTGCTTTGGAACTGGAGTAGTAGGAGGTGATCCATTTGCTTCCAAGCTTCCTTTGGCTTCAGGGCTCCAGGCACTTCTCTCACTGGTAGTTTCTCCTTTTCCATGGGCTGAACCACTAGGTGTGGTATTCATAGATGTAAATCTTCTCACACGATTAGGTACATTAGAATAATGCAGCTTGTAGTTCCCTCTATACAGTTGATAGCTTCCTCTATTGGCGTTATTCGAAGAATAGTTATTAAATCTCGGTTTCAACGGAGGAAAGTTATTACCTGAAGTTTTTCTGTAACAGTTCTCAACTTTACGTGATAAATGAATAGGAGGTGGTGCAAATGCCAATCCAACCGGCTTACTTTTAACAGACTTTGTTAAGGAATGAGTCTCCTTGTATTGTACATGCAAAGTCTTTCCTTTAAACATGGCATGGTTTTCTCTTTCTACGGCTCCTGCTGCACTGGATTCCTTTTCAAATCTGACAAAGGCAAACAGATTGGATCCTTTGCGGATAAGATTGATATCAGCAATAGTGCCGTGACGTGAAAATCGACTATCAAGATCTTTTTCGCTGACTTCAGCCAGCAATTGGCCTACAAATATGGAGAATTTATCAAAGGTTACTTGCGTCTCCTGGGAGACCTCATCTCTGTGTCCATAATGAACATCCTCCTCAATATTCTGGGTCCAATCTACTTTATAGGCACAAGACTCCGTGATATTGGCAAATGCTCTAATGGCGTCTTCACGATATACAAATTTACAGTACCAATACTTAGACGACTTGCTCACTTTGTATCTTACAAGATGTCCTGAGCTGTTGCTTGAGAGGATCTGCTCAATCTCACCAAACCCACTGAGAAATTCACTCATTTTGTTCTCATGAACTAATTCGTTTGAACTTATGAATAAAGTTCTGTTTACTTTAGCTGCTTCACACCGGATGTTTCTTCCATCCAATTCAGAATCGTGGCCCATCCTGATAGCCAATTTGGAATCACGATCGTTTGTATACTGAACAAACGCATACGGACGATTAGACGTATCACGTAGAACTTTGACTGTGGACAACTTGCCCCACTTCAGAAAGTGATTGGTGACGGAGACACACAATTCATCATCAGATCGCGAAGAACATAAACTGGCAACAAAGACACAAGAAGATGGTCTGCCTCTGGGAAGAGGCTCCGATGCGTCTTGTTTATCGTTGTCGTCTTCGGCAGACTCTTTCAACGGCTGCAATAGTTCGCCGATAGCTGTGTTGTGGATCTTTTTGGAAGAGCCCACAGTCTCGTTGTAATCAGTAGCCAGGTTCTGTTCAGCATTCTTGAGGTCTTCGTCTTTGCTGATAAGATCAGTGGAGACGGATTCGCCGCTGGACGAGACCGACTCTTCATTAGTCGATGAATCAGACATGTTTTAAGACTGGAAGTACGAATATCAAATTATTGCTACTTATAAGTAGAAATCTAACAATTGAATAGTATACTACTGGATTTTTTCACGGGACTCGTTTTTGATTCTCTGATTGTTACGGTTATCCAAAAATTTATACGATATAAGTCAAGCCAACAGAATAGAAGAATCCGGAAATAGCTAGAGCTACCAAGTAAGAGAGAAGTGGTGTAGGCATAAATAAATAAATAGCCAGTAAATTAGACAGAGAATACACGCTGGTGACTGCAAAAGTAGGTCGTGTGACTCCCAACTGGACCTGTCATTTGGTCCAAACAGGAAGCACTGGCTGCAAAAAAGTCACGCGACTCGGACCGATTTGGATTGGTTTTCTCTCTTTTTGCACCTAATTTAAATCTGAGCCTGCCACCAGCTCTGATTTTTCCACGAAGTGTTTGTTTCTGTTTCATGTTTAGATTTTGTAAACTGATGGAAATACCCTCGTTTTCAACTTTGACAGACTTTAACAACTGCTCAAATTCAGCAGAATTTCCAAGCTTAAAAACAGCCAATTTCCAACACCAACGAATTCGAGAAGTAGTCGCCTTCAGGAGCCTTCTTGATGATCTCGAAAGCTCTGTGGTACTTGTCCAAAAAGTTAAGCAACACCAAACAGCCTTAGAGGGCCACAAGTCGTGGAGTCTTTCACTTTCGACAAGTATTCGTATGAAACCGAATAGATATGTTCGTAGTCGGAAACATCAGTAATTTGGCGACTTTCGACTTTACTTCTTAACGCTTCGACGATTGAATTGCTCATAATAGAGTTTTTTTTCCTAGAATCTTCTGGGGGTTTGCCTCTTTTGGCCGATCTCGATTTTCATTTCTTCATTTCTTAAGTATGGTCAGGTCGGTCGTTCATTTTTTTTCAGTGGACGTGTGGAAGAACCTTAGATATACTGCGGCATGGTTGCATGTAAAGAACGCCTAGAATGCAGGATTAGTCTACAATTGACTTGATAAGATTATATCCCATATATACTGAAGAATACGTTTGATGGTCGTTTCACGAAAAATAAGGATAGAACAGGATTTCCAGAGAATGTAGAAGATTCTTGAAATTCATACTGCTGCAAAGGCGCAATTTCCTCTTCTGTATGCGATATCTCCTCAAAGATCCTCCCGTCCATACAAAGAGTAATGCACTGAATTCCTTGAATTCATGCAGAAAAGTGTCACCACTAGGCTGCTCTGTCATACAAATCCAGAACTGCTTAGATTTGTTTCGGGTTTTGTGTTCATTTCAGCCATGCCACCAAGTCAAAATCTATGAATATCCATGGAAAACACTTGATTACACTATCAAACTACATGCCGGAAGTCTTTCCTATCCATAAACTGTACCAAAACAGGTGAAATGATTCCAAATTACTGGGTTGACTCAAGTGAAAAGGACTATCGATGACAAATCTTGCAGTTCTTGATGCTTTCAAGAGACTTCTATCTTATTGCACAGCCACCAGACTTCTCTATTGCAATCCAAGCCAGCAGACAGACTTCCAGTACGAAACTTCTAGCAAAGGGAAGTCCGTAACTTTTAGCAACCCAACCACTAGTGTATCTGAGAGTAAATCCTTGACACAACAGCCACATTGAGTTACCCGAAACTGCGGCAAGTAATTCTAGAAATACCGATTTCTCTCCACGCTACGGGGAATTACTAAGCTCACTTGATTGCAAAAATATTCGAAAGATAAAAGACTATTTTTTCTGCAGGACATAATGGTTGCACAATTTTAGCAGCCAAATATATAAAGTGGTGAAATCTTCTTTCTTAAATTACAACCTTCTATGAGTAGAGAAAGCATTACACTTTCAGTAACACTCCATACCTACAAACTTACAATAATGTCTTCCGTTAAAATTTCTCCATTGAAGGATTCTGAAGCATTCCAATCTATCAAAGTTGGTAACAACACTCTTCAAACCAAGATTGTCTATCCCCCAACTACTAGATTCAGAGCTTTGGAAGACCACACTCCTTCTGATTTACAATTGCAGTACTATGGTGACAGATCCACTTTCCAAGGTACTTTGCTTATCACTGAAGGTACTTTTGTCTCTCCTCAGGCTTCAGGTTACGAAGGTGCACCAGGCATTTGGACTGATAAGCATGCCAAAGCATGGAAGGTTATTACTGACAAGGTTCATGCCAACGGATCATTCATTTCAACGCAGTTGTGGTTTTTGGGAAGAGTTGCAGATCCAGCTGTTATGAAGACTCGTGGGTTGAATCCAGTTTCAGCGTCTGCTACTTATGAAAGTGATGCCGCTAAAGAAGCTGCTGAATCTGTCAGTAACCCAGTTAGAGCTTTGACTACTCAAGAAATCAAGGATCTTGTCTACAAGACTTACGCTAATGCTGCTCAGAAGGCCATGGATGCTGGTTTTGACTACATTGAATTCCATGCTGCTCACGGTTTCCTCTTAGATCAATTTTTGCAACCATGCACTAATCAAAGAACTGATGAATACGGAGGATCTATTGAGAATAGAGCCAGATTCGTTCTTGAGTTGATTGACCACTTGTCTACCATTGTTGGAGCTGACAAGATTGGTATCAGAATCTCTCCATGGGCTACTTACCATAACATGAAGGCTCACAAGGACGCAGTTCACCCATTGACTACTTTCTCGTACTTGGTTCACGAATTGCAACAGAGGGCCGACAAGGGTCTAGGTATTGCTTACATTTCTGTCGTTGAGCCTCGTGTCAGTGGTCTCGATAACGTTGATAAAGAAGATCAAGCTGGTGACAACGAATTTATTGGCAAGATTTGGAAAGGTGTTCTCTTAAAGGCCGGTAACTACTCGTACGACGCTCCAACATTTACCACTTTGAAGGAAGACATTGCTGACAAGCGTACATTAGTTGGCTTCTCCAGATATTTTACCTCGAATCCCAACTTGGTTTGGAAATTACGTGATGGAATTGACTTGGTGCCATACGACAGGAACACGTTCTACAGTGACAATAACTATGGTTACAATACCTTTTCTATGGCTCCTGAAGAGGTTGATAAAGAAATAGAAATCAAGAGACTTGCTTTAGCCATTGAAACTTTGTGATATTGGATTCCTGTTATATGTAGAGTTTTAGTGTTTCCGAATAAATATACTTCTGAAAATTTTATGAATATTAGTTGAATTAAAACAGAAATTGTTCGAAGTTTTATATTTTTCGACAACAGTACAACGCAAGGAGCGACAAAGAGGTACTGCAAGAGAACAATAGTAAACAAGATCCTTGAGGTTTTGCGACAGCATGCACTTAAGAATGTCATAAATATTAAGTATCCATTAGACCACCTTTCAGAATTAAAAAGTCCGAGTTCCAGAGGTGTCAAGAAATGTGGGAACTTCACATCTCACCTGAATTCAGAGAAGCTGCTAGACCCAAACTAGGGCAACGCACCAGAAGCATTTATGAATAGGTGTCAAATTAAAATATAGGACGCCAACCAATATCAATTCTGTAATCAATAATCATAATGTCTGCCGTCATGTTTACCTGGTTTTGAATCACCAAAGGATCACAGGAGACTTAAGAAAACTTCATGACATTTTCCATTTTCGCTGGCTTCAGCCTGTTCTTGTATGGATGTACTCTGGCCGCTTTCATGAAACTGTCCCGTAAATACCAGAAGTCATCCTTTGCGTTGCACTGAGACTTTCATCTCCACTTCAGTGATCTTAAGGGAACCAGGTATCGATTTCTATTATATCTTTGCTTGGTCCTCCAACTTTACTTCATTTCAATTCTAAAACACTTATATTGATGTTATGGTGTTATAACAGTAGTGTTACGTTGGTATTCTATAGATTCTAAAGTAAACGGATTGTGGTATGTTTGATTGCAAAGGCAAAGCAAGATAAAACCGAAAAAGGAACAAAACCAAAAGGTTGAACAAAGCGACATGTAAGTCATGACGAAAGAATTGGAAAAGATGTCCTGGCTATGCATGATATGCATTAAATAGCGAAGGCTAGCAGACCGAAAAGTTGTTTATAATTATAATGGACTTGGGTGGAGTTATTAAACAAGGAAGAATGCCCCAGCTGCAAGGAGAGCGGAGAAAGAAATCTTCCAGGAATTAGAAGCAGCACCTTCTTGAACTGCGACCGTAGGTTCAGTAGATACTCCAGAAGTTGGGACTTGAGATACAATTGGAACTGAACCAGAGCCAGCACCAGATTCAGTGGAATTTGTAGAGCCAGAGCCGGAACCAGATTCGGAGCCACTGCCAGTTGAACCAGAACCGGTACCTGTACCGCTACCAGTAGAGCCAGACTCAGAACCACTACCAGTAGATCCAGATCCAGATCCAGAACCGCTATCGGTAGAGCCCGAACCAGATTCAGAGCCGGAACCTGTATCATTACCAGTACCACTACCAGTGGAACCTGTGCCAGAACCAGAACCAGTTGAACCAGAGCCAGAACCAGGGGAGCCAGAACCAGAACCAGTTGAACCAGAGCCAGTAGAACCAGAGCCAGTAGAACCAGAACCAGTAGAACCAGAGCCAGTAGAACCAGAACCAGTAGAACCAGAGCCAGTAGAACCAGAACCAGTAGAACCAGAACCAGTAGAACCAGAACCAGTAGAACCAGTACCAGTACCAGAACCAGAACCAGTAGAACCAGAACCAGTACCAGAACCAGTACCAGAACCAGAGCCAGAGCCAGAGCCAGAACCTGAACCTGAACCTGAACCTGAACCTGAACCAGTAGAACCAGAGTCGGAACCGCCACCAGTTGAGCCAGTACCAGAACCAGAACCAGTACCAGAACCGGGACCTGAAACAGTTACTGTAGTGACTTGACCAGGTGCAGTTGGACCATTAGCAGTTAAGGTAGTTGGATATTCTTTGGTGGTACCATCGATGGTAACAGTTTCAATTGAGATGTAAGTTTCTGGAGTCGGAATGAGAGAAGTGTAAGTGGTAGTATCACCGGAGACAACTGTGTAACCAGTAGTAACAGTAACAGGAATACATTCTCCGTTAGAACAAGTAGTGATAATTATTGTAGTACAAGGAACTGTCTCGGAGTCCGATTTTGACAAAGTCAATGAACTAGATTCATAAGTTGAGCCAGAGATATTTTCACTTTCAGAAGAAGAAGTAACTTCTGTAGAATAGTTTTCCGTAGAAGAAGTGCCATTGGATGAAACTTCACTAGAAGAAGCGGTCTCGCTTGAAGTATTCGAAATAGATGAAATTTCAGTTGATTCAGAAGATGAAGTTTCGGAAGATAAAGATTCAAAACTGGATGTTTCAGAAGTAGATGATGTTTCAGCGCTAGATTCAGAAGAAGTATCGGAATTGGAGGATGTTTCCTCAGAAGATGAGGTTTCAGAACTGGATTCAGTGGATGAAACTTCCTCAGATGAGGAGGTCTCAGAACTTGACTCGGTGGATGAGATTTCCTCGGAGGAAGAAGTCTCAGAGCTAGATTCAGTAGACGAGACTTCCTCAGATGAAGTTTCAGAGCTGGATTCAGTGGATGAAACTTCTTCAGAAGACGAAGTCTCAGAGCTAGATTCAGTAGATGAGACTTCCTCAGTGGATGACACTTCCTCAGAAGATGAGGTCTCAGAACTGGTCTCAGAGCTAGATTCAGAAGATGAGGTTTCAGAGCTGGATTCAGTAGATGAGATTTCTTCAGAGGAGGAGGTCTCAGAGCTAGATTCGGTAGATGAGATTTCCTCAGAAGATGAGGTCTCAGAGCTAGATTCCGTAGAAGAGATTTCCTCAGAAGATGAGGTCTCAGAGCTAGATTCCGTAGAAGAGATTTCCTCAGAAGATGAGATTTCAGAACTGGACTCAGTGGATGAAACCTCCTCAGATGATGAGGTCTCAGAACTTGACTCGGTGGATGAGATTTCCTCGGAGGAAGAAGTCTCAGAGCTAGATTCAGATGATGAGGTTTCAGAGCTGGACTCAGAAGATGAGACTTCCTCAGAAGACGAGGTCTCAGAGCTGGATTCTGTAGATGAGGCTTCGGAACTAGAAGAGGTTTCGGAACTGAATTCTGTACTGGAGCTCACTTCAGAAGAAGAACTCGAATTACATTCACATTCCCAGCAAAAATTCAAGAGTTCAGCCTTTTGGGTTTCAATGCTCTTCAAGAATTCTAGGATAGCAGCAAGTTTGGTAAGGTCTCTCTTTTCTATTTCTGTTTTGATGTTTTTGGCCATCATTTGACTTAATTCTCTCTTTCCAAAAATGCCTGGGATAATATCTAAGAGACTGCCGGCACCATCAGTAATTGAACCAATGATATCACCAATAATAGGGATCTTGTCAAGAATGTTATCACCACCTGTAATCTTGGATAGAATGTCACCAAATAATGTAAGAGGATCGAAACTTTCCAATTTGTCTGTAATTTCTTGAAGTTTATATATAATTTTGTCACCAAGTTCGCCTTTAATTGCATCAATGAGATCACCAACGTCATCAATAAGTTCAGTAACAAATTCAAGCTTTGCAGGCAAGCAGCAAGTATTCAAGATCTTGTCTGGTTTAACAAGGAAATCAGCACTCCACTTGGTAGGACTAGTAACATTCTTGTCTCCACCAATTAACAAAACAGCATCTTCAACACCAGTACCTAAAATCGACAATTTCTTTACCTTGTTCTGCAAAAGCTCTCCTAGTAAATCAGATTGGTCAGTTTCGAAGTTAGCAGTAATCTTGTAAAGTTCATCATCAACCTTGTCCACATTGGAAACAACAAAAGCAGCTTTAGGCACACTAGCCAAGTCCCTTGCATAAATACCTTCTTCCTCTCTGGGTATAAGACCAGAAAGGAATCCACTTATATCTGCCAATAATTGCAATTTTTTGCATTTGAAGTCGAGAAGCTTGTCGCCAATGGTATCCAACTTGTCAGCAATGAGTGATAGGTCGGCCGCAGCAGGAATTATCAAACCAGCAAAGATAACTAGCAATGCAGCAGTATTAGCAAACCTCATTTTCTATAAGGAACTCTGGAGGAGGAGGAGGAGGATGATTGTTGACTAAGAACTGGCGAAATTTGAAGGAAATGAGTTATGTATTTATACATTTGGAACAGTTTGAAGTGTTGCTCGAGATCAATAACTGGACAACATGTGAAGCTACCAAATCATGTTTGACTCTACCAATCATTCGATATCAGCATAGTTATGTTTTGAAGAAATTTCCTCAAGTGGTAAAGATCACTAATGAAATGCATGGATGCAAATAATTACTATAAACCATGCACCATGTAACCTCAGGGTCCACACTATTGGAATCTAATATAGCCAAATTTGTCAACAGAAGAACACCTTAAGTCCAAGAAAGTGTGCTTGGGCTACTAGAAATCCTCTAATTGAAAAAAACGCAGGGAAAATATTGTTCGCAACCACTCATGTAATTACGTCCTAATCGTGCATAAAATATGCAACAGCTAAACAATAGCCTGCAGATGCCGAAAACAACAAGGAACTATACTACAATAGGAATTCAACAATAAAAGACGGCAAGAAAATGGGTAGCAGTAGCAAGGGTCCATTGAACTGTTGAATGGAGGACGAGGCCACAATATGTGTCTAATCTGTCAAAAAATGTTTCCCAGCAGAAAAAAAGACCCAGACTGCCTGCAACAATCCACAGCAATCAAAATGGTTGCAGGTAGAGATTTACCAAAAATAAAGGAGGGGGGACTAAAGTGGGCAGGTAGCGGCTATTTTGACGGATTCTGGCGGTTACCCTACAGTAGTGTAGGTAAGAAAATAAAGTTTTAGCTATCGTTTCCAGGAATACCTAGTTGTGCGTCATGGGTCTGCAACATTGAACCCCAAAAGCGTTGGCTACCACCTGGAATAGCTGATTTCGTACAAAACCGGAAGCCAAGAACTCAATAGGTCCGCTTAGATAGAACCTCATGCAATTCATTTGGTAATATGGTCCCAATTGGGACAGCGGATTTGCGTGTTTAGAGGATTTAATAAGGGCAATCTGTTAACTTTAGAACTGCGTGTGACAAGTTGATGTTTGCGACAAGGTGGTAGTATAAAATAGGTGCACCATGAACTATTGTTTGTTTCTGATGGCCTTGTAAATTACCATCTTAAGTAATGCTTATTTCTATATCCTCGGATAAACTTGCTATGGTCCATTACAAGCCTTTGTATCTCTGATACTTCTCTTTACTTGTTCTCCTAATCCGTTACGTCTAACTACGTTCAGAAGTTCTTTCATTCTATAGAGCAGATAATAGTTCGTTAAATGTATGCACAAACCGGGTAAACGTTCATGTTTCCATAATATTGACATAAGAATAATGAGTAAATGATTTAGCTTATTGACAGAAACTTTCATATGGAGCTAGCGGTTCAGAGATTCAATAGCTCACTCCATTACAAACTAAATCTTAGGGGCTAAGCTCTCTAAATTAACCAAGATCTACGGAATATTCTATGCCACCAAAGTGGCTTCTCCGTTTTTTTCGTGTCGTAAACAGTTGCATTTTCTGTATATATGCTGCTCCGACGTGAGTGGACACAAATCTAGGTGAAATCTAAATCAGGCTATTTTGGCTATAGTCAAGTAAACTAATGCACTATCCGGACATGCCGCCACTCCAGAGTAACTTAGTAATTGCTTATCAAACAAAGAGTCCAGAACATTAACTTCGAAACGGCTGAAATTGTAGAGCTGATTTTGATAAGTGGTATTAGGATGAAAACAATAGCTATTGTGGAAATGTAATTCTGCGCCCTCTTCTTATTGTTCAACGGGCATTCACGACAAATGGAAGGAATTGTCATATATATGTCTAAGAAACCTTCAATGTTCCTTTACTGCTTATAGTAATTTTTTGTTTGACAACACCAGGTTTAATAAAACACTGAAGGACATGAAGTTTGGGTCATTGCTCAGGTGAGAATACGTTTATGTGGAATATATAGTGGGCTCGCTTAATCTTCTCTGAATTAACAATCCGGGCAGTATCCCGAATTTACGAGCTCCATTTGGCACTATTTAACGAGAACGATAAAATAATATATTTTTAGAATATTTGTTAGGTATTATTCGGTTCTTTCCTCTGTGTGTGATAATTCACATTGACGAGGGATAAGCCCCATTGTATATTATTATTACCTTATATTTCTAACCTAGAGTAGAAAATATCGGTAAACTCTCGTTCCTTACTTTCGTACTTATTCCTTAGAAAGTAATGCTCGCTTAGTGTCTGAGTCGGAGGCATAATTGTCCAGTTCATGTGAATCCTGTTCTTCGTCCGAAGATGAGACTTCTTCATCGTCCTCTTCGTCGTCTTCATCGTCGTCTTCTTCGTTGTCCTCGTTCTCATCCTCGTCCTCGTCCTCGTCTTCCTCTTCCTCTTCGTCGTCCTCCTCATCCTCGCTGGAACTTTCTTCTGATTCGTCATTACCAAAGAAATCGTCTAAACTTTGCAAGTGATAAGTTTGCTTCTTCTCTGGGACACGAGAATTAAGATAAGATTCTGAAGAGATTGAACGACTGGTCGGCATCTGAGGAGGCGTGGGCGACTTTTCTACACTTGAGAAGGACGATATTCCGGCGCCACCGAGACTATTGAAAATCACTTTTGCCTCTTTTCTGATATCTGCCTTAGGAAGGGTATCAGCTTCAGACCAATCTCTTATGGCGAGATATTCTTCCAATGCCCTGGCTTGAACAAGAGAAGCATCCTTCTTAGAACCGACTACAGGTACTGGCTTTGGTACTTGCAAAAATAATGTGGCCAATTCCGACATCGAGCTGCTTGAATTTAATAAGATATTCAACATTCGTGCTCTGTCCCTTGTGTCGTAGGAATTGTCATATTTGGCTAAATGTAAAGCGTGCTGAAACATTTTATAGTTAATGCTATTTCCAAGGCGTTGATTGTATATGTCTTCGTCATCTCCAGCTTCAGTTTTAATTCTTTTGACTTCGTAAGAAGCGACTTTAGCCGCAAGCATTAATATCTGGTATCTTGTAGTTTCTTCTTCCTTGGAAAAGCCTTTGATTAGATGTCTTAATACATCTGGTCCAATGGCATTTTCTGCCACCCCTGTGAATTCACCTATAATCCAGACTATGCTTGCTTTGGCATCACTTTCTAAGTTCAAGCTGCTGTCGCGTAGAATCAACGACAACTGGTATGTCGTATTGATGATCTCGTCTCTCTCGTTTGCTACGTTAAGGGTGAAGCTGTTTTTTTGCTGAATTAAGTATCTCACCACGGTAAGCAACTCGTTCAAAATGGAACCTGTTGTCTTTTGTATTTGTTTCAAGCACCATCTAAGAATTTTCCTGTTCCATTCTGGGGAAAGCTGTGAACATCTGCCTATAGATATTATGGCTTCCCGGGCGATGTCGCTATTTCTCGACGATAAAGTGTAATACTTCAACTCTTCCAAGATGTACTTGATATTTTTTTCTTGTGCCAATGATGCGAGAATATCTAGCTTGCTGCTGGCTACCTCAAACAGGTCGGAAGGATAAACGTAGAAGTTCTTTACATTGTTTACGAAAATAGACTGGTCCTTCCAGCTGATACTCGAGATTATCTGTAGAGCAAAGAGGGAGATTTGGCTATCACGAGAAGTAGATGCAATTCGTACAAGCGGTTGGCTCAACTGGAAGTCTTTGAAAGTCAGAGGCGGCGCCAAAAAGTACACTGCTCTAGCCACTGCAAGGATTACGCTTTCCAGTCTTGAGTAGAGGAGCACCTTCAACGAGTTGAGAAATAAATTCAAATCTTCGTCAAACGATACTTCGTAAGCAGAGAACGGAATCTGACTGTAATCCTCTGGTAAATCTATGACTTGATTGGATTCATCAACCAGATAAAGCTTTGGTCTGGGAAGAAAACGGCGCGAGTACTCTGTTAGAATATCGATCAAAAAGCCCTGACTCCATTCGTCAAATTCATTGATTATGGAGCAGAAACGACGGAAGTTGCCATGGATTGGATCCCAGATTTTAGAAGAGGTAGAGAACTGAGGCAAGAGCTTATAGAACGTCTTGATGGCTGTAGAAACTACTGAAGAGTCGCTATCGCTCAACAACTTGGTGAGATATTCCACCATCTGCTTCTTAGAACTGCTTTCCAAATCATCGATGTCAAAGGCCTTGCCGATAGCAATGGCTGTGGCACTTCTGACAAGTGGTGAAGGGTCCGTTAGGGTACGTTTGATACAAAGTAATACAATTGGCAAAATGGACGAGATTCTGATCCCTGCTAACGCTCTGATCGCCTTGGCACGAGATATGGCATTTTTTTCGTTCAATGACTTTTGGATCGAATTTATCAGCAATAATGCTGTGTCTGGCTCTACTTCAGCATATCTTGTCAAATAGATAAGTACCAAGTTTCGAATGCTTTCGTTGGATGTTGTCACGTTTTTCACCACATCAGCAAAGTAGGGTAACCCATCTTCACCTCTAGCTGTTGCTGCTATCACGCATTTCATTCCCGTCAAGATATCGCGGTCCAGACGTGAGTTCAACAACTTTGGAATTTCCACCTGTCTCAGACCAGAAGGCGTATCGGTAAGCCGGGACAGAGCCGACACCGCGGCTTCGATGGTGAGATCCTTAGCGGACTCTAGCATTGACGAGAACTTTGCGAATGAGTCCGTCATAGCTGAAAGTCAATTGCGGTGTAAAAGTCGTAGTACTATTCTAATTGTGAGTAGAGAATTGCAATCGTTTTCATTGAAAAATAGTCGCAGTAGTTAAGCAATTTGTTGATTTGGTGCGCACACTCGATTTCCTAATCGGGGAGGTAATATGAGTGAACCGGATTTTGCACCCAAAGTCATTTTTTTCTAGTAAAGCAATAAAGTACATTGTCAATGGTATTATGGTATTGAATACAACTATCGGTGGTTTTGATACCATTTTGAGATATTATTTGTTGCTTCTTGTATACTGTTATTACTTGCAATTCTGTATTACTACCTATGTATTGGCAATTCTATACCTTTAACCTATCTGAATTGTATCAGCATATAATACCCTATTTCTGTCTAGCTTCCTGTCTACCCGTTCCTAGCCCTAAGTACCTTTCTTCTGTCTCTTATTCAACTTATTAGCTGCCGACTTCATTCTCTTTCCCAATTTCACCTCCTTCCGTGATTGGATATATTCCTGCGGGAAGAACTCCCCAATCGTGGATTGTGTGCCTTCGGTTCTCTTCCTATTCATGTCTCTGATCAATGGAATCATAACTTCATCCACCTTATCCTGAGTCCATCGTAAGTTATACATTAAGAAAGAGCGGATTTGGTCAAGATTGGGCACTCCCCATTTGAACTCGCTACGATCATGATCAACTTCAGGATGTTCATAAGCGTCAAAGACCACACTATCAGGAAATCTTTCGGGCAAGAAAAGCTTTCCGTTTCTTATTCTTCCTAGCAAGTTCTTTTCCAATGCCGTCTGATCTTTCTTGTCAGACTTGACTGTCTTTGTCTTCTCGTCAAACCACTTTTTAAAATTCTTCAACGACCCAAACTCTGCCAATATCTCCATCGCAAGAACTGGACCAATTCCCTTAATACCTTCTGTATAGTCACTACCTAATAAAAGTGCTAGCTCGATGAGATTTTTTCTGGTTAATCCAATCTTATCAACAACGTCATCCTGTGAGTAGCATTCCACATACTGCTTCTGATTGAACATGTTCTTGTACACTTTGGTTCCTCCAAATAAAAAGCAATCACTGTCATCTGTGATGATTCCATCCACCAATCCAATTTTCACTAGTTCAGCACACTGTGCTTCTGCTTCCATTGGAGCCGTAATATAAGGAATACCAAATCGACGAAGAAGCTCTTGGACATCTGTGATCATGTTCTGTGTTACTTCATCCGAATCTCTCTTTGATTTCTGTAATTGCTCTTGTAATAGCTGTTCTTCACTAATGCTCGTGCTTGTTGATCCAACTGGGATCTGGTGTATCTTCTTAATGTTTTCACGGAAACTCTCATGGGCAGCCTCTTCTTTCTGGAGTTGTTCCACTAGTTCTTCCTCTTCTTCCTGTTCAAAATCATAGTCTAATACTTCAACTCTCCGTTCCTCGTTAACATTTTCTTTATTACTGGGTACTTCCAATACCGTTTGCTGAGTAATTGACTCCGGAATTTCAGTCGCTGGAGCACTGATTTCTTGGATATCGCCTTCTGACTCTTCCAGGACATCGTTAATTTCTTCTGCATCGAGATAAGTCTTTGCTTCGTTCCAACTGATTAGCCCTGCTTCTTCATCATCCTTGTATTTCTTAGAGGTGTTTTGGCTACTATAAGTCATGAAAGGCTGACTATGAGGATTGGAAGAAGATTCAGCACTAAACCAGCTGGGGAGTTGTCTTGGTTCATCAACTATTTTATCACTTTTCTTGTCAGTTGCAGCTTCAGTAGAGTCTACTTTTTCTTTTTCCCTTTCTTTAGCTTCGTTTTGGCTCTTTGCCTCTGTTGTATGTACATTGGCAATTGGTGTTTCTCTTTTGTCAGACCCTGTAAAGAGAATCGAACTGCCCAAATCAAGTTCCAAATTTTGCTCATTGATTTTAGATGATTCTGAATTTACAAATAACAACGATTCTCCAAAAGAAAATTCAGATTCAGATGGCATTAGTTGTCTATCCTGTGTAGTTGCAAAGGTGTGGGTAGATGAAGTATTAGCTGAACCTCTTTCTATTTCCTTTTCCTGTTGCTGTAATTGTTGAAGATCTTTTCTAGAGAACTCAATTGCTTTCGAAAGTTCTTCTTCATCAAAACCATCAGAAGTTATGCTCTTGATTTCGGAAGGGCGACTTTCAAACTTCTCATAAATCGATTCAATCAACGCATTCTGTAAATCATCGTCTTCACTATCTATATTTTCAGTTTTTACTTCTTCGCTTTCAAATGGAACATCTTCAAACTCTGAATCGCTTTGTTCTTCCACTTTTACTACTTCATCTTCTATAACAGCAATTTCAGGCTTCGGTTCGTCCCTGATTGTGGAAGCAATATCCTCTACATTTTCGTCTAGAACGATTGGATTTGAAGCAGTAGATTCCTCACCTTGTAAAGCGAGAGTCCAGCCATCTTCGTTTCTGACTAAGGCATATTTTCTATCCTTGTCACCTGCGATTCTCTTTGTCATGTTTCCATCTTCTCCCATACCAGCAATTTTCATTAGTTTCTGAGTATAAAAGTTTCTCTTTTGTACCTGCTTGATCTGGAACTTCGAGAAATCCATGCTATTGGGAAATAGCTCTTCAAGTTGTTCCTTTCTGTACCCCATTCTCAATCTGGATCGTAATCTGAGATGTGACAAAATCATATACTGTGTAGCTTTGGGTAATAAAAGAAATTCCTTTGAATTGGGATCCACCGTGTTGATATCTACACCATCAATATGGTCAATATTTTCTTCGAGAAATTCTTCTTCTGGCATAATTCTGCCATCATCTCTGGATACCTTGAACTGCTTTAATTCTGGTAAATGATACTCATCAGCCTTTCTAAATACATTTGTCTGAGAACTAGGAGTTCCCTCTCTACTTTTGACTGGCTGATTTCCAACAGTCGCACCATGCTGTGGATGGTTGATGGGCAAGTCTTCCAAATATATCACATCATCTTCGGCATCGTAATTGACGTGTTTTCCATTCGCCAC
This sequence comes from Scheffersomyces stipitis CBS 6054, assembly GCF_000209165.1. NCBI lineage: Eukaryota > Fungi > Ascomycota > Pichiomycetes > Serinales > Debaryomycetaceae > Scheffersomyces > Scheffersomyces stipitis. The sequence goes on from NC_009044.1 coordinate 853,273, forward strand.
GTTTCTCAGCTTTTCTGCCTCTCTCTGGATTTGAATTGCCAACAACTTCTGAGCCGTTTGCCGCGTGGTTTCTGCCTGTCCTTGTCTTCTTTCTCTTCTCTGGTTTATTGTCTCTCGCTTAAGAGCAGGAGCACCTCCGTCAAATACAAAAATGGGAAAGATTCCAAAATATAAAAGCTTGCATATCCTTCTGAAAAACCCAACTATATGGGATTGTGGAAGGGAATTCCCTTCGCTATCTCTGACTGCTTTGAGAAACTGATATATCCAGATAGAGGCATCAACAGCTAGCTTCTTGCGGGAAAGAGCCTCCAACCGGACCGGCCTAGCCGTGGGCCCAACTATATCCCACAAGGAGTTGACACCCATCGAAGATACTCGTCAGATCTGTATTATATAAGGAAATATCTCAAATCAAATATATTACAATTGAGAGAATGATCTAATTATTCATTTTGCAATTGATGAGTAGAGTCAGTTGGAATATGTGTATATGCAGTCCCGATATTAGACCTATATCGGTTAAGAATCTACTCTTACTTTCAAAAGAAAAAGATAAGCAAGTTATATATGAAACTGTGGTTCTGTCAGTGAGCTATTCGTATTGCAGATAACTCTCGAATTTCACACATACTTATTCTCCGAAAAGTCACTCTTTCTCCGGGTATGGACTTTCTTAATACTGTATGTCACTCTCTACGAACTGAGTTGAACCCCAGAGGTGTCTAGTTCTCTAATATGCTATTCCATTTCCTATCGAAGTATGCAAGCTCTGAAAGTCTCGAAGCTCGTTCGGCCCAGCTTCTTAGTGATAAATAACTTTGACGGCTTCGTTGGAACGTAGGATTTGAAGAACTTCACTGTTTTTCCAGCTGTTACTCTCATTGTTTGTTTCGGGACGAAATGGTACTTCTTGACTAAGTTGTCTCTAGAAGGCTTCTAAGTCACCGACTACTTCGTAAACTCTTGAGTCTGCAATTTCGTCATTTACGTATCTCATTATAATTGTCAACTGACTGTAGTCATCAGATGGCAACCATTGTTCATATGTGTCAAGAAATATTGGGTTGGTACACCAAGTGTAAATTGCCTTGGCTAAATAAATTACCTAAACTCATGACAACCGAGGAATAGCCTTACTGATATAATGATACCAGTTGTCTAGTTTTGGCTTCTAATCTGATGGAATATGGGTATAGATACAGTTCTAGCTTCTAGATCTGTATTTAATGAGATTTTCTTGGATAGAAGATCTATTCTCGCTTCAAGTATGAAAAGAGAAGTCAATTTCCTAGTTACACCACTAGTATTTTCAGAGAGCTGTCTACGTATGCCTCTCAAGTTCACCTGCTTCTCCGGATAAACCCAGTTTATAGAACCCATGTATAAATTATATCAGCTGATCTACATCACGTGTTCGTTTATCAGGTTGCGCAACGGTTTTGTGGTGGATTTTATCAGGGGTAGTATCGGATAAAGACGACCAGCAACGAAGCTGATAAGCTGATCATAGTGGGGCCAATTTCTGTCGCATATAAGTAGCTTAGAATACACGTTCTCTTTTCAGAGCATCTTACATTTGTAAAATTGGAGTTTTCTCCAGACGCTCTTTATTTTTGCGGACTCTGCTTCCCAATTGGGCCATTCTCCAGACCGATCCGAGCGGAATTTTGATGCGGCTCTACGGAGAGAGTTTGATTTTTCAGCCAATTCAACTATAAAAGAGTATACCAGGACCAACGGACTGAGTCCTGCTTTTGCGCCAAGAGTAGTAATTCAGAATTAGTCAGAAATCCTTAATAATTAGTACCAATTGACTTCATCTGTTATTTATTTGAACAGAAATCAGGTTTTTTCATTTTGCACATTCATATCCACCGATACGATTTCTAGGTGTTTGGCTCAACAAATTCCGCTAAATACAATTTGTCTGTTAATTACACTTCCAGCAACTCAATTCAATCTGCCATGTCAATTCCTGAAGCCTTCATCAAGTTTTCTTCGAGAAGATCCACTGTGTATTCCACCAAGGGAATCGTTTCTTCTACCCAGTCCTTAGCCAACGCTGCTGGTCTCAGGATTCTTCTGAAGGGTGGTAATTGTGTGGACGCAGCTATCGCCGTTCTGGCTGCTCTCTGTATTACCGAACCTACGTCAACTGGTATTGGGGGTGACTGTTTTGCTCTCTACTATAAGTTGGATGATAAGAACGATCCCAAAAGCGGTAAGGTTCTTGGTTTGAATGGTACCGGTAGAGCTGCTAAGGCTGTGACTCCGCAAGATGTTTGGAATGAACATAACCATGGTAAACCCATGAAGAGAATTCCGTACACCTCTGTATTTGCTGTGACTGTTCCTGGAGCTATTGCTGGTTGGAATGATGCCTATGACAAATGGGGCTCGGGAAACGTTACCTTTGCTGAGATTCTCGAGCCTGCTATTGAGTTAGCTGAAAAGGGTTTCCCCGTCGCTGAGCTTGCCAGCCGTTCTTGGAGATCTGCTTCAGTCAAGTTGAAGAATCAGAATCCAGATGTAGACGTAGCCGACAATGCATTTTTGTTTGACGGAGAACCACCTCAAGAAGGAGACTTTGTCACTAATAAACGTGTAGCTGAGACGTTGAAAATAGTGGCTAAGGAAGGTAAGAAGGGATTCTACCACGGTCCAGTTGCTGAAGCTATCATCCGCACTACTGGTGCCAGAAATGGCAAACTTACTTTGGATGATCTTTCGTCTCATACCTCAACCTTTGTAGATCCAATCAAGCTCAATTTCCAGGGCTCTAATGTATGGGAAATTCCTCCTAATGGCCATGGATTGGTGGCCCTTTTGGCGCTTGGAATCATTCAGGAGCTTCACAACTCGGGGAAAATCGATATCTACAAGTTGAAGCATAATTCCGCCGAATACTTGCATCTCTTGGTGGAAGTTTGTAAGATCGCCTTCTATGATTCGGATGAATACGTCACGGATCCTCAATTCAAGGATCTTCCCATAGAATCACTCTTGAGCCCTGAATACTTGAAGAAAAGAGCCAAACTCTTTGACCCTTCCAAGATCATCGATGGTGAAACGATGTCTCACGGAGTTCCTGATCCAAAGTACAAATCTGATACTGTCTACCTCACAGTTACGGACTCCAATGGAGAAGCCTGTTCCTTTATCAACTCTGTCTACCAGGGTTTTGGTTCTGGTATTCTTGTGGAGGACTATGGTTTCTGTCTCCACAACCGTGGGGCAAACTTCAACTTGAGTCCTGGAAAGAGCAACTGTCTTGAAGGTGGTAAGCGTCCATACCATACAATTATCCCTGGAATGATCACCAATGAAGACAACTCGTTGTATGCGTCATTTGGAAATATGGGAGGCTTTGCCCAACCCGTTTGTCATGTCCAGCATGTTCTCAATCTCACTGTGTTCAACTTCTCTCCACAGCAGCTGATTGACTCGCCACGTTTCATTCTTGATTCAGATGAAAACAATGACGCAGACCGTGGTCGTGGTGCTGATGGCCCTGTTAGAACTCCAGTCACAGTGGTAGCTCTTGAGGAAGGTATTGACCAGAAAGTAGTCGATCAATTGCAAGAACTCGGACATGAAACCAAAGTTTACACTGGTTATTCAAGAGGTACCTTTGGTAGAGCACAAATCATCAAGAAGGATGTCAAAAAGGGTAATATTGTCTATTCAGCAGGTTCTGACTTGAGAGGTGATGGAGCAGCAGTGGCCTACTTGTGATTGTAAAGACTGCATAACACTTTAGAGTAGCCATTTTACTATAGTATAAACTCTTGTGTAACCTTACTATACAATACATAGCGCTACAAAATTTCATACATACACAATTAGCGGATGCTACGACAAGAAAATATAATTATCAATATAGAATTGACCACCTCAATTTGTCACTCAAATGCTATGTGGCCAATTAACTATTGAATAGAAGTAATTAGTATTGGTAGTCATGGGGGTAAGCTAACTTGCAAATATTTCTTCAGGGGATAATCGGTGTTCAAGTTTTCAAGCACAACTTGAGTCAGCTTCGGCTTTCTTTGAAGTAGTATGGCTTTGTTTGTTTCAATTCGTACACTTGTCCTGATTTAAGTTAATACTACGCTTCCTGTTATTTTTTATATACTGAGATATTTTTTAATGATAAGTTTTGATATGTGTGATCGGCGATAAATTTGCTTTTGCAGCCAACAGTTCACAGATGAACTGAGTATGCAGGCGGTATATGAAGTGAGATCGGCCTAAGAATAAATGGATGATCCTGAACGCAATGGCTGTGTTAAAAACTGTATGAAGAAACAAAATGTATGGAACATCCAGTTATCATTATGAATCTTAGTTTTCAGTTGTCACGCACTATGTTATCATTGCCCTTATGCAACTTGTAGCAAACTCCAATTTCTATTCAGACCCATGACCAAATATAGGTAAGTTATCAGTACACTTGTGGCTTTATGCACATACATAAGGGGTTGTCAGCACATTAGCTTGTTACTGAATGGTGTTGGGCCGAAACTTGCAGCTTATTGTGTAGCTGGAAGCCGATCTGCAAATCCAGTTTTCATTTGATTCCAACTAAAAAAGGCTCCTGTTCGATTCCATCATGCTTTGGCTTTTGCAATGTAACATCTCAATCTACGCTTTGGCCGCTATCACTACTAAACTGTCAGCAAGGTTATCAGGTCAATCGAGCTAGTTAGAGCAAGATGTCTCCTGGTTTACTTCTTCCTTGAAAATTTCCGGTAAACTAACAATCAAAGAGAAGCTTAAAATTGCTAAAGTTCGTTACGATTTCAGAAAAGTCCGAAGAGAAGTGCTTTGATAAGTGGTTTAACCTTCCCAATGTCAATCTGAATATGGATTAAAAATGATAACTATAACTAAATAAAAATAAAATAAAATAAAATAAAAAATACAATTATGTTTACTTAGCACCTGTGAGTTAATGAAAAATATTAACTTATCTCTAATGCAGTATCATGCGTGGCTGTTAATTTAAGCCGCGGTCACTCAAAGGTAGCCGCATTTTCAAAGTAAAATTGCGAACCAACCCTGATTGCGCCTACCTGATACTGAATGCATGCTCTAAATGTTTAAGGACTTCTGAGCACCAAAGGCTTGGCTGAGTTAAAGTCACTTTTTTTTTATCAGCTCGGCTCCGTACCATTTTTCGCCGATATTGGCCCGATTGTAAATTCATTTATATATCTCTGCTTTCGCTCGTTATCACTTGAACAGATCCTGATCATACTACAACTTACAATTGAAATACAATGTCAATGATCCCTGCCCTGTCATCTCAGTCTGAGAAGAGGACTCTGCCGCATTACACACAAGACGATCAAAGCACCATCTTACCTGAAAAGATCTATCCTCCAGCCTACTTTGAGCCGACAAACGAATATCTCAACAAGGGATGGAGATTTATGTTTTGTAACAACAACTTCAATTCTGATCTAAGGGTATTTGTTTCAGCTGATTCTGTAGGGAAGTACAAATCGTTCAAGGATGCTAGCGGCGCACAGGCTGCTAAGTACGCTCGGGAATTGCAAATGCAAGGGGTTGGCATACCGTTGCTAAAAGCTGACATTCATAGACTCAGTCTTAACAAGTTTTTAACTATTAAGCGGTACTATGTGGATAAGCAAAAGATCAAGTTGCGAGGATTCGATAGCAAGCAAGACTTGCATGACTTCTGTGTCGTATGGAAATATCGTCACGGTTCATATTCTACCTATGAATTAAAGTTCACTCCTGATCCCTACGACAGAAAACAGGACTTCACCATCGTGGTGTTTCAGCATGGTGTTTTACCAATTGCAGATTATGTGTATAATGGAAGTCGCTACAGGTGGATACATGAAAGAAGGTCGTATGGGTACATTTATAACTACTCCAATTTCCTATTGTGTCCTACTCAGGATTCTATGACAGACAATTGGGACAAAAAAACAAATAGGTTGGAAAAGTCAATTGACCCTAATAATCCCTTGGTGGGTGGTTATTTGTCGAAATTATTATCGATTAGGTCGCATTTTACCAAGGAAGAATACTATTCTCCAATGAAACTAGGCTCGTTGGACGAAAAAAGGGACTTTTCAATTCTTGGTCGCTTCAAACAAAAAGCTCTGTTCACAATGGGAGATATCTACAATACCTCTAACGATCCTACTGTTAATTATGAAAGTATATATTCGGTGAGTTTGGATGCTCTCACAAGAATCTGCATGGCGCTAGTATTCAAACGTCAAGAAGATGACGATGCCGAAACTACAAGAAGAAAAAGAAGAAGTTTTTAAATCAACGATTGCTATGATATATAGAATTGTACAACTTCATAAATATGATAACTTTTAGACATTCCAAGCTAATTCATGACTACCAGAGTCTGGTGATGTCATCCCAATCGCCATGCTTTCTTCTATTCCAATAACTCTTCTTTCCTCTGATGTAAGCCCATTCACCCGAGTCAGGAGTGTCGCCACTAACTTGGGTAAAGAAGTTGGGTACATGAGACTTCCCGCTTTCTTCCAATTCTTTTCTTCTTTCTCTCTGCTTCTCTTCCAATTCAACCTTTTGTGCTTCAGCCTTGTCGACGTCACCTTTCTCGTAGGTATGTATGTCTGGTCTCAACCTAGAATCTGTGTGTGGCAATTTACCATCTTCAATGGCATAGATTTTGTTCAAAGTACCAGAAAATGCAGTGAAACCAAACTTCTTGTTGGAGTTAGGCAACAAGTCACCAACTTCCCAGATCAACTTTTCAGTGGTGTTAGTTTTCAACGTCAAGGACTCGGTCCACTTTCCGCTGACAGTATATGCTAATTGCTTCTTGTTGGGGTTGAATGCCTTGATGGTCAAATCCTCAGATCTGCCGCTGAACAAACCTCCCTTAGCAAACTCTACAACAGCCTTGTAACCAGAAGATGACTTGATCGTCATAGGAGCTGAGGGCTCGGAATACTTTTCACCAGCGATGATATTCTTTAACAAAGTAGCTGGATGAGACCAAGTGAACACCTCACCGGTTGACTTAATGGTTAACTTGGCAGTACCCTTCGTTACAATTTCAGCATTCTTACCCCAGAAAGTCTGGTTAGGAGCTGGATTAAACGACAAGTCCCACTTTTCTGATTCGGCAAAGAAAGCAAATACAGGTGGCCTGTGGCTAACCTTTTCACTGACTACACGGATTCCACGATCTTCTCTGACCAACTCAAACGTTTCTCCTAACAATGGGTTGAAGGGTTTACGGTTGTTTCTTTCTTTGACTCTGGCACTGGAAAGGTAACTGAGAGCAAAGGCAGCGATTCTCAAGATCTTTTCACCGGACTCGTCGGAAAAACTGGGCTGCAAAGCGTTGTTGATCAAATCGCTATACTCAAATATTTCGGCATACTTTTGCAAGAAAGTAATAGGCTCGTTCATTGTCACCGGCATGGCAATAGTGGACAAGTCCTTACCGACATTCTTACGTACAAAGGCCAATATACTAGGAGGGGTATGGTTACACACGGGAATATCCGATTCTCTCTCGATTGGGTCATGAGGTAAGGGATATAAAGTATCGTCACTGTCATCTGCCAGCTTGACTTTCTGGATTACTTCAACAGGTTTGGTTGGCTCAATGTCTTCATCTTCTTCTGAAGAAGACGACGACAACGACAAGCCATCTAAGTTTTCATCTATGCTTTCATCAGATGGCGTTTCTAGCTGGCCGATAACCTTGCTCTCTAATGGTGGTATTGGCGTGTCCAAAAGAACAACACCAGAGCTCATTACATCGAGGTACTCCTGGGCATCGTAGAACTCAGAAGACGATTTAACTGATGTTAGATCATGTAGTGAGTTTCTGTTGGCTGGTATCACTCTGGCTAACAAGCTGTTGATATCTAACGAGATGCTATCGACCAATTTAGCAGCTGGAGCGTTATCCCCTGTAGTCATTTTGAGCTGGGTCAACTTTGTCGAAATCGATTCCAATTCCAGAGCAAGAATGCCCTGTTCTTCTTCTTCATAAAAGGCTTCTTCAGTTGGTGTTTCGTCGCTGGATTTCTTGATTTGGTTGAAAGCGTCAACCCAAGCATTGAATTCTTTCTCGTTCAAAGCCTTTAAATTCCACACTTCCATACCTGAATCTATAAATATTTCTCTTGATTTCGCATTGGCACTGACGATGGAATGTTTGATTGGCATTTGACCTCTCAACTTATTGTCCTTGACTCGGAAGTACGATAAGGTGCCGTACTTGAAGTTAAGAACAAAGTACCTCTTGGTGAAGCCCTGAAGCTTCTTTCTTCTCTTTTTCAACAAGATACTTTGTAACAACTCTCCGTTCTTGGGACGAAGAATGTTGCCTCTCTTATCAAGAGGAACATCGCCCTCAACTTCATTTTCGTCAGCTTCAAATGGTGTTTGAAACTGAATCGTCAGCGCAGGTATAGTAGAAGGGGCACCTGGATCAACACCATTGCCTCGGAAACTAGACAGTCTTGCGACGGATTTTCTTCTGGAAACAGCAGCATTGTCAGAAACGATTTTGCTACTGAAAAAGACCTTCTTTCCAGTCGTTTTAGAGAAGGAGTTGTCAAAGACAAAGGCGTACATTCCGTCTTTGGCTACGTCAAACTTGCCGTGGACCAACTCCCCCGCAATCAACTTGTTGTAGTTCTTCAACAACGTCAAGTCCGAGTTGATCAAATTCGTGGAGAAGGTCGACGACCTTGACTTGGTTTTGTAGGGGTTGTTGTTATTGGTGATCTGGTTGACCGAAGTGACCGAACTTGATCTGATTCTGCTAGAACCATTTACACTGGTTGAAGAATCGTTATGGCCTATAGGAGGTGGAGCCTGGAAAGACTCTACTGAGTTTTCACTGGGCGTCTCGTCATTCAACTTGTAAATGGCGAAGTTGATGGACTTTTTGAGCGGTTTAACTTGCCAGTCAATGACACAGTTGTCGGGCGCATGGACCCATTTGACCAAGAAGTCCTTGGAATGGATCTCCAATGTTTCCATAGTGTGAAAGATAAACCGTTGCTTAGATTCTTAACTGGAAAATTTCAGTGATAGTTGTGGAATATCTTCAGTATTGGGTTTCGTGAATGCCTTCGAATCGTTGTGGAGAAGATCTGAGACGAGATCCAAGATTTTTCAGTAGTTTACTGAACGACAGTAGAAGATCAAGAGAGTTTCAGTTTTGCTTTTGTTGAGAGAATTCTCTTGGATACGAGATATATTTATAAGTAACAGCACCCTATCAAGACTCTTGGATATCTACTTCCCATAAAACAGAAGATGTAGCAGATAAGCTATCGTATAGTGGAGAATATTTCACTCAAATTTCGCGGCGACCGAAGAGAAAATAAACACGAAATTTAACGAGCGAAGAGTTTCAGGAAGTTGGAGAATTTCGTCTTTATATTGCTCAACCGTCAAAACTACCTTACAGCCCTTCCAGCTTTGTGACTTGTCACTACTTCTACATGTGGAAACGTCGATTGTAACCTGACTGCCATATGAAACCGAAGCCTTCCACCTCCACTTGGCGGTGCAGGATTACCTGAAATAGAAGTGTTCCAGGAACGTGCCGAGCTGGTAGATAATGAGAATGTGATTCCTTTATCTAAGGGACAGACAAACGGAGATGAGATGGCTAATACGGTGCTTCGATGGATGAATCTCGTAACCGGACGTTCCCATTGTCTGTGATCGTCGTGTAGGACGAAGTCTGAAATGTTGGATACACTGTTGAGTTTTTTGTTGGAGTAAATTAAACCAATCTGTATTTGTTGGTTTGGGCTTTTCAGCAAGTTTCATTTATATTTATAGACTACTCAGTTGCTCCTCTCCACACTGACAGAAAACTCTATCCTCACTTCTCTGTTCTCCCAGACTTTCCTCGTTTTTGACTATGTCTGCATTGGTAGCTCCGTTTGTTTTAACGTCTTTTTGATCGTCGTTGTTTCTCTCATTCTCCTCTTGCTCCATGGCTCGCTTATCCAGTTCGCAGCCGTAATTATCATACGCATTTTCGCCTATAGCCAGCACCAGCATGTGAATTGCCTTCTTAACATAAAATGTGCATGGTTGCTGGCTGGTGTCAATCGCAAAATTCTTGAGCTATCCAGACTCTACAGGAGTATAACTCGGCTATTTTTCACTTCACTGATTTCTTTCGACTTTTTTTAGCTATTCGCTCTACTCTCTCAAGCGAGTTTAATTCAGAACCACCTTCTTCTAAGTATTTTACTATTCCTTGTCTGTTACGTCCCTATCTTGCTCTTTATATCCATATCAAAACAATCGCTTCTACAATTTTCTTTTAATCCATTCTATTAAATTTTTATCTATATGTCGTCGCTAACTCAGAAACGTCAGTAATGTCATTTTCGTTATCAGCTAGTAATCTTCTCTCGTAAATCATAAAAATCCAAATCGCAACACTTTCCTTTTCTGATTGCATTCTCTTGATCTGTTTGCTAGTGCTACAATTTCAAGTTCAACCGCTCCTCGGAACTGCTCCGTGAAGATGCTTCAAGAAGTTCGTTGGCAACGTCATCCATAAGAAGAACATTAGGAGCTGCTCCCATCGAGCCCACCATGCCGCCTGTACCAAATGCCCCGGTTCTGGCACTGTTGCGCGAGAACAAAAGGAATTGCAACTGTTTTCTCAAGCTGTTGATTAACACCCTCTGCAAATTTAAGTCTTCTTTCATCATGAAGTTGTCGTGAGTCAAATTGTTGATCACAGTTTCCTGTTCATTCATGGTGTGCTTATTGATGAACGGCATGATCTTCTCGTTAAACTCAAATTTCAACCTATCAATCTCAAAGTTGAGGTACAAGAGCTTGTCCTGGTCTTCGATTGTCTTGAACTTGTTGATCTCCTCGATAGACTCGTTGTAGCCCAAATTAGTAATCTTTCCTTGAACGATTGAGTCCAAGATCTTGTTGATTTGTTTCTGTAAGAACCTGTTCTCCTCTGTAAGCAGATCCACCTTGTCGTTTATCTTGTGATAGTAAGGTAAGAAATGGCTAAGCTGACAGTTGTTGCCCTGTTGATGAATCTCTAGCGAAGTTTCATTGGATCCAACCCACTTGCATCCTATCTCGTGAGCAGGACATTTGACCATACCAATCTTGGAGCAATTCTCCTGGTGTTTGCTCAAGTTCTTCAAGGGAATCATATCGTTGGAACACAATTCGCATGTCTGATAATTGAACAAACACTCATTTTCCAAATGGTCACTTTCAGTCATCTTGGTGAGTTCCTGATTACAGAAATTGCACTGAAATACCTGGTGGGAACAGCCATGGTTTTCGTCAGCAAACCTTCTCTCTATAAGCAACTGGCAAACAGCATTTTCTGGCACAGATTCTTTAGATTCTTGTCGAACATCACTATTCTCGTATCTGACACCTCCGCATTTCACTCCTGTAAATCCACAATCTATCAAAACATGACGCTCGAGCTCCCAGCGACTTCCATCCCATTCGCAGCCTCTTTCGTGATTCAAGCAGTACACTTTCAAGTCGTCAATCAAGTTGGAAATCAACAATGGAGTAGGAAACAAATCATTTATGTTGGCGGAGTCAATTGGCGTCCGGTCAAGTGGACAATACCCTGACAAACTATCGCTGCCAGAGCTCTGCTGGTTGCTTTTCGCCATTTTCAAACATTCATAGATACATTCTTTACAGAAAGTATGGCCACAGATCGTAGTCAAAGGCTCCATAAAAGGTTGCTGACAAATGGGACAATTCAAATGATCGGTAGAAGATTTATATTTGGTATTTCTGAGATCAGGTCTAGACTCCAGAGTCAATAAATCAAACGAAGTAGCATAAGACTTGATTTCTACAGAATCATCATACTTTACATTGACACTGGTGACATCATTTATGCTCTGTGACTCAGAACCATCCGAAGAGTTGCTGCTTGATAGTTCTGACATCTCTGAAGGTTATCTTGCTATTATCCTTGCACTTTTCGTATCTCTTATCTACTTGTTTAAGTTGTTGTATTTCAATATTCCTTGGTCTTCCTCTTCTTCACTTTTATTGAATGCCAAATGTCATAGGCAAGACAAAAATTTATAAGGAAAGCCGATTTTTAAATTGGTAGATTTTGTTCACAAATAGTATGTCCACCACTTCAGTAAATCAAATATAAAAAGAAAACCGCTAACGGTATAGTCTTCGGGACTTAAGGAATAATCTACAGTGAATACTGACATCCGAACTCTTCATATTGTTCAAATGTGGGGTTACCCGGCTAGTACTAATAGGTACAAAAATAAAGAAGGTCGTACCCGGATTCGAACCGGGGTTGTCCGGATCAAAACCGAAAGTGATAACCACTACACTATACAACCGTATCTTATTCAACAAAATGGCTTGTTCTCCTGATGTAATTTGTTGTATCACGTGATTTATTGCGCGTGTCACATCACGTGATGTGACAACCTTCTGATATATAGCTATGTTTCCATTGTCAATGACACCACTTCTTAGAACCCTTAAATAATACATGGCTCCTACTTCGGAATATTGCTGTTGTTAATATTTCTTTTGCAAAAAAAAGAGGTATTTAATTCTTATAATTAAGTTAGTTTGGAAGACAGAAGTAAACTATTCTGTGATTCTATATCAAAATCAAAGATAATTTCGTACGACAAATTTCAACTCCAAGTTTGGGTAAGTATAGACATAATGTGGAGAATAGACATTACGTTAAGTAGGTTATCCCATGCGCAGATCATAAGGTATTCGTAAATTACAATAAATATATCTATACAGACATAGACTTTTCGTATGTTAGAAAGGAAATCAGTGATTTGCCATGTTGAAGAATGACAAGAAACCGAAAGCCTTAGTTAAAATGCTAGGGTATGCTTGTTGTCTATTTCCTTTTGGAACTCTGGCCAACCAGTAAAGGAAGATAGTGCCGATAATGTTGAAACCAATGAATGAAACAAAGATTCCGATGTCACGGCCAACGGTAGAATATTTAATTCCCACTGTATCCAAATAGTCATTGGTGTTCTTGAGTAAACAGAATTTGCATTCTGTAGCCTCAGGGTCCAAAAGGGTACCACCGACAAAGGATTGGAATAGGGCCATGTATTGTCCACAGGTTTGGTTCCCTAAAGCAGAGAACTGCAAAAATTCGTTGGGAGCACAATTGATCTTGGAATCAGAAAGTCCAACTGAAAGAACTGCCGAAACCAAGTATGTGAATGGATTACATCTGTACATGAAAATCCAGAATCTAGGCATGACATTCTTGCTAGCCAATATACCACAGAATGTCATACTCATAGTGACACATAAGGAAACTAGGTTGGCCGCATTTTCCTTAACTTCGTTGAAAGAAATGCAAAGTTGGCCCAATGTCGAACTGTAGACAAACATAAGTGTCATTAGGCACCACATAAGAGCACCTCTTTGTGCCACTTGTCCTGTTGGAACGGCGTTGTTGTACATCCCCACAGGATAGTACCAACACAAGAATGCTAAAGTACCAGCAAAGATTTGAAATGGAAGCTCAACTGTGATTTGAGCTAAAATGAAGGCAACCCATGAGAAGGTTTTGGATGGTCTTTCCCTGGCTTCATACAATTCTCTTTGCGAAATAAATAATGGAAGATACTGTTGGACCATGGTAGTCATGATGAGGAACATTTGGAAAACCGAAAGCATCTGATTCTGTAAACCTTGAAGGGAGTTGTTGGACCTGAAGAAAGTAAATCCATTGTAGAGAGAAGCAATCACGGCAATACCCAACTTTGCGTAGATGTACGAAGGAGTACGCCAGTATTGTTCGAAGATTCTCCTGCAAACGATAAAGTATTGGGTAAAGATGGAACATGCATACGTCTTGTTTCTATCAGCATCTTCGATTCTGGGCTTGTTGCCCAATTCATTTTCCATTTCAGTCAATTCTCTCTGGACCTTACGGTATTCACTTGAACTTAACCAAATACGATGGTAATCTTGATTTGCAAACGAACCCGGAGCAGCGCCAATAATCTGCAACATCCATTCGGCAGGATTTGCACTTCTAGGACATTTAGGTGCTCCATGGCTCTCAAAGTAACTGATTAAGCTGGAACAATTCTTACCAAAGTCTCCAAAGTAAACTGTTTGACCTCCTTCCTTCAAAAACAAAAGTCTATCAAACTGTTGCAACAAGATAGCAGAAGGCTGATGGATAGTACACAATATAGCTTGTCCATGATCGGCCAACTTTCTGATCAATCGACAAATGGACCATGCAGTCTGGGAGTCTAAACCTGAAGTTGGTTCATCCAAAAAGAGCAACAACTTTGGTTTGGCCACCAATTCCACGGCAATGGTTAATCTCTTTCTCTGTTCAATGTTCAAACCTTCGCCAGTAATACCAACAACGGCATCTGCATACTTTTCCATTTCCATTAAGTGGATGACATTTTCAACATAGTCATTCTTTTCTTGCTTGGAGACGGAGGATGGCTGTCTCAAGTAGGCTGAAAATCTGAGCGCTTCTCTTACAGTCGACGTTTGCAAATGTAAATCTTGTTGTTGAACATATCCAATATCTCTTTGGAATGAACTTTCCAAGGGACCACCGTTGACCATACGAATGCCTGAAGTAACCACTCCAGTAGTCAATCTGTCACTGAGTGCGTTTAATAAAGTAGTCTTACCAGCACCGGAAGCACCCATTAAAGCTGTGACTTGGCCCGGTTTAACCCAGCCATCAACATTATTAAGAATTGTTCTCTCTTCTCCCTTTATATTGAGGGTATAAGTCAAGTTTCTCCAATGGAAGATGTCAGCAGTTTCAAGAAGTTTTGTTTCCATGAAACTATCTTTAGAAGACCTTCTGTCGTCATCCAATTCGGTGCTTTTCAATTTCTCCAAGCTTCCAGTTTCAATATCTCTTTTTCTTCTGAGTCTGCGGAGTCTTTCTCTCGTCTTTCTCTGGAAAACAAGGATTTCTCCCTTTTGCACAGCTGCCTTGCTTCTTTCAACTATAAAGATATAGGTGAGCAAGAAGAAAATCACAAAAGCAATCAAGATACCAAAATTTCTCCATCTGTGGACCCAGAAGTACCGGTATGAAAGGGCAATAAATTTGTCGCCATTGACTACGTTAGAACCTCTAACGGCTCCAACAGAAGCACAAGTGACTGAATCGCCTGTGGTTGGATATCCCGGACCAGCCGGAACAAAATCAGAACAAGGGAAATCACGATTGTGGAATTCGTTAGAGATAAGAGCATCAAACACATAAGCCAAAGGATTGATCCAACTCATCCAACGGCACCAGGCATGCATATATGGGGTTGGAATAACGAATCCTGTGAAGGTAGTCAATCCAAATAATAAGATGGCCGCCGGAGTCATAGCTTGCGAGATCGATTTAGTTGCAGCTCCGAACGTTCTGAAGATATGGGACATCGACAAGGTAGCAAGGAAACTCATCAAGAGATAGAAAAAGAAGTGGCCGGCATTTCTTCTGAAGTTGACCATATAATAGAGAATCGTGTTGAAACTAACACACGTCAATATCTTGATGGGCATTTCTGTAATGATAGATGCAAGCGCGTCAGCTGAAGGTCTGTAAAGGGCATAATTCTTGTGCTTTTCCACGATGGGTCTGGCTTCGTAGAGAGAAAACACTTCCAAGATAGAAGCGTAGGCATTGAACATAACAGCAAAGAACATGACCGAACCTCTAAGGTAAAACGAACTGGTATCATTGTGCAATTGGAAGAATACTGAACCGATAATGAGACCCATTACCGTATTCCCAAAGAAGGTGACAATCGTGAGCGAAGGATCTCCCAAGGTTCTTTTCCAGTTTCTGAGCATGATATACTTGACTTGCATTGAGAACGAACTGGTGTAGGGCGATTTCTTGCTGGCTCTGCTAGCCTGTTTGGCGTGGTGAGAGTCCAAAAGTCTGTGTTTAGCGTCCTTTTTCTTTTGCGTCTTAACCAAATAGGTGTCGATGTCAAGGATTAATTGGGCCCTTTCTGGAGAACTTTGCCAGAAGTCGTAGAACTCTTCTGGGGTACGAGGAACAACTTTTTCGTATCCGGCTCTGATGATTCTTTCGTTGGGATTGGTGATGGAGGTTAAGAAATCCGGGGTGGTTTGTCTCTGGGGACACTCAAAGCCCATTTTCAAAAAGTACTTCTTAGCTGCCTGACTTGGCCCAAAGTAGATCTGGTAACCTTCGTACAAGAGAAGGACTTTGTCAAATAAATTGAATGCGTCTTGTGGACATTGGTAGATGGCGATAAGAGGAGTTTCGTTCATGATCATGGCTGAGGTCTTCAACGAGGTAATGAACTCAAGAGCAGTGGCAGAATCCAATCCTCTGGTGGAATTGTCCCAACAGTGAAGACGGGCATTAACCAAAGCCACTTCTGCAATCGAAACTCTTTTACGTTCACCTCCAGAGACTCCACGAATGAAGTCGTTACCAACTTTGGTATTTCTGGTATGCGAAAGTCCATACGTGGCCATAACCACATCGGACATGTGTCTTGCGTAGGCTTCACGAGATACACCCTGGGGTCTGTTTCTCGGAGTCTTTAATAGGGCTGCGAAATCTAACGTTTCACCTACAGTAAGATGTGGGAAGTGTGTCTCAGTCTCTGCGCAATAGACGACTTCACCTCTCAAGTTATTCTTGATTTCCTTGGGAGTAAGACCATCGTAAGAAAGCACTGATTCCTTTGCTACATTGAAACCATATGTATGTTGGGAAATGGTTTTCAAGAAAGTCGAACAACCAGCGCCGGGCCTTCCCAACACTACTGTGACTTCACCAGGCTTGATAAGGCCATCCATGGGCTTAAGAATGTCAAATAAATTATCAGGGTTCTCTTTGCGCACAGACTGCAACATGCCAGATACGGACTTACGCAAGGCATTGGAGAGCGTCGTTTGGTAGTCATACTCTGCTAAATTTCCGTACACTCTTAGGTTTTTGAAAGCTACACCTAAACTAGAGGGCTTGTAGTAGTCGTAGTCGGAATCGATGAGTCTTCTCATATTCTGGATCCACCTACGAGAGCTGAACATGGCCGAGTCTGGATCCAAGGTTGGATCTATGGAGTCGAATACTGCACGCTGGCCCGGAATATGGCCAACGACGGAAGCATCGTATTCTTCGCCGGTTAGGGTCTCAGCACTGCTGCTTGCAGAGCTTTCCTTGTTCAAGGTGAATCTGGGTTGCGGGCCCATTTCCCTGGCCAAGCTGTGAATTCTTTCTTCCGCATCGTTGTTGAATCCCAGATAATGATAATCATAGTTGTGAGAAAAACGTTCCCGTTCCGAGGGGTGAACGATACGCATGGTTTGTGGAAGCAGGGATCACCTAGTATTGCAGTTGAATGCTACCGACAACCAGCTCTGTGAAGATGGTGACTATTAAAGGGTATTAAGGGTATTTGATAGAAAAAAAAGGCTTTTGAGGCTTTTTCCTGGGATGCTAAAATTATTTATATAACTACACTCTTCAAATCATCTCATTTAAGGTCCGTAATATTTTTTCGGTGTGGGTATGTATATGACATGCGCTCGTTCTAACTTGAAATAATACGGATGAAAAAAAAAATACCCCACTCACACACAAAAGAAAATATCCATGAAAATGGTGCCAATGAACTCTTTATGGATAAACTTTTCCTTAGATCTTTCCTATTGTTCACATTCGTCTGTCGTGCATTCCCATCTTGAAATGTCTGCACTACTGTTGACTACTTAGGAAACACGAGCAGTACACACAGGGAGTATGTGCCGGTTGTGCTTGATTGTACATATTGTTTCTGCCAATAGCGTCTAATCCTCGAGAAAATAGGTAAAAATTATGTTCTGAAGTTGCCACTCTTGCCAAAATAGTCTTCGACTTTGTCTACAAGATTTAGCACGTCGTTTCCGGCGCTTTCATGCCATCACTCACCATTCCGTGCGTATTGAGGTGACAATCCAAGTCGGGGACCCGTGGCTGCAGCTTAAGATTAGTATGAAAAGACCAGGTCCTTACTTCGAAGGGCATCAATGACTTAGTTACAAATTGCACTGCAACTCAACTGAGATCGTCACACAGCCTTCAATAATTGGAGAACCTCCCCCCATAATTGCCTAGATGGAAATTCTTAGTAATTGTGAGAATTTCCTTATTAGAGGAAATGCCGCGCAGACGGCATCGTGTAATATTTTCCATGACAATATTTTCCAAATCAGGCATGCAATTAAAGTTTTAGACGTCTTGTGAAAAACAACTTTGCCTATTTGGGAAATTAGACATCTCGCAATAGAAAATATTTGCAACATACTAGAAATAGCAACAATTCCTCCTACTTCATTAGGTATCATCTTAGGGTGAACTGTCACAGCAATCTAGTCTAAACGATATCCGTCTCCTCCAATACCGTTTAAAGTTGTATGAGAGCTGGAAGATAATGGCTTTCCGCCACCTTAAACGGCCTCTTCAGCCACCATAGACTCCAGTTTTAGCCCTCGCTTCCATACTCAGGCTCCAGTTTTTGGAACAATCTGGGCAAAAGTGTGCAAGACGATTGAAATACGGTTGAAAACGGTTGAAGCTGTTGACAGCTGTACGCTCTAACGTTTTTCATACTTCTTTGGAACTTTTTGACGAGGCCCGGGCCCTATTGAAGAGTGCACAATTTTCATTGTTGCTAATGGTGGCATGAGTAACTGGGATCAGCAAGACTCTTGCCAGACTAACCTCCTGAGCTACTTTGACGTTGGTAGAGCAAAAAAATGCGCAAACCCGGAATCGAACCGGGGGCCCAACGATGGCAACGTTGGATTTTACCACTAAACCATTTGCGCATGAAAATCTCCGCGACGGGGAATTGAACCCCGGTCTACCACGCGACAAGCGGTAATTCTAGCCACTAAACTATCACGGACTTTCTTGCGACTTCAAGAGTTCCACTTTTCCGAGAAGATTAAAAATCACGTGAATGATCACGTGCCAGTGAATTTTTTCACTTATTGCCGATTTTTACTGGTCTTAAGGGTAATCAGTAGGCTTTTATCTCAGAATTATCTCCAATCTTAAGTATGGATTAGGTGAAGACTACTACTATGTAAGAAATAGGACTTTGATTGCAATGCATTTCTTTTTCGTTAAAAATTATTTTCAACATAGTCCGGCATATCTAAACCATTGCTAAATGCCATTGCTAAGAATCTATTTAAGGACATCACTTAGGTATTATGTAACAGCAACTTGGAGTTATAACCTTGTATGTCCTCCAAACACAAGTGAACGTGAAGAAAATTATACTAGGTATTGAATGGGTTGAATTTATTCCACTGCACTCTTCTCCCAAAACAATCTTCCAGATTTTGCACCCATACTCTCCCCAATTCAGTGACTAGTGAAACACTAAAAACAGTCGCATACAATCAAACTTCTTCTAACGTGAGTGAAAACGTATCCTATTTTGAATTGCTCTCCATATGTTGCACCCCTTAGACATAATTCTTACTTACTTAGGAATGTTGGTAATAATATGTAGTATATTCAAAGAATCGTATTTCATTTGATAATGTTCTACATACGTATATGATAACATATGTATCTGATAACAATTTTATTGTAATTATATCTTATTTGTTATTTTTCCAGTAGGTGCTTAATTTAAAGTTTCGTTCTCTTTTGGGAGATATATGCCAATATATAGATAAATTTTATTTAATTAGCAAACATTTGGAGAAATCTATTTAATTCTTCGGCAACAGAAAATGTACTCTTCCTAGATTCAACTAACATTATCAACAAGTAGAAACACACTAATGTGAAATTATATATAATTGATCACAGCGAGTAGCCTGTCCTAGTTGGGCGCAAAGAGATCAAATTTAATCAACCCTCTTGAAGTTGCGAAAAATTAAGTTCATCCTCAGCGCCTAATAATATCTGAATAGTCCACACCAGAAAGCCCAAATGCTGACTCTCTCAACTGAAGAAGACTATGACTATTCTGACCTAACAAACTCATATATGGGAATTTTTAATACAAAAGCGTTTGAAAGGTTTCTCAGTACCACCCAAACAGGATATGCCCATACAAGCTCTGGAATCGACTTAAACCTACTACTAAAGACTCTAATCACTTCATTATGTATATGTACTATTCAATTGACCGTTTTTTGTTTTTTTCGATCTACGTTGAAGATAGTCTACCAACCAAGATGCTTCTGTGTTCCTGTTAACGAAAGAATGGATCCACTCCCTAGAGGTTTTCTTTCCTGGGTGTTACCGACAATGAAGTCTAACATGCACTTTTACCTATCTATGGGTTTGGATACTTATTTCTTCGTCAGATTCATCAACGTTTTACTATTATACTTTATCTTTATTGGAACTCTGAATATGATAATATTACTACCTATCAACTGGACAGGAAGTGACCAATTTTATCAAGCTCCAGGCTTAGATCGACTTAGTCTTTCAAACATTGCCAGTTCCAAGGTGAGTAGATTGAATTCTCACTTCTTAATGGGTTTGGTTACGATAGGCACTCTCCACTGCTTAATAATCTACGAACTTCTGAGCTTTGTTTCTATAAGACAGTCCTACTTATTGTCTCCAAACCACAGAGAATCTGCACAAGGAAAAATGCTTTTGATATCTAATTGCCCACATCAACTTCTAGAGGAGGAAGTATTGAGTAGTGTTTTTGGATTCATTCCTGGTGGAATTAAGAAAGTTTGGTTTGTTCATGATTTCAAAGATATTTCTAGAGAAGTTCAAAAGGCTAGAAGTGCTCTAGATACATTAGAAAAGGCTCAAATTTTGTATTTGAAAAAGTCCTATCGGTGCCAATTTCCGAGAAAGAAATGGTTGCGAAATTATTTTTCTGACAAGATTGAAGACATAACCGACCACCTAAGCGAAGATGAATACCATCATTCGTTGGAACCACAATTTTATCCAGCAATCTCCATGACCATCTTTTTCCCAATAATAAATAGATCAGTTGAGTTAAAACTACCTGGTTTTCTCAGATTCTTCGCATTTCAAGACAAAATTTCAATGACCACTTGGTCCGCGAAACAACTCGACATCAGCCTTAAAGCGATTGATGCGCAGAAGCAACTAATGAACGAGGGAAGGCTAACAAAGCATACCAAATTATTCGTTCAGTTTAACACACAAGAGGGGGCATATATAGCTCACCAATGTTTACTTTCAAGGAACCAGGGAGATCTTGATCTGAGTTTAGTAGAAGTTCATGCTGGTGATATAAAGTGGAACAATTTATCCAGGAACAACTCCTACACATCTTTAGTTGAAAAGTACATTGTCAATCTTGCTTTCATTTGTATTATAATACTTTACGTTGTTCCAGTCTCATTTATTGGGCTCTTTTCGCAGATCCCCTTCTTGGTTCAGTTGATGCCATTTCTAGCCTGGATATACAAATTTCCCGAAGAAGTGAGAGAAACAATCTCTAGTTTCTTACCTTCAATTCTATTAACAATACTTACTGAAATAGTCATGGTAACCTTTAGATACTTGACAAAGTTTAAGGGAATCCTATCAGGGGCCGAACTTGAATTAGATCTACAGAGGTGGCACTTCTCTTTCCTCTTTGTCCAGCAGTTTCTTGTTGTGACAATTCTGTCCAGTATAACTGTCATTTTCAAGCAAATATTGGACCAGCCAACTTCGATTCCCATATTATTGGCGACAAACCTTCCTAAGGGTGCAAACTTTTTCTTCCAGTTTTTTGCATTGAAAGCCTTTGCTTTCTGTGGAGCCAATTTCATGAGAGCAGAACTGCTTATATTTCATTATTTGACTTCCAAGCTTCGGGATATAACTCCAAGACAAAAGTTTCATTCACTAACCGGATTGCCTAAGATTAAATGGGGTACTGTGTATCCCGTCTTCTCTGTCTATGCTTGTATTGGAATTACATACTCCATCATATCTCCCTTGATCTCAATTTTTATAATATTCATATTAATGTTGATATTGTTGTACTACAAGTATGCTTTGAAGTACATTTATAGTCATATCAACGAATCAGAAACACAAGGGAGATTGTACCCCATTGCATTATTGCATTTATATACGGGGATGTATTGTCTTGAGTGTTGTCTTATTGGAATCTTCTTTCTACTGAAAGACGAAGATGGAAATTCACCAATGAAAGTTCATGGATGGATAATGATATTGGTATTATTGATTACAATTTTCGGCCATCAAACGATTTTTAATCGGTTTGTTAAACATTTCTCTTATTTGCCAATTCTTTCTGACTTCAAGAATAAAGAGATTAATACCACTGAAAAGAACAACAGCAACTGCGTGGTTGGCGAAGTTGCAAACTTTAAATCAACAGATGGCGATGATCACGAACTTCTTTATCTTCATCCGGCATTTAAATTTGAAGACCCAAAATTATGGCTACCTTCTGATCCACTAGGTATCTGCTTAAATCTCATTCAGCATATTGAACATCTTGTTCCCGGTCTTCAAGGTGGTACGACCAAAGGAGCATCCGTAATATTCGACAACACGTATCGCAAAGTCAAAATAAGAGTAACGGAAGCACCCCCAGATTATAAATAGTTTATTCGTGGGCTCCATAGTAATATTCTAATTTTCTTTTTATCCTGAGACGTTTTAAGAGACCTTGCCAGTTAGCTAATGCTATCCTATTTCTCTCTGTGAGTTCTAAACTGTGTTGTGATATTCGGCCATAGAGCCAGATCTTTTTAGCAATGACAGCTTGCTCGTTTAAAACTATAACGCCCTTCTTAACCGGGATTGCCAGACCAGCTTTAGATGTGAAGTTGAAGCCAGTGACAACAGGCACATATTGAACTTCAATATCTACCGGAACCTTTAGCTTTCCTGACTTATAGGCTGATAATATAGACTCGATGAAATTCAATTTTATCCAACAACATCCATCTGGAATCATACATTCTCTGAAGATTTCTAAATTTCCAAAACGATTTCGAGGTAAATTAGGTTTACCATTAGAATCAATAAATATTTTCATCTTAATATAAGAACACGTTTGGTTAAAGCTGTACAACTTGGTTTCATTAAGCGAATGCTGGTTGTTCATTATATTGAAATTGAAGATTCTCTTGTTCGCAATGGTACGAGGTGGAAGCAGTTTTGTTACTTTTATAGGAAACTTTGCTTGTTCTGGTTGGATTGATCTGCCTAAAAATTTCCATTGTTTTTCTGACTTCCCCACAATTACGTGATTCTTAAAGTAGATGGACTCCTTCTTATTGTCAAGAGAGATACTCGAAAGAGGAACACTGGAACTTTCGATAACTTCGTTATAACGCAAGGTTGATTCAGTTACAAGGTTAGGGTTTCTCTTCAACGCACTCCAGGTAGTGGGAATATTGTAGTTCGTCAAGGCGACCTCCTTGAGACAATCAAGTTCGCTATTGTCTTCTGAGGTATATTCGTGGTTATGACTCAAATGCCTCAATATAGAGTGGAACAAAAGTGCAGTTCTTCCTTGCTGAATCCGAAGATCCAACTTGTTAAACCATCGAAACGATACGTCTTGCATGTATCTGGAACTGACATCCATCACGAGGTTGTCATTGCTATAACTTACAACATAGTGCATAGTCATTTGGTTGAACTGATCTGCAACGGGATAGAACATATCCGTATAATATGAAGACAATGTATCCCGCTTCACCTTCTCATGTACAAACCTCTTTAGACGTGAAAGCCTTTTTTCTTCATCATGGAAACATGATGTTTCTATGACGATTATTTCAGAAGGATCCAAAGGGTTCACTACCTCGGTCCAAAAGTAAGGGTAGAGCAAATCGTTATCTTTGTTTCTCTCAAGCTTTTCGAAATCGACCTTGGGCTGCATCTTTGCATCTTTAGATTTTGGCAATGTCGGTATAGAAAAGATGAGTCTCAGTTCAAATCCCAATGATCTCAATATAGCTGTAAATATCTGAGCTCCCGTATCTCGATTGTGTTTGAACTTCTTGATAACGGATAGGAAGTCTTTGATATTAGATATAGATGGAGCCCGTTTCGGACTGTACTTGTCCAGTTCGCCTAGTTTCAGCTCAGGGATATAACCTAACACTCTCATACCGTTTGAGTCAAATTTGTAGTTTTTACGAAACCACTTGATGAGATACTTCAAAATGTAGATGAATTGCTTGTCTTGCTCCAAATATACGCTCGGTTCTAGTGATTCAATGCCATTATTTCGTATTCGTTTCATTGCTTTGGAGAATTTCTTAACAGGACCATCCATTAGTGAATCTGGAAGCAATTTCCTAAGTGTCTTGTGCACCTTTTTGTTAGAAAGCCATTGATTTCTATTGTATCCATGAACAATGTAGACTACCATGGCCAAGTAGTGAATGGCTCTCTTGCGTTGTTTTTCGTGAATGAACTTGCGAAGATCTCGCTTCTTGAACTGTTGAACCTGTTTATCATCTTGAATAGCGATGTTGAACTCATTTGGCCGAGCTTCCAAAGTTTGTGCCAATGCAGTAGATTCTTTCACTCCTTCTATTGGAACTTCATCCCAATCACTGATATCGTCATCCAAGATGTCCAATTCTTCTTCATTTTCTTCTTCTTCTTCGTCTTCTTCATTATAGCCAAAGGCATTGCTCCAGAGACCTTGCTTTCTTCTCTTGGAGTCCGGCTCGAAGTCAGACTCAGAATCATTATCTACAAATAGCCCATTCTCCATGGTGTGAAGAAAGTATTAAGATGAGATGCGCATTTTTTCAGTCTTCTACATAAATAATGGAAGATCTGGGGTAGACCTACAAATGTAGAACAACACAATTACTGACAAAAGTTTGACATAGAAATTACTACTAACCCTACCAATACTACGAATGTGAACATCTATAAAGGCACTTAATCTATGCGTGAATAGAATCTAATATACAAGGAACGCGTACTTACTTTTGTTAGCGACGCGCTCAAGAACGATTGGACGTCCACAGCTGATCATGATTTCGATGTTACTCTTTCCCATAGATTTTAGTCTGTGTGAAGAATATCGGCTACATCCTGCTGTTCATTTATAAGACGCCATTGGTTGTACTTATCTGCTGGAACGTCGTGGCCGTATATGGTGATGGTTTCGAACTTCGCAGTTGGGGAATATGTAGACACAGTTTTAATGTTATCACCACTTCCATCGTCAGCCATTTCTGGGTCATGCACCAATGTCTCTGATTTGTTAATGATATATCCAGTGTGATTCTTGAGGGTAATCTCAGTCCCGACGAGTTTGCAACCTCTGAAGTAGGCGTTGGTGTTCCCATCCTCCTGTGTTTTTGAAGGAGTGAAATATTCATTAGTTTTGGCAGGACCCGAATATTGGATGTGCATTGGAACCAAGTTCGCTATGACATTCGGAACCTCTGAAATGGATATCGTATTGCTCATTAGGATATTATGCTATAGGCCTCTGTGACTGTTGTATAACAGTTTACAATTCGGATTAAACAAGGAAAAGAATCTCTATTTAGTGAAAAAATATCTTATGCATACCGCCCTAAGCGAAAACCAACTCAACTTATAGAGCTTTAAGCACTATGTACAGGACCACAATAGTTTATGGCTTGCAAGCAATTGACTAGGGTCAGCTCGGCCGAGTTTATCAGTTAATGTAGCCACCCAAGGAAGGCGGATTAGATGAGAACCGAAGATGGTCAGATGCAGACGATTCAAGTGCCGGGAGTTCCATAGACTACCACCTTCTAAAAGGATATCATATCTATCTATGGAATCTATGCACACCAGATTTTACAATCCAGCAAAGATAACTACTGAGATAGCAAAGATAGTGGCCAGTATTTATCACCGAACAACAGGTATAGTGTAAAATAGTAGGCTGGGCTTTTTGTCATGCAAAACTTTCGTCTCCAGACGTCCCGGAATTCTAATTGCTCTAATATTTTGCTTCCTGAGCCACAAAGGAATCGTTATCAAAATCCATTCTGACGCGGAATTATCAAACTGAGGCTCGCAGATTAGATTTTTCAGCGCTTAGAAATATAAGAGGACCTTTTCCCAGCGAGGATAACGTGCTGACGAAAAGATAAATTCTTCAAGCGGTGAAGTTTGAACAGTCTACTTCAGTGGAAAGGACCATTCCTTACACTACTAATCCTATCCAACTCTTATCCATAATTAGACCCATTATTCATTGTTCATAACTATTCCTCATAACCTCATAACCTAATTTAAGAAATTTCATTATCATATTCTTCAGGAATTTTCATATCCTTATTGAATTCTAACTTACATAAACTTCTCACACTTTTCAGACATGTCAAAAGATCACCACCATCCCCATCTCTTGCCCAACATCATCAAGGACTCATCGGCTGGTGGACCTGGGATTGTAGCGGGAGAATTAGCAGCTGAAGATGACGGCTTAATCAGCGACTCGCTCTTGGCTTCGCATTCGTATGGTGCTATTAAGACTGGAGAGGAAGTTATAGAAACTGTAGAGGCTGTACCAGAGGCAGATTCTAACGACGGATATGCTCTTCCCAAGGCACAATTGCTAACCGTAGTCTCGTCGCTTTTCATGGCAGCGTTTTTGGCTGCGCTAGATGGAACCGTAGTGACGACGTTAT
The DNA here is from genome assembly GCF_000209165.1 of Scheffersomyces stipitis CBS 6054. Taxonomy (NCBI): domain Eukaryota; kingdom Fungi; phylum Ascomycota; class Pichiomycetes; order Serinales; family Debaryomycetaceae; genus Scheffersomyces; species Scheffersomyces stipitis. The sequence goes on from NC_009044.1 coordinate 879,949, forward strand.
TGACGCTTATCGCTTCGGACTTGAACGCTATCGGCAACATCTCGTGGATCGCTACGGCTTACTTATTGTCGTGTTCAGCCTTCCAACCGTTGTTCGGAAAGCTTTCAGACATCTTCGGCCGAAAGTCGTTGTTGCTCTTATGCACAGCCTTTTTCGCCGTGGGGTGCATGATTTGCGTCACCGACTCGTTGTTCTGGTTGGTGATCGGGAGATTCGTTACGGGCTGGGGAGGTGCCGGATTAACCTCGCTAGGAACCATCACTATGTCAGACTTGATCCCCTTGAGAGACCGAGGCTTCTACCAGGGCTTGGCGAATGTATTCTTTGGATTAGGCTCTGCTTCCGGAGGTATCATCGGTGGATTGGTAGCTGACCATTTGGGCTGGAAATATGTTTTCATCTTACAAGTGCCTTTGGCTGTGATAGTAGGTCTTGCGCTCTACTGGAACCTCAACTTACCCCCTGGCTCTCCCGGTTTGGGAGCACACGGTGAGGATATCAAACAGAAGTTAAAGAGAGTCGACTTCTTGGGCTCATTCTTTTTGGTCAGCTCCCTTATGTGTGTGTTGATAGCGGCTTCCTTAGGAGGTAAAGAGATTTCCTATTCGTCCAAGTCGTTTATCGGTTTGTGCACAGCTTCGGCTCTCTTGTTGGGTGGCTTTATATATACCGAAGCTTATATTTCTGCTGAGCCTATCATCCCTATTGAGTTGTTAGGAAACAGAACTGTGTTATCATCTTCTTTGGCAAACTGGTTCTACACAATGGGAGTGTTTTCCTACCTCTTCTACGTTCCAGTCTACTATACTTCGGTTATGGACTTGACAGCTACGCAAAACGGGCTGAGATTGATCCCAAATTTCTTTGGTGTATCCCTTGGTTCTATTGGAGCTGGTATCTACATGAAGAGAACTGGACGTTACTACAAGTTGACTGTTCTCGTTGGTATAATATCGATCTACGGTGTTCTCAAGATTTTCTTCATCAATCCAAACATCTCCTTATTTGAACAGTTTACATTGTTGTTGCCTTCTGGCTTGGGATACTCGTGTGTTTTGACAGTGACACTTTTGTCGTTGATTGCAGCTGTGCCTTCGAAGTACCAGGCATGTACTACTTCCATCCAGTACACTTTCAGATCGACTGGTTCGACTTTGGGAGTAGCTGTTGCCTCTGCTTTGTTCCAGAATGTCTTGAGATCCAACTTAACATCTAAGATCCATGCGTTGATCCCAGATGTCAACGAGGCAAACGAGATCATCACCAAGGCTTTGGCCAACACAAACTACACACATGAAGCCCCCGAAATTGTCAGAGCAGCCATCAGAGAATCGTATGCCTTGGGCTGTAAGGGTGCCTTTGCCGTAAGTGTGGTAACTGTATCTGTCGGATACTTTTCTTCGTTGTTCATGAGAGAACACAAGCTCCATACCAGTGTGAATAGAGATTAATGTGACTATAGATTAGTGAATAGACATTTGGTATTAGAATATTTATATATATAATCATGTGATTGAATGCAAAGTAGAAACCTTATCTATGGATCATTTTGATCTTCGGAAAGTCTCAAGTCTGGACTCGAGACTGTCATAAGGTTCTTGACATGGTATTTATGATTTCCACCAGTAGAAACCACCAAGTTGGCTCTTTCATAGGGCTCTGGTTGGGATTCGTCAGTCGACAGAACAACGGTGTACAACTTGATCGAGTGGTTGGGGTTGAACCGAGGAGCATTTCCATCGGCTGTATTCTCGTTTAGATTGAATTCGGATGTTGGTCGAGGAAGATGGGGCCTTTTGGTTCTGGCAAGAAGCTTAGGTGAAAACGAGGCAAGAACATCTGAACCAGAGATTCCAACATGAATAGGGAAATGGCCCTGTGGCTCAGCCTGAAAGTAGGGTGACGCAAAAGCAGAGACTGGGGCAGACATAGGATCTAACAAGGGGGATAAGATAGGAGAAAGGATTTCGTCTTCTCTGATAGCCTCCTCGATAGCCTCTTCTATAACCTCTTCTATAAGCTCGTTCTCTGAAGTGATGTTGATGTTGATGAGAATCACAGAGAGAAGAATACTGGATATTCCCAAGAAATACAGAAACCCTTTGGACGGAGCCTTTTCTCCGTTATTATGGATCAACAAGATAATATAATCGACACAGATTGTGATGGGTAGAGCAGAGGTCAACGACAACGACGTCACCAACGGACTTGTCAAGAGCATGGCAAGAATGGTAACGTAATCAGAAATCACTGAAAAGACTCCATTGATAATAACAGCGAACAAGATCGATTTGCTTGGAGGGACCGGCTCGAACTTCTCGATTCCAAGATAGTCTACGGCAAAAAGAAGCGGAATTCCAAGCAAAAACGTCATGACACCAACGTAGCCAAAGAGCTTTCTTTCGTTGGTAGACTTATTTCCTGTTCCGCACTTCACTTTCATTACTAGAAGGTAGAAGGCATACATCAAAGCTCCACAGATAGCAAAAGTGTTACCCAATCGTGGATTCTTGGGTACGAACTTGTTTCCTCCGTCTGACTCTTTGGAAGATTCGCTATAGTTTACGAGGAACACGCCTAGACAACTGACACAGACACAAACGGTTTTCTTGATGGTGAATTTGTCGATCTGAAGGTAGGCACCTATGAATAGAGTGAAGATAGAAGTAGTTGAGCCCAAAACCGTCTGGTTGGAAGCAGACGTGAATTGTAAGGCTTGCATGACAAAAATGTTATAGAGAAAGTAGATAACAGCCATTTCAAGCGACAATTGGGCTACTTCTCGAGCAGTCAACTCAACAGTAGCGTTCTTCTCCATCTCGTCTTTCATGAGTTTTTCCAACGAGCGTGACGCTTCATTATACGCAGCAGAAGACAGCAGAATCAACGGAGACGTTTCTTCGGTAGACGATGCAGTTTCTGGCAGTTGTTTCACTGACTTTAGTATTTTAATGAGGAATTGCATTCCATCGGGAACCAAGTTGAGTGTGAAACAAGATCCTGTTATCACAGCGAACATCCATGGTTTCCTGTATTCGTCGCCTTTGAGCACGGAATTGACAAGTTCTAGACCGATGACCCAGGTGCTGATAGCAATGAAGATGAAGAAGATCCCGAGACGAAAGTTTCTGATTTCTTGCTTGTTGATGATGTCGATGACTTCCACGGGATCACTGGTGAAGGTTGCGTCCTGATAGTGGAGACTTGATCTCGACAAGGGAGACTTGTGATGGAGTCGAGGAGATGTCATTGTCTATTCATAGACTAGACAGGTAGGCTATGGGATCTAGGCTACACGGTATATATGGTGAGATTTGTATGGTGGAATAGAGCAGTATTAGCAAAAAAATGGAGAATGAAACAGATGGAAATCGTTGATAGAAGATTGAGATTATGCGAACAAGCCGCTGCTTATTTGGGAAGATAAGAGCGGAAAGCAAGCGCCTTTACATTCCGCTTTTTGGCAGTCGCTCGTGTGCGCAACTCGCGGTCTATATCGAGTCTGTTTTATGGAGAAGGAAAGCAGATGTCACTCAAATGTTCTCTGCAGGGGTTGGCGGGGGATGCCGAAAGACGAAAAGGAGGAGCAGCGATTGACGATTCTAACCGGGATTGTAGATATTTTCATTTGGGAAAGAAACTTAAGCAACGACTCACTCATTTATTAATTAATTCATGTTCAAATATGTATTCTCTTGGACAGTTTTCGCAGCCACAAACACTTATTCAGTTAAAGCAAACATACAAATATATAAGATCTGAATTGCAATTGCAAATAGAAAAAAGTACTTATAAAGTCGGCATTCCTTATTCTCTGATACCAACATTCATAGTATAAGTTACTGGAAGCAATGTTTGTGACTTAAGTTAAGGTGTTCCAATTTTGAAGATTGCGGATGCATTTGTAAAATTGCTGCACTTTTGCAACCGCTCTTATGCTCATCAATCTCTAAGTTGCAAATGTAAAGTAAAGTCAGATCTGTCCACGACAGTATCATCCTTTCTTTGATGCTTATATCCAACAACAATCTGATTGCCAATTTCTGATGAGTATTGAGATTTAAGAAATCAAAAATAACATTACCAGGGATGAAAAGTGAGACAAGCTTCACTATACTATTATACTCTTCTTTTCTGCATTCATAGGTTAAACTCAAAGTAGATATCTTATTTGAACTACACACTGTCTATATTAATTATTGTACTTCTACTTCTTCCAGCCGTATGTTGCTGCAAGCCTACTGTCCAAATGCTCTTTAGCTGTGATGGCAACAGTATCCTTATTGGCTCCTCTTCCCTTGATACTTCTCACCACCTCACTAGGTACAGCCTCTAACAACGCCTCATCGTTAGGATGACTAAAGAATACAATCGAGTATCTATCCTGGCCGGTGGCTTGAACTTTGGCCGGAAACTTGACTCTGTGAATAGTTGACTTCAACAAACCAGCTGTCCAGTAACTTAATAAATCTCCAATATTAACTACAATAGGAGGGCCCATTCCTGGAAACTTTTCTGTATTAGCAGCTACAAAAGGAACCGCAACCCATTGCTTTGATACCGGTGAGTAGATCTCTAGTCCTTCCTGATTCTCCTGCTGGAATAATAATGTCACAGATCCATAATCGGTATGGGCACCAGCTCTGATCACAGCTTCTGGGTTCAAACTCTTTTGGCCTGGGTAATGCAAAAACCTGAAAGTAGAACCTGAGACTTTAGTGGCTTCATATCTTGAAGAAAACCAGTCTTCACCTTTGATTTCGTTGGAATCCTCTATTTTCAATCCAATAGCCAACAACTTCAAGATCTTCATCGACAAGGCATAGAACTTCTTTACAGTTGTGGTGATAATCGCCAACCTCTTGGGATCCTCCGTAAACCAGTCCGGAATCTCTTGGGATGATAAACCTGTCAAGAAGTTTAACAAACAGATATTGAGAGCTTCCTTGGGATCTCCCTTCTTCTGGCCCTTAGGATCCAAGTTCTCGCCTCCAAAGTCTGCGTATCCATGATTCATAGAGCCTATTGGATACTTTGACTTATAACTATGGGGTAACTCAAAGAATTCCTTAGAAAGTTGGAATACAGTATCTATTTCTTCCTGGCTGAACTCGTGACCTTCAACAAATAAGAACCCCTGGGACGTAGCGGCGTCATACAATTCTTCAGCAGTTGATTTATCAACTGAGGTGATATCTACAATCTTCAAAGGGTTTCCATCAATTTCAGCCATTGTGAATTAAACAAGACGATGGTTGGTATTACAACACTTGCACACGTACAAGTAGGAAAAAGCGAAATTGGCTATTTATATTCTTTCCAAAGCACTTATATAATACTTTTCATAGGAAAGAGCAGAATGGAAATTGTCTTATCTTCCAAAAACCGGGATGCCGGTTTAGAATTGCGCTCGCAACTTTTTCACTCAGCAGACAGGCCGGTCCGATCCTCGTACATATATAATAATACATCGAACAATATTAGTCTGCAAAAAGCGCAAAATTACTCATTAGCCAATCGAGTATTGCAAAATTTGACAATGTATTACCTCCAGTATTACACTATTACCATGATTATTGCATGTCTTATTGTATTGTCATTAGTATTGTCTATCTACAGTGTCTATTTGCGGAAAGCAACTTCTTCGGGCAACTCAAACGCTACACAGAACATAGGTTTGGTTGGTGCTACTCTTCTAACCAAGTGGAAGTTGAATTTCTCAAAGGGAATATCATAGTCAAGTATCTTTATAATCCTTTGACGCACACGTTCGTGTAAAACTTCCAAAGGTGGCTCTGGTTGTTCTTGAGGCGAGAATTTCTCGAAACAGTGGCAGTTTATCACAGGTAGCTTAAAGTCGGGATCGTTTTTCACAATCTTCTCTATTTCCGGATCTCTACTATACAAACCAACAAATTCATCTAAGAATGTCAACGCTGAATCTGGCAAGTTCATCACGTATTGACCGACATACTTGGGGATATTCACCTCGGCTACATGTTCTTCCCTTACAACACGCTTTTCGTTAGAAGCAGGATCTACTTTTCTTCTCTTCACAATCTTTGTTCTCTTGATAGCAGGAGATTCTTTGCTCCAGTCACGCAACAAATTGGGAGACTCCCTAATGAATTCACGTCCGTCCAAGTTGTAGGACTTTACAAAGTCTTCCGTGTGATTAATTTTGATGTTTTCTTGCAAGTATTTGTACGACTCTGGATTCAAGTCATTTGCCAAAACTACAACTTCTCTTTTTCCTGCTGGTACTGCAAAAGGCCCTACTCCAGCGAACACGTCTGCTACAACCTCATGCTGCTTGAAGGCATCGATGAGCCTTTCGTGCTCAGTATTCAATCTCGAGTTCCAGTACACTTTGCTGAAGTCAAATTTGAATCTACAGCCACTTTCGCTCTGCTCCACAAGTAAATCGTCCTTGCCGGCAAGAACATTCATCTTGAATGTTCTAAATTTGGTTGCAATAGAATCCACTTTGTCTACTACAGTCTCAACCTTGGCGTTCTTGTCGAGAATGACTTGACCTATTAACTTTCCATACGGCTTGAACTCATCTCGCAAGTTCAAATGGGCTACATGTCCAGCTTGTGCAAACCCAGTGGGTATTTCGTCTAGCAAATTCTCTGGCAAAACGGCACGCAAAATATCGTCAGCCTTCCAAAAGTCGTAGTCCAACTTCATGGTGTATGGCTTGACGACAATTGAATACTCCTTGATCTTTTCTTTGGTGATGTCACTCAAGTTGGATTCATAAGTCTGCAAATCGCCGATATCGGCTCGAAGAAGTACACCCTTGGAATCGCCCACTGGAACTATATGCTTGATTGAAGGCAAGTACAAAATATCTTTCTTGCAGCTTTTCACAAAACTGCCAAGATGCTTGGGATCAGGGAAGTGCGCCACAAGTAGTGAGACATCCTTCTGGAAGAAAGTACGGTCTAATTGGGTCATTTCCCTATTCACTGGAGGTCCGAATATATTGGTGCTCATCATGACTCTTCTGTCTGTCTTGTTGATCTTGTGGAAAGGTCTAAATGGAAGAAGCTGCTGTTTTTGCAGAGGAAACTTGAAGACACGAAGACCTGTAACAAGGCTTCTGAACATCAACAGAGATCGCAAAACCGTCAGTAAATTAGATAAACTTTGAAATAGGATAGAGAATTTTCAATCTGTCATAGTTAAGCCAGGTGCAGAGTGAAAAATTCCACGGGAGAAAATGTTCAGGGTCACGTGACTTTCATCGATGAGATGTCCATAGTTAAGGTATACAGTGAAATATTTCATTATTGAAACTTTGTCTATAACACATATATCCATACATATTATACCATTTGTATTTCTAGGTATACGAATTTTCGTATTTCTTATTCAATTATTCATACAAATTTCTACAATGAACGTCAGTGAGGTCATCTCCATCACCAAGCCTGTTGGACTTGACAATGACATAGATTCAGATGTTGAAATGTCAGATTCGGAAAACCAGGCTCAAGACTCGTTCAAGCAGTCTATAGTAACACCTGGGGAGTTGGTGACGGACGATCCCATCTGGATGAAAGGCCACGGGACGTATTTCCTCGAGGATAGGACATTTTCGTCTGTGGCTGGGAATATTCTGAGAGTGAATCGTTTGTTGAGTGTAATACCGTTAAAAGGCAGGTATCAGCCTGAGACCGGTGACCATATTGTAGGCAGAATCACAGAGGTAGGCAACAAAAGATGGAAGGTCGACATTGGAACTAAGCAGGACGCTGTTTTGATGTTGGGATCTGTCAATTTACCTGGAGGTGTATTAAGAAGAAAATCCGAGAGTGATGAATTGCAAATGAGAAACTTCTTGAAGGAGGGAGACTTGTTGAACGCAGAGGTACAGACAATTTTCAACAACGGCATTGCGTCGTTACATACGCGTTCATTAAAGTACGGAAAATTGAGAAACGGGATGTTCTTGAAGGTACCAAGCAGTTTGGTAATCAAGTCAAAGAATCACTCGTATGATTTGCCAGGAAATGTCAGTATAGTATTGGGAGTTAATGGCTATATCTGGCTCTACAAGACATCTACAGGCATCAACAGCGCTACTAACACTAGTGTTACATCTAATACCAACATGTTCCGGGCCTCTGTCGACACTACTGGTTCGTATGCTATCGGGCAGGGTTCGGTTTCTATTACTAGATTGGAAGAAGAAAGTTCGTGGGAAATTTACTCAGACAAAAACGATCCAAATATCTCCAACTCTGTACGTTCTAACATTACTCGATACAACAACGTCCTCCGGGCAATGAGCTTCTGCGAGTTGGGGATAACAGAACAGCGGATTATCATGGGCTATGAGGCTAGTTTGTCGTATTCGAATATAGGCAGTTTGATAGACAAGGAGTCGATGGAGAGCATTTGCCAGGATATCATAAATAACGAGAAGATGAGAGGTTAGGAGAGTAGAGTCGTACTTATAGTACGATAATAGCATATAGTGGTATATATTACAATGTATAATAGCATTTTAGAATATGGAACATAGATGATAGTACAAAATAGTGCCACGAATAAATAACATAGCATATTGCCATAGAATGTTGTATCAAACATATCATTTTATGAATCTACGAAAATAGCATATATTCATAGATTCTGAAGTAAGATATTATGAATCTATGATATTAGAATATGCTAATATGAGACACCTTCTCTCGTGCACACTAGACCTGATATTCTAACTAGTTATACAGGGTGTCTTTTATATAATAGACAAGATGCTAGCAATCATCGGAACGGTGGCTAGAGGTAACATTAACAAGATACCGAACCATGACGATTATGGAGTATGAAGAATTGAAATCAAGAATAAATAACGATTTGATTGTCTGAGGCTTTGCAATTGATATCACAACAACCTTCTTTTCTTCAAGTAGAACCGGAAGTAGATGGTCTGGGCCAATCCGAACAACACTATACATGAGATAAGGACGATAGAAACCGTGGTGTATGCACTGAAGATGTCTTCGTTGACATCTCGCAAGCGGAATTCAGCTTCCATCAAGTTCTGGAGAATCAATTCCGAGTTCTGCAAGTTGACAACGACATTGTCTAACTCGGTTTTGAGGAATTGAACTTCCTTTTCAAAGTCCTCCTGAGTGAACTCCTTTGATCCCGATGCATCGCCACCGTTACGTTTGATTTCCTGCTGCCTAAGCGAAAGGAAATATTGGGCAAAGTTGTTGTAGTTGGTCTGCTGGATAGTTTCCATGTTTTTGATGTCAACGTACAATTCTACGTCTCGCGATTCGGCATTGTACGACCATGACTTGTCGGCATACAAATTGTCAAAGCAGATATACACTAAAGACTTGCCTTTGTCGCTGTTGATCAACTCATTGTACTTATTCTTTTTGTGTTCCTTCTGCATGTCCACCTCGCTTTGCTCGTGGGCAGCAAACTTCATAATGTTGGACCGCTTGATCTGGTCAATGACACCGGCCTCGTTCTGGAAGTCGGAATTACGAGGATTGTTCAAGTTGGTGAACATAATGCTGATTTCGTTGGAAATGTCGCGCTCAAATCGCAACTTGTTGTTCTCGTCATCAAATACGTTTAGGTTCAACATCTGGGAAGCAACTTTAGTTCCACTTTTGACACGCACCAAAATGATGTCATCTTTCACTGTTTGGTAGCTGACGCAGTTGCGGAGATTCTCTCGTGACGAGTAGTTTTTCGTGTCGCCGCTTTTCACGGGCGGAACTGTGAGCCCTAGCGCTGCTACGGGCGTAGCTATCCAGAATAGAATGCTCATAAAGACGCTTAGTGTTAGCAAACGACTCATGGTGATGTATATATGACAGGAATGTTGTTGGTAAAATTAGGAACAGATATTAGGGGCACCAAATATGAGATGAGGTGTGATATGATATTGGATATGTTTTGAAGCTGGAATAGTGTGGAAATTCTGAAAAATGGTGCAAATTTGGATTTTGAAAAATCAAGTCCAGATGTGAGAACGAGAGTTATGATTGAAGTATTTCGAAGAATATGGATAACGATATCTGACGATCGTGGAATTATATACTGACAATGGTATGGAAACAGTGGGGTAACCGATGACTTTTGATGTTATCTTATGACACGACTTGCGGATTACGCTATGGTGTTATGATATGGTCTTCTCTTTATCAATTCTGTGTCTGAGCGACTTGGTGGAGGAAGGAAAGGAACGTGGCACCACGGACAACAGATAGCAATATCAGTTCCAACAGAACGACCAGTAGTGTACGACCGGCTGTAGAATGTCCAAGGGAGACTTTTAAGATTCAAAAACAGGCCCGAATTAGCACGCTGGATCTTCTTTAAATCTCACGATTCGACGCTTGTGGGAGTGAGCTGCAAAGTTGGATTCCGCCTGAGAAACACGCTGAGGCTCTAAGACAAACACGCTAACAAAACGTTACGAGTAAAATGCTCTCCCTGAAGAATATACAAACTTGCCACGAAAACAACGCAAAAGAAAAGGCACAATATTCCAAAGATTCACTGGATAAATTTATATAAAGTAAATTCTTCAATTAACCAAAGTGTAGCTAGAATTTTTTTTTTCTAGAGTATCTTATTTTTCTGTTATGTTTTCCCATTGGGGCGTCAAGAGTGCACGCAGACACGACATTGGCTTGCGAACGGCCGTATCTCACCGGAACTCGCTACACCCTGCCATGGCCGGAAGTGGACCACCGCCGCTTCTACCCAGCTGTACTTTCGGTCAGGCATCTCCATCTCTAGATAGACAGTTGCTGAGCCCACGACTTCCGGTGGGACCAGTCGCGTCCAAAGCGGAGACCGCCTTGGTCAAAGTGAACAGACACGGGACGAGCCTGGCTGAGTAGCAACTGCAAACGTCACCTGCTCAACATCCCACTCCATTCGCAATGGGGCCCTTTCACTTCCGTCTGGGTCCCGGTATTGTGCCTATGTACGAGTCTAGGCATCTGGCCAAAGTGTAGAAATTCCTGCCTAATCCGGATATCCGGGGGCAGCTCGAGGACCCACGAAGTGCCACTAATATATTTTTGGAACTAAAATAATTTATTACTGGTGTCTATATTATTATCAGCAATTTTTCAGTGGAGATTCTTCGCGATTGGCTCACAATCGTACCACCAATCACGAGGTCACCGCTGTATTGGGAGTGCTAACGTAGTATCTGAAGGTGGCTCAACCCTCGAGAACGGAGCCCGCTATTTTGTCAAGTCGGTGTCTCAAACCAGCGAATGTCTGGCTCGTTTGAGACATTCGGTCACGTGACTATTTCCCAGTTAGTCCACAGGGATCAGATCTTTCTTGCATTGGCTGGAAGCTACGGAACAACTTGTGAAGTCGGCCGTGTGCCCGCGAGCCCTTACTGGTTATGCTGAGATGGCAACTTGTAGAATTTACAGAGCATCTTTAATCGCTGAATTGAATCGCTGAATTGAATCGCTGAACACTCCGTCGCTGGTTTGGTTTCAGCTTTTGCTTCAGTTGCATTTTGCGAGAGGTGCGATTTCCGAGGGTACCACCACACCCTTCAATCTGCACGAAGTGGCAGCAGATTAACTACGAGATGGATGAACATTTACCGGAAAGGGGAGCCGTATTTGCCACGCTTTGAAGCTCTTCGAGACTATGCAGTTCCTTACAGGTTGTGGAATGGCGTATGATAATGTGGATTGTGTGGGAGTAGATTAGGGAATTGTAGGTTACGGTTTGGAGGTTCCATTTTATGGTGTAAACTACACTTTTCTTGCCGTAAATGTAATTTATTGCGATTGTAGTTTAGTGTAGGTAACTGTAGGCAATTGTAGATTAGTCTAAGTAATTGAAGATAACTGTAGTTTTCCATTGTGGTTTGCAGTTATGGTTTACAATTGTAGTTTGCTACGGTTCTCCTCCCTTTTCGTTAAAGTCAAGTTTTATCAGCCCGGAAATGGTCGTATTTCGGTAAGTCCAGTATGTAACTATTGCATGGTGCAGCATTTTTGTATGTACAAATTGTATGTATAGCACGCAAATTTGGCTGAATAATTTGGATGAGAATTTGGCGAATTGTGTCCAGAGTATTTTGTATCGCTTCGTTTTCTACGGTTGGGATCTTAACAAATAGAACGTCCATCTCTGGAGATCCAAAAACGGTCATATTCTTTCTGTCTTGTGATCCCAACTCCTGGCCCGGTTCTGTCGGCCATAATCTAATTCGACTTCCGTCCAGCTACTACCCACGTTGCCTGCCGCGTGTCAATTATTGTTGCTTCAAGGTGTGCATAATCTTGATAAGCTCACCCGACCAATAGCCTCAATGAAACAACTGGGCCGCGACGAGAATTTCTCCTATTTGGACAGTTGCCAAGTTGTGGTTGTAGTATACCGAGGTTTGGTCGGTCCTGGAATTCTTCGCTGGGAAACTGCTACCGTTGGGAGTTGGGAGATGTACAGTTCGCTTAGATGCGACTCTTTATCTGGAGCACTATAAAGACCATAAAGTTCACACCGTTCTTTATTTTGGAAATGTTCGTCGAGTCTGAGACGCTTCCATATCTCAGTTTCCTTTACTCTTAGCCGAGATGAGCTCCTATACACTGTTCTATTTATTTCACTTCTTCCTTAGCAAGCTCTCACTGTTTGCCTCATATTTTTTCATTCACAAAGTGGCCTTTTTTTGCACCCATTTCTACGCAGTCTCCAATAGCATAATAGAATATAATAGAATATACTTCAATATCCATCAGTACACTAATTCCAATACATCTGCTGGGATCACAGCTAACATCGATGCTAAATCTCCTTCAATTCTTCCATTATATACAAGTATTCTATTTTTTGCTATTTACAGCCGACTCTTCAATCAAATCCCTTAGTCTCAGCTCAAACTCGTGCTCCTCCACCTTCTCTATAATATCCATGAGCCTGTTCCCAGCCATACAGCCAGTGAGATCATGAAGCGAAAATCCACATCGATGATCGGTCACCCGGTTCTGCGGGTAGTTGTACGTCCGAATCTTGTCTGACCGGTCAGTAGTGGTGACCTGGTCTGTTCTCATTTTTCTCTGTTCAGCAAACTCTTTGTCCCTTTCCAACGCAGCAAGTCTGGCTCTCAAGATCAGAAATGCCTTTGCCTTGTTTTTTGGCTGTGAACGCTCGTCTTGTTGCATCACAGTTACACCTGTAGGAATGTGAACCAATCTGACAGCAGAATCAGTGGTGTTCACATGCTGCCCACCTTTTCCTCCAGCTCTCATAGTATCTATGCGAACTTCACCGGGCGCAAATTGACGTTCATCTTCTTTCAAAGAACTTTCATTGCCATCAGACATTTTGGGAAGCACTACAATGGCAGCTGTAGAAGTGTGGATCCTGCCTTTGCTTTCTGTACTAGGAATACGTTGCACCCTGTGTACTCCACTTTCGTGTCTAAGTACATTGTACGAGCCTGGGGTGTCTATACTCATTATGACCTCGTTGACAAATCCACCGTTCCCCTCGCTTTTGGAAACGATGGTATACTTCCATCGCATGTGGTTGGCAAAATTTATATACATCTGCATCAAGTCACCGGCAAACAAGGATGCCTCACTGCCTCCTACACCCGGTCTCATTTCAAGAATAGCTGGTTTGTCGCTAAATTTCATTGGCGGCAACAAACGCAGCTGCAAAGTCAGAATTGACTTCTCCAAATGAGGTATAGTCACATTGGCTTCACTAATGGCCTCTTCTAGAAACTCTGGGTCCTGGTTAGGCTCTACAATAATAGATTTCAACTCTTCAAATGTCGATAAATCACTTGTATACTTTTCATAGTTCTCCAAAATCACCAGCAAATTCGAGAACTTAATACTAAGCTCCTGGTCAAAGTCTCCCAGAGACATTTTCTCTTCTACAAGATCGAATTCCTGCTTCATGACTTCGGCTCTTTCAAGAAGTAGTGGATGTACTTTGGGTATCTGGTCGATTCTGTCGAGAAGTTGCGCTTTTTCTTGCGCTAATGCACCGGTAGAATATCGACATAGTTTGGAGAATACAGCATGTCGGTTCCGAATAGATCCATATACAATCCGAAGCATTCTGCTGCTATAGTAGAGAAATGGAAAGGATGATTCTTGATCCAAGTAAAAGTCGTACTTTTTTTCAGATGTAGCAAATATGTCGTATCACTCGACTGCGACATTTTTGTAACTTCACTTCAGGTTGTTAGAGAATAGAATAATCGATACTGGTAATGTTGGGAGTAGACCCGGAACTGCCTCTCGCAGTCGAGCTGTCATACGGGGAAGTTGTCAAATATCCGTGAAAGTGAAAAATTGAAAAATTAGAAAAGTTTCAGTAAGAAAGTGCAATTGAATAGAATTTGAAGTATGACCTACAATAAATTTCCATGGACGAGGATTTATTTGCTGAAACTTCATCGAAACCTCTTTAACACTTCTTTAGAATAGAACATCTCCCTTACAACCAATATTGTTCCTATTATTGCTGGTTTATTTCACTAAGAGTATGGAATTCAAATTTATTTGCAATTCGCGTGAGACATAATACAGTACGAATATTAGTGGCAAGAGGAAATTTCTAAACCAGCTCTTTCTGTCTTGTTTTATACCTAATTGCGTTGATTTGAGTCAATTGTTCTAATAGTGTTTCTATTCAGCTCTCATAATTCACCCAAATGACAGAAGCATCTGGCCCGTTGCCTCTTGCGACATTTATAGAGGCTATCAAGGATGCACCAACTGATTTTCTTCAAGAATCCCAGCCAGAACTCAGAAGATCCATTGCTTTTTTGATTCGTACCAACAACGAGCTTTTGGAGGAAATCGAGTCGTTAAGTGCAAAATTGATATCCCCAGATCCTAAGGAAAGTCAGAGTGAGTTGGAGGAGACTTACAAACTCTACAGTCTTACTATTGTTGAAAACAGGGAAGTTATCAAAAATAAAAGAGAAAAGTATATAGCCTTGAACGACGAGTTGGTATCGAGAGGACAACTAAATCCCGAGGATAAAGTCAAGGATGAAAAGAATTTCTTTGGAAGCTTAGATGATATGGAAAACAAGGCCTCAGTCGAATTGGTGCCGACAATAAAGAAAGACAAAAGAGACAACGAAAAGGAAGACAATACAGAGACAAAAGACGGTGGAGATAATAATACAAATGAAGAGGGTGTCTATTTATAAGCTAGTCATTAATGGTATATACAATTAAAAAATGTTAGGAAAGGAATAAAAACATAATGAAAAAGTAAATGATAATTTGGGTTAACCTCTACTAATTGACTGTGGTTCAGTTCCCATCAATTTGTTGATAAACGGCTTCTCGTCGCTGTTGATTGGATCCTCGGGTCTCTTGCAGATCAACATCCATGTTGAGCCAAGATGAACTCTCTTCTCGTAAGTGATATCCAAACCAGCTTCATCTACAAGTTCGCCAATCTCCAAGTTCCATCTACAAGCCCAAGTTTTCATTCTCTTTTCGCTTCTGAAGTCCAAATGGTTATTGACGAATTGCCAGGTACTTCTTCCATGCTCAAGCAAAACGATTCTACCCCCTGGCTTCAACAAACTGGCCATGTTCTTCAAGGCTTTGACTGGATCCTCGTGAGCACACAAGCCAAACGCTTCTACAATGGTGTCGTACTTGATAGCCTTGGAGTCATCACCCGCCAATTTTACCAAATCTTCAGCCTTTCCCACAGCAAATGCAGCCTTCTTGAAGTTGGGATAAGCTTCCTTGAACTTCTTACGAGCAATTTCTACCATGTTTCTGGCGGAGTCAATAAAGGTGATTGAAGATATCCTGTCAGTATACAAATAAGGTATGTTTCTTCCAGTTCCACAAGCTACTTCAAGAACATCTCCCTTCAACTGCTTCATCAACCATCTTCTTCTTTTTCCCAAGAACATACCTCTTTCTTCCCACTTGATTTCGTCATCGTAAGCCTGTGCCTTTGCTTCGTAGAAATCGGTGGTGTCCTCAGCAGGAACAATGTGAGGATTCTCTGCGTTGGTGAACTTGTTTGCCAGAGACTTTTCGTCTATAGGCTCATCCAAAACAGGAGCCTTCTTGATGGAAATTCGGGGCTGTTTGCTATACCATTCGTCCAATTCCTCTGGACTAGGCTCAAACATAATATCCTTATCCATAATATGCTTTCTTCTAAATTCTTTTCTCATCATCTGGTAAATCCGATACTTTTTCTCTTCTTTGGGCCGTAACTTGTCCAGACCTATGCTCTTCAACATCAAATACTCGTACTCCGATAAGCTCTTGGGGTCAGCCTGATACTTCTTTCTTACGTGCAGAATTTGCTTGTCTTCGTAGTATCTGTCTCTCATGTAGTAGTAGAAGGCAATACACATGGCTCCGAATCCGGCCACATAGTATACCGTCATGCTCTTCTTGAACTTTTCACTCTTGAAATAGTGGCCCCATTGCTGCCACTTGGGCAATTTCTCGATTCGTCTTTGTTCCTCGATCTCCTTGCTAGAAAGTGGAAATGGAGTCTTCGAAGAGTAGCGCAAAGTCTGGAAAACCAAAACCCGTGATGCCAACGGAAGTCGGCCCAGTGAACTACGGCCAATGAGACCAATACCCCGGGCTGTTAACATTGTCTATTTGGAGAACCTGAACAAGTGGAATCTGGAGAAGTGAAAAATTAGCAGCCTGGAAATTTTCGGTATAGTTAAAGAATGTATAGTGCGATTTTCAGATTTTTCAGTCGCACTCAGATTTTTCAGCCATAATTAAGAGCCAAATGTGGAGAAATGGATAAATATGTATTTCTTATTTTTAGAAGTATATATGATAAATGGCATTGACAATTGACTGACGTCAACTTCATAACTTCATTACTTCATTTTCTTGTTGGCATCGGCGGAACTGGCATTGCTGAGCTGTCTTGGTTAGCCATAGTTAACAGCTTGAGATTGCCAGTGTCGCATTGGCCGGGTAACCCTCTCCAGGAATCATAATGATGGCAAATAAATCCAAGCTCGTATTTACTCTTTCTCTATTCTGTTTCCATTGATTGTATATCTATCTTTTTCTAGGTCCATTCTACATTTGCCGTTCCCTTTCCATTCTTTTCCATTCTCCACCACTTCGTTCTTATTTATCACAATGTCGCAACCCTCGGCTCTTCTTGCCGAAGCCAGAGAGTACGCCACGGCCAAAAACTACGAAGCTGCTGAACAGAAATACAAAGAGCTTATCTCGAGCGACAGCGAGACAGAGTCACTCACCAAAAAATTACAAGAGCAAGAAGCTGCCATCATCGAATTGGGTAAGGTTTACGAGACCAACCACGACGCCACGAAGTTGACGGAATTGATCGCCGAATCAAGAAATGTGTTGGGCAAATTTGCCAAATCGAAAGTGGCCAAAATTGTCAAGTCATTGATTGAAGATTTTGATACGATTCCTGACTCCTTGGACTTGCAGATTTCTGCCAGCAGAGAATGTATCGATTGGGCAGTAGAGAGCAAGCTTTCCTTTTTAAGACAATCGTTGCAGTTGAAGTTGGCGGAGTTGCTCTACAAGAAAACTTTGTATCAGGAAGCTATCAAATATATCAATGACTTGTTGAGAGAGTGCAAGAAGTTGGACGATAAGTCGCTGATGGTAGAAGTTCAGTTGTTGGAATCCAAGATTTACCATGCATTGCGCAACATTCCCAAGTCGCGTGCAGCTTTGACTGGCGCTAGGACGTCGGCAAACTCAATCTATTGTCCAACATTGTTGCAGGCTGAATTGGACTGCCAGAGCGGTATTTTGAATGCCGAGGACAAGGACTACAAGACTGCGTTCTCGTACTTTTACGAGTCGTTTGAAGGGTTCAATTCGCAAGACGACGAGCGTTCTATCGTAGTTTTGAAGTACATGTTGCTAACCAAGATCATGTTGAACTTGATTGATGATGTCAACAAAATCTTGAACAACAAGAATGTCATCAAGTACCAGTCCAAAGATATTGATGCAGTGAAGTCAATTGCGACTGCGTACTCCAACAGATCTTTGAAGGAGTTCGAGAGCTCCTTGTTGACATACTCGTCAGAATTGAAGTCTGATCCTATCATCAAAAACCACTTCAACGCCTTGTATGACAACTTGCTCGAACAAAACTTGTTGAAGATCATAGAATCTTATAGTTGTGTAGAATTGTCGCATATTTCCAAGACTATTGGCTTGAATTTGCAACAGGTAGAAGGCAAATTGTCTCAGATGATCTTGGACAAAGTATTCTATGGGGTTTTGGACCAAGGAAATGGCTGGTTGATCTTGTATGATGAACCTAGAAGAGACGCTGCATACGATGCTTCGTTGGATCTTATCAAGAACTTGTCCAATGTAGTTGAATTACTTTATGAGAAGGCATCATCATTGAATTAGATAAATGCGAATGAAATGGCAATAGTACAAAGAATTGTAAGAGGTGATTTAAGAATAAAAAGTGGATTACCTCCACAGTCTATATTTATAGTACATATGTATAGTGAAATATTCATCTAATAGAACAATCAGATTTGTCTTCTCTAGTAGAATATCCCAGAGATTCCTTTCTCTACAGCAACGATCGAGACCTCTCCGGCCTTCACCAAAAACTCATCGAGTCTTCCACATTTCAAGAAACAGCTCAAGAAGTCGTTTTGTTCTTCATTGGCAACATCATTAATCAACGAGAAGGCGCTTCTCATGTATTTCCAGTCCTTTTCTCTTGCATTTTGGAAGATCTTCAACAACTCGATAATCAAGTACGGAACATAAATGCTTCTGAACTCAGAGTAGATTGCCAAGTCGCTATCTTTCTCGGATGACGTATTCTTGAACCACTTGAAAATCAAATTCAATAAAGTCTTGCTTGTTTTATCTATCGAGCTATCTACACCAGTAGAAAGCCACTTACCCTGACTATTGATTTGAGTGCTTACAAACTTCTTCCACTCGTCTATCAAGATCAAACCTTCTATGAGAGATGCGTACGCTAACAATTCCTCTTTGTCTTCTTCTGTGACGATCTCTGGCTCATTTTGAAAAATTAAACTCTTTGTTTGAAGCTGAGTATCGTATTCGACTAATAACAACTTGAAGTTCTTTCCCTTACTAAATGCTTTTAAAGGAGCTAGTTTTCCGCAAAGAAGAAATCTTCTGATGATGGCAATAGTTGCGACAATCGCATCCTCATACATTTTATTCTCATAGAACCACTCAACGGAGTGGTACAACTTGGAATCAATATCATCTACAGAGTTGATATCATCCTGAACTTCAATTACTGCCTGTGGTTTATAGTGCGATTCAGTATCTTTCATCACCCTTTCAACAGTTCTACGCAAAACATTCATCATCTTGTCTTCCTGGGTATTTGCAGCGAGCTCCATAGCCTCGTCTACTTCTGAGATCGAATTTGCAATTCTGCGCGAGATTTCTATCTGTTTGCTACGATCAGATGAGTCTGTCAACGAGGACAAGAAAAGTGCATACGCTTCACGAGAGTCCTTTTCGTTAGGTACAAACGATAGATAGATAGGAATAAGTTCAGGCAACTTGTACTCTGCCAATTTGGACGTGTACGAGGTAATTATAGTCGTGATATCCTCGTTGTTGATGTTGTCTGTACCTACTACTAGAAGCTGGAATATAGCCAAATGAGTTAGCACTCTGGAAATGTATGGTTTCTTGAGAGCTTCTGGCTCTCCAGTCAGTGAACTGGTCAAATTATGCAATAAAGAAGGGACATTATCTAACATCACGCTTCCCATGATGACTCTGAGCGGGTTTTCACTCTGCTGAGTCAACAAATTACCTGAGTGCAGTATGGTATTCAAGATTTCAGCAATCGTGTTTAGCTGAGGCTTGGGAATGTTGACAGGCAAAATCTCCTGTTCAGAAGACAACTGCGATACAATAAAATTGTCAATGTTGTAGGAGTAGAGCTGACTCAAATACAAAAGTAAAGTCTGTTCCCAGTCATCAGAAGCCACCAGTAAGTTGCCTGAAATGTCACCGCCGCACAAGTAATTATAGATCAACTTCTCGTACTTGTTCAAGTTCGCCTGTTGCGAGAGTTTGTACACTGTTTTCTTCCATAAAAGCTTGTGCTTGATACCGGAAGGTTTTGTCTGTTCTGCTACAATAGAATCAAAGTCCAGATCCTGCTTGTCTAGAACAGGATCAAAGTACTCCTGGGTAGCGCCGACAAGAATCAAAGCCAAAGCATAATTACCCGTATTGTTGGCAATATCAATTGCATCCTGGACCCTATCCTGAAGAAGCAACTTGTAGATCTGAGCAAATACTTTAGAGTCGTTGGATTCATCTGCTGGATGAATGGATCTATTACTACGCAAAGGTGCATCTATATCGAGCTTATCAATCAAATCAGCATCAGTAGCTCGACTAGCTAAGACATCGAAGTCGGAATTTGCAACGGCCATGGCAGTATTCTTCCATTTCGTCTGGTAAGATTCGGTTTCGTCTCCTACAAGAGATGGAGTATGCGACTGGAGCCAGAGGATGATGATGGAAAGCTCTCTGATCGCTGGATTTTTCCGCAAAAAGTTCTCCTGCTTGATTCCCATAGACGAAAAGTCGTATTCACGAAGCAATTCGGTTTTGGCTTTATTGCTGAATAGAGCTCGGAAACGGAACAACCGATCAACAAGTTCCCAGAGTTTGAACTCCAAGTCCCAGTTGTCAAACTCTTCAGCAAGTGCGGTATTGCTTTCGTCAAGTGAAAGTTTGTCACGAGTAGAAAGTGCCCTGTCAGCGCAAATCTGCTTGAAATCCTGAATGATATCAAATGGATCCCTCTGTTTGTTCACTTGTAGTGAATGGAGCACATTGGCAAACTGCGTCTCTATGTTGGAGTCGGCCTGGGCTGCGGCATCTGGTGACGTGCCAACGGCATGAAAGGGCAATAACTCCGTAGTCGTCATGTGCACTGTTTTGCAAGTGTAAGAGCCCAATTTTCTCGCTGGCAAAGGAGATAGCTTAGGTAACTCTTGAAGAATAGTTCTGTTTATCGAAATTAAGTAGTGAAAAATATCACGACATCGTGACTGCGACATTTTAGCGAAGACCACTACCAGTGCTCATAGCGCTATAAAGAACACCATGATGGAAGTCTGGAATCGGTGATTCTATAATGTGCTGATTCTAGAACTATTCTAAGGTCGTTGCTTGATTTCGTACTAGCTATTCCTATACTCTCATTAAATATGCTTACTTTATACCATTAGTACTTCTTGTGCGACATCGCAGTCCAAGATCCTCCTCTCAGTACTTCTAACCATTTTGAAATTTGCACCCATTCCTAGCAGAAAAAGAAAAAAAGTAGGATAAACATGGAATAAACTTACTATACAACATACTATAAGTGATTCTCACTTCCAACAATATATATCATACAAAAGACAACAATTAACCATAAACACTTTCCATAAATTCAATTCCTTTCACCTTCCCCATACAAACTCGCATTGTATTGTTCCAGCTGCAGGAGACTCCGATAGAGACTATCCTTTCTCGAATATACCACTTCTCCTTCGGTGGCACTACCAACTCTTTCCCAGCAGACATTTCGGCTGTAGGAACTTGCCTGTTTACTGCCATAAGAGCTTCTACAACCACATACTATTGTATCCCAGCTAGCGATTGAAAAAACGGCGCTACCGAATGTCACACTCTGACACTTCTCCCTCTGGGGACAATAATCAATCAAATAATGGAACAGACATCGACACTAATGAAGCAAAGCAAGAGGAGACAAGCCCGCAATTACCACAGGAAGATGCAAAGATAGCAGACATTGGCTCCAGTATACCATTTGCGAGCGATGAAGACAACAATCCGTTCAATCACCAGGCTGAGCCCAGTTTGGATTTGGATGACGAAGATTCACTTCTTCTATACAACTCTAACGATAAAAACAATGACAATAACGATAAAAAACTCGATAAAAATAATAGTAATAATATCAGCAATGGCAATGGTAAAGAGAACAATGGTAATATCACTACTGGAAAAGATAACAACAATGGTAATGCTAATGATACTATGGGTGGTACTTTATCTAACTTGGGATCTCTCGCAGGGTTCAACACGGTTCACATAGATGTAGAGTCACGGGTTTCAAAACTACTCAGACCCACTCGTAGAGTTAAGGTTCAGATCACCGAGGCTGGGAACTCCAACGAAGGAAGTGCCAATTCGCTGAAGAAATACGTGGTCTATACCATCAAGTTGATAAACGTTGACGACGTAAGTGACGAGATTCTAACTCGTAGAAGGTATAGCGACTTCGAGTCGTTACGAGATGTTCTCACAAAGATCTTTCCATTGGTGATCATACCTCCAATTCCACCGAAGAACTATATCAACTTGACGATTCTCAACGGTTTGGTAGGTGGACAGTCTCAGAACGGGAACTCACCTCATTCTTCCGCTTCTTCTGGAGACCATTCCACTACGGGCAAAGCTTACTCGTATATCAACTCAACTCACTTGAGTAAGAATAAACTCATAGAGCATCGTAAACGTCTTCTTGGTAACTTTCTTAACAATTGCTTGTCTATTCCCCAGATAAGGAATTTGGATTTCTTTGCCAAGTTCTTGGATCCGAACGCCAATTGGGTAGATGAAGTCTCATTGATTACGAGCCAATTACCGAAATCAATATATAATCTGAATCCTGAGAACGGACTTAAATCAGAACCGATCTATGCAAGTTTGCCCAATCCCAGCAATAGCCACGGTATGTCTTTTTTCAAAGATAATAAGAAGAAAATCGCAAGCAAGACTAATAAACTACTTGCAAATGGCGGAATAACGTCAGACTCATCAAATCAGACTGAACAGAGCGTAACTTCTACCACTTCGGAAGACAGAACAGGTAATTCTACGTATATAATCAACACGTCTACTTTGGATGACATCAACAAGAAGATCATGGAAAATTACTTGGGTTTATCCAACGACTACACGGAGTTAGGAACAATATTCAATACTTTCTCATTGGCTTTTTCTGAAGCTCCTCGTCAGAATGGAAAGAAAGTAAGCGCTGAAGAAGAGACAAAGATCAATGCCATATTCGATAAGATTGGCCAGATCTTTGATAGATCTTATATAACAATCAATGCTCTTTTGAGCGACTTGGAAACTAAATTCTCTGAGCCTCTAGGTGAGGCCGTACAATATTCCACCATTTTGCAGTTCATTTCTAAGTATCAAAGTAGAAAGCTGAAGCAACAGGATATGGTGGACTCCGAGATACGCGAGAAAAGAAAGGAGCTACAGGAACTACTTCGTTCTGGTGAAGAAGCAAACCGCATCGATGCTGCTGTCAACTCTCCTACTGGCTCTAAGAACAAGAACTATGACCTAGAGCCGGCTACTGAAAGACAAAGTGCATCTCAACCACCAGTAGCCTCATATACATCCAGCAAGTTCAAGTTGTTTCCAAGTATGAACTCACTCAAAAAGATTACCCAGTATGTGAGTGAGATTATTGACCAGAACCCCGAAGAAACTAGAAAGCAGCGGGTGCTATACCTCCAGAAAAAGATCAAGACGTTTGAAAAGTGTCAGCAGATAATGTCTGAAGACGTTTCGTTCATCACGGACGAGGTCAACAAGAACTTTCACGCATTCCACACCAAGCAGCTCAAGATGATCTTTGACATCTTGCTCTGCTACAACAGGTTTCTTATTGGTTGGGCTAAGAAGAACATTGATGTCTGGGAAGAGATCCGCGAGGAGATCCAAAATCTATAGGATATGTATTAACTAACGGCTTTATAATGTGCTGATGTTGTAGTTATTGTGGCTACTAGTGGATTAAATAAACTGGGCGTATAGTTGAGTAGAAGTGCGTTGATACTGACTTTGTTTGTGAGAGTACTTTGGGTCTATCAATTGGCTAATTCGTATATACTGAGTCTATAGCCTACAGTGAATCTATTCTAAAGCAATAGGGTATATCAATATCTAATCGTCTCTCAGGAGATACTCAATCACGGGAGGTCCCCATTCGCCAGCTCTCTTGTAATTTGAAATATCTTCAGGCAAACCCTTTATAGCACCTATCAAACGTTCGCGTACCTCTTTACCTTCTTTCTTAACCTCACTTAACGGCAACAAGTATGTTCTGATAGTGAAGAGAACGGCTTGTGATTTAGGAAGCTTGGTCAAAGTTTGTCTTTCACTTCTGTAATGAACCTGATTCTCAAAGTCAAGTTCCTTGATATCTATAGGAACCTGGACAGAACCATCTGGCAAGTTGTGTCCTTTATTCTGGTCGTCTACGTAGTATTTGTTGTGAGTCTGCATCGAGAAGTTGCTTCTTGTGATAAACTGACCTGGCTTAATACGAGAGAAGTATCTATTCATCGAAAGCTTGAGCTTTTCCTCATACCCGGGAATTGGATGGTGTATGAAAGAGAGTGGCATATTGAAACGATCAGCAGGATCAAAGCCTGCAGCAAACGCAAACACCCCACCTTTGAAGAAATACTCTGTTCCATCTTTTTCATTTTCTCTCGAAGGATCCTTGAGGAGAATTATGAAGTCTTCTTCGATGGTCTCTACTAGAAAATCTAGATACTGCGAGGCACTTATCTTTTCATCAACGGTGGATGAAGCCGGAATCGACCTTCCGGTAATACCGTTGTGGACCTTATCTCCATCCCTACTGAAATACATAGGATACTTGTCACATATGTAGTTGACTACAATATCATAGAACTCACGTATGGCCGGAACTGCTTCTGGAGTAACGAATACCGAGCTGGACCGGATATCCTTGTCAGGAGGATAATCCTCATGTTCGTTATTGACTATTTTAATTTTGTTATTGATACGGTCCATGTAAGTCGGTTCGATGAGAAGCCAGTCCTGTGGATCCAAGTTCCGGATGCCCATGGTCAATTTGTAGGCACCATTCTTGAAGGGGTACGATTTGAGAGCATCGCATTTGTCCCATACAAAATCGGCTGCAACAGACTTAATTTGTGGAGCAACATACGGTTTGCTTTGATCCGATTGGTCAGTCGAATCGCCAGAAGTTTGTCTTGACTGTGGTTCCTTGCCAAAGAGAAATCCCTGGGCGACTTTTCTACTTCCTGGTTTCAGAAGCTGGAAAAGAACTAGTGATAGAGCTAACGACGATGTGACTAATAGTGTCACGAGATCAGAGTCTCTGCTGATAAAGAATTCCCTGACAATATCCATAGGAAAAAAACACCTTCTAGTTGAAGAACTGGAGTTGTGGCATACAACAGTGATATACTACGAAAGACGACTTTGGAAAGGGAAAAAGCGGAATATAAAAGTTGAAATCCATAAGGTGAAAACTGAAAATTAAAGTAGTTCGATTATGCATGCACAAGTGCGCATCTGATTGCGCAGAAAGGAAATCCTATCCCGATATGGTAGCGCGGCTTTTCTGGGGTAATCAATAGCGATTGACTTAAATGGCATCAAGGATAAATGGCATAAGGTGGAAACAGGATAAAGATATCTGTTTAACGAAGCTTAGAGTATACCGGGTTTCTCCGAGGACAGAATGCCAAGCTGGCGAGAACGGAATTTGAGAGAATATAATATTGAGAGTTTCAGAGAGTTTCAGAAAGTTTCTGAGAGTACCAAATTTTCAGAAAATTCTGCAATCAGCTCAAATTATATAGACTATCTGAGTTGAACTTCGTCTCCAATATATCGATAGCAAAATGCTCAATTGGGCCAGACAAGGATGTCCAAATATGTCTATAGATACGAAAAATTTAGACCTATTTGTAAATAGACTGTACTGCACAGCTTCACTGTCTGGATCACATTCTCACACGCGTTTTCACTTGTTGCCCAAATAGGAAGTCGACGCTGGCAGTTACGCATTTGTTTTGATCTCGCACCAAAACAGTAAAATGGATTCGTCTCCATCAACAAAACAAAATTTATCAGGAACGCCAGTTTTCTTTCCAAACACGAACATCTTCTCGAGATTTTTTGTTAGCAAATTACATCCATAATGAGAGAAGTCATCAGTATCAATGGTATGTATGATCTGGAGAGTTTTCCGGAAAGCTGAATGCGATTGTGGCCCGGATCGGTTGAAATCCGATTATGAGACAGATACGTAACATGTTACGATTGGAGGCAAGAAATGAAGACAACAGAGGAAACAAAAAGACAAAGTGAATGACAGAAGCGAAATTAATAATGTCAATGTAGAAATTCAAGTTGAATGAGTCAACAGTGAGTTTCGAATGAATCTTAATTGTCATTCGGATGATGTTTGGTGGTAGAGTTAGAAGAATGACAAACGGGCAATACAGGAGTACCAGATTACAAATATATCTATTATTCCCTTGCTATGATATATTAGCAATACTATGAGCCAGAATTCTATCATAATTACCGTTATTCCACTAGTATCACATCATTTCTATCGTTTCAGTATCGTTACCAATCTTCTCGTACATTTCACATTTTGATCAACTCTAACCACCCTTCTAGTCGGTCAAGCCGGTTGCCAGATTGGTAACGCATGCTGGGAATTATACTCCCAGGAACACGGAATCAGACCTGATGGTTACTTACAAGAAGGTTTAGACAGACCTAAAGGGGGCGAGGAAGGCTTTTCAACCTTTTTCTCTGAAACCGGCTCCGGAAAGTACGTTCCTCGTGCTTTATACGTAGACTTGGAACCCAACGTCATTGACGAAGTCCGTACCGGTAAGTACAAGGACTTGTTCCATCCTGAGCAGTTGATTGCTGGTAAAGAAGATGCCGCCAACAACTACGCTAGAGGTCACTACACTGTAGGCAGAGAGATCTTGGACGACGTTTTGGAAAGAGTCAGAAAGATGGCTGATCAATGCGATGGTTTGCAAGGTTTCCTCTTTACCCATTCTTTGGGTGGTGGTACCGGTTCCGGTTTAGGTTCGTTATTGTTGGAGCAATTGTCGATCGACTACGGCAAGAAGTCCAAGTTAGAGTTTGCTGTCTATCCAGCTCCCCAAGTGTCCACCTCTGTAGTTGAACCATACAACACCGTTTTGACAACCCATACCACCTTGGAACACGCCGATTGTACGTTTATGGTTGACAACGAAGCCATTTACGACATGTGCAGACGTAATTTGGACATTTCCAGACCCAACTTTGACTCATTAAACAGCTTGATTGCCCAAGTTGTTTCTTCTGTCACCGCCTCCTTGAGATTTGACGGTTCCTTAAACGTGGACTTGAACGAGTTCCAGACTAACTTGGTTCCATACCCTAGAATCCATTTCCCATTGGTTTCGTACGCTCCTGTTTTCTCCAAGCAAAGAGCTAACCACGAATCCAACTCTGTAGCTGAGATCACTGCTTCTTGTTTCGAGCCAGGTAACCAGATGGTTAAGTGTGATCCTAGAACCGGAAAGTACATGGCTACTTGTTTGTTGTACCGTGGAGATGTAGTCACCAGAGACGTTCAAAACGCCGTAGCTCAAGCCAAGGCCAAGAAGACTGTTCAATTGGTTGACTGGTGTCCTACCGGCTTCAAGATTGGTATTTGCTACCAGCCACCTACAGCCATCACTGGCTCCGAATTGGCCTCTGCCAGCAGAGCTGTTTGTATGTTGTCTAACACTACTGCCATTGCTGAAGCCTGGAGAAGAATCGACCGTAAGTTCGACTTGATGTACTCCAAGAGAGCTTTCGTCCACTGGTATGTTGGTGAAGGTATGGAAGAAGGTGAATTCACTGAAGCCAGAGAAGACTTGGCTGCTTTGGAAAGAGACTACATCGAAGTTGGAACCGACTCGTTCCCAGAAGAAGAAGAAGAATACTAAGCTAGCTTGGGTTTTACTGGTTCTTCTTTTCTTTCAATTTAAAGGTCAGCGATGGTTGCTCTACACTTTATAGTTCATTCTAATACCCTGCTTTGTTCATACTTTCTTTGGTTTTCCTCTGTGGTTTTTTTAGTATATAATATACATTGTTACGTATAAGCTTTGTGAAGCTACGTGTGAAGCTATGTATAATTCTATTGTGATTCATATATAATATATAGATTTAATAATTATAGTACTATTAAACATAGCAACTAGTATATAGAGTGCAGCACGGATTTATTCAGTCAATTCTTTGTATTGCAGGCACACTATTACAGAGTTACAAGAAACAAATGAAGTATTCAGGACTCGTGTTAATTAACAATATGGTTAGCAAGAAGAATAAATGAATAAGCAATAAGGAATATAGAATTAAATACAGAATTAATGTCTAAGGAAGATAGAATAAGCAAATAGCCCAATTAGTATAGTTTAAATTGAAATAGATACAGCTCACATGGAATTGTATATTCATTCATAATGTTACAGTATTTTGGCTCAGATTCAGAGTGTAGCACTTATTACAATACTTTCAGTTCTTATTCTACTATTCCTTCAGTTCTTGTACTACTTATTATGTAATAAAACGGGCCACAATAAAATAGTAAAATTGTCCATTAAAATTCTAGAAAAATATACCATACAATATGGATTTCTATTTTATCTGGATGTGCCCCTAATAAGCAACAGAATATAAGATACGAAATTAAAATTAGTTAGAATAGGAGAAATCGTATTCTGATTAAATGTCATTTTGTACCGACTCAAACGGCTATTTGCGGCAATAAAAATCACACCAGTCGTGCGCGGCCCACTATGAAAAATCACCAATATACTAAAGTGATTTGAAGAATTCTACAATCCTACAATCTCCAGAAACAAAGCATTTTGAAGTTTCTTGCCTAGAATCACTACATATCACTTCGCTCAGAGCCATGGAAGACAAACGAGAGCTTTTGAAGCAGCCATTGCACGGGATCTACATCCCCATAGGCCTCATCATCTTTGGTACGCTTATGTTCGGCTACGAGTACTTACCCTATTCCATCGGGTTCATAGTAGTTGTTTGTTCCACGCAGTTGTTTTTTGCCTACAAAAGACGTTCCTCTATGGACAAGGTCAAGTGGCAGGATTTTGAACTTGTTGACAAGACCATCATTGCGCCCATGACTACGATCTACAGATTCAAGCTCAACAGAGATGATGAGGTGTTGGATATCCCTACGGGCCACCATTTGGCCTGTTGTTTCACTATAAACGGCAAAGATGAAGTCCGCTACTATTCGCCAATCAGTAACCAGTTCGATGCCGGCTTTTTTGACATCATGGTCAAACACTACGAGCACGGTGTCGTCACCAAAAGGTTGGCCCAGGTTGCAGAAGGGCAGACTGTCAAGTTCAGAGGTCCTTTTGGAAAGTTGGACTACAAACCCAACATGGCTAAGGAGCTTGGTTTGATCGCTGGAGGATCTGGTATCACGCCTATTCTCCAGGTGATCACGAAAATCATCACCAGCCCTGACGACACCACCAAGGTCAAGTTGGTTTTCGCTAACAATTCTGAAAAGGACATCTTGTTGAGAGCAGAAATCGACGAAATCGCTTCCAGATACCCAGGCTTCTCCGTGGAATACGTATTGACCACTCCTTCCGAGGACTGGACCGGAAGCTCAGGCTATGTCACCAAGGAAATCGTAGAAAAGTTCTTACCTTCGCCTGATCCCGAAAACAAGATCTTTGTCTGTGGCCCTCCCGAAATGAAAAAGTCGGTGGCAAAGATCACCGCAGACTTGGGCTACCAGAAGGAATCTGTTTTCTTCTTCTAGCTGCTCACCCTTAGCATCACCTCTTTACAGAGCCCTGGCTATGACAAATAGCCATTCCAGATAAAATAAGTCTAGTTAATAAACCAAATTGATAGCCATAGTTTACGTTACTTTATAGAAGATTAATCAAATACGATGTAATTCATCAAGAGTAATAACATAGATTTAGCAATTTGCATCTGATTGACCAAGGCCTGAGGTTGACCCAGACTTCTTGGGCTAGCTATTCATCCAAGAATACGAGACTTTTCGGACCCAGTCCGTCTTGATGAGACTTCTGTAATGAGCCAATTTTTCGTCTCGTCGTAATTATGATTGCCATCGTTTCTCGTCTGCTTAATAATCTGAATATGATGTTAGGAATTGTTTCCTTTTCTCCGTCTTTCTAACAATTGGCCACGATCACCAAGTTTCCAGTTCCTTAAATATTTTTATTGTGGTAGAGCACCGTCTTTTCGGCGTTTCCTGATATTGGTATATAACCGAGTGCGCCAATTTCACTTCCATTTCGGTTTATAAAAGCTTCAGATTCTACAAGTTGTGTCACTTCTGGTAGCTCGGCAACTTCAATACATTTCCTACTTCCGCTTCAAATCCATGGACGTAGACGGAATTAACGTAACGAAGAATCAGAAAAATATTTCAAAAACGGCTGTAATATTATCCTCCTTTCCAATTCCCAGTATTGGATTTATAGATTTGACTGGTGCTTACCAGATCTACATTCTACTTTATCTCCGTCTTAGTAAAACGGAGCTTCAAATCTCCATCAGCATTTATCCGAAAATATGCACTCTGCGAGATTTCTCCAGACCTCCTCGAATTCGATATTAAGCCTTAATAAGTTGCCACCTTCTTCTTATTCTCGAGTAGATAAATAGCAGTCGATTCGACTAGAATATCAATCAATTATCTTCAATCTTTCAATTGAGAATCCTCACTGAGAATCAATCGCAAAGTTAACTTACCCACTAATTTTTCACCATGTCCTACAAACCTGTACCTCTTCACTCCAAGTTTGGATTCGGAACCATGTCCATGACCTGGACTCCTGTGCCACCTCCAACGGAAGCATCCGTGGAATCGCTTAAGTTTGTCACTTCTCACGAAGAATTCGGTACCAAATTGCTTAATGGTGGTGAGTTCTATGGCCCAAACAATGTCAACTTGAAGCTCTTGAAGGCTTTTGTCGACTCCAACACTGCTGAGTTCAACCGTGGGCTCACTATTTCTATCAAGGGGGCTATCAGTCCCGAATTGAGACCAGACGGAAGTAAAGAGCAAATAGACAAGTCAATTGCAAACTTGACTTCCTTCTTCCCAAAGGATAAGAACGCTAGACCCAAGTTGTTGTTCGAGATAGCTAGAGTCGATAAAAACACTCCCTACGAAGAGACGATCTCCTACATTGCTGAACACGTTAAGAGCGGTGCCATTGATGGTATATCTCTTTCTGAAGTAGGCATTGAATCCATCAGAAAGGCTGTAGCTACGTTTCCTATTTCTTGTGTCGAGTTGGAGCTCTCCCTTATGTCCACTGATATTTTAGAAAACGGTATTTTGGAAGAATTGTCGAAACACAACATTCCTGTTATTGCCTATTCTCCTCTTTGTAGAGGTTACTTGACTGACTTCACTGTTGACCATGCCGACAACTGGTTGGACACTATTCCAAAAGGTGATCACAGACATTTATTCGAGAAGTTCTTTCCAGAAAACTATGAACAAAACATCAAGTTGGTAAAAGCTTTGCACAAGTATGCTCATGAAGTCAAGAACACTACCTTGGAATCGTTGTCTTTATCTTGGATCTTGGCCATCTCTGGAAGAAAAGAATTCAGAGGCATCAAGAATGTTGCTCCAATCTTGCCAATCCCAAGTGGTTCTACTAAAGATAAGATTACTCGTAATTTCTCCAACATAGTGGAGTTGTCTGACGAAGACTTGGATGCTATTGACAAGCTCATCAAAGAATTCCCAATTAAGGGATTGAGATACAACGCCCATGCAGAAGCCACCTTGAACGGTTAGATGGATTAGTCTCTGCTGCCTTCTAGTAAAATACCTGTAAAATGATGGTATAGAAAATATATGTGACAACTTGCGCAGCATTGTAGAAAGCCAATCTTACATAGGAATCAGCACTATCTATTCACTACACCACAATATTCTTAGAGTAAGGCTGCGAAAGTAAAAGGTATTCGCATTGCTAGAGTTTCGACTAATTGATGGAGAACAGCTATCGAAAGAGAGCAAAAAAGAAGAAACTTTCTGCTTCTATATTAGGATGCTTTAGTAATATCTTAGCTATTCATATTTGAAATAGAGCTGTTTAGCAATCATCTCCGTATTCACAGCCAAGTACTGAAAGCTCTACTCATCGTCCTGCCAGTAAGGGGAGAATTTAGAATATGCAAGGTGGCAGAAAATATTGTTCAAATGCAGCGCACCTCTCCTAATCTGGAGTAGAATTTCAACTTATGCCCATATGCAAGCCTCCAACTTATGGAAGTCTCCTAAAGGAGTTTAAAAGTCGTCGTACTCGCAGCTACAGAAATTAAGCAGGGTCCGTCTAGCAATATGCATTAGGTGTCAATTTCAAAAATTCCAAATCCAGCTTTGTCGCCAAAGATCTATCTGATTCTTTGTTTGTAATATGTGCAATTTTTAAAATACACTATTAACTTCTTTCATCTTCAATCTCACCTTTTGCCTAGCTGTGTTACCTTTCCTTATTGTTTTCATTTCCAAGCCATGAGAGTGTTTATCCAAAGCAATCCATTATGGGCTGTCTTCGTCTTTTTGGCGTTGCAATTGTCGTCTGCTGCTGCTTTTTCACACAGAGCTTTCGATATGAATCTTTACTCTAACGGAGCCTGTCTTTATGTTAATGGTTCTAGCAAAGATACATCTCTTCGTTTCGAGTTCTCTGGTGTCAGACAACCTACTGCTCTTGTCGTTTTCCAATACGACGACATCATTGCTTTCAGAAACTTGCCCAACTTGAACTATTTCCTCAACCATTCGTATATATTGGACAAGCCAATCTTGGGTTTTGATGATGAGACTGACCAATTAGGTTTCCTGTTGATTTCTCGTAAAGACTTCGATATTCCAGAGTCCATTTTGGCAACCCTCGTCCTCTCTGACAAGGAGGTCGATTATCCAATCGAGAATGATGGAGTCTACTGCATCTACATGCCTTTGTACAAGTACAACGAGACGCTTGTCTTGCCCCAGGCCCATTACAATGCCAGAGTTACCGTGAAGAACGAAACTATGCCTGTCAACATCTACCACGATATCTCGACCCACATCAGTTTGTCGATCGTGTTTGGCCTTGGTTTGGTTCTCATGAGCTTATTCCACCCTGCTATAGGTCAAGGAAAGCTCACGCAATTGCCTATCGTAACTCGTTATATCATTTACTTCTTCATTGTCAACTTTGTTTACAACTCTTTGTACTTCATCTTGGAACTCATCTGCACTTACTTCCCTAACGATGCATTGTACGACTTTACTGAAAACTTTTACTTCAGATTGCAAACTGGTGTTATCGACAAGTTCCAACTCTATATTTTGATTCTTGTCTACTTGGGCTACGGGTATGCCGGTGCTGACGTTAAAATCAACACCAAGCTTACCACAACATTTTGGTTAGCTAACACCGTTAGTCGCATTGTCACCGATTACATTTACACCGACGTCAATACCCTCATAGACATCACCTTGCTCGAAGAAAAGTACCTGATCTTGTACAACTCTGTGATCCTTCCTGGCGGGTACAAGAAGAGTTTGATTAGATCAATGGATCCAAGAGGAAAAGGCATCGTCTCAACATTCTCCTTGATACAGGTTGTTTCCGAATCATTGTTCTACATTGCTATCACATATTATGCCTTCAAGATCAACAAGTACTGGAAGACGAAGGGAGAAACCCAAATGAAGAAGTACATATACAAATCAATAATCTTCCACTTGTTCATCTACAAGTTTGCCCTCAAGTATGTTGCATTGCAAATTTCTACCATCACATTCGGCGGCTTCTTCGATGTCGGTGAATTGTTGAAAGTTCTCGGTAACTTGATTGAAATCTATGAAATGAAGGTTATCAGTTTGAACGTAATTGAAGTGTTTATTTTGTGGTTAATCTGGGGTGTCAATAAGCCATTGAAGCCCGACGGAACGAAGAAGAAGGAAAAGGAAAAGAAGTAGAGATGCATCGTACCATATAAGTGTACCGATGGGAGATTACATTCATCAGTACATGTAAATAGTAGCTCCCCAACGATATTTATCAATGAATAGAACCGAAAAGTATCTCTGATATAGATGTAGAAATGCTACTAAGGATTACATAAAACTATCCAGCTAAGGGTAGAAGCTACTAGCTTCCAAGATAAACTGTCCAAAAGTAAAGGTAGCGTTCTTTGTCTTTTCCACGTCGTACTTCAGAAATGACTTCGTAATCCTGCTCAAATATATCAAGCATTCTATAAACGAGTCGAACTTGAGTCTGCTACTTGGAAGAGCAGAACTTTCAGTACCAAATTTCTCAAAGATAGCGGCTTCAGTTTTAATGTTCAACTTATAGCCTGACCGATTCAATAATACCTGAAACTCACCAAAGCTAATATCCCCAGACTTATCCTTATCTACCACAGAGAACAACTCTCTACATTGAGCCAAGTACCGAAAAAGGACTACAAACTGTTTGAAGTTTATCGAATCATTTCCTTCTGCAACCACTCTCATCATCAGAGTGATTGTAGAAGATCTAAACTTGGTATTGTCAAAATTCATGAGTGCACCAGACAATTCTCTGGCAGATAACTTACCTGAATGATTCTTGTCTACATTGTTGAAAATAACATAAAGTTCTTGCTCCAGTACATCAGCTGCTGGTATCGAATTGGTTCTCAGCAGTTTTCTCTCCGGAGTTTGAGAGTAAATAGTGTTATCACTTAGACTTCTCTGTTTACGAATATTTAATGGGGCAGTAGGTTGATCAAAACTATTCGAAGAGGCAATTGAAGGAGGAGGCAGTTGATTTTGCTGAAATTGTTGCGATTGCTGAAATTGTTGCGATTGCTGAAATGGTTGCGATTGCTGAAATGGTTGCGATTGCTGATATTGTTTCGAATGCTGAGGTTGTTTAGAAGATTGAGGTTGTTGAGGTCGAAGTTGAAACAGTTGATGTTGCTGTTGTTGAGGCTGGGGCCATTTTTGTTGAAGTGGTTGAAGGTCGTAATTCAGTCTAGGAACATTGCGGCCAGAATTCGGAACTGGATATGGCGAAGGCAGTTTGCTAGACAGAACTTGATAACCTGAAGATCCTGACAGTGCTCTACGAGACTGCTGTCCCATAGAGGGTGAATTCAGTTGCCGATATTGGTGATAATTCTGGCTATTCATAGAGGTAGCTCTTGGTTGCGCTTGATGTTGCCTTAAGGGAACAGCTTGGGATTGTGGGGAATGGCTTGGTAAGCTCTTCCTATGTTCTCTAGCTGGTTTCTCTAAAACCTGAAAGGGCGTGGGGAATGATGGCAATTCGTCTACAGGCATTGTTAATATATTGCTGAAGTATACATAGATATGATAAACAATTAATATACAAGATGAATACTATAGGAGATCAGATGAAGACACTGTGGTACACTGATTACATCTTGATTCAAATCTTGGATATTTTTTAGATCATATCGAGATCATTTAGCAATTATACCAACCATTTCCAATACCAAGAGGAATTATTTTCGGTGGGTTCTTTCTCCTCATTTCGCCCAGTCTTGCAATGAAGTAGATAAGAAATGAACAAGTCCACCTCGCAATTGGTCATTTATTTCGTCTACAGCAAAATCGGTTTCCGTATACTTCAGAATCTGGCTTTATTAGACTCATCGATCAGGGCATGGGTTGCTAAATTTGTTAGGGGCGCAGATAGCTATTTTTAACACACAAGCGGCGGTGTTCAAGTTGGGTTCCCTTGTGTCGAAGGCTGCTTGTTTTCAGTTAAACAATACAACTAAATTCAGACAAAATTACTTGAAGATATTCACTTGATTATTGTTCTTAGTTCTCGTTGATCCAGAGTCCTTGGATTGAAAGAGTTGAGGAATTCGGAGCTGCATCGTCAGCACGAAGTTAAAAAAAAGGATCATTTCTTTTTTGCTTACATTAACCAGGTGATAGACATTAACCAAATGATAGTTGTAGAATTCTACTAAAAGTGATTCTCAAGAATATCGAAAGGTTTCTTCCAATAAATTTATCAAGATCTGGATTTTCGTAGCCAGAGCAGTTTATGCATATTGAAAGTGCTCTTCAAATTAAGAGCTTATTCGTGAAAAAATAAACTTAAATAAACTTCGCGTCTCAAAATTCTATTTTGATCCTAAAACCACCAAAGACAACAAGGGCCTGCTCTTACCTAATTTTGTAGGGACCCTGCAAAAGTATCAATTGATCCAACATTTTTACAGTCTACATACAGATGCATCTGGCTACCCATCCATATCAATTCAAAAAAAAAATCGAATTTATGTCCGAACATAGTAACGGCCGACTTAAATCCACACCAGAAGTCCACCATTGTTGAACATAAAATAAATACGGATGTAAAATTAAAATTACAATGTGTATATTGTATAGTATTAGTAATTCGAAAAGCTCTCTTCAATTCTATGTGCAAGTATTATTGGGAAAAAAGAGAATTAATTGGCGTATCTAGATCTAGCACGCAACTTAGGACCGTTCAATGCGAAGAAGACAGGAATGGCAATCATAGCCAAGGCAATGAATCCCAAAATTGAAGAACCCCATCCAACAGGGTACTTTTCAGATCCAACGTTCTTGAACAAGGCGTCACCAAACAATGGGAAACAACCGGCAATGACAGATCTGAATAAGGCATTACTGGCGAAGACAGAGGCTAAGTATCTGTAGAAAGATGCTCCCAAGTAGTTGAACAAAGTCTGGAAAATGATGAAGGCACCTGTAGCAAAAAGGGCAGCACCAATGATAGGGCCAATCCAGTGTAAATCTGGGGAGGCAGACCAACCGAAAACAAAGATACCGATTGGCATCATGATACTTCCGAAAATGGCACTTGGCAAGAAAACTTCAGGAGTGACCATTTCACCAGCAAGAACCTTCTTAGTAAAAGCTCTGTAAATAATAGGAATGTAGATAGCAGCACCAATGAAAATACCAACCATGACACTGACGTAAGAAACACCCATTTCGATAAGAGTGAAGTGCTTGGTTTCAACAAACACAATTGGGAAGGCCTCAAACCAAAGGTACATGACAGTGTAGACTAAAGCAATGTAGACATTAATCAACAAGACAACTGGTTCGATGATGGTAATTTCGAAAGGTCTCCACAATAAGTCTACAGCCAATTCTTTAGCTGTCAACTTCGAGTTTTCAATGTGACCTTCACTGGTGATGTTTTGGTTACCGGTGACTCTTCTCAATCTCTTAGCCTTCTTGTAGAGCAAAGCCTTACCGTAGGTTTCTGGCAAAGTCCAACTCAAAACGAGGAAACAAGTACCTGAGATAATTGCCATGAACCAGAAGGGCCATCTCCAAGAACCCTTGACGACCAAAACGGAACCGATCAATGGACCCAAGGATGGACCACAGACACCTCCAATAGCCCAGGCAGCGATACCGACTGGCATGTAAGGCATCGAGATAACGTCACCAATGGTAGCACCTCCAGTAGCCAAAGCAGGAGAGGCAAAGAAACCAGAGATCAATCTCAAAACAGCCAAACCTGCAATGCTTTCAGATAAGGCAGTTGGGATTTGCAACACGAAAAAGATGAACAAAGTTACAATGTATACTGGAGTTCTACCAATGGCAGCGTTTTCAGTCATAGGCGACAAGAACATTGGACCAAGACCGTAACCAACCACGAACATAGTCAAAGGCAAGGTGGCCAATGTTCTGTTAATGTTGAATTTTATCATAATGTCTTCGACACCAGGAGTGTAGATGGCTGCACCCATATACACGGACACAGTCAAGAATGCTACTTCGGCCAAAAGAAGGATCTTCTGGTACAATGGCCAGTTGTATGGGTTTTCTGGGTCATCATCGCTGTCCCATGTAACAATTACCTTGTCGTCACCAGTCTTGGTAACGGTAGAAGACGACGCGTTGTCGTCCGCGTCAACTTCACCTTCAGCCTTTGCTTCCTTCAACGAAGACTCTTCCTCAACCTCCTTGTAACCAGGAAGATATTTTTCTGGAATCACGTAGTCAGAACGGTCTTCCTTGTGTTGGAACAATCTGCGACCCGATATACGGTTGACAAACGTTCCCCAAAATGAATCCTTGACGAAATTGGCCATGTTTAAAAATGTATTAGTGTAAAATTAAGATGCAAAAAAATTGATAAGATCAGTGTTTAAAAATTGTGTCAAACCGGGACAGGAACATCTTAATTTATACAATTGGCAAAATGGTTTAAGCGCAATGAGTTCCAGGGAGTTTTGACTCATTGCCTACCGTAAGATTTTTTTTTGCACCTTAACGGTTGCCCGATGCAGTAAGTCCATGATTTTCCGAAGCGGCTGGACCAGCTTTATTAACACCGATCTGTGTCACATGCAGGAATGTTTGCCCAGCGGACTTCAAGAAGGAGATCCGCACGGCTAGCAGAGATGCAATTCCTGCACTCGGTTCCAAAATTTTTCTCGGTGTTAATTCTAGAGCCCATCATTTGTAATCTCGTCTAGGTGGCAAAACGCGCACCCTGCCAGTATGCGGACATAGCGATAGGCCGTGTTATCAGTTTATCCCCGATTTGTATTGCGGCACGGATGTAATAGGCTCACTCAAATTAAAACCGACCCTGTCTGTGATTCGGAAGTTTCCACAGGGCGGCGGAGATACTTGGCCCAAGCTTAACTATGAGCAATCCCGAATTCCAATTCGCCAAGCAGAATTCACATTGTGTAGCCTGGCAGTTTGTCAGCGTACGGAATTTTCTAGTAGAAGAGTTCCTTGAAGTGCTGGAAAAGGATCTGGTAAGGCGGAATCGGTCTGAATGAGACCGGAATTAGGCCAGAACGAGAGCTGACTCTGTTAGAAATTAAGTTAGATCATGTGACCGAAAGGTGCTAGGATCGGAAATCGGAAAAACATGTCTTTCTCGGTTGTAACAGAGTCTCATAATCAGATGTAATCGGCGTTGTATTTTACTAACTCCTGGGTTGGGCGGTAGCAAAAGAAATTGATCTTAGTTGTTGGTCACGTGATGCTCAATTCTTACTGATAAACACCGAGATGCACTCATGCAGACATACGGTGGCTTACATGAGCAGTACATATTTCCCTACATACTCGTACATGGAGACATTAATAGAAATACACATCTTCAAAATAGTGGCAATAGTCTAAATGGGAGAGTGCTTACGCAATGGCTTATGTAATACATAGATGCTATAGATAATTAAGTTCAAAGACGAAATATCCTAGTAGTTCTAATCCGAATGGAGTCTTCTTCTTCGAGTTGACTTCTTGTGCTAGTGAACTTTCTGAAATCATGTTTTTTTGTCTTCGAACGACTGAGGAATTGCAAAAACAACTAGTCGGCGATATAATTCATCACGTGGTAATTGCCCTGTGCACTGTGTATTTACATGCACTCTGTAATAACAAAGGTGGCTGATTATTAAAGAATTGACAGCATTCAGTTTGGATGCAAATTGTCTGATTTTTTAGAGGACAGTGTCTGCTTTGTAGTTGTTAGTGTGATATTTCTGTCAGACAGCTTTAAAATATTCACATGTATTAAAATCTAAAATATTTACTCCAGAGTATATAATCTTCTTCTGACCCATATCCAAAGTTGGAGGAAACCCAGGGTTAATTCCCCAGTTGATAAGCTTAGAAGATGCCCTTAGAAGTTTGTAAAGACACTTCGAAGCGGTTTAGAAAAACCGAACTTCTTGAAAAATTTAAATAAAAAACAAGCCACATACTTGTGCCACAGCCTAGATCATAAGATGACTTGTGATCCACGAGATTTGCTGAATTTTAACTACTCCAGTTGGGAACAGGCTGTGTACAAGCTTCCTCGAGGTTTGTTCATGGAAGCTCAACAGTCATCAACTAGAAAATATAGAATTGAATGCTTACAAAAGGGGGTACTTAGAAACAAGTATGGAAACGAACCGTTGACTCGAATGGAAACAGCCGCAAAGAAAGAAAGCAGTAGATCATTGCGTAGCCTAGCGTAGTTGCATGTATTGTTCCATGAGATTTTGCCCAACTTCATAGTATGTCAATTGAGCCCATTCCGTAATGAATTACAACATCTAGCAACAGTGGTAGTGTCGTGAATTCCAGAAATGAAAATCATTACGAGTAACATCTAAAGAATTCAGCACACTTGAATGTCGGATTTGAATGCGAGTACTCTTGATTTGCTTTTAGACTTTGGGTCTCTGTGAAACCTCAGCGTGAATATATTACGTGAATATGACTCGAATGTCCAGATTGAAAGATGATTAATCATCTCAAATACATGGTCATGTAAATTTCTGATTTCAGTAGCCTTTGAGCTAAAAATATTGTCGTGATAACCATTTGAAGCGTGAATTAAGCATCGATTTTCTTCAGATATAGAGACCACTTTATCTGTGTTCCATCCAAGATTACGTTGTACGTGGAATAACAGATCAATGGCACTTCCGTCAAAGACGTCTAACAGTATAAACTGCGAGCTATACCTTTGCAAGGTGTACTCATCGAGCGAAATGTTTCTATTACGCCGATCTTCTCTAAACTCGCCTCCATTTGAACTCGTTTGATTCACAGTGAAAGTTAGTAGGGACTCGTTCTTCAAAGAAAATTGAAGAATCGACTGATGGTAAGAATTAACATGTTGTGAACTAGAAGCTACTTTGTCGGAATAAATTCTATATTGTAAAGCAGCTTTATGAGTTTCGTTGGTTCCAGACCTCAATATCTCGCCTTGAGAAGTCAAAATGTCTTCGTTTTCCCAAAGCAAGATATTGCCAGACATGTACCATTCTGTATTGACTTGATTATCGCCCTTCAGTATTGACTTTTCAGAAGAAACAGATGTAAATTCCTTAACACTATAATCGTCCATCAGGGAAAATACTTTTTCAACCTCTAAGGGAAACACATCGTTAACTGGTGAGACAAGTTGGACTTCTAAGGTGGATTTCTGATCCCACAAAAGTGGCAAATAGGCAGCCAAATTTACTTCATACGTAAGTCCGGTGAAGCTAGCATAAGGGGCAATAGGTCCTGAGTAACCACTAGGAATGATGGAGTTAGAGTGAAACAAATCTGGCTTTGGTTCGATAGTAGCAATTAGTTCTTCATTAATGAAAATGTTCAAACGACGAAACGGAGAATTTCTACTTTTGAAAAGGTCGTCAGACTTTCCAGCGGAGACAAATAATTCTAGGTCGGCAGCAAATGTCTTTCCGCTGAACTTTGGTAATTCAATTAAGAACTTGTCGTTCTTCGACAAGTCAAATACTTCTCCATTTTCTTTGGTCAATGCTATTATTTCGTTTGCAGGCACGGTTGAATTGAAAAGCGAACTCACTGTGATTGGAGAATCTATAGCAGGTTTTTCTTTTTCGCAGTTTGCTAATGTAAGAGAAAGCGAAAAACTAATTTTGTCATGGCTTCCTTCCAAGAATTGTACTTTGAATTGGTTACTATTTTTACCAAAGAGTGAAATATACTTGGAAATTTCTTTACTAGTGCTTGAGTAGGTTGTAGTGTCTGTCTTAGTTAAAGGTGTGGAGCTTCTCCATACTGGATGACCATCGATGGATATTTCAAATACATTGACACTTTCACTGTCGTCGTCTTCATTGTTGGTGATGTTTAATGTCAAGAAAACAGAGTCAAATTCGAAGTCTTCAAATTTAGTGAAAGTAGCACTCAATCCGTTTTCTAATTTCTGGTTCTCAAAGACTGTAGTATTCATTGTTTTTGCCTCCCAGGGAATCCTTTCATATTGGCTCTCGAATATATGCACAGGTTCTCCATCGATTGGAGGCAATGACACCCACTCAACTTCGAAATAGCCAAAGTTTCTGACGGAATCGTTCGAATAGCGGTATCGAACAAACAAGAATAAACAAAATGAAAGCAATGATAGAATAATACTAAGTAAGATGGATAGGACCCACTTCTTAGACATCGATTCTTTGAAAGGTAAAAGCCGATAAGAGACATCTAGAGCATTTTGGTAATACTTATTATCTTGGAAGTAGTAGGTGTTTTTTTCAGCCGCTACTTCATCCTTAAAGTCTTCTTCTGACATTCTGACAATTGGTTGAAAAGAAAATAATTCAAATGTAATTTCAAAATATAATTTCAAAAAGACAACTGAAATTCGTAATTATATTTGAATGATGGCACTTAGGCAAAAAATATTTCAAGTGCAATTCTTATCAGGGATAAGAATAAACTCCCTAAATTTAAAAGCCACAAAATATACAGGAGAAAAAGTCTATAATTGCAAAGTGTAATTAAGCAATATAGTGTTCACAATTGGTTTTCTAGTGGTGTAAGCAATTTCTAGTTACTTGGGTGTATTGAAGGAGATTCCTACATTGACGTTATCAGTTTCACCATGTCGAATTCGAAACCTTGGACTTTGTAAGACATGAACCGGCTTCTTCTGTCTAACCATACCTCGGCAATTTCTGAATTTTTGCAAGAATTCAATATCTGTTGCAGCCAAAATTTCGTATGAAGGGGCTTTGTCTGAACTGTAAATATTTTGACAATGGCGAAATAGTTTTAGCAATATTATAGAAAATCTACTATAGAATTAGAGTTGCAATCCAAATCGCATCAATGAAGACTTTTACTTTTCAGTTTAATGTTGACTTCTCCGAGTAAGTCAACATTAGACATTTGTACCGTTCATAGCATTCTGGCTCTGTTGAAGGCTGAAGAACTCACAAACCAAAAGGTGTCTTCTTCCTTTTATGGTATAGAAAATTCCTAGGATGGTTTGAATATTTGGTCGGTATGGACCTACTTTTAATAAGTTTTACCAGATTCAGACCGTGGCATTATTATATGAACCGGAAATTGAACCAATTCCGGTCTCTACTTTGAATAAAACATGAAAGGTATTAAACCGAAAGGGCTCTTCGTTCTGTGAAGCTAATTGTCTGTGAAGTTCTGTCTTGTAAAAACTAAGGAATTATATAAGCAATACATGACGAATAGAACCATTAGCACGTGTCGATTTCCTCGTGAGTTCTAAATTATATGCACTCTCGATAAAAAATAGCTGATGGAGATTGCTATTATTAGAAGTATTGACAGCATGCACGGTGGATGCTATTAATATCCGGGTGTCTGATTTCTTTGTGGGCAAGTGTCTGATATCGGGATATTACAGTGCTCGATGTCGGTCAGCCAGCACGTCACAGCCACAAAATTCTGTCACAGCCCCAGGCAGATCGTAAAATTTGTCTGGTGGGGAAATAGTCTGCGGCAGACGTGTCGCACTATTGCACTAGTTTTCCAAATTAGACGAGCTGTTAATTACTGCGGCACGGATGTAATTCCGACAAGCATTTTTTAGACGTGTAAATTTTCTAAGGGGCATTGCTCGAAAAGTGTCATCCAGACAGACAGACAGACAGAGAATGGCAGAAGATGACGGGAGGTTGAGATATTAATTTGGCTAAGCAAAATATCACCATCGATGACTTGAAAGTGGGCCAACCACCGGAAGAGACAAGTTGGAACCGAGGTCCAGGTGACGGGTAAAGTGTCAAAAGAGACGTTAACTGAGCTCAGGTCATTTTGCTGGCTTTGTGATATTCGCGCCAACTTAACGAGGCTGATCTGTTTACGAATCTGTTACAGATTAAAGGTGGAAATTTTCAGCGAACAGATATATAGTGGACTTTTCCTCGGGTTGCTGAAGTAGTGTAGAAATAGACTATTTCACTTGCTCGTTCATTTACCTAGATAGGGCTATAGTAGACACATACGTTCTAGATCATACGCAGAGTAGCTGTCATACATCTACTACCTAGCCAATACTGTTCCCAACACTCAACTCAGTTCCAAAGTCAACACTTGTACTGAGGATTGTCTGAACTACACGTGAATACTGAACAGCCTTTGTTTCAACTTGTCAGGTTAACTTCAGTTCAGTTTCAGCATCAACTTATTCAAGCCTAAACACAGCTCTATATCGACTCCACATTAAGAGAGATAACCATATCATGAGTCAATACAACCATCCCTCTTATACGCCCTATCGTGGCAGTGGAGGCTCCAGCGAATATCTCAATCCAAACCAACAGAACCAGGGATTCAATTACAACGATAGCACCAGCTCCGTCAACTTCCAGCAGCCAGAGCCGGCTTACGACAGAAGAGGCTCTGCAGCATCCTTTGAAGATTCCTACTACCACGACGACAGCCAATTTGAACATCCCCAAAACGTGCAAAACCACCACAATACCAGCCAGAATCTCGATCCCACGGCGATTTTCAACACCAGCCATCTCCAGGCAAACAACTTGACTCCAATCCGCACTCCCAACGATCCCTTCTACGATAACGAGTACGAAATGGATCAGTTCAACCATAATGGAAACGGTAATAGCAACTTCAACAGCCATAACCAGAACTATTCACAGCCATTGCCTCAGTATGTGGAATACACGTCTAACCACGATTTCCATCAGGCTTTCGTACCCAACGTATACGACGAAGCTGATGAAGATGAAAGAGAGTTT
Source organism: Scheffersomyces stipitis CBS 6054 (assembly GCF_000209165.1). Lineage (NCBI taxonomy): Eukaryota > Fungi > Ascomycota > Pichiomycetes > Serinales > Debaryomycetaceae > Scheffersomyces > Scheffersomyces stipitis. The sequence continues at coordinate 924,453 of NC_009044.1, forward strand.
GATCAACAAATTCAGTATAACCAATTCGAGGGTGATCATTACGATTTGGCCACGGTTCAAGTCCAGCCACCTTCCATTATCGATATGCCTCCACCTCCTCCCATTTCGGATGATGATGAAGATAACGAGGATTCTCCATTCCAAGACGTTCTGTATCACGAACCTCCTCCACCCAAGCCCCAAATTGGTATAGCCCCTGGTCTCAACGGACACTTGGTGTTAGATTGTCCTGTGGCGACAGAATTGCTTTCCAAGTTTCCTGACTATAAGGCCGGTGAAAAGGACGGTGGTTTATCAAGAGAATTCTCCTATATGAGATACACGGCTGTTACATGTGGTCCTTCCAACTTCTACAGAGATGGGTACATCTTACGTCCAGTCCATTATCCCATTCCCCGTCAGACAGAAATTATGATTGTAGTCACTATGTACAACGAAAGTGACATCCTTTTGGCCAGAACCTTGAAGGGAATCTTCAAGAACATCAAACATTTGGAGTCTCGAAACAGAAACTCCACCTGGGGTAAGGATTCGTGGAAAAAAATCGTTGTTTGTATAGTGTCTGATGGTCGTTCCAAGATCCATGAGAGAGCCCAGGCTCTTCTTGCAGCATTGGGAGTCTACCAGGATGGACTTGCCAAAAGTAGAGTCGATGACAAAAAGACTCAGGCCCATGTATACGAGTATACCACGAGAGTGGGGATCTCCAGTGTCACCGATACTGTGAAATTAACTACCGAAAAGATAGTGCCAGTGCAGTTGCTCTTCTGTTTGAAAGAGAATAACGCCAAGAAGATCAATTCTCATAGATGGTGTTTCCAGGCTTTGGGCCAAGTTCTAGACCCTAAAATTGTAGTTTTGCTCGATGCGGGAACCCAGCCCTCGGGTAAGTCGTTATATCACTTGTGGAAGGAATTCGACAAGGACCACCGAGTCGCTGGTGCCTGTGGTGAAATTAGAGCATCTTTGAAGAAGAGACAGATCCTCACCAATCCCATCGTATACGGACAAAATTTTGAGTATAAGATCTCCAATATTTTGGATAAACCCACCGAGTCTGTCTTTGGATTCATTTCCGTCTTGCCTGGTGCTTTTTCTGCCTACAGGTTTTGTGCCTTGCAAAATGACGTCAATGGCAAGGGCCCTCTTGAAAAATACTTCAAGGGTGAGTTCATGCACAGCAGTGGAGAGTTGGATCCAAATGATGATGAGTACCAATTGAAAAAGACCCAGCAGAAGGAAGAAGCAGGTATCTTCACCTCCAATATGTACTTGGCTGAAGATAGAATTCTCTGTTACGAGCTTGTTGCCAAGAAGGATTGTAGTTGGTTGTTGAGATATTGTAAGAGTGCTAGTGCTGAAACTGATGTACCTGAAGGTTTGGCTGAATTCATCTTACAAAGAAGAAGATGGTTGAATGGTTCGTTTTTCGCAGCTATCTACGCCTTGGTGCATTTTGCAAAGATCTGGGGTTCGTCGCACTCTTTTGGTAGAAAGGTCTTCCTTCATATCGAGTTCTTCTATCAGTTCTTGAACTTGGTAATCTCCTGGTTCGCTATCGGTTCTTATTTCCTAGTTTTCAGAATTTTGACTACTTCTCTTGCCGACCCTGCTTTGGGCTTTGCTCCTGGTAAAGTCTTGTCTGTTATCTTCCTTTGGATGTACCTTGCCTCTATTGTTACTACGTTTGTCTTGAGTTTTGGTAACAAACCAAAGGGTACAGAGAGGTTCTACATTGTGATTGTTGTTTTCTTTGCTATATTGATGGCGTATATGATCTTTGCTGCTCTATTTATGGCTATCCACTCCATTCAAGAAATTTATCGATCACATACAAAAATCACAGTTGCTCTTTTCATCCAGAATTCTCAGTTCAGAGACTTGGTAGTGGCCACTTCATCCACGTATGCATTATACTTCCTTGCCTCGTTTCTTTACTTCGAGCCATGGCACATGTTCACTTCGTTTGTGCAATACATTTTGTTGTCTCCATCGTACGTGAATGTTCTTAATATCTATGCCTTCTGTAACATCGACGATATTTCTTGGGGTACCAAAGGTGACACTGGTGGAGCTCTGTTGGGTGAGGCCAAGCTTAGAGAAGATGGTACTTTCGATGTCAGTATACCAATTCTCAAGGAAGAAATCAACCAGTCGTACTTGAATCAATTAGAAAAGATCAAGAATCCATGGGTTGAGAACGATTCCAAACAGGCTACTTCCAACGAAGACTATTATGCCTTTATCAGATCCATGACGGTGTTGATTTGGATGATCACCAACTTCATCATTGTAGCGATTGTCTTGGAAACAGGTGGTTTCAACCAGTTTGAGTCTGCAACAGGCCTTCAAGTTGAAAAGGACAAACGTGCTAAGGTCTTTTTGACTGTGGTATTGTGGATGGTGGCATTTATGGCATTGTTCAGATTTATTGGATGTGTCTTGTATTTAATTCAAAGGTTGGGTAGAAAGCTCAAGCCTTCGGAACATGCTACTTCGGGTAAGCCCTTCTGAGATTGGATGATCGTTAGAACCTTAATATGTAAATTCAACTTTAAGTGAGTAAAATAATTCATGAACCTATGTGTGACGTATTCAATTTGAGATTATTGAAAGTTATTTCTTGCTTGCTTCAAATGTAGTCAAAAATAATTAGATTAATTGGCTAAGTGAAGAATAATCGAAATGTAGCAAACGAAGCTTTCGAGAGCTAATGATCAACCCACAAAGTTGGCCCCATGAAGCTATGAGTTCTTCACAACTAAGACGTTTCTATAATTTGAGTTCAACGTTTGTTCAAGACGTTAAAAGAAGAAAACCTATGAGAACACCTTAATTCATATCCCATTATCTGGATTGCTTTCTCGTACCAATGCCGGCCACACTTTCATCGCTAATTACTCCTAAAAATTGTATAAGTCCTTATCTGGTTTTTTTTTCAATTCCGCGATTTTTTCGCAGCCAGAATCGTCTTGCAGTAATCTGAGTCATGAAGAATTGCGAAATCGGCACGCGGTTCCGCACTGTGGGCTGCTATGTCATAACGGTTTTTCGGTACTAAAAGTGGTGAAAAATTTCCCCATAGTTGAATTTCTTTCCTACTTTAAGACTTTTGAAAACTCACCACTAGTTATGCCAGGATTCTCCACCAACTTGATCCACGGAGCTAACCACCTAAACAGGGTGCCGGATGTCGCTCCACCTATTAACGTTTCCACAACTTTCAGATACGACAATGATCCTGAAAAATTGGTCAAATTGGCCGATAAGGAGCTATTCGATATTTTGGGAACTCCTTATTACTCCAGGCTCTCTCACCCAAATTCAGAACAGGTAGAAGCTTCTGTTGCTTCTATTACTGGAGGATATGTAGTTGCCTATTCCTCGGGACTTGGAGCTTTCTATGCTTCTTTGACCCATTTCAATCCAAAGGTCTTAGCTATTGGAAAAGGCTACCATGGCTGTCACGGTATTGCTAATATATGGACTCGTAACTACGGACTCAAACAAATCGACTTGGATGATGATTTCAGCCAATTGGGAAAAGGGGATGTAGTTCATTTGGAAACCCCAGTAAATCCCGAAGGTGTCAACTTCAACATACAGTATTACGCCGATAAGGCTCATGCCAGAGGTGCTTACTTGGTAGTAGATGCCACTTTCGCACCTCCTCCCCTTCAAGATCCATTTGATTTTGGTGCTGACTTAGTTATGCACTCAGCTACTAAGTTTTTTGGGGGACACAGCGATTTGTTGGCTGGATTTTTGATTACAAAGTCCAAGGAAGTCAGAGACAAGTTGGTCTACGACAGATTGCTTCTTGGAACCAATATCGCCAACTTGGAAAGTTGGATGTTACTCAGAAGTATCCGTACCTTGGAGTTGAGAGTGTTGAAACAATCGGAGAATGCAACAAAGTTGGTGAAATTCTTGGTGGATAACCAAGACAAATTCCCTGATTTGGTTAAAGTGTACCACGGTTCACTTCAGAAGGACGATTATATCAAAAAGCAGATGCCTAGGGGTCACTCCCCCGTGTTTTCTATCGAAGTTTCCTCCGAACAATTCGCCAAAAGCTTGCCATCTAAGTTGAAGTATTTCCATCATGCTACTTCGTTAGGTGGGGTAGAAAGTTTGATCGAATGGAGAGCCATGAGCGACGACAAGGTATCAGTCACGTTATTGAGAGTTAGTATCGGTATTGAGAATGTCGAAGACTTGATGGAAGATTTTGCAGCCGCTTTTGGCGTACCCGACTTAAGTAAGTTGTCTATAGATGCTTGATATTTTTTAAATTATTTTTCATTGGAATACACCAAATCGTTAGAATGTACATTATTAGAGAGTACATATTTCAGTGTCACCAAATATTGCTATTGAAATAATTCTGCGAGCTCAACTGTTCTTTGGATATTCGGAAGCTCCGCGGTTAACAAATACATTTGTAAAGCAATCAATATTTGTGATATGGAGCTCACATTTGAAACCCTCAACATTCGTTCTCTGGTACACGTATCCATGAAATCTGCTTGCAATTGAACATTCTCTCCGATCTATGACATAGAGTAGTTTTTCATTTCTTGATTGAAACTAGCTTTAGGCTTCCATTTACGTCAAAAATTTCTTTTTATGCTGCACCGAAAAAAAATATGATAAGTCGATGAGTTTTCACATTTTTTCAACTTTAGAAAACCATATAAAGGAAGCTATTTTTTGCGACTCCTAACCTTTTTGCCAAGACCATACAAACGAAGGTAATCAGCAAAAATGGCCAAATACGAATGCAACGAGCACATGGAAAACTTCTTGAGGGAATTGCCCAAATGTGAACATCATGTTCACTTGGAAGGTACCTTGGAGCCCTCTTTGTTGTTCAACTTGGCTAAGAGAAACAATATTACCTTGCCATCTCACTTCCCACCTTCGGTTGAAGCTTGTGCTGTCAGATACAACAACTTTGCTGATTTGCAAGACTTTTTGGACCATTACTATATCGGTATGAGTGTTCTCATCACTGAGAACGACTTCTACGATTTGGCCATGGAATACTTCAAGAAAGCACATTCCGATGGTTGTTTGCATTCGGAAGTGTTCTTTGATCCTCAGGGTCATGTTGAAAGAGGTATTCACATCGATACTGTAGTTGAAGGATTCGACCGCGCTTGTAAGAAAGCTAACGAATTGTTCGGCACTACCAACAAGCTCATTATGTGTTTATTAAGACACTTGCCAGCTGAATCTGGTTTGAAGACCATTGATGATGCTCACAAGCACTTCGAATCTGGTGTGATCCATGGTATGGGGTTGGACTCCAGTGAGAAGCCATTTCCACCACACTTGTTCACCGAATGTTACAAGACTTTGAAGGACAGATTCCCCCAAGTTGGCTTAACTGCCCACGCTGGTGAGGAAGGTGACCACACATTTGTGTCCAATTCGCTTGACTTGTTGACTGTTTCCAGAATTGATCATGGTGTGAACTCTCAGCACGATGAGCAATTGATGACCAGATTGGCTCAGAACCAGACTATGTTGTCCTTGTGTCCATTGTCCAACGTCAAATTGCAAGTTGTGAAGGATGTCAGTGAATTGCCAATCGACACGTTCTTCAACAAGAATGTTCCATTTTCGATCAACTCTGATGATCCTGCTTACTTCGGTGGTTACATCTTGGACAACTACCGTGCCGTTCATACCCGTTTCGGCTTCTCGACCGAACAATGGCGTCAAATTGCCTTGAACGGTATCAACGGGTCCTGGTGTGATGAAGATAGAAAGACGGAACTCAGACAATTGGTCCACTCTATCCACAACAAGTACAAGGACTTGATCTAGGGTCACAACACCCCCTTTGCATTATTATTCAACATACATAATAGACATAGCATATTCATTTCGATAGGCACCTTATAGATTATTCAACTAATAAATTCTTAATTTACAAACAAAGTCATTCGTATATTAAACCCATGTAGACCTAATGATTTTAAAATGATATATAGAAGCCATGAAAATCAACCAAAAATGTGTATGTAACCCGAACTGAAAACTAAAATTACAATGTCATGCCAAACTGATGGTGTTTGCTTTCCCTTTGATCATATCCTTCCATCTATTACTCAAACAATTCAAGTCCTTTTCTTTCCACACTGTCTCCACCACCTGTCTTGCAATCTTCACACTTGCCAATTCTCTAATTCTTTCCATTTCGATCAACCTGCTTAGAACAAACCACCGTTCTTCTTCGTTTTCAACTGAAACGATGCCGATGATGAACAATGTCCATAACAACGACATCGACACAGATGGTAACGTCTGGATCAAGCCCATAATCTTCTTGGTCACCTGCTTGATTGCTTTTAGTCTATCGGTGTACCTCTTAGGATACTTGACTCCTAGCACTGCATCATTGTCATTGTCTGGCTTGTTGTGATTTAAGTGAAGGTATTCCAAGTCTATACGAGCAAACAAGTAGATTAACGTTGTCAACCGTTTGATTTCTGAGATTTTTATGATGTTATCGTGGCTCTCGTCATCCAACTCACTGATCTTCAAGTACTGGTTTAAATTGGTCAACTTAGATTCCAAGCGATCTCGCAGCTCCAAGATATGAGCCTGAATTTCCATGAACCCCTTGGAATTTCTATCCTTGGACTCAAAACTTTCGTAAGTTTCTCCTAGCTTGGAAATCTGATTTATGATGGAAATGAGATGAGGAGAGCATCCAAGAACTAAGTCTATACGTTCATCACTATCATTCTTGAGCCCGTCCAAGAACTCGTCGTCAGAAATTATCATGTTCTGGAACCAGGCAGTTTCACCCATGACCTCGTGGGTGACAAAGTACCGAATAAAGAACTTGGCAACAGGAGTGATGTTGGATCTGATAGAGGATACTTTCAAGAACTCTTTGGCTCCATTCAAATGGATTAACCACGAGGCTCCACAGCTGGATGAGATATCGGCGAAACAGAGCATCAACACGGTGGCTAAAACCTCGTCCCAGTTGTTGGACTTTTCCATCTGTTTTTCTTTGATAAGCAAAGGAAGCGCTTTAAGCACTTCAGAAGTGTAATTTTCAGACAAAGTATCAAACTTCGAGTTGCCCAACAACGACAACTGCCTCGAGGCCACAGAAACCAACGTCTTGTAGACTATAGGCGATCGCTGTGCTAAGGGAACGACCAAGTATAAGTACGGATTCAAATCAGGATTTATCTGCGTTACTGGTGCTGGAATCATGCCGCTGGCACCGTTGCTTTTCTTGGGATAGCAAACGCAGCCGGGACAGATGCCATTGACGAAGTAGTTGAAGATCTCCAGCTCCAATTTGATATTGTCTTTGTAGAACTCGTCATTAAAGAAGTTGAAAGTAGACGTAAAAGTTCTGCAAAAGAAGTGATCGAGATTGAACGAAAATTCTATAGGGTTATGCAGATTGTTGCTGTGGTTAGAACCGTAAGGGTTCCCTATGATTAGTGAGGTGGAAGATGAAGAGCTAGGGGATTCAAACATTTGATCATAGCCATGGGCATGTTCTGCTAAGTCCATGAAAATGTCGTGGTTATTCACCACAAGTTCGCTGGCAGGACTTACTGTTATGTTATTGCTAGTGTGGGCATTGTCGTTGACAGAAATGATGACATTGGTGTTCTTGTGGGGCATGTTGTACTTCTTCAACTCTAAGTCGTCCCGGGTGACCATGTCGAAGATCTTGTTAAAGTCCTCATAGGTAGTGTTCAAGAATAAGTTATATGAGTCTGTTCCCGACTTGACCCACTTGATGTTCTTGTTGTTCCGAAGCATCTCAGTGAGGGTGAGTTGCTTCTTCTCATTTGGAAGCAAGTTTCCTCTTCTACTCTGCTGGCGTATGATTTTATTCTGTTTGGATCTACCGAACGAAATTCCCTTAGCTATAGCTTCATCTTCCCAAAGAAGTTTCACACCATAGTTGCAATTAAGCTTCAAACGAACACAGTTCTTACATCGGGGATGGAATTCGTCGCACTTGACTCGGCGCTGTTTGCATGTCAAGCAGCCACTTCTGCTTCTCTTATCGAACTTCCTCGTTCTCTTGTGTTTGACAACGTCTGGCGGCTTTACTTCGGACATGGTAGTGATTCTTCATAGACCAATTTGATACAAGGTGCAAACGAGAAAGTCTCCAGAGGTTATATAGTTTGACGTTTCTGTGAAATTTAATGTGGATATCTAAGTCCGCCAATCTGCCCCAGTTTGGGCACTATATATAAGGCCAACTTGCAGATTGTGCACAACTCGCGAAATCGTTTCAGTAATCGTGCTCCCAAATCTTCTGCAGTGCCCCAGTGGGTGGGCGAGCCGTGGGCAATTATTAATCTGCTCGCAACATTACTCGTAATTGCTTGTTGGTCCAGTCGGTGGTGTTTCTCGCGGCGTACGACATGGGGTTTGGCAGAATCAAATCTATTGTTGGAGAAACCTTCTTTGGCCGGGACAATACAACTGAAATTATTTATATGATAAATATTATATTAATAATATTATTATCGTTACTATTATTTTCCCGTGCAAAAAATATTCTTATTTTGTGGCTACTTTAATATTTTTATAACGTTCATCGGTATAACAACTTTTACTACACCGTTCCGAAGTGTTTTTATGAGTTCTCGACGAAAGGGGAATGCTCGGATCAAGGCTGAATTTTTCTTGTATTCCATCTTTCTTTTCCGAAAATTCTACAGTTGGATTCACACACAGCACTTGATTTTAACGTCGAGAACCCTTGATGCTAATTCATTTCACCTCTGAATTAGTTCTGCCGCAACCTTGATGTGCTTATCTCCATAGTGACACATATTCACACTTCATCATTGCGATGAGATCTTGTCTCGCCAGCCCGTCACTCTAACTTTTAACTACGGGCTCAACTATCTATCCATCTAGTTTTCTTGCTTCTGAACGTATTTTTACCACTAAACTCACCTCTCAGAACCCAGGGTTTCTTGTTCCTCAATGGTAGCTCATCGAGTCTCAATACAAATAATTTTTTCTCGTGGAGTCCCTGCAATGGAGAATGTGCGCAATTTTTGTTCAGATTCGCTATATGTTCCAACAGCTCATAGTACTTCTTCTTGTTCAGCCTAGCACCTGTGCGTATGAAACTCGGGAGTGTTTCCACTTTAGAGATAAACCCGCTCGGGACTGCCGAAATGGCATCCCGCAGCCAGGTACACAAAACTTTACATACAAAACCCTTATGATGTCCAAAAAACTTTGGACGGATCGACGCTTGAGCGAGGATACCGGGTATAAACTTCTATCTTTCCCGGCAAGCAAAACTAGAAAAAGATAAAATAAGTCCCTGGAAAAAAAATATTCTCTACTTTCATAACTTAATATGGCAAGGCGGCAATCTTAGATCAGACAATCTAAGATTCTCGAATTGACGTGGCAAAAGCAGCAGTAAGACAAAAATTTAGGAGGTGTAGCTGCTTGCAATCTCGACGTTTGCAAACAGAGCCGCACCATCGTAAACACCAAAAGCGACTGTTACAGTTATGGAGTTCCAAATTCTCTGCAAGTTTTGCGCCAGGGTGCAGATACTGTCCAACTTCTGCATGAGCACCGCCGTTTGCGGCCAGAATACTTTCGCTTCCTTCGATTACACCTGGTCTACTTAAGGTTGTTAACGGCATGAGCGTACCTTTGTGTATCAGGGCCACCGCTTTTTTCATGTAATTAGCTTCAGATGGTTACGTAGGCGCATTTGGCGGCCCGCTATAGTTTTTTTTTTTCTATTTTTTTCATCAAGTATTTGCATCCACCACAGGCAAGATCAACAGCTTCATTCTCATGAAGTATCAATTGAGTTGTCTGTATCCGAAATTGTAATAAAGCAACTCGGTTACGCAATTCTGTATTCTATTTTTAACTTAACGAACTTATACCTAAACGTGTAGCTTGCCATTGCTACCTTTCAACTCTGTATTAAATGCAATACTGGTAGTTTTTTCTGTTCTGAATTCTTCCAATAGCCTAGTGGCAGGGTCAATACTCCACTTATTTTGCTCTTTCTGTGATCGATTGTAAATCCAGCTACGGTGTCAGTTGTGCTCTAGTGGCTTATCAATCGTCCACCTTAGCTGCATTGATTACCTAAGCTTCCTATTGTTCAAGAAACCGTTAACCCTGTTAGCTTAACCCAACAAGGCTTATATCTGTTTCCTCTTCCGATAAACTACTTTTCAGGAAATGTTATGGTTCTAATAACTTGAATCATCTGTCACTCTTGCCTCAGAGTCAATTGATCCACCCAATCTTCAATTCCCACTTCTATTGGTAGTGCAATTAATTATGTCAAATACTCGTATAATAAAGCCAACCTAACCGTATCTAAACTCTCTAACAAGAAGAATTAAGAAAAAAAATCACAAAAATCGATACCAGGATCTAGCCGTTTGTTTGAAAATCATTAAATCAAAAACCTACCAAAGATTTACTTCCTTGGCTCTAAGAATCAACAGTCGCTTCCTTATAAGCTCCAGAAGTCGGTGATATTGGCGCCAGCACCATTGAAGGCCAATAAGTTAGGCGAACCGTCATTCTTCAAGCCCTTTATAACGCCCTTGGTGGCATACTTGATCACCTTGTCCTTCAAGGTTGCTGGGTCCAATACAGCTACGCTGTACTCGGATTCAGGCTCAGGGTAGAGCGACAAGTAGTACGAAAGCAATCCAGCAATGTGAGGAGAAGCCATTGAAGTACCAGACATAGAAGCAGTGTTGCTCCAGATGTATGTAGAAACAATGTCAACCCCAGGTGCGAAGATGTCTACACAAGAACCCCAGTTGGAGAATTCAGCCTTGTTGTCGTTGATATCAGAAGCTCCTACGGTTATTGGTCCGCTGGCTCTTGCTGGAGAAAAAGTACAAGTGTCAGCATTGTCGTTACCAGCAGCTACAGCTACATGCAAGCCAGCCTTGGTAGCAGCATTAACAGCCAAGTCCAAAGCTTCAGATTCTCCTCCACCAATAGACATGTTGACTGTGGAGCCCTTGAAGCCCTTCTTCTTTGCCAGGAAGTTTGATTTATGGTCGCCGACAACAAATTCGACACCCTTGATGATGTCTGAGGTCGTACCACTACCCAACAAGTTCATAACACCTACAGCTACTAATTCAACATTCTTAGCTACACCATACGTCTTGGATCCAATGATACCAGCACAGTGGGTTCCATGGCCGTGTCCATCAATCTTCAACTTGGGGAAAGCCACGGCTTCACCCCACAGGGCTCTGCCTTCGAATTCTTCGTGTTCAACTTTGATACCGGTGTCAATGACGTAAGCAGTGACACCCTTGCCACCTTCATTATCGTAAAGGTATTCGAGTTGAGGGCTGCTTTCACGATGTGAAATCCTGCTCAAACCCCATTCGGCATCTTTCTCGACGTCGAACTCATTGACCTTCATTACGGTATCCTGCTCAATGAACTTGATGCGAGGGTCCTTCTGGATCTTGCGGAGCATCTCGGGAGTGAAGTAGCCGAAGTAGCCCAGGAGTAGCGTGTCGACATCGAAGAAGTCGAGAACACCTACCGAAGGACGAATTCCGGCTGTGGCAACCATTTCCGTATGTTCGGCAATCAACCACTTCTTGTGATGGTTTCTCTGGGCCTCGGTAACGTCTTCCTTGTAGATAACAATGTATCTGTTTGGGATGGCTACGCTTTTGGAACCGGCTGCAAGAACAGGAGCCTCGTTCTTGTTAGCTGTCCAGAGCTGTTGTGGTTGTTGTTGAGCAGCATTGACAGCAACAGTCAGAGGCACAAACTGGTTGAAGTTGAAGAATGAGTTGACATCAGGGATAACCAATGCGTTGGCAGCTACCAAATAGACAGCCAAGGCTGAAAGGACGCGTTTCGGAAACATCAAGATAATGAGTAGGTGTAAATAAAATTGGAAAGAACAAGAAGAAAAGAAGAAAAGAAGGGGAGGAATGAGTTCAATTCGGTCGTAAAACGGAGACCTACTTATCGCTCGCCTTCCGGAGAAGTGGGGCTTATCTGTCACGTGAGACTATGGAAGAGTGTGCACCCGTGCCGCAGTTTCTGTGATAACAGATATATTTAGATATTCTTAGACTTAGGCGTGATATATAGCGTCTACACATGTGAGGATGTAGATAGTGTGATGTTGAGTGTTGTAGCTATTACTGACTAAGAGAAATGAATTGTTGGTTTGGTAATTGTAATTTGTCAGTTAAGAGTTTGAGAGTTTCTAATTATTGCGAACATCTTGCAAATTTGCACCCAAATTTTAACCAAAATAAAGACATTGCAAAAGATTTACATTTACTTGACTTTAGATAGAGTATTCTTATTTATACAAAGAGTCAGCAGAATTTACCTGTTTATTCAACTTCTCGTAGTGTGTTTAGTCTATTCGCTTCTACTCTGGCAGTTTTCCTTCTCTAAGTAAGCATAGAATATTTGATATACGTGGTTGAGAATCGGTTGCTTCAAACAGCTTTCTTAAATTTTTCTTAAACTCTTCTTCACCATTGAACTATTTCGGAATAACAAACATAGGCTTTCTTACAGTCTTCTATTAAGTGCTACATCAGTACCGTAGTCAGCTCTTTGTCTCCAGAGGTAGTCGCCTATTCCCTCAGTCGTGCACCCACCAACGATAAGGCGGCTCGTATTCCTGTTTTTTTAGCATCACCAAAACAGGCATCTGTAAGGCTGACAATTACCAGCTCTTCATTTCATTTCCATTAATTTTTTTCATAAATATTGTTTTTGTTTCGTTCTTGCTACCAGTGTTGTTCTTGCGGAAGTATACACCACCTCTCGCAAAGCCCAGACAGTTTTCGCTACCATACCAAATATTAGCCAATAGATTTTTCAGCCTATTCACTAATAACCAACTATCCAATATCATCACAACTATTATAAATAATTATACCCATAATTGTGTTTGGAATCACTTTTACCACTAGGCTGTTGTATTAGACTACTGTACTACTTCTTTACTAAACAGCTATAGTCAACTATTTAACTACCATACATTTCCATTCACTTCTGAAATCTCCTGATAGTTCATAATGTCCCATTCTTCAAGAAAGAAGTTGCTTCTTATGGGCCGTTCAGGTTCCGGAAAGTCGTCAATGAGATCTATCATCTTCTCCAACTACTCAGCCTTTGATACCCGAAGACTTGGTGCCACCATCGATGTAGAGCATTCGCACCTTAGGTTCCTTGGCAACATGACTCTCAATTTATGGGATTGTGGTGGACAAGATATTTTCATGGACAACTACTTCACTAACCAGAAAGACCACATCTTCAAGATGGTACAAGTACTCATACACGTGTTTGACGTGGAGTCCAAGTCCATCAATAAAGATATTGAGATTTTCATCAAGGCGCTCACAAATCTTCAGAAATATAGTCCAGGTGCCAAAATCTTTGTATTGTTGCACAAGATGGACCTCGTCCAAATTGACAAACGGGAGGAGTTATTTACAATAATGATGGAAAAACTCCAGAAAATCTCGAATCCCTACCAGTTCAAGTTAATTGGCTTCCCCACGTCCATTTGGGATGAGAGTTTATACAAGGCATGGTCGCAGATTGTCTGTTCGTTGATACCCAACATGAACCTCTTCAATAACAATTTGCTCAAGTTGAATCTGATTTTGGAATCTGAAGAAATCATTTTGTTTGAGAAGACGACCTTTTTGGTGATATCATCCACTGCTTCCATACAGAAGCAGGAGACCACCAGCGAAGAGTTGGATCCAAAGCGTTTCGAAAAGATCTCAAATATTATCAAAACCTACAAACAGTCGATTTCCAAGTTGAGATCCAATTTCAACAACTTGATAATAAGAGGCAGCAACGGCACATACTTCTACGTAGACGTGTTGACCGACAACATGTTCATCATGATCGTGTTGAAAGACAAGACTCCTGTGGACAGCAACAGTGTCCAACAACATGAAGAGTTGTTGATCCTTGAGAACATTCGTTCCGCCAGAAAGTGGTTTGAGAAGATTGAAAGCACCGGCAAGATTGAATCATCTGCCAATTCGCTCCAGAGGGCATAATAAAGAGGTAGATAATATGAAATCTAGAGCATAAGCTGGAAGAGAGAAGACTAAGTACTTATAGCTGAGATATAAAGACTAGCATATACACTTTGAGAACCAATTTGCGTTAGCATGCTATATACGAATAGATACAATAGATACAATACAAACGAGCTATATAAGCACCAATACCGTTTATCTCCTATCTTCTCCACTCTTCTCCTCCTAATACCTCGAGTCAGCCGCAAAACCGTGTCTATATAAATATTTCAGTCACGTGTTGCACTTCGTTTAAGTCGCGTTTATACGATGAAAAAAAGTGTTGGAACTTGATAAATATATATTTTCAACTATCTGTAGCTACTAGTTCTTTATCAATTGACCCGAAAAAGCTCTTTGCTATTGCAGTTTTTGCGTTCTTTGTATATTTGTGAGCAATTCTCATACAGCCGTATATAAAGTTCAACTTGCAGCCAGAAATGGGGAAAATCGTACAACTTCTCACTCATCCCAACGAGTTGAAAGCTGTAGTACAGTTATTGTATTTCAGACAGCCATTGCATCCTGTAGATCCCAAAAAACAGGGAGACACCCTCAAAAGATGCTACTATTTGTTGAACCAGACGTCGCGGTCGTTTGCAGCAGTCATCAAAGAGTTGCATCCAGAAATCCGTGATGCCATCATGTTGTTCTACTTGGTTTTGCGTGCCTTGGATACTATTGAAGACGACATGACACTTGATCCCGGCTTCAAGGTTCCTTTGTTGCGTAGCTTCGACGATAAGTTGAACGAAATTGATTGGACGTTTAACGGGTCTGGACCCGACGAACAGGATCGAATCGTGTTGGTTGAGTTTGACCAGGTTTTGACCGAGTACCACAAGTTGAAGCCCGAGTACCAGGACATCATCAAGGACATAACCAAGAAGATGGGCAATGGAATGGCCGACTATATCTTGGATGACAACTTCAATCTCAACGGTGTGGAAACTGTTGCTGACTACGACTTATACTGTCACTATGTAGCTGGACTTGTAGGCGAAGGTTTGACCAAGTTCATGGTGTTGGCCAAGTTCTCCGACGACTCACTTGTTGCAGATGGTTTTGTCAAGTCCAACTCGATGGGGTTGTTTTTGCAAAAGACCAATATCATCAGAGACTACCACGAAGACTTGGAAGACGGCAGATCCTTCTGGCCCAAGGAAGTCTGGTCCAAGTACACCGACGCATTGCCCTCTTTCCACAAGGACACTTCTTCCGAATCAGAGGCTCAGGGCTTGAGCTGTATAAGCGAGTTGGTGTTGAACTCTTTGGGTCATGTTAAGCATGTGTTGGAGTTCTTGTCGTTAGTGAAAGATCCTTCCTCATTTAACTTCTGTGCCATTCCCCAGGTCATGGCTATAGCCACCTTGGCCACCGTCTATAACAACCCAAAGGTGTTGCATTCCAATGTAAAGATCAGAAAGGGCACCACCTGTGAGTTGATCTTGCAAAGCAGAACTTTTCCCGGTGTAGTCAAGATTTTCAGAAAGTATGTTCAGATCATAAACCACAAGTCCAATGTCAAGGACCCCAACTACTTGAAGATTGGCATCAAATGTGGAGAGATTGAGCAGTACTGTGAAACCATGTATCCTGACGTCAATGCCTTGCCTGCTGGCGTATCTAAGCCTCAACATGCGATAAGCAAGATCATTGACGACAGAGCCAGAATCGACCAGAGCATGCAGAGAAGAATCGACCAAGAGAACTTCAATACCAATGTTGTATTGGGCACTGCTGCTGCTGGGGTAGTCTTGGTGGGTTATTTGTTGTTGTCATTGTAGTATTTTCAGATAAAGCGAATATGTATAAAAAGCGAGAAAAGCGAGAGACGTTTATAATATATGAATCTTTTCAGTATAACATTGAAAGGTTAGTCAAACATTTTAGCATATATACACGATGATTATGGAGAATGAATAGAACATTATTAAAAGCATAGATGTGTAATCTTAATAGTGATAATTGATACCGAAAACTGGTATTGATATTGATAATGAATTTTCAGAGCCTCATAAATTTTTCGCAACCAGATCGGAGTTATATTTAGTTCGGCTAGATTAATTTATAGGTGAACGCCCACATAGTCCAGCCATGAGATCCATTCATTCGACACAAACATATTTGCAATTAGATTATACGTATAGAATCACATCAGACCATACTCCAGTATAGAGAAAGTGCAACATGTTAGTCTCGTTGCATCTTTCTTGCCAGTGCCTGCCGAGGCACTGTGCCCGTGGCTCGGCAAATATGGCAGTGCCTCGTTTTATCTCTTGACGGTACAGACTCCTCGTCTGGAAAAACTGTACTGGCTTGTAAGATAGTGAGCATATTTATGGCTCTTTCTTCAGACGGCGAGTAATACTTTTCATCATTCTCGTCTTTCCATTTCATTTTTGGAGTCTTTCGTAGTCCCTGTCCTCAGCTGAGTTTGAATTTGAAATTGAATTGCTAGACGAGCTGCACAAGTATCGTCAACTACCCCCGCAATTTGTCTTATCGAAAGTTGAACAGAATTGATAAATAGCTAGTTTGCACTCACAGAAACTTCGTTATCACGCCATTTGTTGATCTCAATAGCATTCATACTTCACTCGTTTGTCTACATCACCGTTTCATTGGTACTTTTGCTTGTGTTGCGTAAGTCTTTTGATACTCAACCACATCTAGTAACGTAATGCCCAATTCCGCCGACTCTGCCCAGGTCAAGTTCCAGACGAAGATCGTCAACTGGTCACTAGACTACTCGTCCAATGATTCAGAAAGCAAGATCACCACGCCCATATTGCTTCAGGACGTAAATGGTCCCTGTCCGCTCATCGCTATGGTCAACTCGCTTCTTCTCAACTACGAAATCCAAATCCGTAACTTGTCTCTCCAGGGAAAATCAGCGACCGGCAATGCCAAACTTGAAGGTGTTGCTGACTTTAAGAAAGTGTTGAACACCTGCCACAAGAATTTTGGCTCGATAGAGCTTAACAAAGTACTCAGCCAAATAGGCGATCTTTTGCTAATTTATAAAGAAGATAAGGCCTTGAATGTAGAAATTGATAAACTTCTCAATGCCTTGCCACTGCTTCATACGGGGCTTCTGGTCAACCCTAATTTGACTAATGGCGACTTTGCCAAAGAGGATTTGGCATCTGTGTTGTTTGACGTGTTTGAATTGAAGTTCAAGCACGGATGGGTCATTAACCAGATTGAAAACGAAAATGCCGATCTGTGGGGACATGACAAGCCTACAGATGTGGTTGTTGACAATGACGAGTATCCTAAGGAAGATGAGTATTCACAATTAGTAGAATTGGTGTATAAGCTACAGACCTTTGACCAGATCCAAGATTTTTTGCTTACTGAAGAACTGGCTGAGTCAGGCCAGAACAACCTCCAGTTAGCCAACAACAAGGCATTGATAAACAAGTGGATCGATTTAAACAGAACTCAGTTGACAAAAATAGGCTTGAACAGACTTAACTATGAGTTGAATGAGGAAGAGTTTATAATCTTTTTCCGTAACAACCATTTCAATACTCTCTTCAAGAAGGCAGATCTGGAGTTCTACTTGCTCATTACTGATTCTTCATTCCAGGATAAGTCGAATCTCATTATCTGGCAATCGTTCAACTCTATTAGTGGCAAGGACGACTTGTTTTTTGATGGAGACTTTCTTCCTATTCTTGATATCGACCAAGACTTGCCCCCAGGCGCATCTGGCATCGATGGAAGCGACTACTTGCTTGTAAAACAGCTCCAGGAGGAGGAGGACGCCGCCATGGCGAAAGAGATGCAACAGAACTATAATAGAAAAGCAAAGGCAGCTAATGCTCCACCAGTGAAACCTGAGAGCAAGAGTAAGCTGTTACAAAATCCAAATGAAGGTTCTTCGTCTGATAAGAAAGAAAAGAAGAAAAAACTCAATTGTGTCATTGCATGATACAAAGACTTTAATTGTATAGTTGAATAGTATCAATTTAATTCAATTCAATGCTGTCAATGTCGCTAGTACACCAAAGCCATTGACAATACTTTTTGCACCTACTATTAAGAAGATAGCTCAAAACTCAATATAACAAAAACTTTTAGACTATATATCTACTGTCATAATCAACAATACATAGCCCTTTATTTTTTGATAAGTAATTCTGTTATTGTATATCCTTTCTACAGACTCTATAATACATTTAGTCGGCCTCATCTGTTTTTGAAGCCTCGTTAAATTCTTCACCAACATCGCGAACATCCTCAGCTCGAGCATCGTCAGCTTGAGCATCGTCCTCTTCGTCCTCTTCCTCTTCTTCACCTTCGTATTCCATCGGATCAAACTCAGATCTAATAGCATCCATCTTTTTAATTTCGTTGGTGCTTGGTTCACGTAACTTGAAGTTGATAACGTCTACAGTACTGTCCTTGAGGAAACGGTTGATTTCCGAGTTTGTAGAGGAACGATGCTTTTTCAAGTCGATACGTCCCGAAACCGGGTAATAATATGCTACCTTCCTCTTCTTCGATCCGACTTCTTCTGGAATAAATTTGATTGATAACTCTTCGTAGGGCTTAGTGAATCTGTTGAAGTTCATATCATAATTCTTTAAATGCTTGAACTTGTACAGTTCCTGGCCCTCGACGTCTTCGTCTAGCATGTTGACAATGGGACGTTCCCTTTCTGTGGAGTTCAAGCGGCTGTTTAATTCCACAGCCTTGTTGGCGTCACGAACTTCGTAAAACGATATCCATTCTCCATCATCAGATGTGATTGGCTTCAATATAGCTGTCTCCAAGGCATTCTTCTCCAAAACCTCGTTGTAGTTTTTGTCTTTTCTCTTGTTGGCTTGTAATTCTCTGCTGATAGAAGCTGAGCCCAAAAATTTGACAGCAATATACTTTGTGTCCATTGCAGAAGTGTCCGGCAATAACGGCCAGGCAGCCACAGCCTTCAAATGCTTCTTCTTGGGGTGCTTCAAGCGTGCGAAATTAGTCAACGACTCCTGGGCATTATCAAAGGTGTCTTCCACAGCACGTAACTGAGCCTCAGGATCATGAGTCTCGGCTGTATTCTTCTTCTTCTTTTTCGAATCTTCAAGTTCATCATTAACTTTAGCTACATGCATATCGGCGATATACTCAGTTCTTCTCAAAAACGAAACACCAGGCTCCGACTTGGAAATTTTGCCGATACCAGCATCTCTTAACAAAGCCCGATCCAGAGGGTGCAACGTCACCAACCCGCTCTTGTTGCTATTACTATTACCACTGTCTTTTGTTACAAAGTTGTTGATAACCGTTTCGTCCCCATTATCCAAAAAGCCACGATTATTGATCAAGTTCAAGTTCATACCTAACTCCTCGTCGATGTTCTCCATCAAACGAGTGAAGTTTTCCTTTCTAAAGACTGACGAAATAAGGTATTCGGCTTCCTTCTGTGACGAAACCTGTTCTGTAGTGTTATATTGTATGAATTTAGGATTCAATGGTGGTGGAGGCAAGTTGTTCGTATAACGCACTTTGGCAATGTAATCCTGCCTTATAGGCTTGGATGATGGTTTCTGCGACATTCTATACTGAATATGATACTCTAGCTGTAAAAGAGTTTCCAGTTGTGAAAGCACTGTTCTTCGATTAACAACTTCAATGTCTCTGGAAACTGAAAAAAAGTCGTGCGCGCGATTATTCAAATTTCAATGCATGGATTTCCCGCTTTTTCTGTACTGCTCCTACTGAAATGGCTGCGAAAAAAAGTAGATATATGTAAAAAAATGTGAACTCTTAGATATATATTAACTGAATTTAGTGATAGTAGTGACAAAGTCGTGACCCTGTGTCTTGGCTATGTCCTTTTCTAATTCACTCACGCTACGAGAACCGTCCGCGTCGGCAAACGTTCCAGCTCCCCAAGCAGAACCACCACGAATCTCAGCAAAGCTGTTGAGCCCTGGATGACCGTACCCAAATGGAACAAAGACAATACCATGGTGAGTCAATGTCGACAATGAATTGATCACAGTTTCTTCTTGTCCACCACCAGGAGTTGCTGTAGCCACAAACACTCCAGCAAATTTACCTCTGAGAGCTCCAGCAGCCCAAATTCCACCAGTGGCATCCCAGAACGATTTCCACTGGACTGGGAACGTTCCGAATCTGGTGGGGATACCAAACAAATAAGCGTCGTATTCTTTCAAAGTTTCGATTGTAGCTATTGGCACTTCTCTCGCGGGAGGAGCGTTAAGCTTCAAAAGAACCTCGGGTGCTAACGTCTCCGGTACCTGGAATAAATCTGCCTGGGCTCCGGCAGATTCAACTCCAACCTTAATGGAGTCCGCAAGAGTAGAGATGTGGTGGTACAATGAATAGTAGATGATTGCAACCTTTGGAGTCTTAGCCATTGTTTGAATTGTTAATTTCCTGTGATTTTGTAGCCGAAAATTCTGGTTAAAGAATGCAATTGTGCTTCCCTTTTATATCTTCGCTCAGGACTTAGGTTCTGGTGAATCTCTTTGTTCCTACATTAATGAAATTCAAGTCTTGGAAATTCTACTGACTGAACATAGAAATTACTAAAAGAGATACTTGCAACTTAAAGTTGAGGGTATAACGGAGTTTATTCCTTTACGCCTTTCGTATGTTTCCAGGCATTTCGATTTCATGATCTTGTACGGCATTTTACGGTAACAAAGATCGTCGAAGACTCAGAACTTAGAACACCGTTCCACCAACCAGGCCGCATCTCGACTAACTAAATGATAGATTGTAAAAAATAAGCAATTGAACTTGTTGTTTGCATGCGTTCCAATCCTTGGTGACTCACCGCAGAGGACTATGGAGAATCACACTTACGTCAATGATGATTCACCTCCGATAAACCATACAAGGGAAAAAACGGAACATGCTGCATTCCGATTAAGTGACCAGATTTTTAACTTCATTTTCTATCAGATCAAACCCCGACATTACTGGAGAGATTTGCAATCACTGGCTGAGCCACTTTAAAACTACGAATTGAGTTAACATCCGATAAACGCGTAGAAGCTCCTAATTCCAAATTACAAAATCGTGAAGTGTGTTCAGTAGTATAATTTACGTCTATACATATATATATATATTTAAAAATTATATAGATATAACGCTTAACTTGTTGCACTTTTTACTATCCTGAAAAAGCACGAATCTTGCCTATTCCTTAAACTTGGTGATGGTCTTGAAGAAATCGTGTCCCTGAGTCTTTGCGATTTCTTTTTCAAGTTCTGTTACTTCTCTTGAACCATCAGCCTTAGCAAAAGTACCGGCCCCCCATGGAGAACCACCATGAATTTCGTCGAAACTGGTGATACCAGGATGGCCATAGCCTAATGGAACATAGACAATTCCGTGGTGGGTCAATGTTGATAAAGAACTGATTACAGTAGTTTCTTGACCTCCACCTGGAGAACCGGTAGAGACAAATACTCCAGCATACTTCCCTCTAAGAGCTCCAGTTACCCAGAGACTACCCGTTCCATCCCAGAAGGACTTCCATTGTGCAGGGAAGTTACCATACCTGGTAGGAATACCGAACAAGAAGGCATCGTACTCTTTCAAGGTTTCATTGGTAGCAATTGGCACATCTGGTCTTGGTGGAGCCTTGAGGAGTTTGAGAATGTTGTCAGGCAAGGTTTCCGGAACCTGGAAGATATCAGCAGCTCCTCCCGCAGATTCAATTCCTGCTTTGGCAGAGTTAGCGAGAGTCGCAATATGGTGGTACAACGAATAGTAGATAATGGCTGTTCTTGGTGCGGGAACCATGGCTGAAAGTATAGTAAGGTTCAATTGAGTGCCGAAGACAGAACACAAGTCAATTGAACGCAACCGAAAGAAATATACCGGTTTGCTCTGTGAACCGGGAATTTATCCCTTATATACTGTCGTTTCGGAGAACAGTCAATTCTTCCTAACCCCATACCTTATGGTGCTGCACATGGAGAGATGCCCCAGAGTAATATTACTAACCCATTACAACTATTCATTGTATGAATTAGACATCAGAAATGAACATGTGAGACGGAGTTCCATGGTGTGATTATCAATCCTGGTTTCCCTTTATTACTATTGATTATATAAGTCTTCTAATGGGCACAATTGAGATTCCAATCTGTGGCTGTGGCCTATCCCTTAAACGAAGGAATCTGCAGAGTTTCATACCATTCCGTTACCTTTATTCGATCACACAAGACATAACCTAATCGTCAGACAAGTTTTGTGAGGCAGCTGTGTAATAATAGAATTATGCTTGGTTAGCTTTTCATTATTCTGGTTTTGCCTATTCGCTTTGCCGACTCAAAGGTAGTAAGGAACAATTTGAATCGACTCACTCCTGTGTCAGAGTATTTTCCACAATTACGCAACTACCAGCCATTAGCCTAACTTTGCAATAAATTGTCCTATTAATCGTAAATGTAACATGTATAATTTACTCATCAACCTTTTAGGTTTTGCAGACACTGTAATTGTATTTTCTAACTGGGAACATTAAGTTAAAAATAATACTTTGAACTCCAAGAATAGGATTACCCCAGGAACACCAGCGGTTAATTCTAAATTGCACCCAGTATAAGCACCAGCGTGTTTTCCAAACGAATTAACTCCACCGGATCAGAGTGGGGACGTATTATCGGACCGGATGCATTTGCTCCAAAAGGGCTGCAGGAACGAATCAGATAATAAAGTTAAAGTTGTTGACATTTATAAATGAAAAGCAAACAGAAAGAAACATGCAGAATGACAAACGGATTGACACCACTCAATGTGAAGGTGTAAACGAAAGACACATTCTACTTGAGTGTGATAGTGGCTCTTAACTACCAACGTTCGTTTGCTTGCTTCCATTGCTCAGTACAGGACTAACCGACTCGCCAACCTGTTGTCTTCGGAAACTGGAGAAAATCATGAGTTCCGAAGTCGCTGTGTGGTTGTATGCTGCATTGTAGAAGCACACAGAAGCCTCAATTCTGCAGGAGGAAATACCAGAGACCATTTAAGTGTAAAGTCCATTTAAGTAGGGACCATTTAAGTGTGAATCTCGAACACAATGATCCTACCTTGCAGTCCCACTCAATGAAACGTCTTGAATGCTACAGCCAGGTTACGATACGTCAGGGTATAAGGTTATTTTGCAATTTGTCCTACTTCAAGTTCACAATTCTTTAGAAAATAACCATTGTTGGGGAAATTAAGTTTGTCGCAAATCACTTCAAAAAATTAAACTCTTAATTTACAAAAAAAAAAAGCCAATGCCTCTGCCTCCATCACAGTCTCATTATTTGGTTTAGCCGTTGATCTTTCCGGATTCGCTTTTCAACACTATTTGTAATCCTGGTATTTCTTCATTTAGATTCCAGTGATAGCAGATAACGCTAAAACATTGTCCGCTGCAACTCTTCATCACCCCAAGACTTCCCGCCCCTTAAGCCGTTCATTTTTTCTTCACTAAATGAAATTTCACTTAGGCACTGTCTAACTACTATTTAGTATCACCTGAACACCGAGATTTCTCGGAAAGGCAGCAAATAATTTCTGCTAAAGTATCTCCTTTTCTTTCAGATTTGATAGTGTGTGTTCTTTCGTCGTTTCCGCCATCCTTCTATACGTTTCTCATTGATAGACCATTGTCTCTTGGGTCTTACGTACTTATTTAGGTGCAGAACCAGAATTTTGTCTTCCTATAGCTGTTAAATACTTCAGAATGGGTGGATGGACGATTGTTGGAGACTCTTTCAAGGGAGGTGATGTGAAGCTAGTGACTGAACATTTAATTGAACTGTCCCGGAAGTCGAATGTAGACTATGGTGCCGAATTTCTCGCTGAAAACGAACACCAATACCCTCCGGCGACCGAAGATGAAGAAAGAAGAATTATAAAAAAACTTGATTTCATCTTGGTACCGATGCTTTTCTTCACAGCGACGATGGGAGCAGTTGACAAGGTTTCCCAGGGTACAGCGGCGATTTATGGCTACATTCCGGACAATAATTTAACAGGATCTCAGTATTCCTGGCTAGGATCAATTCTTTTCCTTGGTTCCTTAGTCGGGATGTTCCCCATGTCCTTTTTCTTGCAGAGGTTTCCATTGGGAAAAGTTCTAGTAACCGCTTCACTTTTCTGGAGTAGTTTAACACTTCTATTGTGTGTTGGTAGAAGTTTCGCTGGGTTGGCTGCTATTCGGTTTCTTATGGGGTTTGTCGAATGTGCTATTGTCCCTGGGTGTACTCTTGTCTGCGGAAGATTTTATTCCAAGGGAGAAATTGCTACTCGTTTGGCTTTTGTTTTTGCCTTTGCTTCTTCAGTTATTAATGGGTTTTTGTCATGGTTGGTTGGTTATTTTCATCATTCCACAGTCCCAGCCTGGAAGTTTCTCTACATCTTGGTGGGTTCTATTTCATTTCTTTGGGGTTGTCTCATGTGGGTATATTTGCCAGATTCTCCCTTGAACGCCAAATTTCTTACCAACCAAGAAAAGGTCTACGTCGTGAGACGGATTATCAGAAAAAGCAATGGCGGTGTTCAGAATAATAATTGGGATTGGCAACAAGTCAAGGAGGCAGTTCTCGACAGCAAAACTTATGTCATATTCTTTTTCAACATTGGTATAAATATTTGCAATGGTGGTCTCTCAACGTTTTCTTCCATAATCATTTTTAACCTTGGATTTAATGCAATGAAAGCATCGTTGATGGGTATTCCAACAGGTGTCATTGCAACCCTTGCTACCATTTTCTTCACGTTTTTATGTAACAAATTCAACAACAAGCGTTGCTTGATTGCAATTATTTCACTTATACCTCCGGTTGTTGGGTCAGCTATCATATATGCCGTGGACCGGCTGAACGTGGCACCGCAATTGGTTGGTCTCTACTTGCTTTATTTCTACTTTGCTCCGTACGTCGTGATGATGTCCCTTGCCCAAGCTAACACTTCTGGAAACACCAAGAAATCTGTCACCTATTCTATCAATTATTTGGGTTATTGTGTGGGAGCTCTTATTGGCCCTCAAACTTTTAGGGCTAACCAGGCTCCAAGATACACTGGAGGTTTTATCGCCTTGCTTTGTTCTTTCCTTATTTGCATGATGTTTGCTGGCATATATTGGGCGATATGTATTTGGGAGAATTCCAAGAAATCGAGGAAGTACGACGAAAACGAAGTGTATCTGGAAAAGCCGGTGTCCAGAGATGAAAAGGAGATTGACGATGAGGAATATTACGATCTATCTGATTCCCAGCGAAAGCATTTCCGTTACACTACATAGTAATTAGAGTACAATTAATTTAATTCAACGACTTATAAGACTTTCTATCATACTAAGCTACGGGATCTTTGTACAATGTGGGATCATTACCTCCCCAAGTCAAGACATCCACCGAGTCTGGTTTATGAAGAGCTTTCGTAACATAATCAGGCAACTCAACGGAGCCCGAATCTGGCAAAGCATCCAAGTTTTGTTTGATTCTTGGTATTTGTGCCGTCTTCGCCAACACAATGAATCCTTGTATGTAACCCCATTTCAAAAGGATGTCTGGCTTCAGTATACCCGACTTAGTGGCCAATTCTGTTAACTCTGGATCACTAAACTTCTCACCACGAGTTAATGGCGAGTAGGCTTCGGGTAAGATGTTCTCCTTGAACAACCACTTGATTAACTCAGTACGAGGCAACCAAGGATGCAACTCTACTTGGTTCACCACTGGTTTTACCTTGTAACCCTCCCAATTGTAGATTTCCTCTATATGGTTAATTCCATAGTTAGAGACTCCAATTGACTTAATAAGCAAAACATCGTTTTCTACTGTATGTTCTTGTAAAGCCTTCCAGGTTTCTAATCTTCTTTTCTTGTCAGACAATGGCGAATGAACCAAAATCAAGTCCACATACCCAAGTGACTCCTTAACATCATCAGCAATCTGTTGGATCTGCTTCTTGGTCTTATCGTAGCCATGTGCACCGTTGGTGATCTTGGTGGTGAAGTAAACGTCCAGACGCTTGACTTCAGGATGATCCTTCAAGAAATTGGCGATACCTTGGGCTGATTCTTTTTCGTTGTTGTAGCCTACTGCGGAATCGATATGTCTGTAACCAGCTGCAAGAGCCTGGTACACCAAGTCAGCGGCACTAGCAACCTCAATCTCATAAACTCCGAATCCTGCAACAGGAATTTCGGTGCCGTTGTTCAACTTGAGCTTGGTCAGCTTGGTAATTGGAGCGGAGCTGATTATAGAAGACATTATAGTGAAGTATCAAATTTGATGGAAAGTTTCGCGATTGCAAGATATTCAAAATCAGAATTATAATTCGAATTGATTTCTGGCAATTTGGCTATTTCAACATTTCATGGGAAATACCGCTGATTTTTATAGTTCCCCAGATTTCCAACTGTGTGGCTTTTACGAAATCTGATGCCATACAATGGTTATGATTCGCATTTGAAAAATCTCTCCATAGTGACATTTGATGGCTTGGTGCGTTTTATTTTCTGTACTACACCAGGGGCAAAACAAACAACCCCACAATTGCAGCTGAGAGGAAATATGTGGAGGCAAACTATAGGGGTTCAGTTTTGTTGGAGCAGTTCGAAACGGCAAGATTGGGGGAAAGATAGAAGTCCAAATCTCACAATTTAGATTTTTTTGACGGCGGGTTTGCCGTATTGGGAAATGTCTCCGAGTTGTATCATTATTTTATAAGAAGGTTGCAACATATGATGAGCTGCTACAGCTGCAAATAAAATGTGAAAAATATCAAAGCCTCTTTATTACTAATACTAAATAACACAAACTTTACGTTCTAATCTTATATTAAGCATTTCAGCTCTAAATGTCGCCGTCCTTGTAGAGAGTAGGATCGACATTATCCCAAGTCAAGACGACATGAGAGTCCGGCTTGTCTAGAGCTTCCAATACAGACAGTGGCAACTCGATCTTGCCCAAGTTTGAAGTTTCACCGAGTATGTCATTGTTTCCCTTCGGCAAGATGTTGAGATTTTGAGCAATTCTTTCCTCTTTCTCAGTCTTAACTAAAACGACAAATCCCTGTAAATAGGACCACTTAATGAGGATTTCGATTTTAGAGATGCCCGACTTCTTTTCCAATTCCAATAATTCTGGATCGTTCAACATGTAACCTTGAGTCAAGGGAGAGTATGCTTCGGCAAGTATATCGTGCTTACACAAGTATTCACGCAATTCCAAGCGCGGCAACCATGGGTGCAATTCCAATTGGTTAAGCACAGGCTTCACTAATAAACCATCCCAGTTCAAGATTTCTTCCAAATGGTCGACTCCGAAGTTGGAAACTCCGATGGAGCGAATGTTTAGCACTTCGTTCTGTGGGTGCAAAACGAATTCTTGCAACGCTTTCCAAGTGCCCAATCTTCTTTCCTTGTTGGATTTTGGCGAGTGGAGCAAGACCAAATCGAGATAGCCAAGCGATTCCTTAATTTCACTAGCAATAAGAGCAATCTCCTTCTTGGTTTCTTCGTACCCATGCGCATCGTTAGTCAACTTTGTAGTGAACCAGATGTCTTCACGCTTAACTTCCGGGTGATCTTTGAGGAACTCCGCAATAGCCTGTGCTGCCAGTCTTTGGTTGCCGTAGTATACAGCACTGTCAATGTGTCTGTAACCGGCTTCCAAAGCTTTGTAGACCAAGTGTTTCGATTGTTCATCGGGACATAAGTAAAGACCATATCCGGCAACCGGAATATGTTGTCCGTTATTCAACTTGTAGGTGCTTTGTTGGGTCAATTGGATCAGGGTAGTGAGGTTGGACATTTCTGTAGATGTTTGTTATAGATGCTTAAGAATAGTTGCCATGATTCTTGACTTTTGAAGGATTCATTCAGGTATTAATAGTACCCCACCATCACTGAAACTGAGGCCTCGGAACTACCTGGATCGGCAAGTTTCTCGCCAGTCTGGAACCCCGGATTTCAAGCAATGCCTCATATGGCTGTTTCACGTGACAACCAACAGGTTCGGAAGATTACCACGAATCTTTGCGAGATGTGCTGGGTGAGGGCATGAGTCACGCAGTGTCCAGTGAGGTCTGATATAGTCGTCGTGTGTTCGGAAGGTTCTTATAATGAAAGAGTAATACCGAAAATCTTTTTTATGCGGAAGGATTATGAGGAAGAGCTTGAAAAATTTAAGAACTGAAGAGCTTCCAAGAAATGTCTAGAGAAATCGCATAAATAGCGCGAAAATAAGCAAAAGAATTGTGTAAAAAACTATAAATAGAAGTGAGAATAAGACATTAGTCATATGCTAACTACGTCAATCATACTGGTCCAACATCGATACTAATAGCATTAACATCCATATTTCTAGCCTAAGGAGCTCCAAAACTATTTCTAGGCTCTGGTCCTTCGCGACCTGCATGTAAAATAGATAACATTAAATTGATTCCTGCAGATTGCAATACACTCAGCAAGCAATTTCTGGGAGATACAATGGGAAATAGACATTATCGCTAGGCGAGTCAGGCTTTAGTGACAGCATCATTAACAGCACTGTTGTGTAGAAGGTTACAATCTTAGTGGTTATAACAGATTGCAAAAGCGGCAGATTACTAAACTGCATACTCCAGCTATCAACAGTTTTTATTGTTTCTTTTACATTTATCGTATTCATTTGTTTTCTTGTATTGCACCATGTCTGGCAGAAAAAAGACCTTGTTGAAGGTGATCATCTTGGGAGACTCAGGCGTGGGAAAGACGTCTTTGATGCAGCAATTTGTCAACAACAAGTTCTCGCATCAGTACAAGGCAACCATTGGGGCCGATTTCCTCACCAAGGAGATTTCCATTGACGGCAATAAACAGGTGACATTACAGATTTGGGACACCGCAGGTCAGGAACGATTCCAGAGCTTGGGTGTAGCCTTCTACAGAGGTGCCGACTGCTGTGTATTGTGTTACGATGTGACCAATGAGAAGTCGTTGAACAACTTAACCTCGTGGAAGGATGAGTTTTTGGTTCAATCCAACGTCTCCAATCCCCAGGATTTCCCATTCATCATAATAGGTAACAAGATCGATGTAGATGAAGCCAAGAAGATTCCGTCGTTGCAGAAGAAGTTGCAGAACATCACCAACAACCAGTTGGGAGGCTTGAACTACCCCGTATTTGAGACTAGTGCTAAGGATGGCATCAATGTTGAAGCAGCCTTTGAAGTCATCGCGAAGATGGCTTTGCAACAGGAAGAATTAAATGATGCTAATGGCAATGATGTATCCGATGACTATAACGATGCCATCAACATCCACTTGGAAAGTGAATCCAGTGGATGTGCTTGTTAATGCGGTAGATAGACACTATGACTAATATTGTATGATACTTTATCTTTGGTATATCTATTTCACATGTCTGTGATACATGTCTATTGGATTTCTACGATTTTTATCTGAACATGTCCAGTGTCAAAGTCTCCCAGCTTCGAATCTAATTAAATCTACATTCAGTTCACCATACTATTACATAGAATTTGTCTTTTGTATAGTCATACAACTTTTGCAATATTACAATGATAATAACCTGATATACTATAATATAAATTATACAACTCGTAACGTCTCATGCTATCAATTTGTGTTGTTAGACTAACGACATATTATACAATACACCATAGAATAGAAGATGTTTCGCATATAATACGATACTACAATACTCCATACTGCTACTTGGTAAGGTTTTTGACACAGAAGCAGAGGATCTTGACAAGGATGTTGGACACATCGGAGTTCTGGCCCTGGCCTCCTTGTTGCTGGTAGTAACCAGGCTGTCCACCTTGTTGTTGCTGTTGGTACTGGGGCTGGCCAGAGCCATGGTAAGCAGCTTGTGGTTGCGAAACTGGCCCCCAGTGGTTTGGAACCTGTGAAGACTGGGTATTGGTCAAGTCGATAACCAAGACTCCTGAGTTATGTGGATCGAGTTTATGTTTTAAGTTGCACTCGTCACACATCTGGTCGATGGCTGGTTTCAACTTGGCTATACCATTGGCTGAATGTAACCCTTTACCTACAATTACTCTCAAGTGCGACTGATTGGTCCTGATGTCGTTGGCTATTCTGTTCTGCAAGATATACTCGGCTTCCTTGACATATAAGCCGTGAAGATCGATTTCATCTGGGCCAGAGTCGGCGTTATTCTCCCGAAACACATACTCCGCTGCTTGACGATTATAGCCTTCAGCTTCATCTACAATCTGCTTTGCTTTCTCACTCAACTCGTGTGCCTTTTGTTTGTCGCCGCTTTTATATGCCTGTTGCGACTGTTGACTGAGTTGGTTCCTTTTCTTGTACAAGTCGTCAGCTTTGGCACGGAGCTTCTTGTACTCCCCATCGGTGGCATGATTGTAGTCACGTTCGTCTCCTCCTAAACGTACACCTCTATCAAGATAGTCCGTCATTTTCGTGTTTGTGTAGTCTTCCTTTTTTTCTGCTACAAAGCCAAAATCTTCTGTTGCTTCTGCTCTGTTCCACCTCTATAAAGCAACGGTCCTTATCAAGCTGACGGCCATAATTCGAGTCTGAATGGAGAATTTCAAGTTAAAGCCGTTGATGATGTTTACCTCGGCCTGTGCAGTACAGGTTTATTCTCTATCAGGTACCAGGAGATTAAGTACAGGAACTATAGATAGAGAGCTACAAGCCAACTGCTACACTCTTCTTAAGCAAGAATACTAGAGATGTCCTATTGCCTATATATACACTGTTCATAGCAAGCAGCAATGTAGTCATCAAATCATGCACCTTTTGTCTCTACCCATTTTTTTCTCTCACAGCTCAGTATCCTACCAGGCTCAAATAGCGTACTTGACTAGAATCGTGATCACGGAGGGCTCTGAAATCAGGTGGATCTCCATTTGGTTCAAATGGATCTCCTCCACAGCCCGCACCAGCACAGCCTTTAACACCCATGCAATTCTTCATGAAGTCTCGAACTGTAGAACACAATCCATTATCGTAGAGCTGACACGAAGTCTTCGCTATTGGCCCCAAAGGAGGTACAACAAACAAGTACGGATAGAAATAGTAGTCTGTTAGTTTGGGCATCTGCCATGGCAATGATTCGCCTGACTTCTTATCCTTATACTTCTTTTCAAGCCATTTTCTTCTTTCCTCAGCGTACGTATTAGGAATACAAATGGCATTGTGAATGCTGATGTGCGTAATCCCAATACCATTCATGAATAAAGGACTGGACTGCGTTTCGGCCAACTTTGCTTCAATCTTCTTCTTGCCGAATATCGACTTCAATTTCGACTGGCTCTTACTCCTCAACAGAAGACAATACCAACAATGGCAGAGCGAGTAGTCTTGTTTAAACCGATACTTGTAATAGCGGGCCGTTTTCTCAAAACAGTCGTCTAGTCTTCCTTCTTCTACTTTGTCGTCATGGTCAATGACAGCCTCTCTTTCTGTACTCTGGCAATCTGTAAAATAGTAGTACATTGACAATTGGTGAGTATGCCAGATTAGGTCAATGTCTAGAGTCGGAACCAACATGAGCCTATGCTCATACGATGTCAATAACTTAAAAAATCTACTGTATCGAATAACGGACTCAGCCAACCCTTCTTGGATCAACGGAGAATGAAGCCAATCGATCTCGTTCATCTTTTTGACGAACCGTTCTTGTCTTAGAACGCAACCAACCAAGTCTTCACATATTAGGATTCCACGAGCCACCGTATGACTAATCAAATTCATCTGTAGGTAGAGTCTGAGTAGTATTCTCATACGGTTAACATATTTCTTGTCTGATGATGCTTTAGCGATGGTATCTTCAAGGGTCCTGGTACCGATGCTATTAAGTGCTAATCTGGTGAACTCTTTCTTGATGAAATTGTTTATTTTAACCGGATTACGTGGCCTGAAGTACTTATCAGAGATAACATTGGAGAAGTATTTATACAACCCTGGCAAGGGTATATCTGATCGAACGTCAGCATACAACTGACGCTTGCGCAATTCTTCATGGGTTATGATATCACTGAATTGGCATCTACATTTGCCATAGTTAATCTTCTGCTTGAAACCATCGTCTGCAAACCCAGTAGAAGCATCATTGGTGTAAGGAATATCCTTCAAGATGATTTGATCGCAAGAAGGACAACTGATTGAAACCAACTGTTCATACATCGCGAAGTTGTCCATGTCATAGATCAAGTCGGTGGGCTCCACCGTAAAGGATGAAACCACATCCAAGTAGTTGTCTTTTAAGACTTCTGATGGTTTGTAGACAAAACTGTCATTATCTATAGAATCACTAAGCCTCTTCAAAGGTAAGGGAAACATTCCAAACGGCAAGATGTCATTTCTGACACAATTATCATAGAAGCTCTTCGGATTCAACAAGAAGGCATGCCACACCATGACTACATCCAAGGGAGGTATCAAACTATCTAAGGTCTTTATGAATCTGTTGCTTCTGGCAGTGTCAAATATATTCCTTTCGTCAAATGGTGAATTCGGCTCAAGATTGTGGTACTCTTTCAATGCCGTAATGAAGATGATAAACCGTCTCACTGCATTCGTAATGAATACTTGCCACACCTTAATGGAATACCTTGGCTCTAAACTCTCATCTACGATTGAATCTCTCAACACGGCAAACGCTTTAAGCAACTTTAAATGAGCGATTGTATCTGCCAAAGTGGGGATGTGATCAAGATGTTCTCCGTCTGAGTCTACATCCTTGTTCTTCTTTTTGCTTTTCGTGGTAGTCTCGTTGATATTGCTATTTGGAGGAGTGTGTTCTTCCAAATGTGCATATCTAAAGCTGAAAAAGTCTCTTGGCATCAGCTTGTCGAGGATCTTGACAAAGTCCTTGAACAGCTCCTCTCCTGTGCTCATGATTAATGCTTCCGACTGGTTTGGAAAAATCTCAGACCTCGCAATTTGCCAAATTCGTACTTCATTAAATACTACATTGTTCACTTAGCACTATATCCTTGCAGCTTAAAGTGAGACCACCATATAAACAAGTTCGCTGACTTCTCGGCTTATCTATAGCATGATTACTAATTGTATGCTAGTTTCACAGGACATTTCATTAGCTGACTAGGATGAATAACCAAAAACGAAATGTTACTGAAACATACAACCGTCCCAGAACAGTACTTCCTAGAAGGATTAAGATAATTTCTCCGAAAATTGTACATAAAGTTGATCCGAAAATTGCTGAAATCAGACAATATGAACAATAATAAACTGCAATCCCCCGCGTTTAGCTATCAGATATGGATAGTCTTATACACGAACGTATTGCTATTATCCATAAACAGAAATCTACCCGTGGTAGTACTTCAAAATACTACGCAACTTTTACAGGCACCAAATAGTGTTTCAATTGAAGCAGACCATGCAAAAGTCCCAACGCAACTGTACAATTGCATGAAACTGATAGTCCACTATTAGTGATCTCAAATTGAAGCTACACCAACAGGTTCTACTTTTCTACTCTATGCTTTACAAAGACATATACTTCAAAGAACTATATTCATCAATAAACTATACAATAATAAACATAAATATTAATTTTCAGTCTATTCAGTCAGTTTACTTCTTACCAGCCTTGACAGCAGCCTTGGTAACCTTACCAGCCTTGTCAGACTTTTCAACAGACTTGATGACACCGACGGCAACGGTTTGTCTCATGTCTCTGACGGCGAATCTACCTAAAGGTGGGTAGTCAGTGAAGGCTTCAACACACATTGGCTTGGTTGGGACCATCTTGACGATAGCAGCATCACCGGACTTGACGAACTTAGGGTTTTCTTCCAACTTCTTACCAGTTCTTCTGTCGATCTTTTCAATCAAGGTGTCGAACTTACAAGCAATGTGGGCAGTGTGACAATCCAAGACTGGAGAGTAACCAGAGGAGATTTGACCTGGGTGGTTCAAGACGATAACTTGAGCGTTGAAAGATTCAGCAGCCTTTGGTGGGTCGTTCTTGGAGTCACCACAGACGTTACCTCTTCTGATTTCCTTGACGGAAACGTTCTTGACGTTGAAACCAACGTTGTCACCTGGGACACCTTCAGTCAATTGTTCGTGGTGCATTTCGACGGACTTGACTTCAGTGGTGACACCAGCTGGGGCAAAGGTGACAACCATACCGGCCTTGATGATACCGGTTTCAACTCTACCGACTGGCACCGTACCAATACCACCGATCTTGTAAACATCTTGCAATGGCAATCTCAATGGCTTGTCGGTTGGTCTCGAAGGTGGTTCGATAGCGTCAATGGCTTCCAACAAGGTCTTACCAGAGGACTTACCGGCCTTGGTTTCCTTTTCCCAACCCTTGTACCATGGGCAGTTTGGAGATGGTTCAATCATGTTGTCACCGTTCCAACCAGAGATTGGGACGAATGGAACAGTCTTTGGGTTGTAACCGACCTTCTTGACGAAGTTAGAGGTTTCCTTGACGATTTCTTCGAATCTGTTCTTGTCCCACTTGACGGAGTCCATCTTGTTGACAGCAACAATCAATTGCTTAACACCCAAGGTGTAGGCAAGCAAAGCGTGTTCTCTGGTTTGACCGTCCTTGGAGATACCAGCTTCGAATTCACCGGTACCACCAGCGATAATCAAAATAGCACAGTCAGCTTGGGAAGTACCAGTGATCATGTTCTTGATGAAATCTCTGTGACCTGGAGCATCAATGACGGTGACGTGGTACTTTGGAGTTTCGAACTTCCACAAAGCGATATCGATGGTGATACCTCTTTCTCTTTCAGCCTTAAGTTTGTCCAAAACCCAAGCGTACTTGAAAGAACCCTTACCCAATTCAGCGGCTTCCTTTTCGAACTTTTCAATGGTTCTCTTGTCGATACCACCACACTTGAAGATCAAGTGTCCGGTGGTGGTGGACTTACCAGAGTCGACGTGACCAATAACAACGACGTTAACGTGAGTCTTTTCCTTACCCATTTTGATTGATGTATTTAAAGATATACTGAAGAAGAAAAAGGAAAAAATTGTTTCCGAAAGAGAAGGAAGCCCTCATATATATTTAAATGGGTGGGTACCATGGGGATCTGCGTATGCGCGAGAAAATTTTTTTTCGGGTAACCAAACACGATGAGACGGCAAGTTCCAGTTTTGGTGGTGCGCGTGACAACTTCTCATGTGCACGTGAGAAAATGTATGTATTCCTAGGGCACCAGCCCTCATCAGATTTCAAACTGATGGCATTTCCTCAAATTTCACCTCTACAGTCGCATTGGATTCTCCAGCAACTAGATATCTGTAATTTCAACATAGATATAGACACAAGTTCTATATGTAGACATGGCCAAGTCAATACGTATTGTGCCGATATCGGTTCATTAAACTCAATCGTATTTTTCAATCATTATGGCAATTCTTTTCTGCTCCAATCCATCCTCTCTTATTAGACTTTTTGCTCTTTTCTACATCTACTAAATATAGATAATTATAGTAATAGTACAGAATTACTTGATTCCGGTATATGTACATAGTATAATCAGGAATTTGCACCCATTCAAATTGTTTCTTCTGTCTAGCGTTTTTGCTTTCCATTTTGGATGTTTCTTCTTCTACTTACTATATTTACCTGTCATCCTGGAACTTCTTCGGGAAGTCTTGGATTTACTCCTAGTATTGTTCTCTTTGTCTAGTTCCAGTTGCACTTCTGACTCTCCCAACTTTTTCAATAATTCTTCATTATTTCTGAGAGAATCATAATCCTGGTATCTGACCTGGGTTAACACCTCGTCATCTTCAATATTCGTTACGTCGTTATCGTCCATCATTTTCTCGTCTTCCGACTGCTGAGCAGCTTCTGCGACTCGAGTCAACTTTGCTGTAATTGACTCTGGCGATTGCCGTCCCACCAATCTTCCATACTTCTGTTTCTTTGTGCTGTTTCTTCTTGGAGATGGCAACTTCATAATACTGTCATCTTCGTCAAGCTTCCTTTTTGTAGCATCTTCGCGATCTTCTGGTTCTATCGAACCTCCATTATCAATGGTCTGCTCTGCTTCTTCCGGATGCATGTTTTGCACATACTCCAACAACGACTTGGGTCTGCTGTAGTTTTTGGGTGCAAAAATACACCAGGTCAAGTCCAACAAGTCCGGCATCACTGGCACCTCTCTGTTCACACTTAATTCTAATATTTCCCATAGATACGATATTGATACAATGGGGATTTCCCACTTCTTGGCGGCATTGATCTTGTTCTTGGACGAAATAACAGACACCGAGGAAGTACCAGATTGGTAGGTGGGACAATTGGTGATGTCTGGATACTTGTATTGGAACAATTTGGGAGAATTCTTGCTAAGATTTGTCTTGAACAAGTTGATGTTGATGATCAACAAGTCTCTTTTCGACGTCAAGGTTTCACAGAACTCGAATCCAAGATTGTTGATGAGCTTTTCGATATGTAGAAGTTCAATTCCAGTAAACCCAGTAATACAGATTTTGAACTTCTTGTTCGAGCTAATCATGCCCTTCAAGGGTTGACTCCATCTGTCGATTACAGCACTACTGTAGAAAATAGATCGTTCTATAAACCATTCGGTTACCACTTTTATATCTCCATCACTGATCTTGGATTTTATCAGTGGTGCTAGAATTTTGAGCATCATCAGCGACTGCGAGCCATTAGCTGCTGGTAGGATGATATGCGTGATTGTGCTGTCCATAGTGTCTGTGCTTATTTCACCGCCGTGATTTGCTATAGCCTGTGAGAGCAAGTTCGCCTGATGATCTGTGAACCCGATCAATAGAAAGTTGTAGCCCAGAAACAACAGTCTCTGCTGGAGCTCTTTCTGTTCTTGTATACTTCGTTTCTCCATGAATGAAGATGTACGTATAGTCTCCTTTTCGATAATAGAAGATTTCGGGACGCTAAGATCAGATTCAGGCTCATCATCCCACAAAGAATCACGGACAAAACGACGTGTTTGCTGTCTCGTATGGTCCATGATAGAATTCCATATTTCTGCATTTTTCTTCAAAGGTTTCTTAGTCTTTTCTGCTTGGAATTCATTAGCATCGACAGCTACGGAAGCCACAGTACTTTGTTCGGGTTGGGTTTTGGCTAAAATAAGTTGTTTCCATACTTTAGATCCAGATTCGTAAAGAGTTTTAGTGTCTTCAGACAACTTATAATCTTCCATGTCGAGTGCAGCCCCTCGAATGAGGCTATCGTGTATCCAAAGAGGGTGAACTACGGGGATTCTCCACTCTACAGCCTTTGAATATCGTTTACCTCCTGTTTGTGTGGTGACGATACAAGAATTGCTATTAGTGAGCGAGTCCGCTGGTTTTCCACCGTTTTTCGCCACTTCAGAAGCCAAAGATCTGTACATGAAATAGTCTGAAAGTGATTCTTTGCTTGCTGGTTTCTTGCGGAAACTGCTATTGGTAAACAAATGGCTCCAGTACGAATCAGACAGTTCAATACGGGAAATGCAAATGGACAACCCAGAGAATACGGGCTGCTTGTAGGAGAGTATCTGTAGCTTTTCAGAATCATCATCATCTCCTCTGATCCAGCAGTCGTAGAGCTCAAGGATCGAGTCCTCCGTAAGAAATGTCACGTCGTAACGTTCTTTGATACAGAATTGGTATTTTGCCGTGTCTCTATCCCCCACCAAGAGAAACCGCACATCGCTCATAAGATCACTATAATGGATACCACCGAGAGCAGCGATTTTTTCAGCAATCTCTTCTCGTTTTTTGGCCTTGATTCCAGTACAGCAGAAGGAAAGACCGTCGAGCGGTTTCTTATTGGCCATCTTTACAGGGCATAACACAAGCGGAAGGTGAGCTGAAGTGGATCTTGAATTGTAGATTCGTATTTCATTACATTCAAGATTGTTCTACAGAAGTGCTGCATAGACGCGTATAACTTGGTCGACGGCACATTAGAGATGGCAGAACCACAGAAGCACACGATGTGTTTACGGGAACGAGATCAGACGGCTGCCAGAGATAACGATTGTGCAGATTTGACATTTCTTCTATTACTCAATTGTGCAATACTGAAGAGTAGAATATAGTATATCCAAAATATTCAAGCTTTGGCCATGAAACTAACATTTAGTTTTGTATGCGAATAGAAGTGAAGAGATAAACTGTTTGAGTTATGCGTTTTATCAAATATGTGTCTTCACTATACCTCTAAGTAGTTCTACTGGCAGATGCATATCACTCTCTCTCAATATAACATACCCATCGACTTTACGTTGGAATTACTAGCGTCTCTTCATTGGACCTTATAGTCATATAGATTCGTGGTCGCACGTCCCTCTGCTGCTGCGTCCTTGTTTGCACCCATTTTCCGGTCATGAACTGAACCTTGCTTATCTGATAATTGAACGATAATTGACTTTGGAAAGTCATACTTTATAGACCACTTCACTATATACTCAAAAATTGTAGTAGCTCCACACATATGTTCGCCAATTTTATCAATTTCTAAAAAGTTTGCAGACATAATAGAAAAAATATTTCACGATTGCAACTTCTGATTCATCAATTGTCTCCAAACAATACAAGGTACGAAGTTAAACATCATGTTTTGGAAAAACAAATACTACAAAGGACAACTAATACCATAGCACTGTATCTGTGATATAAAACTTTTGACATTTAATCCTTCATGTGTTTCTTAGCTCATTTTTTCACTTCTTCACATTCGTATATCCTTTATATCCTCGGCAGAACTTATTTTTTCCCCAGATTGTTCGCTTGGAGTGGAGATAAGTGCCCTCTTATTTCCACTGGACGTCCATCGAATCCTAGTCCACCCATTATTCTTTTTCAGCATCCTATCTATCGACACTAAGTGCTCTCAATCTGCTCATATCGCTACAACCTCAAGCCAATCTTGAAATAAATTTGTTATCCATTCCACATCCGTTCATCATGCCTTTGACTCCTGCAACCTCACCTTTATATACCTACTCCCTCAAGACGACAGAGGCCTCCCACCCACGGCACCCGGGCTCGGTGATTCTCGAAACACCTTCGCCAAATCCGGAGGATTACAGGATGCTGTTGGTTTCCAGAAAGTACATCACAACTTCGAAAAATTTCGAAGGTAGAACACCGATCAACATCGTTTTCCTCCATGGAAATGGAATGAACAAGGGCATGTGGCATTATCACATAGACCAGTTATATCAGAAGTACAGCGGATCAAGCACATACTACCTCAATGTGGTCATTGCTTTGGACGCTGTGCATGCCGGCGATTCTGCTTTCCTCAATAGAAAGAAATTAGGAAATGTCATTGATTGGAACGATATGGCCAGAGACATACTCCAAATAGTCAAATTCCAGGAGAAGAATGTCTTTGAAGTTCCAGGAGCCATTAACCTAGCCGTTGGTCATTCTATGTCAGGAGCAGCCTTGTTGATGGCCTCTATCTGCGATCCCTACTTTTTCACAGCAGTCATGTTGGTCAACCCCGTTGCTTACCACACACCAGAAATGCGTTCTCTAGTCCAAATTGCCTACCACAACTGGATAGTTCGCAACAAAATCGTGACCAAGTTCGAAATTCCTAAAGGTATCAAATGGAGCGAACATATTCTTAAATACTACAAAAAAGTTTCGTTCTACAAGGAATTTGACGACCGAGTTCTTGAAAACATGATTGAGGATGAGATCCCAGACTTCTATGATATCAACAAAGACTACCAGGAAGTTCGCATGAAGCATGATGGAATCGGAGAGTACATTGCCTACTTTAGTGCTTACTCTTCTGTATCCCATGCCATGGAAATGTACAAGACAATCCAGACTCCAATTTATCATGTGTGGTCAGACGGCGACTCTGTACCAACCGAGGGAGTTGAATTTATCCGGAACTCGATTCCTAATGTCACTAAGATAGATTTACCTGATACAGGTCATTCTGTGAATGGGACCCATCCTGATCTCACGATTGAAAAGATCACCGAGATGATTGAGGATAGAATTGAAATTGCCGAGAAGACATCACCCTTAAACGACTTTGGATACCTAAAGAAGTACGGCAAGGACTACAAGAGTAAGCTTTTTGAATTGACGTTTTCCGAGCATATCCCTGATGTCAAGGGTCCCTTCTACAGCAAGTTCTAGAATGCAGATAGATAGTTAGTCCTAACCACCAATCTCAAGATAAGGTACAGACATTTATATAGACATTCATTGAAATTATTTATTATACGAAATTACTAAGAAGTGTGAACCGTTATGATAGTGTGAATTAGTGAAAAAAATCAATATTTTTCGCAGTCATATATGTATAAGCTTTTGTGCGACAATCTGCCCCAGAGTATTGGTTGCTTAATAATTGCGCTTGAAAATCAGATCGCAAATTCAAGTTTAATGAATTTATTTAATTCTTTAAGATCGGTATTGCTTTACCTTAAAACAAAGACAAATTTGCTAGAATTACTGATAAAGAAGCGAATTCTTTCAGATTACATTTCGTTTAGTTTGCTTTTACATACTTAGAAACATTTCTTTGTGACGTAGATCGCGTCTATTCTTACTATCAAACTCTGGCCCATCTTTCTATCTAACAGAGATCCTTTTTGCAACAATTCAAACACAATTGCAAACATTCTGCTGCAGCACATAAATCTGTCGGCATTATC
This sequence comes from Scheffersomyces stipitis CBS 6054, assembly GCF_000209165.1. Classification (NCBI taxonomy): domain Eukaryota; kingdom Fungi; phylum Ascomycota; class Pichiomycetes; order Serinales; family Debaryomycetaceae; genus Scheffersomyces; species Scheffersomyces stipitis. The sequence goes on from NC_009044.1 coordinate 965,225, forward strand.
TCCCTTTGTTAGAATTAGCCAAATTGCTTTGCTTGGCCAATTGTCGATTTGCTCTTACCAAACGCGTCCTCCCAATCTATTCCAAGACCATGGTAGCCTTAACCAGATCCAAGTCTGGACCCAAAGTCATCCCAGAAGTTAGAAAGGTACTTGCTTCATTCGATGATGCTATGGATGCAAAAGAAACTAAAGTGAAAGTTCCTAGGTTGAAGAAGACTAGCTCCGATTTGGGAACCCCATCCCCAAAGAAGAGCCCTAAAAAGATTAAAATTGACTATGAGGATGCTTTGCATCACATTGTCGTTCCTGATGATTATAGTCTTCCCAAAGAATTTGAAGAATTCCATGTCGCCGAGTTTGTGAAGGGCTTGAAACATGTCATAAAGCAGGACAAATCCTTGTATCGCGCGGTCGTGAGAGAAAACTTTAATTCATTTGCTAGAACTACAGAACCAAAGAAAGAGGGTCACGAATTGATTCTCAGTTACTGGTATGCATTGATTTCAAGTGTAATTGGCCAACAAATAAGTGGCCATGCTGCTCGTGCTGTCGAAAAGAAATTCAAGGATCTGTTCGGGGATGATGAAATGAACCCAGAAAACACTTTAAAAAAGTCCTTCGACGAATTGAGGGCTGTTGGATTGTCTAATATGAAGACAAAATATGTGATCAGCATCAGTGAAGCATTTAGTGACCCGAAGAACAAGCTTACCGATCCAAAATTTTACGAGGGTCCATTGGAGGAAATTGTTGAAGAATTGGTGTCATTGAAAGGTATTGGAGTTTGGTCCGCCAAGATGTTCGCAATTTTCACATTAAAGGAAATGGATGTATTTGCTGAAGATGATCTTGGTGTTGCCCGTGGCATGGCCAAATATGTTGTTCGTCGTCCTGAGGTTTTGGAAGAAGTCAAGCGCCTAGCATCAACCGACGAACAGGTCAAACTATTATTGAAGAAGAAGGCGAAGTTTGCAAAGAAAGACTCTAGACGTGACTGGACCCCTCTCCACGACGAGTACGTCAAATTGGCCGCTTTGAAATACAGTCCTTACCGTACAGCTTTGATGATGATCCTCTGGAGAATTGGTTCTACAAACCTTGATGTATTCACTAACTAAATCATCACTGAAACTAGCATTATAAATAGAGTCTTCCATCCTACTATAATTTCCTTTCGACACCCATTGAGCATATCTTCTTCTCCTCCGATGTCAATTATTCTGTTGTTCAGATCGCGCTCCAAGTCCTTTATCTTGTTAAGCTCCTTTTCTATTTCGACCAATCCGTAGTCCAAGCCTTTCTGTCTCAAGAATTTCAAGTCCTTCTCTTGAAACCCTTGGAAGTTTACTAAATAACTTATGAATTCTTCAATATTAAGTTCAATCTCGTTTTTGGGAGTAAAATTGTTTGGATCCTTATGGTCCAAACCGTATTCCTTGTAGTTATAATCTTGAAACTTAGAGCTGCTGTCAGCTCTACCTTGTTCCACTATGAGCTTGGTCCATCTCTTGAGATCGTTCTCATTTGAGGTTGTATCCTGGTAGTTGTTGATGTTCGTGGTCAAGAGCCTGTCTCTGTCAATTTGCTTCTGGGCAACAGTTGCAGCACGTGCTTTAGTGGTGAAGTAGAGGAATTCCTTGATCCATGATTTCTTCAGACTAACAGTAACACTGGGATTGAAAGAAGCAGTAGGTTCCGCAGATGTTGAAACCTGAGTTGTGGAAGCTGATAAGGTCATTGTGGTTGTATACGAAGCTGCTAAGATTTGAAGAGTAACATCTTCGAAAGAGTCTACAGCGATGCTACTAGAGGCTTGATCCACGTCGTTTTCTTCAGCAGCGTCTTTTTCGACCTGTTCTTGGTTGGGAAACCAAAAATGATGGATTTTTTCTAGAGCAGCATACTGTTTAGCTTTGCTGTAGCGAGTGTTGGGTAGCTCTCCAATGGCTTTACCAGGGACGACAGGGACGACTAGACCTTTTGGTTTGTCTGGGAGATATTGCCTAAATTTGGACTTGAAAGACGATCTGGAGAGCCTGTCCGATAAGTACTGGCGGGGGTTTTCAATTTGTTCGTCGTCAATAACAAGAGAGAGCGCCAGCGCCGAGTGAACTAGAATAAGTATGAAGACGAGGTTCATCGGTTAGCAAGTGATTGTTAGAGATTGCAAATAGACCTCCTATAGAGACTAAGAGAGCTGTTAGATACAAAACGATTGCAAAAATTCTATTTGTGGTAATAAAATTTCGCACCCAAAAAAAGAGACTACTGCTACTGAACCTCCACACATAGTCGAAGTAACAATGAGAGTTGCGGTACAATAAAACGAGAAAGACCCTGACACGGTATGCCGCAAGGACCCTGTGATATGTATGTAAGCCCTGCTGCAGAGCGTGTTTGAGCTGTCGGTTAGAATATAGAAAACAAGGCGAGCGAACTCAAAAAGCAAGTTAGCGAACAACTTGGCAAAGTTAAATAAATAAATAAATATAAACAAACAGATATCTACATTTGACAAGTAACAGGAAACAAAATCTATGAAAAAAGCAAAAACATCAACAATAACAATATCCATGACAACAACTAATACAAACTAATAGCAATTAATAGCAACTAACATTGCCAATCTCGCCCCAGGTGACGTTTCAGTTCGAACTAGGGTGCATTTCAAGGCGTTGGAACACCATCTACGAGCAGAGAAGGAAGCAGAGGCAGCATAATAATACAACCAGGTAAGATCGCGCATGGGCGATTTCTGTCAGCGTGTCCGTCATGTGAAGCCCGGATCTCTCTGAAACAGGCATCCGCTTTGTCTGAACAGAATGCTCTAAGTCTACAACAACAATAGAGAGAGTGAAAATATGGGCAAACTCCCTGGGCTCCAAAACATGGCTCCATATTAGGCAGAGGACAGGACCAAAACGGGGAGGATGGTGCACGTAATCGGAGTTGCACCAGAAACGAGGAGGGAGCGTGTCGATATTCAGGGGGCGGTTTGGAACCTTTGCGCCGCTTATGCCGGATGTGATAAGAAACAAAGAAAGAAACCAGGGTGACTAGGCAACATTAGAAAGTGAAAACTGAAGACAGAAATACTGAGGACAGTGAAGTTTCACGACACTATTTGCCAGTGAAGTAGTAGCATTCTGTTAGAGACGGAGTGACAGCTGACAGCTGACAGCAGATTTTGAAGAAATTTCCAGTGTATGGCTAGCCTGGCTAGCAAAATATGATAATTTTTATATCCGATTTATATTAATATTATTAAGTAGGTAGTCATATAGTATTTTCAGCTGGCACACTCTGGGAGTAGTAGGCCCGATTAAGCTGAGATTGTATGGATTGGGTTGAGTCTGTGTGAACGTGCATGAAATAGAAGTGAAACTTCCCAAGCCTTGATTGCTGAAATAGTTAGACTGAGCGCGAGATAGTTGACAGGAGTTTGGTGTTTGTAGTGAAGCGTAGCATGGCCAATATGTTTCCGGCAAAGTATATTCTGGCGGGGACAAGCTTGTGGTAAGTGCTGTTCTCGGAACACCAGTGCGTTTGGATTGGGAGAATTTCAAATGTTGGAGATGCACAGATGCTGCGATGAAGATTTTCAGGGACCGAATTGAACACTTGCAAACAGTAAAGCTGTGGCCAACGCCAGCCACTTTCACTCAACCATTGGCTAAGAGACATACTCGATGTACGTCTTGATCCTACCATCTCTGACAGTCTCTGGTGCCCCAGCTCTCTTGCTCTCTATTTTGCACGTTCCAGAAGCGTGGTGCAGACAAGCTGTTTGGGAACAGAATCTACAGAAAATATCAGGCAGACAGGCAAAAAATACACACCAAAAAAATACAAAATAGTCTAAAATGGATTAGCTTTCCTTGCTGCAGCACACGACCCTCGGCCTACCAAAACAGCTTCTATATTCTGGTGCCGGCTAGAACCCACACTCAACTCAGCTCAGGGCAGACGCATTTTAATTTTACTATAGGCATGCCTCTGGGATAATCGCCAAAACCTGGTCTGTTGATAATTGTGTTGACTATTCTTTCGCTTCTGTACTTTGCTTCTGGTGTTGATTGAGAACTTGTTCTTTTTCTTTTCTATCAATATTATCCGTTCGTTTGTTTGCTCTGTTTGGCAGCCCTCTGTTTATTTCACAACCAGCTTCTCACATCGCATCGCAAGCAGTTGTCTTATCATCACACAGAAATAGCAATACATACCCATTCTTGCTCTTTAACACAAATACACAATTCAAACGTCAAGAGCCTGCTGCCTCGGATAAACAGCGCTGTTCACCATAGAAAACCGTTCATAGCTGCTACTCATTGACTCGATCTACGACTCACAACAGATCTATAAAGCATAGCATATAGCATCGCATCCCACATCCCATGGTCCCTGCTCCCTATATTTACACTACACTATTGCTCAATACCTTTATTACTTTATTGCTGTAAACAGACTCGGGTCTTCATTTGCCTATATTCATCAAGCCATTGCTTTCATTCGATCCATCCACATTCGCTAAGTACAATATTTTCTTCTCATTCTACACATCACACTAGACATAGACTTATCTCTAGACAACCAAATAGCATTAATAGCCCCCAAACTCAACTATACTCCATCTGGAACTATTCTACAGCTTCCAGAATCATACTCAACTCTCCAAGTTGTACTATCAGCATCATCAACAATCCTCGCACTCGCTTAAAACATCTGGATTGTCTCATACTACATAACCATGGCTGAAAGCTTAACCTATTCGTCGCGGAAAAACTCTTTGACCTCCATCTCGACCACGGGGACTGGATCTGGCGCCAACAAGTCGGTGCGAAACATGTCTACCGATAATCTCATCTCGCTAGAGGATAAGTTTATGAAGAAACAGATCAAGAAAGTGCCCAATGGGTTCGGCTCCAAATCATCTCCACCTCAAAGCTCACATCAACAGTACCACCTCCAGCACACGCATTTTCTGCTGCCTCAATCTCAGCAACAAACCTTCCACTCCCAGCACCCCCACCAGAAAATGCGCCAGCACTCAGTACCTCAATACCAACAGATCAGTCCACAGCATATGCCTCCACAGCAGCAGCAACAGCAGCTACATATTCTTCCCAAAGGCTCTTCTAGTCCTAACTCAGCGCCAGATTCACCACAGAGTGCCAACGGAGGAGCTTTCTACTTCCCCAACGGTGAAGTGTTCAGACCCAGGGCCACTCCAACGAAGAGAAATAGACCTAACAAGATCCACCACCTGATCCCATCGGGCGGCCTGCCTCAGGGAACCTCCGCTCCACAATTCCATGGACCTCCTCAACAGATTCATGGATACCGTAGTCAACAAAACGTAAACGTAAGCCAGATTGCCCCACCAGCACGTAATACTCCGCCAAGTGCTTTCCACCAGTTGCCATCACACTTGCATCAGCAATTCCAGCCTATACAGACATCCGTGGTCCATATGCCTGCCGTAATCGCTAATGGCACTACTTCTTCAGCATCCTCGATCTCTCATCGGTCGAGTTCTAATAACTCAGATTCTCAAGATTCAATAGTAGGAGATGCTTCACTTCATTCTCTCAACTCGCTAAACAATTCATCTTCAACCACAGTTACCAGTGTGAGCAACAGCATTCACGTTGTTCCCCAGACCGTCATCCCCAGTATATATAGCCAAATCAAAGCATTCAAACACGACTCTTGCAACACAATTTCAACGAAGCTGGATCCTTCTAGTAATTGGGCTGTCAATGAACTCAGTCTGAATTCGTCTGACAAATATGTTGAAGAAGAAGTACCAAAGGGCATAAATTTGGCCAGTTTGGCGGAGACATCGCCAGCATTGTCGACATTCTCTTCAGAAAAGAGTGCCTCATTAAGTTCTTTGCAAGAAGGAGAACACATGATTATAGCTGAAAGTAAAGACTTGCAGAAATCCGAGTCGAACTCGTCTTCTTTCTCTCACATCTCTGTTTCTTCGTCATTCTCCTCTTCCAGTTCGAACGAATCCAGTACAACCATGCCAAATTCTAATGTTGCTCGTTCTACCTCCAATACACCTACTACGTCCATAAATACAGAAGAAGGCAATGTTGTTGGTCAAACTAACATTTTCAATGATCAGCATACCATCATTTCGCCGGTAACTCCAACATCGGTTAAATCTAATAGTGGGCCATTCGATACTGAGGATAGAATAACTCCAAATGTTCGTCAAGAGTCATCAAACGAATCTTTATCTACTGAAGTCACGTTGATTCTGGAATGTCACAATGAATCGGTTGCAGATGATAATGACCATGATAATGATCAGGAGGATACTGTTCATGACAATGACGACACCAATGTCGAACAGGTAGAAAGTGAAGTTGATAATGCTACGACGAAAGCTGGAGACAACAACGTTGGTAAGACGCCAGTGAACATATCTGGTGCATCTTTTAACAAAGAGAGCTCTAGCAGTGATGAAACAAATGAAACTACAGACTTTTCTTCAAGTTCTCGCACAGAAGAAGAAAAAGAAGAATCGGAGGCTTCCGAAGAATCTTCAGAAGCAAACACTAACAGAAATAGCAGAAGCAGTATTTTGCCAGAACCTACGATTGATGATGAAGACTACAGTATTATCGAGGACTATACTTTTGAAGAGATCGAAGTAGTCACTGAAAGAAATGAAGTTGTAGACAGCAACAGAACTCCAGTGATGACGAAACTTCTTGATACATCAAATATTTTAGGACATGATGAGATTCCAGAGACCATGGTAGATAGAGTAATCGATATAGATGACGAGCACTCTATTCACATTCGTTCTCCACCAACCTCAGCCCCAACAACACCAAGAAGTTCTATGCATTTTGAATCTAATGATCATGATGGGTTTGTTAAACTCTTGCAAGACACTCAGAATGAGGTTCCACCACGAGCAGATGTAATTGTTATTCATAAGCCCAGAAGAAAGCCACCACAGGAGGATTTCCTTCCAGAGGAAGGTAAACTAGAAAATGCACCAGTCCTTGAAGTGGAGACTTTGAGAGCTTCTTCGTCTTCACCTCCATTGCTCTTGAATGATAAACCAGTTATTGCAGAACACGATGAGGGCCTGAACGGTCCGTCGATTATTGGAGAACATCAGAGTAAAGCTATGACTGAAGTTCTCGGTTCTTTAGCTCCGGGAAAACAAATCCCTAGAATGAGATCGTTGTTGGATGTAGCAGAATCTGATGCCATTAAAAAAGTCATTCCTGCTCCTACTGCTACTATTCAGATTCCGTCGAGAAGTGGATCGTCTTCTACAATTTCTAGTATTGAATCGTCTAATCACTACGTTCAACCTCCACCAACGTACAGAGTACCACCCATTAGAACTTTAAAGGCTAGAACTAAATCATTGCCTCTGTTGAACGATCAAGCAAGCACTTGGTCGCTGAAGAAGTCACCGTCCACGGCTAACTTTAAAAGTTTATGGAACAAAATCAAGGTGAAATTGCCTGATAAAGACACCATGATTCCAGTTGCTCGAGTAGTAACAGCAAATTCCACAACAAGCTCTTCTACCACACTGAAGAAGATCAAGAAGTCATTTTCGTTTGGTAATTTGAGAAAAGCTCCGTCTACCACATCGAGTCCACCACTTCCTGCTATTCCGGTTGTGGACAGTAATTCAAACGCCTTGCCTAAATCGCCAAGAAAGAGTCTCTTTGAGGAGATTCCTCATTTCGAAATCGAAAACTTGCCCACCATTGAAACCGAGTCAGACTTATTTGGTGATATGATGGATAATTTCGACACTCTGATAAACTATGATGATCTTGTGAAGCCCATCAAACCTACGATTTCGAATAGTTCGGCAGTAGATGGAAAAGCAATAGACCCATTCTTGAACGATGATGAGTTGACAAAGGATCAAATAAAGGACCAACAAGAGAAGGACGAGGAGGTGTCAGTTTCTGCAGCTGTATCCAAGGATATCTTTACTCATGGTGATTACAGCGAAGACAATTCCATTAACAATCCTAGACATTCTACCGACCTGGTCTATATTGATGAGAATATTAAGTTCCTTCAGGATGAGTTTGTCTGGTCATCGTTAGAAGATGGAAGACTTAGCAGAGTATTGATTGAGAAAGAAGAACCGGAAATGGCTCCTAATTCTGTTGTTCCTGAGCGTAAGGTTGGAAGACATGGTGGTGAAACTATTATCATCAACAGTGAACAGTTGTACTACATCTTCAACAATTTGACAGATTTTCAAAGAAGACATTTACCACCTCATTTGAAGTACATCAAGCAATTCAGAGACTACAAGTATGTGGAAATAAGTGTCATGAAGTTCGAAGACTTGTCGGAAGTTGAAATGAAGTCAGATATCGTCCACTCAGCTCCAATCTTGAAGAAGAAACACGATGCCAGTGCACCAAAGAAGAAGGTCATGTTTTCCAACAAGATATTTGTCAATGAAACTTTTGCACCAGAAATGTACAAGCGTTACAACAAGGCAGTTACGCAGTACACTTTGACGGAGTCTAGTGAAATCAACAAGATCAAGAATGAATTGAACTACTTCAAATGCAATGAGATGTTGGTTCACGAGAGTTCGCAGAACAATACTCACTTCTTCTATTGATTCTATATATACATCTAGGGTATTAGATTAATGTGGTCCGGGAATTTTGGGATATTTTTGCATAGTTCGTAATAGTAATTAATACATATTTAAAGAGACGCATAGACTTACCGACAGTTTGATTAACTTCCACGATAGGTAGTGTAACTGTGGTTGGACAACAACAACGGAATATGGTAGTGGTTATCAGGAGGGTCTTGCACCATGAAAGTGATTTCCACAAAGGGAAAGAATGTTCTTTGCGGATCTTTCAATTCGCTGAAGTACTTGCCAGTGTAGAACTTGACTCTATATATACCCGGCTTCAAGGTGGACCATGTGTTTTCAGTGACACCGACATCTGCCTTCTGTGATGACTCCAACTGTGGATCTAATATCCATTTCTTGATGCGGCCGTCTTTGTCAGTTTTGTTCATGGCAAATGGCTTAGGAGTCGACCCTACAGGCAAGTCAAATGTGGTTTGGTCTTCTGCGGAAGACGAGATCAAGAAGATTTGACAAAGAACGTCCAGTGCTGGACTGCCCAGAGTTGTATCTAAGATATGGCATGTGATTGGATCTACTGACATTGAAGAACGGTTGAATATGTATTGGGCAGTTTTGAAAGAAGTGAATTCGTTGTAGGATTACAAGAGGCAGATACATTTTAAAGAATGAAAAATCTGGATTCCGATAAGATTCTCTTATCACGGAGATCGCCGAATACTTTTGGAATGTATACAAGATCTACTACACAGCTGCAAAAATATATCCATTCTCATTACAATTCTCGATGCAAATTTATATACGTCCACTGAGCAAGTCGACGATTATATTTCCAATTATTATCTTCATGGAGATAGTTGGAAAGTATAATCGAGATTATTCCGTTAACCAACTCCTGGCTGATGTCTCCAAGATTTTTGCTGGTTGCGAAGTTGTGAGTATATTGTGCCACGTCTAGTGGCTGAGAGCGGTAGTTATGAATTGATTCTTCTTTTATGGCTCTTAGAGTATCATCTATATCATAAAAAAGAAGCTTGAGATTTTTCAGATGCACATTTTGAGATCTGGAGACTTTGATCAAAAGGAAGTCCACTTGAAGCTTGTGTCGCACTTTATGAAATATTATTCTCCTCCTTGATTTGACATCGTTCACACTTTCTAAGGTTGCCAAGGGCGAAGACGCTAACTCAAGTTCAGTTAGCTGATCCAACAAACTGCTTATGTTGTTGTCTTTGAATAACTTATAGAGCTTGAAAGTCTGGAACAGTCGTCCAATTATGTACTTTACCATCTCCATCATTAGTTGAAACTGTGATACAATTGGCATTGGGTTCTCGTGAACCTTGACTATTTCTATCTCGTCGCTATCGATATCCATTACCTCTCGTGGAGATATCAGTTGATCGTCATCAATTATTACTACTCCATCTATTTCAATGAATTCCTTGCGGTCAGAGGAGTGGGTCATCTTTTTGTGGATCAACATGCTGTCTTCGCCATTAAACGTTGGCAAATCCAAACTCTCTGTTACACACAATTCTTTCCGTGCGTTTCGACGTTCCAACTCGCAATATTCAAACCTTTGAGGAAGAGCAAAAGTGGCTTCTTGGTGATTTGGTGGCATATATACCCAGGGATATTGAAACATATTGTTTCTGTATGCGAGCGCTTCAGACCAAAAGGCTAGTTCTAAATGGATATCTGACGGTTGTCCTACCACTTTGACAACATCGGCATCTATTTGATATCCGTATCTTTTCCAGTACAGAATGGGCCCCTCCACTTCAACAATTTTAGCATACCAATTGCTGTCGTAAGTTAACGACAATTCTACACATTTTTTCTGGAAGACTTTGACGTTTATCGACAGTTGTTTGGCCAGCGACGAGTCGTCTATAGTGAACAAGGTGAAGTTACGCAGATCGTCAGTACCATCAGACTTTTCAATGTATCTGCTGCCAGTAATCCTTCCTACAATTTTTACTCTATTAATGGGATAGTTATGGATCATCATCGTCAGATGGATATTACGCGCACCTCCACCATAAATCGAGCTTAGTTTGACACTGTTCTCGATATCTTTAGTGAGAATAGGCACTGTTACGTTTATAGTAGGGGCGTGGTGAAATACTTCTGGAACATAGTAAGTGACTCCATGACGTCGTAGTGCTATGTGGTTCTGCCCTGGAGCGATGTCTATTACTGGGTTCATTTGTTGTTATATCAGACTCAAGTCTATCATTGTAAGTATAGACATAAGTGTATAGTCTTGATTATGATCTTTAACTTGGGATCGTTCTCAGGCACAAGTTCAATTAATCGTATTTGTTTATTTGTGAATTTGAAGCTTGCTTCTTCTTGTTATCCTCCTCAAAGAGTTGATTTATAAACGTAAATATAGGATCATGGAGAATCTGAAGACTGTAGATATCGTGTACTCCTGTATGGTATCTTTTTTTTTGCCCATCTACTCTGTGCGGTTTTTAAGATGAGCTCTTCTTTGTAGAAGGAATTGAAGTTAAATATATCTCCAAGATATACAATTTAGTAAAAATGGCTTTGTTCCAGGTTAGTGGCTGGGACTTAAAGAACGAAACCGTGGCTGTCGGTGGCACAGGCGCAAAGAAGAAGTCCAACAGAGAAAAAAAGAGAGCCAGGCAACAAATTAAGGAACTTGAAAAGTCTCAGCAATCTGAAGATGTAGCCGAACAAGAAGATGAAATCATAAAAGAAATAGACGAACCAGAGAAAGAAGAGAAGAAGATCAAAAAAGAAAAGAAAATAAAGAAAAGAAAACACGAAGAATCTGAAAAAAGCTCTTCAACAACTTCTCCGGCTGCTGCTATAGTAAATCCTACTGTAGATGCACCTATACCTATTACTACACAGAAACTCACTCCATTGCAACAGAAGATGATGGCTAAATTGTCTGGATCCAGATTCAGATGGATAAACGAACAATTATATACAATCTCGTCGGAAGAGGCTCTCAGTTTGTTAAAGCTGCAACCTTCCTTGTTCGACGAGTACCATCAAGGATTCAGATCGCAAGTCCAAGCGTGGCCAGAAAACCCTGTAGATGTGTTTGTCGACCAGATCAAGACTCGTGCCTCTCAGAGACCTATTAATGCTCCCGGTGGTTTGCCTGGTTTTCCCGACAAGAAAGTTGTTGTTGCCGATATGGGTTGTGGGGAAGCCCAGCTAGCCTTAGATGTGAACAACTTTGTTAAACAATACAACGCTCAAGGGGCTAAAAAGAAATTCTCGAAAGGTAACAATAACAAGAGATTACAAACTGGACCCAAAACATTGGAAATCGAAGTACATAGTTTTGACTTGAAGAAGCACAACGACAGAATAACCGTGGCCGATATTAAGAATGTGCCGTTGCCAGATGGGTCATGTACGGTGGTGATTTTCTGTTTGGCATTGATGGGAACCAACTTTTTAGATTTCATAAAAGAAGCCTACAGATTGTTGGCTCCTCGAGGCGAGTTGTGGATTGCCGAAATCAAATCGAGATTCACTGAGTCGTCCGAAAAGAAAACAGTCAAACCAGAGGACGTCGGACAGGAATTCGTGGACGCCTTGAAGTTGTGTGGTTTCTTCCACAAGAAGACAGACAACGACAATAAGATGTTCACTCGTTTTGAGTTTTTCAAGCCACCTCAAGACATTATCGCTGAGAGAAACGCGAAGTTGGAAAGAAGAAAGAAATTCATTGAACAGGAGTCGGAAAAGGAAGACTTGGAGACTAAAAGAGCACAAACTCCAGAAGGTAAATGGCTCTTGAAGCCATGTATTTACAAGAGAAGATAGACTGTACCATAATAGTAATATTGTATTTTTACTTCTTGAAAATGTAGTTAAGCCCAATATAAATGTAAACATATAGTTCTTGTTTCCAATACGGTAGAATTAGTGCCCCAATTGGGCCGCAAATGAAGTTGGGTTTAATAGACTAACTTTTCCAAGTAGTAGGTAATAGCTGAACAATGGTTATGGTTATGATAACTTGGACTAGCGTCATTGTTCTGGGTTTGTGACAAGCACAATAGGATGCATTTGCCACTGCTTTGGACAATCGACAAGCGCCGCCAGGTCCCAAAAGCCAATTCTGGCTTCCTTTCCAGTCTATTCAGTGAATAATTGTTGGTGTCACGTGATTAATCTTGTATATGGTTGCAAATATTTTCTGTAGCATCAGCGAACTTGTCGCAAGCTCCCATTAAGTTAAGCCAGCCATTTCGCGATACTGGATTCTTGACAGAAAAAGGAAATTTGCACCAGCATAGTTAACAAACAATCGTACCCACTACAATAGATGCTATGGAGTTATATAAGAAATGGTCACTCTGCTATATATTGGTTAAAGATGTAGAGAATTCTTGAACGAGAACTGACTTCTTCTTTTTGACAAATCTAACTATAATTACAGTGATTTCAAACTTCTATCAGACATTCGATTGCAAAAAACCGACAACCAATTTAGCTTTCGCACCAGAATCGTCAGAAAATGACCGACTACTACGAACCTACACTTTTGTTCAGGCAAAACGCCTTAAGAAGATACTGTCCAAGTCTTTCCCCAATTTCGAGTGTAGAAACCTTGAGCTCCAGTATCTTGACAAATGAAAACATTAAGGGAAATGTATCTTCTTGGATGTTCAATAGTGCCAATCCTAAAGATACAGAGGTGTTGAACCAGTCCTGTTCCTTGAACAGAATGAATATCAAGTCTAACTACTGGAAGATCCCAGACACTAATATGAACCTTACGGCAATGGCCATCACAGACACACATACCGACAACCCGTTATTTTCTGTGTCGAGTGCCAACAATGAGTCCAACTTGTTCATCTATGAATTGGATCTTCTTGGCAATTATTTGACCCACCACAACACAATCAGTCTTCCAAATATCAACGGAATGAAATGGTTACCAAATAGCAATAGGCATTTGGTCACTGGCAATAGCAAAGGCTATGCTCATTTAGTTTCCATCCCTGAAGTAAACAGAACGGGCAACGAAGATTCTGAAGAACAATCGGCCGAGATCTGCAAGAGATTCAACCACAGAAAGCACATCAAGAGCAAACAAGACATCAACAAACATAGTACAATTTCCAAACTCGATTTCATGAATAACGACAACAGCAGCCTCCTTTCCATTTACAACAACAACCTCTTCTACTGGGACATGAATGATGCCGAAGCCCAAAGAAGACCTACTCCAATATCCATATCGTCCATATCTGGTCTTGCCAATTTCGACCCATTACCTACTCACAATGCCAACTTGGTAGGAATTTGCGGTAAGTTTGGTGTCTCTTTGTTTGACTTGAGACAGCCCAAGTTCACTGTTCCTCCTTCCATTTTGGAGTATGCATCCAAGAAGAAATTAGGTGCAAACCAAATGAGATGGAATCCCAACAATGAAAATGTTTTTGCAGCAGCTCACAGAGATGGAGTTGTACGGTTGTGGGATATCAGAAAGCAAGACAACTTTGCCAATTTGAGTGGACACACCGATAAGATCAGCAGTTTGGAGTGGAACGATGGTGATTTGTTCAGTGGATCCAGAGACGGTAATATAGTGCATTGGGACTTGACCAGTGATTTAAGTGCCAACAACCAATTCATGAACTGTGGATTGAAAGAAGGCTTGGATAGCGTTCATTTCAACCCACATATGAACAGGTTGGAGAGAGCCATCAACGAAAGACAATGTGGTACAGTTTTGCCAGCTTCTAACACCAACATCATAAGCATGTGTTCTGTAACCGGCAGTGACAATTCTAAAGACGACATGAAAGTGCTATCTATCGATGGTAGTTCGTTCTTTGGTGTGCACTCCAAGATATTCGATGCTGTGAATATTTCCATGACTTCAGACAAGTTGTACTATACTGAATCTGATATTCAATTGATGATGAAGAGCGAGAATTCCAACAATACATTAGTAGGCTCTACCGATAGCATCAACGAGCAAGTAACTGCTCCTCTTGCCATTACTAGAAAGTCTACTTTGAAGGATTTCGCTCAAGCCGCCGATGCTGCCAGACCATCCAACCTTTCCAAAGACACTTTGTTGGGATCAGTTGAAGATTTGAAATTGGCTCCTGAGCCTATTGTGGTGGATGATGATGATTTGAAAATCACCAAGGAGATTGAAGTTATCGATGTAGATGCTGAAGCTGGAGAAGCGCAAGAAATAATAGCAGAGGACGATTTAGAAGATTATAACGATTTCACATTTGCTCCACCTTCGTTCATTCCTATACAGAATGGCAATGTGTCTACGTGCTCTGTCGACTACAGTGAAACAAGTTCACGTAATGCTAAAGAGATGTTTAACGACTCCACTGATACTCTTACTACAGACCCTACCGAGCACGAGCTTGATAGTGAAGAAGACAGCGGGATCTCTTCCGTCGAATCGTCGCCTTTAAAGAGGGAAGCTTCATTCAAGTTCCAGTTATTGGATTCTCTTGATTTCGAGGAGAAGAAGTTGCCTCGTGACGATTCGTTTAATACTGAAATGTTTAATGACTTAAGAATGGCCAGGCAGGCATCTGTCAGAACCATCGGGACACACTATCGCAATGTTTACAATGGTTAGCTTACATTAGTAGCTAGTATTACAATAATAAGAATACGCAGCCGATATCCACATGTTTAGGCACATGGCTGTTGGTGCGCTGGTTCTACAATAGGCAATCTAACTGATTGCTAAATTTAGGCACATTGTCTAAGACAGTTAAGACACGATCTATGATATAATAACAAGACTACAGTAGAAGAAATAGCAAGAAGACATATAGTAGGCAAATAGTAGAAAGAAATCTTAGATACAAGAGTAGGGACAATAAGAAGATCTATTAGGAGATCCGCTAGCCGAAGAGATGTACCAGAAATAGCGAATATCTACGGTGAAACCGGTGCTCTGCGGCACATGGCTTTACTAAGAGTATGTAAGGACCGCATTCGTAATCATCGGATGTCCAGCCATGTTCAGCTCTTAGGTTCGGTCCAGAACCGATCCAGCCATTAACGGCATTTCAACCCGATCAAGAAAATCAGGCTTAGCCCTCGGAAAAGGCTTCGGTCTATTGTCGAGATACAATCTCTGTCTGATGTACGGTGATGGCATAGTGACAATCTATCCGGCCGCAGCATGATGACCGTTACTCTTCGGTATTGTGCCATGTCATGATGGTGTCTGAAATCTGCGGCATGCGTAGAATGACTAAGTTTTTGTAACCATTATTCATTCGCGGTGATTAGTGAGCTCAGGAAGTTACTGAATCTCGTAGAGAAGGAGCACCATAATATAGAATTAACATACAAAACCGGGAAAACTTCGAAAAGATACCATATAGTCTAATGACATATCATGCTATAAGCTACACAATCCTGACGTCTAGAGCACAATACTTGGACGTCAATCCTTGCGACAATAAATCATCAACCGGGCTTTCTCTTCTGCTGCACCTCCTAATTTTCGCACTATTTCTGTCCCGTTTTTCAATTTCGCACTCGAACTTTTCCCTCTATTTCACCTCTCTCTCCCATTAACCGCTATTCCTCATTAATTCACATTTTCAGTCCTCCATACTACGCCCAGTGGATTTTTTCGATAATCGATTTCTCATTTCTACAGTCTTTTTCTAACACCATTCACCTCTACCCACCTCCATACTGCCTTCCTCTACTGATCCATTAAACCCGTCCCCATGTCGGCCAGAACTACCCCTATCAATGTCAAGGTAGTTGCTGCCGAGTCGCTCTACAAACGGGACGTGTTTCGGCAACCCGATCCCTTCGCTGTTATCACTGTAGATGGATCGCAGACGAAAACAACCAAGACCGCCAAAAAGACCCTCAACCCCTACTGGAACGAATCATTCAACTTCACCGCACTTGAAGACTCCATCCTTGTTATCCAGGTGTTTGACCAGAAAAAGTTCAAGAAGAAAGACCAGGGCTTCCTTGGAGTAGTCAATGTTCGTATCGGCGATGTCATTGATCTCCTGTTGTCCAATTCAGAAGAAACAATCACCAGAGACCTTAAGAAGTCCAATGAGAACTTGGCCGTGTCCGGCAAAATCATCGTCGTTATCTCCCACTCTCGATCCGCTGCCGGCTCTTCCGCAACCAACGGTTCTGGATCTGGGCCAACCTCAAACTCAGTGCCAAACTCTCTGGCTCCTCCTATTTCAGCTTCGACATCCTCTAGAAACAATACTGGATCCAACGGCTCGTCTGCTGGTGCCCCTATTTCCACTGCTAACGGTGAATCTGCAGGCTCTGGCTCTGCCAACAGACAGTACTCGTCCTTTGAAGACCAGTACGGAAGGTTGCCTCCAGGATGGGAACGTAGAACCGACAACTTTGGCAGAACCTACTATGTTGACCATAATTCCAGAACAACAACCTGGCAGAGACCAACGTTGGAACAGACGGAGTCCGAAAGAGGCCAACAGAGACAATCTACAACAGAAGCAGAAAGAAGACAACATCGTGGAAGAACTCTACCAGGAGAAACCCCCCAGTCTCCAGACATCACCAACGCTTCCAGTACCGTAACTAGCGGCAATGTAACCGTAAATGCAACCGGGGCTAACACCCCTGTAAGCCCTGCTGCTGCCGTATCCATGGCTGCTACTGGCGCTACCACATCTGGTTTGGGCGAGTTGCCCAGTGGTTGGGAACAACGTTTCACGAACGAAGGCAGACCATACTTTGTAGATCACAACACAAGAACCACCACCTGGGTCGACCCCAGAAGACAGCAATATATCCGTACTTTTGGACCTAATACCACTATTCAACAGCAGCCAGTTAGTCAGTTAGGTCCTTTGCCTTCTGGTTGGGAAATGAGATTGACCAACACGGCTAGAGTGTATTTCGTTGATCACAACACCAAGACGACTACATGGGACGATCCTAGGTTACCTTCATCCTTAGATCAGAACGTTCCTCAGTATAAACGTGATTTCAGAAGAAAGGTTATCTACTTCAGATCGCAGCCAGCTCTTAGAATCTTGCCAGGACAGTGTCATATCAAGGTTAGAAGAGATCATATATTCGAGGATTCCTACCAAGAGATTATGAGACAGACTCCAGAAGATTTGAAAAAGAGATTGATGATCAAGTTCGATGGAGAAGAAGGTCTTGATTATGGTGGAGTTTCTCGTGAGTTCTTCTTCTTGTTGTCGCACGACATGTTCAACCCCTTCTACTGTTTGTTCGAATACTCCTCGCATGATAACTACACTTTGCAAATTAACCCTAACTCAGCTATTAATCCTGAACATTTGAACTACTTCAAGTTTATTGGTAGAGTTGTTGGCTTAGGTGTCTTCCACAGACGTTTCTTGGACGCTTTCTTTGTCGGAGCCTTATACAAGATGATGTTGCACAAGAAGGTCATCTTGCAAGACATGGAAGGTGTTGACGCAGAGTTCTACAGGTCCTTAAAGTGGATCCTAGACAACGATATCACCGATGTCTTAGACTTGACGTTCAGTGCAGAGGATGAGAGATTTGGTGAAATCGTAGAAGTAGACTTGAAACCCGGTGGAAGAGACATTGAAGTCACCGAAGAAAATAAGCACGAGTACGTGGAATTCATTTCGGAATGGAAGATTTCCAAGAGAGTCGAAGAGCAGTTTAAGGCATTCATTGATGGTTTCAACGAGTTGATTCCTCAAGAATTAGTCAACGTTTTTGACGAAAGAGAATTGGAATTGTTGATTGGTGGTTTGGCTGAGATTGACGTTGAAGATTGGAAGAAGCATACTGATTATAGAGGATACCAAGAAAGCGACCAAGTAATTCAATGGTTCTGGAAATGCATTAAGGAATGGGATTCTGAACAGAAAGCAAGATTATTGCAGTTCACTACCGGTACCTCAAGAATCCCTGTCAATGGTTTCAAGGACTTGCAAGGTAGTGACGGTCCTAGAAGATTCACAATTGAAAAGGCTGGTGAACCTAATCAATTACCGAAGTCGCATACATGTTTCAACAGAGTTGATTTACCTCCATACAATGACTACGAGAGTTTGAAGCAGAAATTGACGTTGGCTGTGGAAGAAACCGTTGGATTTGGACAAGAATAATTGTGGTGCATATGTATATCGTCATTTCTAGGCAATAATTTCTCCTCTTTCTCATTTATCGATCTTTTCTTGTTCTTTTCATATGTGATTACTCCAGACATGGCAAGAGCATTGGTAATTTCGAAACGATTTGTGCACTATGGCTATGCCAAGGGACATACTTACAGATAACGATGTATGCACATATTCCATATACATAGTTCAATTCTAGTATCTACTCAGCCAACACAACCAGCACCAGGAACAGGATCAAATACATTGTTGGTTGATTCTCATCTTCGGAAATCTATTGCACTACACTTTACGGGAAAACACTACTGTTTGGTCATATTGTCCTGATTTCTTTTTTTTGTTTGCTTTTATATATTCTACTTCATTTTCTTGAGTAATTGAATTTAATAGTTCAGTTTTTTTACAGTTCCTTATACAAAATTAGCGTATAAATACATTTATGATTCTGAAAGAGGAAAACTGTAACTGTGGAGCATCCCTGATTAAGTTAGTTTTGCTTATCCCCACCTAGGAGTTCGTAAATATTCGTATGCAACTGCCAAAGCAACAATGGTGATACAACTATGAAAGTAATATCAGCCGTCTCCGAGGGTTTGGTTATTTTCCATACCAGCAAAATTAGACATGTGTGGAAGCAGCCTCAATTATGAAAAATACATCCACACTGTACGCAATAGAGGCAAGAAAAATGCCCTGTGGATTTATTAGGACGGAATCTGATAACAGTTCGCTTACTGGCATTGTCAGGCGTACGGAGAAAATACCGGCGTAGTCGGAAAAATTCTTTCAGTGGATTTGATAGCGATATGCTGCCGTGACGAAACGGCTTCCAATTAGGGAATCATTGAATAAACTATAGTAGAAGTTTCTGAAGATGCGCTTTAGATATAGACTAGAGAAGAAAGATCATAGCGGTCGTTCCCATTGCGGCGTCGGTCCAATTACATTCCCCCGATAGTAAATAGCCGCAATTATGATTGCTGACATTTAGTCTGAACTCTCCGACGGCCCCTACCTGCAGCTGTGGTGGTGGAGTTTTAGGTGACTGGTGAAATCCCATGCATTACATACCCTTGGAACCTTTATGTAGGAGAAAGAAATTCTTATCCTTGAGAGAGTACCAAGACAGAAACTGTGGTTGCGAAAAAACCTGTCTGCGCGCTTATCAATTTATACTTTGCCGAATGTATCAGAATGCACTTGCTGTGGCTGAGGATTGCAACAGCCTTTTCCGCATTCCCTATTTGAATCTAAATTACAGACAATGTAAAGCTTGTTAACGCAAAAACTAAGTTGGTGGAAGTATTGGTGCTCCAATGTTGAACCATATATAAGTCAGCAGCTATTCCCGCAAATGTCCGGAAACTTTTTACATAGCAGCTAGTAAGAAGCAAGGACGAATCAGCATGGCTATTACGAATTATTTGCTGTCAGTATTGAAGCCGGTATTTGGTACCGACGAAGACATTACCGCCATCCACAGGGATCTTGATAGTGATCTCGATGAAGATCAACAAAATGATGCTGGTGCTCCAGTCGAAACAAGAAATCCATTAGGTTACAACTTAGACTATGTTTCTGCCTTCTATATGGTTATTCAAGGTATCATAGGTACTGGTATCTTCTTGACTCCTGCAAGTGTCTTGAACTCTATTGGTTCTGTTGGTGCCTCCTACGTCTTGTGGGTTGCTGGTTTCATCATTGCTCTCTTTGAAGTTTTCGTCTACATCGAATTTGCTACATACTTCAGAAAAAGAAACGGTGGTGATGTAGCTTATTTGGAACAAGCTTTCCCTAAGCCAGACTATTTGGTTCCAACAGCATACGCTGCTGTATCTGTGATTTTGTCATTCTCGGTGTCTTCTGCTGTTGCATTCGGAACTTATGTCATTGCTGCTAGTGACTTGGAGCCAACAACCTGGAAGCAAAGAGGAATTGGTGTTGCTATTCTTTCTTTCGTTGCTATTTTGACTGCTGTTCACCCTAAGGCTTCTCTTAAGTTGGCCAATTTGTTGGGTTTTGTGAAGATGGTCTTCATTGCTTTCGTTATCATTACTGGATTTGTTGTATTGGGTGGAGGCACCAGAGTCAATAACCCACATGACATATTCAAGAATGCATGGGATGGTACTACATCAGATGGTAACGCTATTGCTAATGCCATCATCAAAGTTTCCTTCTCGTACGGTGGTACCGCTTACGTCTTCGCACTTGTTGGTGAATCTAATCCCAAGAAGACTAGGAACTTGTTTAGATTCTTCATTCCAGGAGTCGTTGTTCTTGTTTTCCTCATCTATATTTTGCTTATTACTACTTTCTATGCTGGTGCTGGCGGCCTCGCTTCAGTTAAGAAGTCAGGTGTCTTGGTTGCCTCCCTTTTCTTTACAAATGTATTTGGTACCAGAGCTGCAACTCAAGCTTTAGATGTTCTTGTTGCGCTTTCCGCTTTGGGGCACTTGTTAGCTGTCTTTGTGGGACACTCTAGAGCTTTAAGAGAATGTGGAAGACAAGGAGTTCTTCCATATCCTCGTCTCTGGACTACCACCAGACCATTTGGTACTCCTTTGTTGCCAGTCATTATCACTTATGTCGTCAATTTGATTGTTTTGCTTGCTCCACCAGCTGGTGATGCATACAACTTCGTTGTTGACATTGGTTCCTACTCTGGTTATTTCTTCAAGATCTTGTTATTTGTTGGTCTTTTGTTCGTGAGAAAGCAAAGAAAGGCAGCTGGTTTGAAACCAAATGGATGGTGGGTTCCATTGCCTATCATCATCATTAACATTCTTTTCTATCTTTTTGTCATTGCCATGGCTTGGGTTCCTCCAAAGGGTGGTTCCTTGAAGGGTTCTGATGTTTCATTCTTCTACGCAACATATGCTATCACCACTATTGGTATCTATCTTCTCTGTATTGCGTACTACTTTGTCTGGGCTAAGATCATCCCCAAGATTGGAGGATATCAGCACAGAACAGTCTTCTATGACTTACAAAACGGTGAAAGGGGACATACTGTTGTCAAGGTTAAGAATGATGAAGTTGAGAAGTTCGATAAAGAACATGACGCTTCTGGAAGATTAATCGGCTTGCATAATACCTCAGGAAGCGACGATCTCGGGGACTCTGTTGAAAACATTTCCTACGTTGTTGACTCAGAAAAGAAAGCGTAATAGTTCGTGGAACTCGTTAGTTTAAACAGTAATAATAAAATAATTATGATTCGTTAAAGAGATCGATAGTAAACTAGCTCCAAAGCTCACAGTTTTGTAGGTTCACCCGTAAGTTACAAAAGTTCCGAGAATCTCGAAAGAGAATACTGACAGAGTTGTAAAAATATCTAGACTAGACATGACTATTATTGCATGTCTCATCTAGATGCAAAGGGACAATCGATCAGGGTCAGTTTTACGCTTATCTTGTGGATACAATTCATATATTGATAACACTAAGAAGTAAGAACTACCGGGCTTATCTTTAGCTGCGGACAGGTTCACGCATCAGTTTCTAATACTCCGAACGAAGCTATTTCTTCATTTCTAGCATCGGAGTCATTTCCTCTTAATCTGAGAAAAACTCTGGGGAAGGGGGAAGTCTTAGACCCTCCAATGGGAAATCTATAGTTACAAAGCAAAATCTTGTGGGGATGGCATCTTACATAATCGCGTACTCCACAATGAATCTCCTCCTTGTATTTTTTCAGCCATCTCACCCCTTTTCGGCAGAAGTTCCAGAATCACTCTTTGTATCATGGCATCCATCATTCTGAGGGATTAGATGTTACTCCGCTTTGACAAATTGCTTAGTATGACATTATTAATTTCTCGAAGAAATAGTTCGATTCACGTTTTAGATTATTCTGAGCGAGATGGTGGAACTATATAAAGAGAATTATCCCCGTTGATAGACAACTTTTTGTTAAACACTTTTCTAACTCATACATATTATTCTTCTATAGCAATGCCGGACTTATTCGACGGAATTTTTAACAGGATCAACTCCAAGATTAACGGAGGCAAGACTACCCACCACTACGGGGGTGCTAGTCAGGTCAATACAGGAAGTTTCTACAGTTACACCAACTCCGCATCCAATAACCACTACTGGATGTCTAAGAAAGAAGTGAGTGAGCAACAGAAGGATACCATTCCTATCAAACAGAGAAGTATGAGTATCAACTCCTTGAATGACGATGAGATGGGTGCTAGATCTAGATTTGGCAGTGTATCTTCTGAATCGGACGCTAAGTGATATTTGCTCTGGGTCTGGTTGCGAATCTCTTCGCTTTTCACCTATATACGTATACATAATCTATCACGCTTAATGAAACATTTATAAATTGAGAAATACCAATAACCAAGTAGTGCAACCATCTTTACATCTCTTCCAGGATACTGATTATGGAATCATGACAGAGGAACTAAGTGACCGTGGAGTCATTGGCTCATTATCTCATTCCCCTCTCTTGCCATCTTAGCCAGGGCTCGTACAGGAGATAAATAATCTGGATGCATGTAGTTTGCCCCCATATGTCGTATTCATTTTCGACATTAATGCGACAAATCTACTAAGAGCAGCAACTATCAGCATATTAGTCCTCGTAAATCCAACCATTGTATTTTCAAGCAAGCCTAGACTTATGATGACAAGTTGTGATAGCCTAAAGCTTCAGCAATTTTGCTTTTGCCATGAAAATTTTCATCCAAAGCATAAATTATAAATTGCACATTATAAACCACCAACGGACAATAGACGCTTGCTATCGGTAAGGGTTCTTGTCGAACAAAAAGATTCCAGGGAAAATAAATGCCTCCTATAAGTGTTCCCAATAAGAAATCTCTCGTACTCGGTAGAAAATCAACAACTGCTATTTTCTTTGTCGACCCAAATTTGTGGACATGACAATAGATTAAACAAGAAACAGTACCTTAACCTATAAATGAAGTAAATAACATAACTACTATCCGCTTATTTATCCTATTTCGAATAGTGATTTATCAGCAGTAGAAAGTCTTCCTTTCTGGACCACAACCTCCTGGATAAAATATAAATTTATCTAAATTAAGAATGAAATACATAGAAGTCGGAAAAGTCATACGAAATATCCGAAGAGAAATGATTTGACCAGACGCACATACTAAATTTTCGGCTTCATACTGTACTTTAGTTTTATTTATTGTCTATATTGATTTCGTGTTGCCTTACGGAAAACATAATGTCTATGTAAATAAAAACAGTCTTGCTGTTTGATTTCTAAATTCGTATTACATATTGCAACTTTTGCAATAAACCGAACCAATTCTAACTTAACATCTAAGTCCTCGTTCGCCTTGAATATCCATAAATAGGCTTCTATAATGATAACGTTTCCAATGAATTAAGCGCCGATAGTAAATTTATAAATTCACTTCGTCTTCTCATTCAAAAAAATCGAAAATGCTTAAGTCATCGTTGTTCACTGGACTAAAATGTGCTTGGTTTTCAATTATCTGTTGACTAATTGGAAAATCTTGATTGTTAAACATATCCCAGGAGAATAGACTGTGATTATCGACTATCTCAGTTTGGTCCAGTTCAATTGAGGAAATAACAATATTGGAAGATGACGCTTGCTTGGATTTCAAATCTTTATTAAGTGACTCTGACGATCCGACACTCCTTTCCATATGCGTAAAAATGCTAGGAATTTGGTTCTTAACTATCAGTGAACCTTCAGAGTGACTGGAGCGTGGTGATCTTTTTGTTGGGGTTCGGACTTCTTTATATTTCTTGAGATTTTGTATCAAAACATTATGGCCCAAATCAAGTAGCATTGGCTCGAGATTACCTACCAATGAAACAATTTGATTAAGCTTTCCCCTTGCAATCAAGTTCCCCCCTTTTTGCATTTGATTCAACCAATCCATAGAGTTTTCCAATTGCTCTTGAAAAATATGGCTCCTTTCATTAGTCAGATCAATTCTCAAAATTATGCAAATTAGATAAATCAATGATGAACTGAAAAGATAATCAATGTCTGTGAATCCAAAAATCCGAACAAACTTCCCTTTGTATAAAGCCTTAAAAATATGCATGGTTAGGTGCCCACTATTTATGATTGACTGAATAATCCTGCTGATGTTTTTTGGAAGATCATCTATAACGAGAGGATTGTACATCAACTGATTTAACTTGAAGTAGGTGCTTATTTGCATCTTTGCAAAATTCAATAGTATAGGAATGCAAGTAAGGTAGATGTGATGTAAATAGTTCAAATACAATGAACAGCTTAATCTGTTTATTGGCTCTGTTTCTTTGATGGGAAATGACAATTTTAAACTTTCGGGAATATTGGCACTCCAGTCAAAAAGCCTTGCCATGATAGACAAGATGGATTGTAGATATTGTTTGTTGTTGAATGATGTTGAATATAGCTCATTTGTAATTGTGTCCGCTATCTTAGACAATTCAATATAGCATTTCATACTACTGTTGACAGAATTATTTGCTTCAAGAGCAAGTTGAGGGGCATCGAATAACGCGTTGTTGCTTATTGTGTCGATGCTGACAAGCACGGGTTGTCCAATTCTTGAGCTGAAGAATCTGTTCAAGCAAAAGGTTCCCCACCAAACTCTGTTGATATAATGTTGGGGTTTCTCGTTAATTTCATAACTCCTAAGATGTCTGTCCTTGTGTAAATTTAATGAAATGCACAATTGTAAAGCATGCAATGTAAACAGAACCGAAGCAATCTTTTTATCCAAAATTCTTAGATAAATTGCAATTAAGCAATATAATTCAATTATTTCCAAAGTGTCGTTGACATCACGATTGCCGAAGAAGCTAAATTCTGATGGAAGATACTTGATGACTATTTTGAAATACTTGAGTCCTGGTAATTCGGGTGCGTTACTTTCTCCAAGGACATATAATGGACTGTAAATTTCGCCAAGTGACATAAGGGCCAAAACCTTCAAGAAAAAGTAATCAACTTTGGTCTTGAAATTAACACTTGATGGTTTAAACAAACCGTTTTCGAAATACTTGGTGCATTTCTTTTCGAAGTTCTCGTGGTCAACGGTCATATACCCCGAACTAATAAATGAAACCACGTAGGTGTATAACAGCATAAGAGTATCGTAGTTCAAATTCTTAATTGAATCCATATCAACATTGCCCCTGGAAACATTGCCGAATAAGAAATTGTAAGACATCTCTTCTCTAAAAGTAGAGAAATCAGGACTCACAGTTATGTCGCTAAAGATTCCCTTGTTGGCAATGGTAAATTCGTTCAAGTTCCAACATACCATTTCACAAGAAGGCGAACCTAGCAAAATTGAAAGAGTCAACTTGTCTGCCTTGTGGTCATAGTCAGTGTCAGGCACCTTTCTCAATTTTTCAATTTCCAATTCCAATGTCTCGATCTTTGATTGATACTGTTCAATGTCAGTGTCGAACACCATAATTCTCTTTGGCTTCCTGGGGAACAAGCATTCGTTCCCTGAAGCAATACAAGCTTCGCATGGATGTTCTCCAGTGCATTTCGTTCTTCGACGACGGCATCTTTCGCAAGCTCTTCTTGACCTAACAGACGCCAGTCCTACGGTGCTGCCAGATCTGGAGACAGTGGTGCTACCCGTGCTGCCAGTTGCAGGGTCGACGCTGTCAGAGGTAGACATCACCGATTCTGAGTCTGAGGACGACAAATTGTCCATATGTCTTATCTTTCTTGGTGATAATTGATCTTCTTCATCTTCGAGTCTATGGGTGGACATAATTTTGGTTTGCCTGGAAGAATTTCGTACCAGACGATTGTAAGGCTCTGAAGTGGAACTCTTCCCCCTGAGGCCATTACGTTTCCTGGGCATAATTACGGTATATATACTCACAAGCAGGAACAGTAGGGCTGTTCATACATATGACCAACGGCGTTTATTAGAGTCTAACTAAAAATAATAGTACATTATGAGGATCTGAATTGCAAATAGCACAAAAAATAATTATAATTTGTTTTGCTCACACGTTAGCCGCTGAGCGGGTTAAGCCGTGGCTGAAAGGAAAGTAAATGGAAAAGTTGATGATGGTGATTTATGTGCATGATGCTTTAATAGAACATAGACGACCAGCACCAGCCAATGAGCTTCTTCGCTGATCGGCCACGATAAGAAGTCTGTCATTCTTAATTCTGGATCTGGGAAGGTGGCTAGGGCGCGGAAGAGAAAAAGAATGATTGTCACTTCTGTACATAAGGGCTTAAACTTGAATTAGAACCTACGAAGAGTAAACAATAATAGCAAGGTAAAATAATATTATTACCGGTGTTGTTTAAAGTACAAGAAATATGTAGAATATAGAATATAGAATAGAAATAGTGTGGTGATGGGGCTGTAAACAAAGCACCAGTTCATTGACATATGTACTGAACTTTGATGCGGTATATATAGGATTTGTAGTAATATTTGTACTAATTATACTGGTGCTATATTGGATTTCGAGCACGACCACACTATTATATTGGCACTTTGTTTGTTTTGTTTCGGTTGGCGATTATCTATAGCTTCTATATTAAACAGCAGCAGAACACCCGTGTCAAACAACTCCGGCCCTTCTTTCTTCTTTCGTTGAAACTCGAGGTGTCGGAATGTAAGTCACCGTCATCACGCACTGGAATCATTCCCTGTTGCTGGTAGGCTTGTGCCTGATTACTGTACAGGACATTGTTGCTGTTGATGATGTTTGCATGGGGGTTACCGGCGTTATTCATAAATTGATGATTGCGACTATCTTGAGTGATCGAGTTGTAATTGCCGAAAGAAAGCAGCTTGGACCGAGAGTTACGCCCGTTGCGTTGTGAAAGCGATAACAACTTCGAGTTCTGATCATTTCTCTGTTGTCCAGGTGACAGCAGTAGTTGTTGCTGTTGTGTGTGCTGTTGCAGTTGCTGCTGCTGTTGTTGCTGATGTGCATGGGCAGGGGATTGCTGCTGTCGCCTATGTGCTGGAGGATGGGGGTTTCCATACCCGTGGAGATTGGCCTTCTTGTTGAGGGCCGCGTCCCATCCTCTACCGCCATTTAAATCCATCCAATCGTAGTGGCCATCAGCCTCTACACCGAGCGAAATAAGGGCCCTATCCATAAGGCCGACCAAGTAGCCGTAATCAGGAGTTTCGTCGAATTTCAAGTTCCGCACATATGTCAAATACTGTGCAAACTGAATCGGGAAGCCGTAGCATAATTCGTTAATAGACGTCGTCTGTTTCTTTAAGCCGATTTTCTCGTACTTCTGCTTATTCGTAGGAGCCTTCAATCCCTGCCACGGAAGTGACCCTCGCAAAAAATACATGAACACATGACCCAAACTCTCCAAGTCGTCACGTCTCAGCTGCTCTCTACCCAAATGCGTATTGATAGACATGTATCTGGCCGTTCCACTCAATGCCTTCTTCTCTCTGTAAGGGATGTGAACTTTAGTCTTGGGGTCACGATACTGCTTGGCCATGCCGAAATCCACAATGTACACCTGGTTAGCCTGTGGTGTTCCGGGCTTTCCTATCAAGAAGTTGTCAGGCTTGATGTCTCTGTATATTAAATTGCTTTCGTGGATGGTTTCCACGCGTTGAATCATCTGTTTGGCCACCTGGACTACAGTCTTGACGGAGAACTTGCGGTTGCACCAGTCGAACAAGTCCTCTAAGCTGGGGCCCAACAAGTCGATTATGAGAATGTTGTGAACACCTTCCTGGCCAAAGAAGTACGCCTGAGGGATTCCGTCACAGTTGTTGAGAATTCTATAAGAGCGATATTCGTCTCTTAATTGCGGAGCTTCACATTTCCGCGGCTCAAATTTGATTGCTACCTGCTGGTTGTTGAGAATATTGATACCTTCGAAGATGATACCAAATGAACCTTCGCCAATCTTTTTGCCCACTTTGTAGTGGACGCCTACTATATTAGAGGATGTCGTCTGGGCCATGGCATTAGATTGCTCGAGATGCAGATGTAGTTAAAACGACTTTTAAGATGCTAAATAGACAGAGTCTAGATAAAGATATGAAACAGGTGGTCTGGATAAGACTATATGAGATTAAAGATGATGAGTTTAGATAGGATGATATGTGATGATGAGGTCTAGCGTAGGTCAAAGCTCTGATAGGTTGCGGCACTTTTGATGTTGTATGATGAAAAGATCCAATAGTTGTTAAGACACTAGACCTGGATAAGAAGTAAAATGTCAAAGACGAAACGCGGAAATAGTAGATCGTTTTCGGGCGCGTCTGGCTAGGATGGTTGGATGTTTTAAACTGATGCTATCGTGTTCTGTTTCGCCATCGAAGTGTTTAAGTAGGATTGGTAACATCCAATGTTTAGTTCAGTGAGCGTAGACTCAGGAATTTTTTCTAAGGTGAATTTCTTAGGTGTAGACGACACCAAGAAAATACGACATGGCGACATTTATGGAGATACGAGTTTTTGCTATGTACGAAGAGAAAGATATAAAGAATGTTAGAGAATGATACCAGTGATTAGAAACACATATGTACATTAAGGCTATCCGTTCTCTACGATATTCGACCACGATTTGATATTATGGCTGTAGATGCTAAGGAGAATAACTTGTGGGAAAGAGCAGAATGTAAAGAGACATAATGAGAGCCAAAACAAGGACAGAAAAAACGACATCGTATGAGACCGTGCGATAATCGGCTGAGAGTGAGAGGGACAATATTCCACTGGTAGGAGACAAAATGTCGTGAGATGCCAGGAACTCTACATATATACCAATCTAGTCAGTATAGAGAAGCAAAGTGAACTTTCCAATGCGCGAAGTTTCGCGACTTCCGAAAAAACTCTATATGCCCGAATCAGAGTTCAGTATCTACGATCTGGCAAGTCACAGGTAGCGTACATTCAAGCAATACGACGTTGATAGATCATTTTATATTCCAACACTTATCTCTGATATAGCTTCACCTCCGAGCGTTCTCAATCTTTGAAATGTCGGTAGAGTTCAGACCTAATGCCGTGGTGTACGCCTACCATGGACCCTTAATATACGAGGCCAAAATCCTCAAGACGCGTAGAGCAAACGACTCTCACGTACTCAACAGTGAAGGTAAGAAAGAGTCGATGGAAGAGAACCCCAAATTGACCAAGTGGGTCGACTTGCTCAGCCAGAATACGTACTTGCTCCATTACCAGGGTTGGAACTCGAAATGGGACGAATGGGTTACTTCTGAAAGAATCTTAGAGTATAACGAAGAGAATAAGTTCAAGAAGAAGGAGTTAGACCAATTGAATAAGAGAAAGAGAGCAGCAACTAAAAAGCAAACACCAACACCCTCCTCGACTCCATCTGCTACTGCCGGTTCTGCTGGCTCCGGTTCCGGTTCTGGCACTGCTGGTCCAAGAGCTGCTGCTGGAAGTGGAAATGGACGAAAACGTGAGTCTAGTGTCGCTATAGATGGGAAGAATGGAGCTTCCAGTTCCAAAAAGCAGAAAGTTTCATCAGGTCAATCGAGCAAGAAATCGAGCTCCTTGATAAATCTCGAGTTCAACAAAGAGTTGAAGTACTTGTTGATCAACGACTGGGAGTATATTACCCGGGATCGGAAAATTGTGGAGTTGCCCAGTTCCAAGCCTATATCCACTTTGTTACGGGATTTTTCCGACTATCGACAAGAACAGCTAGTGAAGCAAGAACAGAAAGACATTCTTGAAGAGATTATCATGGGCTTGGAGTTGTACTTCAACAAGTCGCTAAGTCTTATGCTCTTGTACAAATACGAGAATCTTCAGTATCTCAACTTCTTGAAACAAAACTTGATCAATAGTACAACTGAAACACAAAGCAAAGTATATGGAGTGGAACATCTCTTGAGACTCTTGATCTCATTGCCCGGACTCATCAGCCAGACAACCATGGATAATATCAGTATAAGTGTCTTGCTTAACGAGTCGACTGAACTTTTACGATTCATAACTAACAATCTACAAGAATATGTAAACAATTACGTCAACACCACTCCCCAATATGACAGTTTGGCTAGAAGCTGAAACCACTTCAAAACTTCAAAGCCGTAAACACTACTAAGCCATACCAGAAATCTACGTGGTAATATTAATACAGCCTAGAAATCGGACTAGCATTTCTTCTCTGGACTTGAAAAACTGCCCCTATGAGGTAATACTGATACGAGGCTTGATCCGGGTACAGCGAGGGGCTCCAATCTAACTTTTGTTCACCCTTTTTGAATTTTGGGCATTGTGCCATCCCCACAATCTTGGGGTAGATTCCGATTGCTCCATTTTTGGAAGGGTCACATGTCCAGACAAATCGTACAACCCCCTAACCGGACTTTGGAATAAATCAGCAAATTATACCAACTGGTATCTACGAATACCTACAAACTGCTACAATTCAATTATATACAATGACGTATATCTCATAATAACATATAAACATGAGCGGCGTAAACGTAAATTTCGTAATTATCATTCGTAAAAGACAAACAAGTAGAAATAAATCTAATGAAGTCTAGTCACTTCATCGGAGATTTAAGGAAAGGAAAAATAAAACTAGATTGGAATGGCCTTGTAGTCAACTTCAACCATTGGGTTTTCGTTGTTACAAGAAACCGACAATTCCAATCTCCAGTGTCTGTTATACTCGTCTTCTTCTTCCTTGGAGAATCCATGGTCGGATTCGTCCTTAAACTTCCAAGTGATTCTGTTTGGAGTTTCGATGGTGTCGAACTTATCCATATGCAATTCGTAACCGCAACATTTTTCCAAGTCCTTGATCAAGTGTCTGGCGACATGGTGTTGCAAGTTTCTCTTGAACTTTCTCGAGTTCTTGTTGGCGGTTGGCTTGATCTTGTCCAAGTTATCGTGACATTCTTTCATAATGAAAGGTGGGTAGTAGTTAAGACGACCGTGGAAGTAGTCAAAATCGTTGTCCCATGTTTCGTCTCTGACGAAAGCTTCAAAAGCAGTCAAGTCATCAAATTCTCTGACTTGAGGAGGAGCCAAAACTTCGACGACACCACCTTCAGAGTCGGTTGACTCGACCGAGATGATCGAAGCAGATCTGGTCTTAGGAACGGGTTGCAAGTGTTCCAATGGTTGACAGTTGTTCAAGTCCAATGGTTGCGAATCCTTGGACTTCTTAGCTCTGGCCATGGTCGATTAGGGTTATATGAAGTAGTTGTAGTTGTGTAACAGCGACAGGGTGCCTTTGTAAATATATATATACAGCAGGAGACGTATATATATATGAGAGTTGTTTGGTTAGATCTTGGTGTTGATCAGTAGTGAAGAAAAGAAAAGTGAAAGTAGTTACACACCAGTGGGAAAACTAGACTATTTATATTGCTGGGGCGCATAGTTAATTTGCAACTATATATCTGCGCCGCATCAGAATGATGCAACCACAGAAAACCAGCCAACCCAGGCTAAATCCCTCAAATCCGTAGCAGGTAAAGGAACCGACACATTCTGGCTACGCCCAAGAATTTCATCGTTCTATATTATTCGTCCCCTATTCGTGAATTGCCGTCGTAAACAATAGGGAACATGACATGGCCCCAGAAAAAGTCTCCTCATTGGTATCGTGATGCGATGCACTTAAGGAGAATACAGGAAGTAGCCCACAGGAAAAATACTCCACTTGGGAAATGTCGCACAAGAGCAGCAGAAAATAAGCCAAACAAGTCACTCCACATCGGAGAAGTTCCGGCTGGTAGTGCGACTACTATTTCTCCTGCCATCAGTACTGCGGCACGGGCTCCAGAGCACCCAATCCCACCACCAGCAGGTTTGTCAATCCACTACCATCGCCTAGAAGGGAACCCCTCGAATTGCAAAAGAAATGACAGTGGCCATTTCACCCACCAAACTGCCGCAAGCGGAGATCTGCCACCCCACAGTAATCCCAGCCAATGGGGATATCCCAAGGTGTGAGTCCAGGTCTCGACAATGTGGTGGAACGCAAGTTGAGGCTACTCGGTATTGAGAGCGGGCTACTAGGGCCACTGTATGAGCGGGCTACAAGAGAAAGCGGATTGAGTTCTACCATGAGAGTGTGATATTGTACGAGAGAGGACAATACTAGATGCTAGACACCAGAAGTGTGTGTCAGAATGAGATTTCTCTCCCCTCTAATGACATCACCAAATTAGCCAGGATTGTGAATGTCTCCCACCACGGTAATTTGTGCTGCTAGCGTCTCCGCTCCGCAGAAGAAAATGAAGGCATTCGGCTAATCGCCCCCAGCTCGTAGGCGTATATGAGTCAAGAGAACGTCAACTCCTAGTGGCACATTTCCATCTAAACCCGAAACTGGCCGTCTGATTCATTTGTGAGTCAAGCAGGTTTAAACAGGCTTCTCTGTTATCGGGTGGAACCACTACTCCAGCTCTATACTCTTATCGAGACACATGTTGTTATATGCAGGTTTCGTGATGATACTGCGCAACAGTGTGATCAAGTAGCGTGATTCATGACTGGAGTGGTTTTTCCGTCATACATGAAGGCTGGGCTCGTGTGTCCGAACGCGAGTTTTTCCGACTCATGATCGTATGGTTGAATGCGCCAATATATTAGCGAAAGGTATACGAGGACGTACATCTAAATTTACAAGGGCGCAGGGGGTGCTCATGTGCCACGCGTCGACGTCTTCGTCGACTTCATTCTCGGGAGGCCGAAAAGAGGGGTCTGTTGACTTTCCCTCTCTCGATGAAAATAGCTTACTTCCTGATTTGAATGTCTCTAGAGATGACTCTCTATGTTTCTACTGCAGTGAAGGTCTGTGTCCCTCTATGGAGGAGTGCGAACTCCTAACAAACCAGAGCTGTGACGACATTGTTCCTTTTCACTTTGTCGTGCTTGTTCTGCGACATTGTTCCTCCATCCGAAAAATTTCAGTGCTTCTTAACTATGGCAGTTAAGCTCCACAAGCGATTGTCTATTAGCCACTTCACAACCTCTCTCAAGTGTCTTGACACGCCCAAACACATATAACATAGTCTCCAATGTTCGGAGTGTATTCTGGTCCAGCACCACCGGCAAAGGGCATCCGTGAGATGTCCCAGGAGGAACAGGCTGAAGAGGGTGCTAAGAGAATGGTAGCGTTCATGCAGTCATGTCCTGGAAAAACGGTTATGGCTGGTGTTTCGGGCTTCGCTTTGGGTGGTTTCTTTGGGTTGTTCATGGCCTCGATGGCCTATGATGTTCCGGTGGGATCGGAAGCTGTCAAACACATCAGTGAGTTGCCTTTCAAGCAACAGATGAAGTTACAATTCACAGATATGGGGAGAAGAGCATACTCGTCGGCCAGAAACTTTGGCTATATAGGGATGGTTTATTCTGGAGTTGAGTGTTCTATCGAGAGCTTGAGAGCGAAGCATGATATTTACAACGGGGTAAGTGCTGGTTGTATCACTGGTGCCGGTTTGTCGATCAAGGCTGGTCCTCAGGCTGCGTTGGTGGGATGTGCTGGTTTCGCTGTCTTCTCAACAGCTATCGATTTGTACTTGAACAGTGAGGCTGCTGCTCCTCCCAAGAACGATTACGATGAGTAATCTATTTGTTTGGTCTCGAACTTCGATGCTTCGACATGTCGATCCGTCTGTATATTACTGCCAGATTGTATATAGCTCTAGTTTCTGGATATTTTACACATATTAATACATAGTAGAGGTAATTGTCTAACAGAAGTAGTAGCAGTACTCATAGCTGAGCT
The DNA here is from genome assembly GCF_000209165.1 of Scheffersomyces stipitis CBS 6054. Classification (NCBI taxonomy): domain Eukaryota; kingdom Fungi; phylum Ascomycota; class Pichiomycetes; order Serinales; family Debaryomycetaceae; genus Scheffersomyces; species Scheffersomyces stipitis. Next base: position 999,699 of record NC_009044.1, read on the forward strand.
CCGATACTACAAACGAGGAAATGAGGAATACCACAAGTATGACTGCTGCCACAAATAAGTACTGATAGTCCAACTCAATGCTGAACTTGTGACTGTTTTTGTTTCTGCTTTTTTGTACACTGCCCTTTTGAAGTCGCTCCAAAGCTTCAAAGACCTCTGTCGACCTTTCTGCTGAAGCTTCTTGTCCCAGAGGCCCTTTTAGTTGTTGTTCATCTCCATTCGAATCTTGAATTGATTCTACATCGTTTTTTTCGTCTTCTTCTTTTTCAATTTCTTTCTTTTTCAAAACACTTAGTACCAGCTCTAACTCGAGCTTGGCCAATTGTAAACTGCTGAGACTTTGCTCGCGTTCTGTCTTGAGTAATCTTTCTATGTCCAATAGGTCCCGTCGTATAGACGTAACCGTTCTAGAAACTGGGGTAATTTTCTCGTTGGAATCAAAATGTTCCTGGCTTCTCATTAAAAGTCGATCTCGCAACTCGTCGTTGGCTTTTGATGTGGTTCTACCTGTTTCAAGCCTTATGGGCTTCCGTATATTGTCTGAGACTTTTCGTTGGTGTCTGAATGTTTTGGTTTCAACAGCTGTTTCATCTTCGTCTTCTAGTTTATGAGCAGTTTGAACCAGCGAGAGTATTGGCTTGCTAGTTTTGTATGGTAAAGGCAACGGCTCTCCCAAATCAATGGCCATCTCTTTCTTTATCCTAGGCATCTGTTGCAGGAGAAAGTCTGATAACTATGTATGTATAATTTGTTTGTTTTGATCCTGTATGTTTTTTCTTGAGTTTGTGCACTGTGAATTGTAGAGATGAATAAAGTTCGCGCACTTCGAAACAGAATTTTGTACCTTAAGTTCATTTTGTAGGTAAATCTTCTAGTGTGGACAGGAGCCCCATGTGTGAGACATTCACAAGTATCTAGAGATTTGGAGTCTGAATCTCTGGTGTTAGTTGTTACTTCAAGATTTTTCTCCTAGCAAAGTTTCTAGCTTTAGTTCAATTCATGCTCCCCTGGCTCCACTTTTTGCCTACTGATGTTTGTCTACTGATGTTTGTCTGGGTGGTTATCTGGTGGAATATCGATATATACCTAGCGTTGCAGAGAAGGTAACATCTACCACTGCTTTATACTATAGGATCAGACTACACAGCAACTCTCTTCAATACGAAAATATGCTATAGAGTTTTACATAATTAAGACATGCCATATTGCAACACGGTTTGTATTGAACAACGTAACTTGGTTTCGTTAAATACGAATGCTCCAATAATCAAAGAATAAACCTACCTGCCATGTATGCATCCTGATTTCATCTATTTCTGTATGGTTTCATCACTCAAAACATCTGACAAGAGATGAAACAATAGATGTCCGCATTTTGACAGATTATTATATTAAATGATAACGTTGCTGTTGACTACGGTTGTATTCTAATTTTGCTGCTATTTCGGTTATTGTCTTCAGCATCTGAAATGTACAGTTTAGAGTCCACGTTCATTTTCCTTCTTCAATATGCAGCTTCCCGGTAAGGGCATCTGAAAATACTTCCGTCGTGATTGTTGGCTTATGCAGGGATTGAACGTAAGTTGATGCGAAAATTGGTGCGATAGAGTAGCTCAGGTTAGGGACAGTTGGAATTTCAGTTCGCGTATTGTTCTATCCCTGAAATTGCTTCATTTCCAACAACAACAAAGAGAAATCGTCTACTATCTAGTACTTAAGATTAATGCAGAGGATGTCATCTCGGTTTCATGAAAACTTTTACCTCGCCGATAAAATTAAATATTTTAGGAGGCTGGAATTGTGCGTTTCTGAAAAAGGCTAGAACAACCTATCAGATAGTCGTATTTTCAGCCCCAAAATGGGATCTCTCGCTAAAAAATTGTCCCGCCCACATAATTATAACTTCACAATTTAACTTGTGATATCTCAAGAGAATTCATTGCTGCCTAGGACGTAAGTACGATGAAAGACAGGTTTAAACGTCGTCTGAGGACCCGCAGTGAGTATTTGGAATGTTGCGGTTGTGCTGCACTGGTGCTTTTACGCATTATAAGTCTCACTCGATAGTCAAGCTTTTTATTTTTACGACTACTTTTTTTTACGAATCTGAAGTATCTCAACCCAGGCAACCAAGCTAATTTCCCCACAGACTGTTAACTGTTGCTGGGTCAGTGGATCGCTCTAGCATATTGGTTCGGGTATGTGCAAGCCAGGTGACTGTATTTTCTCTCTCTTCAACATCGCTTCAATATGCCTCTTTCCTCAACTGGACCAACTACAGGATCATATGTCGACGAAGTCTACCCCACCATTGTCGCAAGGTTTTCTGCGGTTTTCTCCTCTTTTCAACTGTGCTAGATATGTACACAAGAGCTATTGGAAAAGTCTTTAAAATAACAACTGCTCGCGTGACTTTTTATGGAACTATCTTATACGGATTTGGTTTTGTAAACATGACTTTACGTGCGGTCTAAAAGCACTTCAGCTTTTTAATCGCGAGACCGCGTCCAAATGTGGAGTAGATTTAGTTAGATCCGTACACTACGGATCCGAAGGCGGAAGGCTACGCTAAGGATAGTCATTCCACAATAGGGCATCTAACTATTCTTAGTGCTCCTAACTCGAGACGAAATCTTAAGAATGTCTCCAACTTATAAAAGTTGTGGAGATCGGTACACATTCCAAATGTCTAGGGCAGGTTAGCGACGGACAAAGTCGAGGCGCAACGTTCAACAACTCTGGACAATTACAAGCATTCCTACGGAGGCTTGTAGAGCGTGAGATTTTAGAACTGCTGCTAAAGCAAGAGTGCGCCCAGGCGGCTACAATTAAGCTGTGTTAAAAGTGTTAAAAATAGCTGCGATAAATCATTTCAGTAAAGAACCATATGATAATTCTTAACCAAATAGACCTCTCAAATAAACATCTCCCATTGTTTCTTGGCTAGGCTATTCTTGCCCGACCGTCTAGCCATAGAAAATCACACTGTTTGGGGATTTCATCCTTCGATTCATGTGACCCTTTCTAGTCGTTTCCTAGAAAATACCCGCTGCTTCCTACATACATACGAATGCACTGGCTTTACATACAAACAATAATTTTATTATGTACTGTGAGCTGCACTTTTTTTTCTTATTATTTTCACCCAGGCGTTTAACATTAATTAGATAATCTCAATGTGTACATTCTCTCCAACATATAAATATATAAGTATGCCCTGATTGAACAATCTCCAGAAAGTTCACTACGATCGATAGGAAACTATTTTGAGACTGCTTTTTATCGTAGTTCTTTCGTTTCTTTATTTCCGTTAACGCATAGCTCACCCCCCTTTCTTCACAATTCGTTATCTCACATTTCCACATTAGCACCATATTGTTAGAGTTAGCCCAATACCGCCTCCAGCACATTCATTATATATATATACCCATTACAAGCAAATGTCAGACTCACACCAACGCAGAAGCAGTCACAACAAGACGTCCTTCTACTATGATATAGAAAAAGTAGCATCTACCCCAGAAAACTCTAAGGATGATGAGGAGTTGGACTCCAAGACCAACTCTGCAAAGGCTAATATTCAAATGAGAAGCAGAACGTTAAACTATGCCATAACCATAGTGTTCGTTATCGTTTCCATAGTTGCCATCTTCAATTTCATTGCATATACTTTCAACAACAGTCCAAAGACGATTTCAAACGAGAATTTCAGGGCCGCAGGCTCTTCGATACTTAATTCTGAAAAAGAACTTCTAGACAGATTGGTGTCGGACAAAATAGTCAGCAACCACCTTGGTACTACGAACCCTGATAATAACTACATGAAATTTGATGCTGATTCTAAGTCCTTGTCGGATAAAGTAGACAATTTGATCAATGCAGAGATCAAGAAGCAACAAGATACCGAGGACTCTGAAATCAACGACAATAGTAGCAACAATGTAGGTGGGGATGAGAATGACGATGACGATGATGATGACGACTCACTGATCACTGCCCAAAAGGACTTGCAAGAGATCTTTGCCGTCAACCCAGTCATTATTCTCTCACTTAACCCAGAATCTCCAAAACAGAAAAAGTTAGAAACTATTCTCATGAATATCAATATCCACCCAGAACCAAAGGTTGTAGATTTGTTCAGACATCCGGACTACAAAAAGATTGCTAGCTACCTCAAGTCTTTGGACATAAAGGCAATTCCTTCCGGAACAAGCTCTGGTAATATAAAAAATGACTTGGTATATTCAACCCCGGACAATGAAGACGACGATGAATACTCGTCCGAAGATAATATTCCCCGCCTCTTCATTGGGGGCATGCCTACAGGAAACTTCAAGCTGATCTTCCGTTTGTACAAGAGCAATCTGTTACAGACTTTTCTTAGAGAACACGGAAAGGGCCATATCAGCATCGGTTAAAATAAATATAGGACACTAGTAATAGAACTATTTAAATGTACAATTACAATTGCTTGGAATGTGTATACTATTGTTACAGAAGACAGTTATTTACACCAGAGTAATTCAGGCCAGTTGATCAACGTTATCTTTATCTTAAAATTTAATCCCGAACAATGCTTCCCACTTCCGGGGCGAAAATACACTTCGTGGTGAGATTAGCTCTTTCGTGTCATTCTATTTTACTTCGTTGTCACGTTTGCTTCTTTGTATATATATATATTCCGATAGTTCATCCCTTCAACTATTTGCATCAGATTGTAACCATCTGCTTTGTATGCCTTTGTGTAATGTCATCGACTATATGCACTTAGAAAAATGGACTGAAAAGAATGAAGTCGACCCTACTCTTTTTGCAACCAGTCAGCTTCCAATGTGTGGGATCTTGTGTTCAATTACACCGAATTACTTGCTGTTTACTGTACCTTCATGTTTTCCTGAACTCAATGTACGATCACCCAGTGGAGTTTTCCCAGAAACGCATTTTTGGGAATCTAACGACTCTACAGAAATAGAGAAATTCATCCAGAATGACCATATCTTGCAGCCATTGTCTGAGCTGGATATCAAGAAGTTGAATAATGTAGAAAAGTTGCGTGATTTGCATGGTATTATTTCCAAAATCAAAAATAACGTCAAGTTGGCAAAGTTTGAAAAGAACGCTCAACTTCAACAAATCCAAAATCAGATCGATGAGCTTACTATTGGAGAGAAGGAAGATTCTCCAGAATTGGAAAACATGGACATTTTCGAGTCTTTAGTATATAAGGTCTCTAGTAGAGGTCCTGACTACTTGAACTACACTCAGTTCAAGAATAGCAATTGGAATTATCGTACATTTAGTTCTATTCTCTCCTTGAGACAACCTTTTCAGTCTCAGCCCGTTCAGCGTGATCGCTTCATATTGCAATTCAATGGAGAGTTATATAATGAACAATGCTTACAAGGAAATGATACTCTGTTCATTATGAATACTTTACAGGATAAGTTGAAGTGTGACTCAGATGATGAGAGGGCTGTACTTGCAACATTGTCTGAGCTTACCGGAGAGTTTGCTATTGTTCTCAATGACATTAAGCACAACGTCGTCTACTTCGGAAGAGATTGCGTCGGAAGAAGAGCATTATCATATTCACTTGAAGATAGTGGACTTACAATTAGTTCATTATCGGATTCAACTCTTATTGAATGTGCAAATATGATCTACAAAGTTGATTTGAATAATTTAGAATTGCGGACATTTTTGTACTCAGAAATGTTTGAAGAATACAGCAATGACAAGTCCCTCCATTTCTCTCCATTAAACTACGATGTTTGTGCTAATGAGAATAGTGCTTTGGACAAAGTCTACTGTTGTCTTAAGAATAGCACGTTGGTACGACAAGAAGCAATCTACCCTTTGCATCACAACGAATCTGCTACCCTCGCTATTCTATTCAGCGGTGGACTAGATTGCTCTGTGATAGCCGGTCTTATCTGCGAAAACATTTTGGAAAAGAATCATCATAAGAGATACAATGTTGATCTATTGACAGTAGGATTTGATAACCCTCGCACAAATCAAGACGCTTCGTCGTCTCCTGATCGTGAATTGAGCAAGAAATCGTGGTTCCATATTGCTTCAAAGTATAATGACCTTACCTTGTTGAACATTCGCTTGGTTGAAATCAATGTTAGTTACAAAGATTGGCTACTTCATCGTCACCGAGTGCGCAATCTTATGTATCCGTGCAATACTGAGATGGACATGTCGATTGCAATAGCATTCTATTTTGCTTCCGCAAACATTGGTTGTATGGAGATGGTTGAATTGACACGAAATGATGTCTCATATGAAGAATTTTTGAAAAATGAGTGCCAGTATATCAAAAGGGATTCAGAATACAAGTCAACTGCAAAAGTATTGTTCAGCGGCTTGGGAGCAGATGAATTATTTGCTGGGTATTCCAGGCATGAAGCGATATTTCTGACTGTAATCACTCCTGAGTCCAGTGAAGAGCAAATTAGCGAATGTTACAAGCAGCTTTCTTCGGAGTTGGTCCACGACATCGACATCATTCATCGTCGAAATCTTGGCCGTGACGACAGGGTCATCTCTTCTTGGGGTAAAGAATTGCGCTATCCATATTTGGATGAGAAGTTTATCAGCATGGTGATCAATGAGATAGAGCCAAATTTTAAATTCACCTACAGCTTTGAATCGGTCACAAGCAAAAAGAAGAAGGAACCCCGAATAGTTATGAAGCCTATAAGAAAGTATATATTGCGGCAATTGGCCAGTAGATTGGGGTTGGAGTGGGTCAGAAATGAAGCTAAGAGAGCAATCCAGTTTGGTGCCAAAAGTGCTAAGTTGGAGATTGGACAAAGTAAGATAAAGGGTATTGATATTATAGAATTATAGAATATAGAATTAGAATTACAACTAGAATTTTATCTAGAATGGTATTTGTAATTAAATAAAGAACCAGTGGTAATTAATTGGTAAATGACGAATAAATAGTTAGGATTATTGGTTTGATATCTATGCAAAAAAGTCTTAATGTTTTTGGTCATGGTTCTGTAACTCGTTGACCCACTTAGGTTCAATGACCAAAACTTCACATTCAGTAAGCAAGTTTTCTTTGCTTTCGATTTCTTCAATTGGTTCGTCCTTTTCAGTGTCAAATTTGAACACCGCACCCTTGACCCAACACTTTCTGCCTGTCTTTTTGAGCAAAGAACACTTGATGAGAACGAAGTTATCCGTGTATGTTGGCTTTTTGTAGTTGATATTCAAGTTGGCGGTGACTCCCTTCTTGGATTCGAAATTCTGGAACGCCAAACGACATGTCAATTCATCCAACAAGGTAGCCAACAAACCTCCGTGAACTATACCTGAGTGGCCCGAAAGCTTTCCTCCCAAATGGAAGAATGTGAGCGAGTAGTTGTCCAGAATTTCCTGACCTTCCTCAGCTATTACATCTTCGTAGGACCAGTACTTCTCGTTGATGAAGTAGAAGCTATCTGAACGAAAGTTGATCTTATCCGGACCACGAAGGGTATGGCCAGTCAAGTTGGGCCAGATGTGTTCGACTATAAGATGAGCACTGAGGTGGTTTTCTTTACGGTACTCATCGTAGTCCTTCTTATAGCGTTGGTATGGAGCACTTTCTAACAAGTACAACTCATGTTCATTAGACTCGGAATTTATTTTCAAATCAACCGCACTATTGGAGGTAGAGTTCACTAACGTCTTCACGTCTTCAGTTGCCATTTTGCTATGATACAAGTGATTAGAGATGATAAAAGAATGCGAAGGGCTGTAAAAATCAACAATCGATTGCTACCAAATTTCAGATATTTACCTGATAAGCATTCCCATCTGATCACAACTTGGAAATATTTGTTACTTATATAAAAAATCAAATTTATCGCGGTGCATTTCTTTTTTCGGTCTATTGTGATTAAGCTCGGATAAAGTGCTTCAGTGTGGGGCTCACTCCGAGCTTAATTGCCTGGGTAATCTGGATAATGTGAGCCTCAATTTGTGATTGCAAAAACTTACGATAACGCAAGAGCAGATGTTTCCCACACTGGAAGAATCTTCACTGTGATACAAAATGATGTGGTAACGACTACGATTTTACAATCCGAAATAGAAACCAAAGTAATAAAACATTAAATTTGAATTAAGCATAACATATTAAAGTAAGAAATACAAAATTAGGACAATTAATTGCCCACCGCCGCTCTGTAGTTATTTTCTCCTCTAAAATGCTCCGTGGAATGCACTCTTGAAGGAGGCCTTGGCATCTTTTTCAATCAAGTTACCATGACAAGGCACAATGGTGTCGAAGTCCCAGTTGTAGATAGCTTTAAGACCATCCTTACTCTTGGCAGTCTGGACAAGTTTATTGAAAAGAAATGTACCAACCTTACTGTGTGGTTGCATGTATCTAGTTAAGAAAGACCAACCAGAGTGAGGGTTGAATCCTTGCTTGTATCCAGTTTCTGGAGAATACTGCTCTAACGTGACCTTACCGCTAGTAGTACCTGGAACACCCAAGTTGAAAAGCAAATCGGCTTCATACACAACCTTGGCCTTCTTGTCAAAGGTTACTAGTTCTTGATTAGCATGCAATGGTAAATAGACGAACTCGAAATTGTCTAAGATAACTGATTCCTTGATGCCAATTTCCTCCTCAAGAACCTTTCTGTCAATCAATTTGTTACCCTCTTTGGCAGAAAATTTGTAGTCGATTTCAACACCAGGAATAGATACGGTATCCATGGCAATAATCTTCAACTCTGGATACTCTTCCTTGAAAGACTTTGCCGCAATTGTGTGTTCACGATCTGGAATTATCAAGTGAGTAATATTTGGCTTAGCATCACTTCCGGTCAACAATTCCAACGTCTTCTTGACCTCCGTACCATACGGTAAAGCGGACCAGACGATGACTTGGTTATCGTAGTTGAACACAGCCATACGAGCACCGAAGTTAAACTTGTTGGCCCTGGTGAAAGGTGCAGATGCAACCACAGTGGAAGGGTTCAATTTTCTGCTGACAACTTTGAAATTTGAAGGGTAGACCATTTTGCTAGTATGTATAGAAATTTTATGTGGGGTGGAGATATGAGTGCTTAAGCCGGTTGAAAAATCAATGTTCTGATGTTGAGAAAATGTTAGAAACAATTACTTGCAAGCGGGAAACTGATCTCCTTATATAGGATTTGAAAGATATGGTGGCGATAATTCCAAAAATCAAGTAGCCCTCCTTGTCCAAGTGCTAAAGTTACACGCAAGCATGATTAGTTAATTATTTAACGGTCTACCATTCTCCATTGACACTGAAACTCAGAGAATTTATCATTGGAGCCGCATCGCCCTAACGTCTTTGAAAAAATACGCTGCTTCGGGCTCATTTGTAATCTGGCATAGAAAAAAAGAAAGATGAAAATGAGGTCAGACACCGGCCAACAGCGACTCTTGCGGCTGTGACGGGAATACCACTAGCGATAACAAATTAGTGTGCATTCTAGACTCCACCGCTGGATTTGTACTCTATTATGATTTGTCACCATGGCTGAGCCGGCCGGCTTGACAGATAACAATCGTCAACGTTGCCGAGGCTTGCAAGCGAAGTACTTCTGTATGACTTGTATTGAATACTACTGGTGCTTAGGGCTATGAAGAGAAATAGCAGTGATGTTTTGTGTATAATTGCAAAGGAACGGAAATAAAGAGAAATAAACGATAAAATAAAATCCCAGTATTGGCAGTCAGTCTGGGTGTCAGAGTCACAAACACGGTCCGGAATTAAACTTGATGAACAGAAAGTCCTACTCTTTTAAATAGTTATTGTTAATTGCTAATTTAAACCACCTCAAGTTCGTACAAGACGAAAGGCTCATACTCAGTATCAACCAAAGAGGCGTATTCGTGAAGATTGCTGGTATTGGAAAAGCCATCTCCACCCAAAAAGCCAAATTTGCCAATTAATTCCTTTTTGGCTTTTGACACATTCTTTGCATTAGCGCCATCAAACTTAATCAAATAGTAGTCAAATTGTGGGGGTAACCCGTATCTCAAGACAGATTCAACGTACACTCTTATTGCCCTGATGTGAAACCAACAAGCAAAAATATCGGAATATGCAGTTTTGGCCAATCTGATCAAGTCGTTCTTAGCCTTGGACTCTGTTGCTCTAGTTATGTCGAACTCCTTTCTCAAGTTATTCAAGGTCTCCTCCGAGTATATAAAGTCTGTACGTGGATGCCATTTGTGCTCCCTGGCTGCAGCGGTAAACTCCTGCTGGTATTTTTTGAAGAGGGTCACCGTGTATAATAAATATTCCAGATCGGTAGCGATGACGGCGGCTGATCTTGGGATTACAAACTGAGTTAAAGTTTCGTAGGAATCTTCGAAGTCAGATTTTAAATTCTTGGGTACAGCAATGAGAACAGTAGCCAAATGTTCGGAGTCCAACACGAATTGTTCCGGCCTGACGATCTCGTGCAACGACTTGATGGATAAATCACCATTCTTCTTTCTGTCAGCTGCTAAGAAGTTCGACTTAGCAGCCTGGTAATTCTGGTACGAAGTTCTCACATCATTATCCAATGTGAGAGCTTCGTTGGAAAGTATCTTTACCAACTGGTTTATAGGCTTATCTAATCTGTACTTGGTGGTGTTCCAGGTGAATGATTGAATGAAGTCGGTAGCTTGTTTTGAGTTGACCACTCTGGATGTAGAATCCGATTCAGTTACAGTGCTCAAGATGTCAATCACCTTGGAAACAGATGCGGACAATTGTTGATCGTATTTGGACAACTCGTCACTTTCTTGCACCAACGAGTCCAAAGTACCGCTCTGGAAGTCTGGCAATTTGATCTTGTACAAAGGTGCCTTTCCACCAATCAACTCCTGGGTCAACCAGTCATGGGCATTGGTAGATTGAGGCAACGAAAGAACCAAATAATTAGCAATTGCACCCATTACTGACGTTGTCCGGCCTTTTTGTTATATATTTACCGTGGATTTTGACACAGTAGCGTTATCTGTTCGATGAATTTAATCTAATATTTATCAATCAACGAGGAGTGCCCTACAGTGAGCACCGCGTAATTATGGGTCTGGTACATTATGATATACAGTACAGTATTTACAGTAAGGCTAGCTCATCACCATAATATAAGAGATGAATATACTTGACAAACTCGTATTTTCAAATAATTGCAATTAGTACGGTTTCGTCTTCATGGAGCTAGCTCTCTAGCATTTCTTCTTCTTGTTGTTTATCTTTACTCTGGTGTAAGGTGGGATGTAACAATTTTACCGTCGTATTAGGCTGTCTGCGATGGGTGTCTCACAAAAAAATTCATAGAGGAAAATTATTGTAGTGCAAAATTGCAATTTTATATTATACAATTTTGTCTTTGCAAGATTGCTTTATACTAGGTTGCCTTATAGATATCAGCTGTAAATAATAGACATGAGTAACTCGTTAGAGGTATGTGGAGATTTGTGGACTTGTTTCTGCGTGTGTAAGTTGGCATATATACTAACATCAATTAGGAACGACTCAAGACCCATTCAACTTCCTTCAATGGATTACTATCATTGATTCCTGCTAAATATTACTACGATGATGCCACTCAGGACCAGTGGCAACAAAAGAAGAAGTCCAAGAAAGAATTGCAGCAGCTGAAAAGAGCCAAATTGGACCCAGAGTCGAAGTCTTCTGCTAATGAGTACACTAACTCCCATGCTACCGCCAAAGATGTCATGGACAATAAAGCACTTACAGCCAAAAGAGTCATATTGCCTGGTACTAAAAAGGTTCAAACTCCTGTAACAGAAGAATCAGATGATGATGATGATGTGCAAATACCAGATATGGACGTTGATGGTGAAGACGATGAAGATGAAGATGAAGAAGACGACAGCGAGCAAAACGCCAGTGAAGACTCCTTCTTTAACAATAGTGCCCAATTAGTATTCGATGACGACGGAAATGAAGTCATAAGAGAAGGTGGAACCACAGAGCAAGCCTTTGAAAAGAAAGATGCACAGGAACTGAAGAAGAAGGTTTTGTCTCCAGAAGAACAGAAGAAGAAGGAAGAAAACCTCAAAAAGCTTAGAGAAAAGTTATCAGCTAAGATAAATGTTCTCAAGGAAAAGAGAAAGGCTCCTGGTACTAAAGTTGCAGGTGCTCCTCAATCGAGAGAACAGATTTTAGCTGAACGTAAAAAGAGAGAAGAATTGAAGAGACAAGAAAAGTTGAAGAGGAGCCGTGAAGAATTGGAAGGAGACTCTGACTCAAATTCTGAATCCGAGTCTGAGGACGAAGATAAAAAGGATGTTGAAGACAAGTCTGTTTTGTTCGGAAATATTGTATTTAATGACGGTTCCAGAGTGACTTCAGACTTGACCAAACTTCGTTCCACTGTAGAAAAGAAAAAGGCTAAAGGTCCAGCTAACAACGACTTGAAGGCCCATTTGAATAAATTGGAACAGAAGAAACGTAAATTAGACCAGTTGTCTCCCGAAGACAAAGTAAAGCAAACAGAAAAGGACAAATGGCAAAGAGTGATGGCTCAAGCCGAAGGAGTAAAATTGAAAGATGACGAAAAGTTGTTGAAGAAAGCAATCAAGAGAAAGGAAAAGCAAAAGTTAAAGAGTGAAATCGAGTGGAAAGAAAGAAAGCAAACTGTCAAGGACACCGTTGCTGCTAGAGCTAAGAGGAGAGAAGAAAACTTGAAGTCAAGAAGAGAAAACAAAGGAAAAAAGAGTAAGCAACAACCAAAGTTGAGAAAGTTCACTGGTGTTGTGAATAAAGCCGCCAAGAAGAGAGCTGGCTTCGAAGGCAGTGCCAAATCAAAGAACAAACGAAAGTGATAACGTTGGTTAGCACGTCATTTCATTACTGGTTTAGAACGGTAATATCGTCTTCTAGTATATTGCATTTCCACTTTAATAAACTTACCGTTCGGGATTTCAGGGCCAAGTAGTAGCTGTAGACTCTCTTCTATGATTTTCACGCTCTTAATTCTCCTAATCTCGGCTTACTTCATGACTATATATTGTTCTCGCAATACATGTAATTATACGAAAATTAATAAAGGGGTCTTCCTGGCATATTATATAACCGCTTAGAGGTTCTTCGTACGCGATCGGAACTGAATTTTAAATCATTCAAAAAAACGTTTGGTTCAACAGATTATTTCAACAACCCTTGTAATCTACAAGACGAAGGCGCTGTGCATACAATAACCTCCTATAGACTAAACCATAATAGTTTATCGTTCAGACAGAAATTCGTTGATATACATGTCACATGACGTATGCTGGTTCCTGCAGATCCAAAATTTCAGGTCCTGCCCCCGAATGCATAAGGCAAACGTAACATATCTCGTCCAATTCGAAAATGAAATCCATCTTTTTCTTTCTCAATTGAATTCACTCAACTGATTTGTAACTAATTTCAACATTTGTTAATCATGTCTTCTTTGCCCGAGCAAGCTAAGAACTTTTTGTCTCAAATTGATGCTGTATGTATGGAAACCATTTTGTAAATTATGTGTTTTCAAGATTTGCAATACTAACCGATACTTAGAAAACTGCCAACCAACAACTTTTGCATCAATTCGAAAAGCAAACTGGTTTGCCAAGATCCTATGCTGTCTTAGCTTTGGTTGCCGTATACTTCGTGTTGATTTTCTTGAACGTTGGTGGCGTTGGTCAACTTTTGTCCAACATTGCTGGTTTTGTCATACCAGGTTACTACTCTTTGATTGCCTTGAACACCAGAACTTCCTCTGATGACACCCAATTGTTAACCTACTGGGTTGTATTCGCCTTCTTGAACGTCGTTGAATTCTGGTCCAAGGCTATCTTGTACTGGGTTCCATTCTACTTCTTGTTCAAGACCATCTTCTTGCTCTACATTGGTGTTCCATCATTCGGTGGTGCCACTCTTGTATACCAAAACATCATCAAGCCATTTTCCGAAAAATATGTTGGTACAGGTGGTAAAGGCAGTATTGCTAGCAAGATCGATGATGCTGCTGAAGGTATTTCCTCTGGCGTTGAGCTCTAAGCCACTCCAGTTGGTATTTGTTTCATTGGCTAGTTCTACATCTATGGAAATTATTTATTACTACGTCTTAGCACTGTATGCAAATGTATATTGTTCATGCGTGTGTCAGTAGCATACATCGGTAGCATGAATTGTTTTCCAGGTAATTGTGACATGTTGTGTCAAGGCATGTATGAAAATACTAGACACCTGTGTAGAAAATCTATGAATAAATTTGAAGCTTTTGTTCTCTCATAATCTCGTAATCTCAGACGAATTCAACTTCAGGCTTGTCTCCATACTTGACAACTCTAAGCGCAGCAGTTCTCTGGAAACCAAATGGTACATCGTTGACAACATCACTGAGTACCATAATTGCAACGCACCATCCCCACATCATAAAAGTAGATGTGAACGAAGCTGCAATACCCTTGGGAAGTTGCTGTGCATAGGTCTTGAAGATGCCTGGAAGCACGTTTATACCTTTGGTTCCATTAGTTAATGTGGCATTTGGAACATATTTTGCAGCTACATTCGACTTGGTAGAAAAGGAACGAATTAATAATTCTACTGGTTTGTTCTTTAACACTCTAGCAAACATGATTTTATTATGGTTGATGATTTGTTATTGATTTGCTTTAGATAGGGATACTTCAGCTAGCAAATTGTCTACTATAGAAGCTCATGCTACAGCTTATATACTTCCAATTTCCTATAAAGCAATCCCCACCCGTTTCCGAGGCACATTCATATTCCATAGTGTAGTATGTAATAGTCCGCAATTCATGTTGCAAAACTGTCAGATGCAAAGCCCATGCAGAAATTTTTGCAATAATTGATATCAAACCCCGCCAAAAAAACAAAAAGTGCAGTGATCACTAAAAAATCAAAATCCGAACTATTATCACAAAATAAATTTTGCATTGTATATCCGAACTAGATAGTTTCCAAATAAATATCGTTTATTATACAATTAATGTCATTTAAGAAGCATGACTGAAGTTGAAACTAAAGGAGAGAACACTTGTAGCAAACAAATAATACAAACTAAATAGAGAAAATTAAACTTTGAGTGCCTCTTCGTAACTAGGTGGTGGTCCGGTGTAGGTTGCGGAACCCTTCTCGTTGAACTCGGTATTACTGTTGGAAACATCAACTCCACCTTCAATAGCCCTATTCATCTCAATGTCAGAGAGACCCAAATTGTCCTTGACAATCCAAATGTGAGGTTCTTCGTCAGTAACAGATGGATCAGCATAAGCTGTCTTCACGAACTCATCATTGTATTCAATGTAGTTGAAGTAGCATGCTGGCATCTTCGCACGTACGATATCAAAGGTTTCGGATTTTGGCTTGAAGAACTTTGTTAACCAAGAAACACCCTTTCCTGGAACAGCCACAACTTGACCGACAGCAGCAGTCTTACCTCCTTCAAGCTCGGATGCCTTGTCGAAGGGACTATGCTTGTCTGATTCATCTGAGCCAGCAACCTTGGACTCGGGTCCAGATTCGTTTGCCCTCTCAGATGCGCCTCCTTGGATTGTGACATCCTGGTCTTGATAGGCACCAAGTTCATTACCACCTTCCCAGTAGTTAGTACCCTCTGTCTTAATTTCTTTGTAACCCTGGTCGTGCATTGGATATTCGAGTGACTTGTTGCCAGCCGCGTATCTAATAGCAGAAATTGGAACTGTTTCCCACAATGGTAAGTACTTCCACTTCAAGTAGAGGTGAACAGCGACAGTAACTGGAATGGTGAGAGCTTCCAAAGCAACAGAGACCCAATTCTTACCAAAGACAAACATAGCTGTAAGACAAACCTCAGCCAAGTATAATCCAACGAATAATTGCAACAAACCTCTTGGGTAATTTCTACCACGAGCGTCTACAGGGTTTGGCTGCAAAACATAAACCAAGGTGTAAATGTAGGCCAAGTAAATAACAAGAAAAGCGATACCAGCAAATCCAAGCACCAATGGTGCTATGATGGCATAACATAAACCAATCACTGCCAAGAGTTGATAAGCGGGATAGGTGGTAGACCAGTCAGGGGAACCTATTTTATACCATACGTTCCATTTAGCTCTAGGGGTACTAGCAAGTCTGCTGAAAACCTGTGACAAAATCAAAGGAACAATTTGCAACAACAAACCAGAGGGAATAGTCAAGCCCTGCAAGCAGAAGAATGCTAGATAGAAATTTGAAGCCTTAGGCAAATTGCTTGATAACAATTGCAAAGCGGTACCAGGCTTACTTATAATAGATGTAACAGAGGAAGCTGCGGCAGAAGTAACGGTGACAACAAGGAATGAATGAACAACCTGGAAGGCGAAGAACCATGCTTGACAGAATCCATTGACTTCTTGAATAGTAATACAGCCAGCAACTTTACCCATCTTCTTAATAAATGGAGGAACCAAAGACATCAAAATAGCCAAGGCAACCACTGGAAGTAAACCGGTGATAATTCCCATAAGTTTTGCAGGCATGTTGTCGATAAATCTAAGGAAATGGACTTTGTCTGTTAAAAAGTTAATATTGGAGATAGCACCGACAACTGCAACGGGGATAGCCCAGAAAATAATCATTAAAGTCAAGACAGTATTGGCAACAACTTTTTTAGCCCATCTGGACTTCTTGGTTAAAGGTAAGTTTTCCCAAATAATGTCACTGGGAGCTAATCCGCTAAATCTTCTAACACCCTTCAAGTCCTTATTGAATGGAACGGCTTGGTAGGCCAATTGCAAGTCTAATTGAGTTGGAAACTCGATGAAGACAGATGGAACCTGTTTGTTTTCCTTGAAATTTTCTTGCTGCTCTTTAATCGACGTGTTCAATTCACCAAGTCTCTCGACACCATAGTTCAATGTATCGACCTTCTTACCGATCAAGAACTTCAACCTATGAGTTGGCCTCTTCTTTCCATCCTTCAAGTATTTATCAATTTCATCGGCAGGCTCTGGTGTTGGCTTTTTCTTCTTGATTGCCTTGTTCCTCATCTTGACAGCCTTAATGATGACCTTGTTGGCAGCCCCTTCGTATTTACCAGCTAACTTGGTACGTTCCTTTACATCTTTTTCTAACTTTTTATAGTCTCTAGCATACCATATAGTCTTAGCTGGTGGAAAATACGAACGCAATGTCTCCTCTTCGTAAAGACTTTCAGGAATTTCTGTGAGGAGAAGAGTTCTTGATGAAAGTAGAGAATCATACAATGGAGTAGTTTGTACAGCGTGTCTAAATGTAGTGTAGTAGACAATTTCACGGTAGATCAAGAAGAGGACGGAGCCAAAAAAAATCCAGGAAACAAAAATGTGGGCCAAAAATCTCCATTTGTTGTTGACGTTGGAGTATGAGATGGCATTGAAACCCTTTTGGCCATTACTGTTGGTGGCATTGACAGGGAACAAGATTGGCCAAGTGATGAAACATCCCAAGATACAAATCAAACCAAACTCAAGAAGAAAACGGATAAAGAAGTAGCCATCAATACCGGCTTGTTGGATGAGGTAGGACTCGGATTTCTTCAAAACATGGGGAGCCCAGGAAAATAAGCCCGTCGGAGTGGACTCGGTTTGCAAATCTTTTGGGACGGTCTCGATGATGGAACGAGGTTCATAGACTCTCTTCTGCTTCTTACGGATGGCAATGAAGAGAAGTATAAACACAGCTGCGATGACCGCAGTGGGGATCAATGCCGCCAAAAACTGGGATACCGAGCTATCGGAACTGGTGCTACTGTCAGACATGGTAAACGTGACGATGTTTGGCTGACGAAGCGGTAAAATACAGCAAATACTACAGATAGATGAAAGAATAAGAAGGAACAGGGAAAAACTTGGGTTTATATTTATCTACTGGTAAGTGGAAGGCAATTGGAACTGAAATTCCAAATACCTGGCTTATTCGCACTCATGTAATGATTTTAATCTTTTGTTTTGATTTAACGTTTAGATTTTTTTTTGTGCGAGGGGCAGCGAAGAATTTAGTCAACTAATTGATTTTGTAGTGACCTCATTTGTCGCGCCCAACTAGGGAAGAAGAGATAAGTGCTGGTTGTTGGGTGGAAAAGCGTTGTTCACTATGCAAACCATTTCACACCCGTTACAATTTCACATATCCATACTTCACCTCTCAAACCATGTACGACAATCTGCAGCAGAGGCTGTGCCTTGTCCTGAAACTTGGTTAGTTGCATAGTACCACATACCAAACGTTGTTAAGGAATATCCATTTCTTGTTTACATTCTGCGCCGTAGTGATAGTATTACGGTTAGGGTCCCTTTTCCGTGCTCGCGCACACAATGCTACTTTATTTTATTGTATTGTCATGGCAGCGGTAATCATCATCTAGTCGATGCAAGGTCGCGTCAAGTTGCTGATGCTGTCATGTGAAACTCGGTTCCAACTGAAATTCTGGCTCTCAGCCAGCGGAACCCTTCTAGAATTGAAATACCATTTATTATCAGAAACGGGAAGTAGTAGTTGAAAATTTCAGTGCCCCATGTGTCCTAATTGGCTGAATTTGTAGGAATGAGAGGTAGAATGCGCTTCGGATACGCATTGCCTATTTTGATCTTCTCCTACAGTATTGTTTCACACCTAAGATCAGGAACTGTACTGCTGCTACTGATACCTGCAGAAAAAATACGTCAATGAATTTGAGGATTATGTAGCCTCTTCAACACTACAAGCAAGCTTACTTTCTTACACGGCAAGCCTATTGTTGACTGCTAGATAGTTGAAACCAAATTAAGTAGGTAAAACGTACGAAAACAGACTTCGTGTTTTCTGTCAACATTATTCTCTTGTTCCTTGAAGGTGGAAGGAAAATTGTGTTCTTTTTGGGAAATATTTGAGAATTGATTGCAAAATTATCTAGTTTATCTATAAAGGGAAGCTATCAACTTTTTATTACGCTAAACAATAGACAAAAGAAGGAAAGTACGAGAAGAAACTATAATTCAATTATAACTATAAAACTGCGTCCAAAAATTCAGAAAAATGTACTGCTTATTTCATTCCATCCTTCTAATAATCTACTATCGCTCGAAGCAGTTCAAAAATGAGATACTCAACGTTAACTTGCTTGGCACTTATCTCAACGATTCTCAATGGATTTCCCATTTCAGGAGATATGGGTGGTAAAAATGCACGAGGTAGCTACTCAGAAGGGAAGGATTTCTTTGACCCTAATCCTGGAGCAAACGGTGAGCCACCAGTGAATACCATTAAGGTACTGACATTGGACGGAGTATTGTCGAAGTATGGTTATCTCTTGGAGAGTGAAAATGAAGAACAATTTCTATTCCACATAATTGAAGACAACTCGTTCCTTGTAAGAGCTCATGCTGCTGTAGTTGGGAAACCCACCACCGGTCCAAACTCACCTGTCCAAAATTTGGACGACATTACCAAAAGAGGAATCTTTCGGAAGAAGAAAAAGAACAATAAGCAAGCGAATCAAGAAAAGCAAGTAGCTGGCAAGGCTAATGAAAAAAGATTTGACTGGGTACATTTCACATATGAAGATGAAGAAGTCACCCGTTATCCCCATATTCCAATTAGCGCTTGTCAATCTCAAGAATTTGGACAGGAAGGATCAATATCCTTTTCTTACGCTTTCTCTTCAACCTTGCATTCCAAGCACAACTTCGACGTAACATTTCTGATTACTTATATGATATTTTCTGTCGCACTAGGTATGAAGATGAGTGTCGAATTAACCTCAACAAGAGAAGTGAGTGGAACCACAACCTGTAATCTCAAGGCTGGGCAGGTTGGCCAAATCTGGGCAAGCCCAGTGTATGCTTCAGCAAAACCAAAAACGAGACTACTCCAGTGGAGGTCAGACACGCAGGAATTCTTAACTTTGTCTGAATTCAAGGTGTATGAGAGACTTTTTGCTCTTATGGAACATTCAATTCTTGAAATTGAATGTGTTACGAGCGACATTGCAAGACTTGAATGTACGAAGAGACCTGGTGACCCATACATGTCCTCTTTACTTTAAACTTCATAAAAAAGAAAGAGATGTATATTATGATATCTATGCTCGTAAGACCTCGTAAAGGTCCCAAAAAGATGACTAGATGTTATTTCAAAAATTTGTAGTGATCGTCAAGATTGTTTAATCCTTACCAGAACCTTTCGTATTAATGCCATCTGAAATGTTGATTGTTGATGCTTCTATATTGCTGGAAGAGGACGACCCTTCACGTAACTCAGAATGACCAGGTGGAGGACCAGAAGGAGGTATAAAAGACCCTGTAACTGTATGTACTGGTGGTCTATAGAAATCACCAAGACTTTCATTAGACTCACTTCCGACAATGTCCATGCCTGGAGGAGGTCCAGTTGGTCTGGAAATATCGGCATCCTCATCGGTCAACACTCCAGCCGGTACTGTAGAGCTGATTGGAATAGCATCTCCATGCACTGAAGTCTGCCTTTGATGAGCACTTGGGGGAGGTGCCATCAGAGCAGCCTTGGCGTTTGGATTCGCATGGAATTTACCTGACTGGTCGTAGTATCCCATATCGTATTCATTGGCTTCAGCAGTATAGGTTGGAACGTAAGCACTAGGAAGATCTGGATCTCTAACGTTATCTGGTTGATCATACTGGGTTTGGGACTGTCTGTACGACGGAGGAGTCATCCATCTTGTTCCATAGAGAGGTTGAACACCCTGCCGTGATCTTTTCTTGTTCACTCGCAAGGTTCCAAAAATGACTATTAGAATAAGTACAATGAAGATAGCAAAAAACGCCCATCTGGCTCCACCAGAAGCCCATGTATCACCTCCCCAGGCATCTCTCCTGTGAAGTATTACGCTTCCATATTGCTTTATATAAGCCATAACGATTGATTGTTGTCTTGTAGTAGTATAATAATAGGTTGTGTAGAAAAAGTGTTTCTAATTAATTAACTTCTTGTGAGGCTATGGCTCGCAAGTTTCAAATTTTTGGATGCTGTATACGGAGATACTATAGATGCAATTTATACGAACAATGTACGTTCAAGAAGGCGTTTATTTCGATCGAAATACTTAATTTACCGTTGGCATAAAAGTGTTAACAGAAAATTTAGAAGGATCACGAAACCCATCAACGGCAGTACAGCCGGATCCACTAACGCCAAGGCTGAGTAACTGTGCACTCCTATAATGTCTAACCCCATCATATACAATTCGTGTGGAGTTGTCGGACGTACTTAGACTGTTTGGTAACCACATTTTGTACGCCATTGTTATAGTCTATAAAGAACTGACTGTAGCATGAACTTGCCATGTAAGCATTGGATTCTTACGTTCTCAGCCTGGTCATAGGGTCTAATTACATCATTTCACTGCTACCTTTTTGTACGCAATCCTAGGGTTCCGGAATTGTGAGAATGTCACGCGCAAACATTGAAAGCTTCCTATATTCCCTAGTTATTTCCGGTTTCATTGTTGGCTCGGTTTTTATGTAGTGTACATAGTTGATCTGGTCTCACATTAATGAATACATTGCGTGATAAATCACGCGACTGCACCAACCTTCAAAATGAAATTCGAAGTAGCTTTTGGCTGCAAATACAGTTATAACAACACAGTCATGAAGCACCACCTAAAGTTCATGGCAATAAAGGCCGAGTACTCCTGTGAGGCGTCCTTCAGTTTAGCAGTATGCTTGAAAAGTGAAAGTAGTGGAGACGTCCAAATCTTCCATTCACAAGAAAATCATAACAAATCAAAAGAGAACATGATCTTGACTTCCAAGTGGATGGACATTGTACAAACAATAAATTCTGAACGTGAGTTCGTTCTTTCGTATGGTAGCAGAAATGGTTCGAAGATACACTTTTTAAGGCAGTTTGCAGACCTGGATATATTGGTCCAAAGATTTACTGCCACATTAAAGGTGTTGAAGATCCTACTTCTACAGGCACAATCAAATTCTAAGAAATCAACAACAATAAGAGATATTTACTATCAAGATGTTGAAGCCTTTCACTGGAAACAAAGATATTGCAATGAAATTTTGCACCTGATTGTTGTCGATTCCTTGGGTTTGAGTTTGGAACACAATTTCAGCATATACCCTTCTCAAAAGGGTCTTGTGTATGGTGATTTTGCAATACAGTCTAATGAAGGAACTATATTTCAAATGAGCTATTCTGAAGAACCAGTTTTAATTCCTCTACACACCAAGTTTGAACACATCTTACCAAATGAGGAAAGTCACTATGCTATAGTCATTTTAGAAAAAGAAGCTGTTTTCCAATCCTTTTGCTATTACATCAAGACCAGATATACGTTGAAAGACAATTTCGTACCTGACAACTTAATTGTGGTGACTGGAAAGGGGTTTCCAGATAATTTGACCAAGAAATTTGTCAATATCCTTGCAAATACTGCATTCACCAATTCAGTAACTCTAGGCTTTTTCGACTCTGACGTTTATGGAATAAATATCTGCAAAAATTACCAAGATGAAATTGCTACGGAATCTAAATCAAGAGATATCTATGCTGGGGTCTATTTGATGGACTACATTGCTGGATGGAGTGACATTACGGCTAGAGAAAGGATACTAATAATGAGCACAATTACGAAGATAACTACGGTGTATCCCACTATTCAAAATAAAAGATTTCACAGAGAGTTAACGAGAGGATTGTGGTTGTCCAAGAAATGTGAAATGAACGTATACCAAGGTGATGCAGACCAATCAGAAGGAATTTCATCAATTGCGATCAATGAATACATACTATCTCAAATCAATTCCCACAAAAAAGTGATCAAATAACACGTGATCGAAGTGCCCAATAGTTTCGCAATAATTTTGTATTCGTGAAATACACGCCTTCCCCTGCAGTTTGGCCCAACAACAGCGAATCAAGTCGTTGAAAAGTTTCACAACTAATAATTGTTTGTAAAAGAATTGATTGTTACCGTAAACCAATTGGACAAAATGTCGTACACCACTCGTCAAGTCGCTGCTGCCAACACTTTGGACTACAAAGTCTACCTTGAAAAGGATGGAAAGGTTGTTTCTCCTTTCCATGACATCCCTTTGTACGCCAATGAAGAAAAGACCATCTTGAACATGATCGTAGAAGTTCCAAGATGGACTAACGCTAAGTTGGAAATCTCCAAGGAACAAAAGTTGAACCCAATCATCCAAGACACCAAGAAAGGTAAATTGAGATTCGTTCGCAACTGCTTCCCACACCACGGTTACATTCACAACTATGGTGCTTTCCCACAAACCTGGGAAGACCCAAACCAAATTCACCCAGAAACTAAGGCTAAGGGTGATAACGATCCTTTGGATGTATGTGAAATTGGTGAAAGGGTTGCCACTGTAGGTGAAGTAAAGCAGGTTAAGGTCTTGGGTGTCATGGCTCTTTTGGACGAAGGTGAAACTGACTGGAAGGTTATCGTTATTGATGTCCACGACCCATTGGCTCCAAAGTTGAACGACATCGAAGATGTTGAAACTCACTTGCCGGGTTTGTTGAGAGCCACCAACGAATGGTTCAGAATTTACAAGATTCCTGATGGTAAGCCAGAAAACCAATTCGCTTTTTCGGGTGAATGTAAGAACAAGAAGTATGCTGAAGAAATCATCAGCGAATGTGCAGAAGCTTGGGACAAGTTGATTAAGGGCGAAAGTGTCGACTCTAAGGGTATTGACTTAACTAACACCACCTTGTCTGATTCACCTACCTTCAGTGCTGCCGCCTCCAAAGAAATAGCAGCTGCCGCTCCAGCTGCCGCTGCTCCGATTGACAAGTCTGTCGACAAGTGGTTCTTCATCTCTGGTGCTCATTAAAGGAAGGTCGATCAAACTTCTTGTTGCTTAAAGTATTTACATGTATAGTTCGGAATTCCGTTAGAAGTAAATCATATTGTGATGTGACTGGATAAATCTTTGCAAATGCGGCATTGTACTTCTGTAAGTATGTAAGCGCTGTTCAGTATTTGGTTCGAATTCATGTATTGCCACCGTGCGGCTGGCCGAATATTGTAAATCTTGCAGCTCATTGCTCGATTCAGTTCCATACATTTAGTAAAATTACTAATTGTGCGACTAAGTCCGTTAAAGTCCGGCCACACAGTTTGTAATCTTTTCTACACATTATTTTATAATCAAAAGTAGTATATAAAGCTGCAAATTCGTGAATATTAAGATAGCTTTGAAAATGAATCAAGCCATCGAATAGTCCTTTTCAACATGACTGCCACAACTAAGAAAGTCGTTATAATTGGAGGATCATTTTCTGCTATATTAGCAGTGAAGATCTTAGTTGGTTCAAAGAAAACTAATAATATCAACTTAGACATTTCTGTTGTTTCACCATCCGATAAGGCATATTTTGTCATTGCCACACCAAGACTTCTCTTTGAATCTGAGAAGGTGGATGATACCTTATATGATTTAGAAACTACCATTAAGAAGTACGCTAAGGGAACCAATCATTCTACAACGTACATCAAAGCAAGTGCCGTTGATGTCGACTTAGGCAAACAAGTTGTGTCATTAAGTTCAGGTAGCAAACTTAACTATGACAACTTGATTGTTGCTTCTGGAAATAGGAGCGAACACCCTGCTTTCAAGTTGGGAAACAAGACAGATGCCTCTTATACTATTGAATCTGGAAAAGAGTTGGCAAAGTCCATCAGATCCGCGAAGTCAATTGCTGTCATTGGAGGTGGATCAACTGGAGTTGAACTTGCTGGAGAAATTGCTTATGTCTATGGTCAGAAGAAGAATATTAAGTTATATACTGGTTCCAGTCAACCATTGCCTTCTTTGAGCAAGTCTGTTGGCAACAAGGCTACTAAACAGCTCCAGGACTTGAATGTCGAAGTAATCAACAACCGCAGGGCCAAGAATATAACCAAAACTTCCATCGAATTCAACGACGGAAGTGTAGAAAAATTCGACTTGGTGATACCCGCCTTCAAGTACACTCCAAATTCTGAATTTTTGCCTAAAGACGTTCTTGACAAAAACGGTTATGTTGTCACTGACAAGTACTTCAGACTTGAAAATTATCACAATGTAATTGCTGTTGGTGATGTCATTTCGATGGGTGTCAAGAGTCTAGTTGATCTTATGTACTTCCAGAAGGCAGGTCTCGAGAATGTGATCAACTACGAAGTGTTTGAGAATAGTTCTACCAAACTAAAGGAATACAAGCAACCAGGCATAATGCTTGTTGTTCCTATCAGTAAGAAAGGTGGTGTCGGTTCGGTTTATGGATGGTCATTACCTAATTTTGCTGTTTCCTTTCTTAAATCCAAAGACTATATGATTTCTAAATCTGCAGACAGCTTGTCCTAGATCTTATTTTAGTTTTTTTGTTCACTAGTTAGTGTATTATTTTTCTGCAGTATTTTATAATTAATATTTTGATTACTCACTAGACGCGTGAAAAGATGTAGTATTCATTTTAAATTCACCTCGTACAACAAGCACATACTATGGATGAATGCAAACAGTTGTTGGATAGTGGAGCCGATGTCTTTTCTAAATTTCTGTCGTTAGGTAGATTGATTCTGCTTCAGGGAAAGATGGTTACTGACTTAATTGATTACTCGAACGGGAACCAAAGTCAACTTTCCAAGACAACTTTAAGACCCATTAGAGAAGTAGATGGTTTCTTAATGGAATTATCCACGGCATTCAAAAAAAGAAATAAGCCCAAACTGGTCACGGATATGATAAAATCGCCGAGCAAGTTCATTTCAACGGGCTTGCATACTCTTGATAGTGATTTGGGTGGTGGAATTCCAACTGGTGAGATTACTGAGATATTTGGATCTAGCGGATGTGGCAAATCGCATATGCTTGCTCAACTTGCCATGGAATGTCAATTAAATGAAGGAGACTGCAAAGAATGTATTCACATTGGTACCGAATCATTTCTCGAAACGAAGAGACTCCATCAAATCCAACAATCATACGAGCTGAAGGGTTCAACCGTGAGCTTGGACAATATTTCATATATATATTGTCAAGATTTGGAGAGTCAGGATCATATTATTTACACACAATTGCCAATTCATTTAGAACTGAAGGCTGGGAAAGTTCGCTTGCTAGTTATAGATAGCATTGCACAGCATTTGCGACGAGAAGGGTCTCTTTCAAATTCGATGTATTTGGAAGAGCGAATCAAGCAACAGGAGAAGGATCTAAAAGATTGTGAAGACTATCAGTCAATAAGACTGAAACAAGAAAATAATTTAAAGAGATTTCAAAAATCTACAAAATACAGAAATCGAATGACAAAGCAACACTATTTGTATTTGCTTCACCGACACTTACAAAAATTGGCTAAGAAGTACAATATTGCCGTAGTAGTGGTCAATCAAGTTAGCGACCACGCGTCTACTTACCCATTAGGTGGAATTTTCGAAGATGAAATTAATAATCCATTGAATTTAAACTTTCAATTGGGAATTCATTCAGGATGGGATGTTAAAACATTATA
The DNA here is from genome assembly GCF_000209165.1 of Scheffersomyces stipitis CBS 6054. Taxonomy (NCBI): domain Eukaryota; kingdom Fungi; phylum Ascomycota; class Pichiomycetes; order Serinales; family Debaryomycetaceae; genus Scheffersomyces; species Scheffersomyces stipitis. The sequence continues at coordinate 1,026,199 of NC_009044.1, forward strand.
TTCACTTCAGAAACAGAGAAAAGTTTTCGTAAACGAAAGGGAAGCAGACATAATGGAAGCAGAGCTTGTGAAGTCTATCAATGAACTGCCAGTCAAGAAAAGAATAGTAGAAAATGAGCTGAACCTTGACATGAAGCATCAGCGCAGAGAAAATAATGATATCAAGTACAATAAACAAAAGGAGCTCTTGTTTAAGTTGCACAAATTAAGAAATTTAGAAACAAAAAAGGTCATTCCAACTTTGGGTTACCAATGGAGTTGCAGAATGTCTATCAGAATCATGTTGATGAAAACCTACAGACCCCTAATGAAGAGCAGGGAACAATTAGAGATCGAAAATAGCGAAGTTGTACATCCTGATTCGGATCTTACATATGAAAAACTTTGTGAAGGCTTCTCACTAGTTGATTCACAGATCAATACTGATTCGCAAATTGAAAGTAGAAAGCGAAATTATTCAAGCTTGAATGGCCAACGTACCATAGAAACTAGCATCAGTGGGTGGGAAGTCGAAAGATATGCCAAAGTAGTATACTCGTCTTATTCTCCAATAATTTCTGGTAATTCCAAAATTCACTTTGTGATTGATAAGAATGGCTTACATGAGAATATCTAAAACTTATTCTGGACTGGCATAACCAGTTAAGGCTAATGTTTCGCTGTGTGTTTGTAGGTTTTCCGGTGCATGTTCTTCTGTCCACAGAAACACGACAAATCGCGCATAAAAGAAGAATATGAACGTGGTCGTGTCCCGCGCTACTACAAAAGGTGATAATCACCCAAACAACGATCTTGATGGATACTGTCCTATTTCTTTATATAAATCAAACATTAGATTTGTTTCACCTAGGATTGGAAACAAAATCAAGAATTATTTCAGTGCATCATAATGAAGGTATGTTTTCTATGGAAGTAGTGAATAAAATTAGTCACATTCCAACCACCCCTCTAACGAAGTACTAACCTTGTAGTTTATCGACGAAGTCGATATAGAATTGGTTAACCAAGAGTTAAATTTTCATTCTCATGACAACAATCTTGTTATCAAAGGTGGATGTGATTTGTTTACAACGAAGCCAATTGGATCAGACCGAAAATTGTTTAAGACTATCGATAAGCATTTGGACCAAATAATTGAAGACAATCAACTTTCTCGTTCTGTTGAACGCGAGAGGAAAAACTCAGTTAATTCCCTTCTTGGCAGTAGTGCCAGTCCCCCATTATCAGATTTTGCCAGTAGAAGAGGAAGCTATGCAACAATCACTGAAAGAGATAGAAGAGGAAGTTCCAGCCTGGTGCATTTCAACAAAAATTCATTATCTACGTCATTAGGAAACGGAAACAATCAATCCCTTCTCTCCAATTCATTAAATGCAGAAACTTCTTTTGAAAATGATGCAGTAGATGAATCTCCGTTTGGGCCCTTGAAAAATGTCACCACGAGAAAGACATTCGCGTATTTAATCGCCATATTGAATACTTCATTTCCTGACCATGACTTTTCAAATTTACAACCAACAACGGAAAACTTCCACAGAATTCACAATCCCGAAGATTTAATTCACAAATTTAACAATATAATGATTTCACTAGGCAAGAAGGAGGACTTGTTGAATTGGATTTGGGATACTGTGAATGTATACATGGATATAATACCCTCCAGGTCATCGCCGCACTTTCCTGCTCAATCTGGTGCACCCCCCAGTAGGAAGAACAGTTTCAATAACACTTCCTCTTCTCAGAGAGTGAGCTCTATTACCTCTAATGGAAATAGTTCCCCACCACATAATATTCTTCACGAAAATTGTCAAATATATCAATTCCAACCATCAGATGAATCAATTCTTGAAGACTTGAATTATCCCTATCAAACCATGTGGTCATATTACTGGTTCATCTACAACAAAAAGAAAAAGAGAGTTTCGTTCATCTATTTAACGGCTATCAACAAGATTCACTTTTCCATGATAAATAACATGCCTTCCATCAATGGATCAAATAGCAATGAAAATGGCCCCGATGGTCAGAACATTGAAGAGGATGATGAGGACATTTATCTCGACGAATACATGGATGAAGATGTAATAATAGATGATGATGAAGATGAGAATGACAATGATGTGGTAGGTGACTTAGAAATTTAATTAGAAATAAGTTCATCCTTTCTACTCTAAATATCATAGCTAATCAATATTTTATTCTGCATGGATACCATCTTGTAATATAGCGCTAGCCTATATACTAGTCTCTTAGACTATATCTAGTAAGCATAAGTTTACAATACTCCAAGAATAGAGTGATACTGTACTTTCAAATATATACTAAAAGTAAATGTGACGGAAAAAATTCCGGAGCCACTACCTCAATTTTTCCGCGACCAATTTGTAAGCTCCCCAGTTTCTAAAATTCAGTATATAAGGCAGGAAATGTTCAAGAATTTGCAAGAACAATTTAGATTTATTCTTGCCAAGTGTTGAAAGGTTGTCGAAAATCATGACCCAATTGGCAACTGACGTTGATTTTGTTTTAAGTAATGGGAAGACTATCCCAGCGCTAGGTTTGGGAACTGTTCCTCCTGAAGACCCACACGAATTGAAGGAACAAGTAATTACTGCAGTAAAAGCTGGATACCGCCATATTGACACTGCTTGGTATTATGGAACCGAGGAATACATTGGACAAGCATTGAAGCAACTTTTTGAAGAGGGCATTGTGAAAAGAGAGGATTTGTTTATTACTACGAAAGTATGGCCATCTTTTTGGCGCAATCCTGAAAAATCCTTGGACAAGTCCCTCGCGGATCTTGGGTTAGACTACGTAGATTTGTTCTTGCAGCATTGGCCAGTTGTACTTCATGGTGACGAGAATGGTTTGCCTCCTCAACCTCGTGACAAGGATGGGAAGTTAATTTATGACGATGATCCTGTCTCTGGAATCAAGTATATTGATGCCTACCATAGTCTTGAAGATATCATGGACAATACTTCTAAAGTTAAATCCATTGGTGTTTCTAACTATTCTATCCCTAAGCTTAGAAAGTTACTTGCAGCGGTTAGAAAACACAAGCCAGTTGTTAATCAAATCGAGTATCATCCTCTACTTCCACAACAAGATTTAGTGAAGTACTGCTACGACAATGGCGTTCATATATCAGCCTATTCTCCAGTCGGAAGTAATGGCGCTCCTGTTTTGAAACTTCAATTGATAAATGAATTGGCATCTAAGTATGATGTTTCAGTCAATGAGATAGCCAATGCTTATCATATCTTGCAGGGCCGTTCGGTTTTACCAAGATCTTCTAACCTAGAAAGAATAAAGTCCATCATTAGGTTGCCCAACTTGACAACTGAGGAGCTAAATGCTCTCTACCAGATCGGTGTTGAAAGCCCAACTAGATATATCAACGATGAATGGGGATATGGTTTAGGTTTCAAGTGGTGGAAAGGAGATACACTTAGCAAAGATTTTGATTAGAATATGAACTTGAGTTAAAAAGTATATATAATTTCCTATTGTTCGTCTTTGATCTTCTTAGTGGAATCTTGCTCGAGGGAAATAGAATTTTTGCGCTTATTATTAGATTCAATAGAAGTTTTATCTCCAGCAATCTTGAGAACTCTAGTATTTTGCTTTTCACCGTCCACAGTTCGGAAATAAGGCTGACACCTCCAGTAAGGCACTTCTTTATACGAGCCACCCCAATGTTGGATTTGACCTGTAGTTATTTTGTCAATTTCGTTAATATCGGGTCTACTGAAAATTTCAGTCACAATTTCTTCAACCCTAACTACGATTGCTTCCCAATCTTCTAAACAGGCATGTACACTAGTCCTACCTATTATTGGGCGCAACTCTTTGTGAGTATTCAAAAATGCATGCAATAATTTGAAGAAGTGTGCTTTCATTGCGTGTCTCGAAGCTGAACCGGGGCATATCTTGACAATCTCAAAATACTCTCTCAACATCTTGTCTACTCTAGAAAATTGTCTATCCTTATCTGCTGAGTTTGTCCAAAAAACACCTGGATTATATAAATTACCTTCTGCTGACATAACAGCGTCACATTGAGTTTCATTTTCACATCTGCCTAGGTCTGACGGATACAATATGTTTCCATTTGCGAAAAATACTTGATCCTTAGGCAAATTCTCACGCAAATATCTCAAGACCTTCCAATTTGCCAAACCTGTTGCCTGTCCTTTCATATCCCTTGTTCTACCATGTACAGTAATAAATTGAGCTCCAGCATCCAAAATCATCTTTGCATACTGGAGTGATTTCTCCCAATCATCGTAGATTCGTATTTTTGCAGTCACAGGGACTTTTAGATTATCATGCAAGTTCTTTATTAAAGTATGGACTAAATCCCAGTCATCCATCAAAAATGCTCCATATTTTCCCTTCTTTGCAATTCCTTGAGGACAACCAAGGTTCAAATCTACTGCATCACATTTGTCTTCTACGAATTTTGCTGCTTGTAGTAAGTAGTCGGGATCATTAGCACAAAATTGAACTATTAAGGGCCTATCTTTCTCAAAATCACCATCCAATTCACTCCACATATTGTCTCTATACTTCTGCTCAGTAGCAAACAATTTTGCATGAAACATAGGAGTGTAGCATAAGTCAGCGCCATATCTCCGTGAAAGAATCCTCCATGCCAATTCCGATTGATCCACCATTGGACCAACAATTCTTTTTGGTTGGCCCATGGAATCGTACAATTCGCGTCCTTTTGCTTTCTCGAGTATCGTCATACTTCCCTTGACATATGAAAATAATCTTGATTGGCAAGTCTGTATTCTCCCAACATTCATAACATGTTCTCTAAGTATAATTTAGAACTTGAAAGGAGATGCAATTTTCCAAAATGACATTTCTTTTTCCAGAAAGAAGCATTTTTGTGCAGGTATGATCACACGCACGACCTTTTTGCAACTTCGACACTCAAGATTTTCATATAAAATGCATTACAAGTGATTTAACAAGAAAAACATAACTCTCGAATAAATACCAGAGTACAGTTACCCTGGTTATCGTTTACTTCTCTCATTCAATATATTTGGCCAGCTGTAGAAGTTACTTGGAACCTCGAAAACTTTCTTTATTTCCTCCTGGGAAAGGAACGTCTTCCCAAAAGGAAATCAGCAGATAATACATGTTAGTGGCATATGAATTCAATGAATTAGTTTAAAATTAGACACGCTAATCTGTTACTATTATAGTGCAAATAATACAAACTAGGAAAATTCAAAATTATTTACATGATGGAAAATTGGATAATGCCGAAGTGTTTGAACCTCAGTCGTTGGAGCAAAACGGAAAAGTTACGCTCCACTTACCGACCCAAAAGTCTTGACTCACATTTATTAACTTTAACGCAAACTTTCACCACTCGACTTAGAGAGTATGTCCGCAGAAAAGATCTCATTGCAATTTTCTCAATATTGCATAACAGTTTATATACATAGTACAACTATTAAATTACAACAATAATGAAGACATTATGCGCGATGTCTTAGGCTCAAGGTATTCAGTGTCAATAGGGAGCGCTTTCATTTGTTTGTTTACAAAAATTCTGTGGACAATAAGTTAATATTCAAAAGGCTACTCATTAATTCTAGAATTCTATGCGCCAACAGACTAATTTGTGTCGATCATTCTTCAACTACAGGGCAAAAAAGATTAGGTAGACTGCATGCTACTTGGTCCTACTTGGTCATAATCTAACTTCAATTCTGTTTTGCCAAGGCCAGAAACACCTCATGTAATCTTGAAGTATATACATGTGATAAAGGCTAAACATTGTTTTTAGTAATAAATGTATTTAACTCCAGTTAATCAAGCTTAAATTCACATACTAAACTCTCTTCTAGTCTAAGAGTAAATTCTACTGGACATGTTAGATGGCGTGAAAAATGATTGGTAGATCGAATATGAAGATCTGAAAAGATACAATACGATGTGCAGGATTTGCAGCCATTCAAACGTCATTTTAACGTATGTAGAGAAATTTGCAAAACATACCCCTAGGAGAAGCATTTATTGTACCTGAGGGGAAACTTCATCTCATCTTAATACATTGACAGCTTGTTATTGGGTTAGGACAGAAAGGAATATAATCTCCTGTTCTTTCTAAATTCGAATAACTTTACATATCATCCTTAAAAAGTTAATCAATAGTCTATATTTAATATGAACGTAGTTACCTGAACCATCCCACAGAGGCTCCAAAGCAATAACTTCAAGTTCATCAGTCATGAAATCTCACCAACAACAGACAGGATAAAACATCATCAATAACAGTACCATAATCAACAATGGCATCGGCATCGGCCATGGTTAGATCAGAAACTAGCAGCGACATAGAACTAACAGGAACAGGTGAGGAAGAAACACTCTCAGGAAGGGACACAGAGATAGACAGGATAGGCAGAGACACTGTAGACTGGGTAACTGAGATATCAGTCAACGAAGCAAAGGGGAACAACCGTTGGTTGACGTAACAGCATTAGAACAAACAACTTTGCGAGAGTGCATTTCATAGATGAGATATGCATGGCGAGATCCATAGTGACCTAACATCACCCCAGTTATGGCCATTCCAGAAAAGTTCAGTAGAGAGTGAGATTCAAGGATTTAGGCGTAAGCACCACATCTATGAGGACGAAGGTGGCCAATAACGGGTCGGATCTGGTACCAACGCTCAGTTCAGCATGTCCATTTTGGTGTGAGTTACCAGGCACAGTGAACTGGGTCTGGATACCTTCTGCCGCAAAGAAGGAAGTGAGAGTCAGATTGACAAACTCGTTAAGATTGGAAATCTAGAGCAATCCAATAGATTGAAGTCTAGCTATTTAACAAGAAATTGAGAGTCCAAGAAACTGAGAGTCCAAGAAACTGAGAGTTCAAGAAACTGCGAATGCAAGAAATAATATTTCAGATTAGAAATATTATTCAGAAATGCATAAGGTTGCAAATTGATCGGCACTGATGTGCAGGCAGCTATTAGGTATAAAAGAAAACTGAAATCCTCAAGTCTTGAAAAGATTTATATGTTTATAATTAATCAATTCATGATTCATTTGGTAGAGGTTCTATATATGTAGAGAATATCATAATGAACTACTGCAGGATACGCTATATCCATATAGGCAAGTTGTGTTGAACTGATTGCTTTGGAAGCTCAGTAGATTGAATCAGAATGTTCATTATGTAGGATTGTAAATTGATTAACTTATTTAAGATAGCTAATTTCCATAAAGAAAGAAGAAGAGTTATACAAAGTTTAAAAGAAGATAGAGTAGATAAAGACCTCCTTTTATAGGTCCCCAGATCTACTCAGCTAGCCGATGAGATGAGGTGAAAAATTTTCACATGAAGAATAAATGCTTCTCATTGGTGGACGTTTCAAGTGTTCTCAATACATGTCAAACCCATGGTTGAATGGCTGCAAATACTGCACTTAGTAAATTTAAGCATTGGATTAGATTGGAATATACCCCAGACCTTCCTATTAAGTCTGGGGCCATATTCTGTATACTCGACAAGTTGCGAGCCTTGTCTGAACATTTGCATCAAGATAACGAAGAAGACATACAAAGTACAAATGGACAGCCAATCAAGGGGTCTACTAGAAATAGAGATCATCATATCTGCAACCATATTTCAAGAAAACTCACCTCCATTGTCAGAACGAAAGTTACAGACACGGTAACCACCACGACTGGAGAAGTGGTTTGTCCATGCCTTAATAACTTTGATAATGAAGTCCGCAGCATCCGATTTCTTGAGAAGAGGCCCAACAGCCTTGAAGCGAGTAAAGTCGTCAAGAATAATACAAAAATAAAACAACGAGGAGGGACCACCGGCATGAGGACCGGACAAATCACAGTGAAGAAGTTGCAAGGGGGCAGATGTGACTGGGCCGGTGATCGTTTTGTTGAAATCCGGTATTAGATAAAGTTTGATAATGCATGAATATGCATGATCTAGAAAATATCATAGATACCGGATATTGATAATCTAATAGATTTGGCTGCAACTCTTGTGAGAGCAAATCATATATCATAATAAGGATATGGTGGTAATAGAAAACACAATGGCAGGTATACAGAAATGATAGGAGAACCCCACACGGACATATGGAAACAGATGTGGAGAAAGGTCTCAACCCCACAGCTATGAGATGAACGTGATGCAGAGAATAGGATCCATGAGATATTGAACAAGAATCACATGGAGCATGTGAGTGTGAGACAACAACATAAATAAGGGTGGTATCCCCTTAGAGTTAGATAGACTTTCTAAATGTTTAATAACGATAACTAGAACAACTTACAAGTTCTACCTTTACTGTTAACAATTATTACACGTAAGACACTATGAATGCTTCTGAACTTCAACAGGTTATGAGCCGTCACCTGAAGTTCAACTACTCAATCTCGTTTCCTTCAGAACAAATGTTGACTTCCATCAACGACTTTTCATTATGGAAAACCAGAATGGATCAACTTTTCGAACCAATTGGAAAAGAATTTGTGGCATATCTTTTGCCTCTGACAAATGTTGACACTGGATACACTTCTGAGGACAGATCCGCATTCAACTCCTATATTGACTTTGTTCTTTCCAAAACCTTGTCTGAGAAAGTTCGTAGTACTCTCAGTCGTGAGCCAGTCACTGGCAGAGCACGTTGGTTACGGGTTCTTGATCTTTATGGTACCATGGATCACCACGATGTTGCCCAATATGTCAAGTCGTTATTGACAGTGATTAGCACTCCATCTTTGACAACTGACGTGGTTAAGCCGGTTTTTGACTCTCTTTATTCCTTGAACGAATCCTATACCTTTGATGAAATTAAGGGTCTTCACCTTCTAGTTACTCGAAGTTCCCCTAATCTCATGCAAAATTACTTCCACCTGGGCAACGAATCGTTGAAGTATGATGATGTTTTCAAATTTCTAGCAAAAGCAGAGAATTCTACCGAAACTCCTACTGCTCCATCAGTTCTTGCTGCTACCTTTTCCACTGACACCAGACGTCCTTCTGTTGATGCCAATGATCCGCTTTGGAACACTAAGTGTTACAACTGTGGTGGTCGTGGTCACAGACGTGATGTGTGTTGCTCGCCTATTCGTGTTGGTAAGTATACTGGATGGCTGACCAATACGTCCAAGAAGCGCTCCTTTAGTGACAATGAGCGCAAGAAGCAATCCAAGTCAGGTGCTACTGCAAATGTTGCTGTTAACGAAAGTGCTTTCGTGCTCACTACAACCACCGGCACCACGACATCTCAGTCACCGGAGTTCATCTTTGACTCTGGTGCTTCGATTCACATTTGTCATGATCGGTCCTTGTTTTGGACTTTTAAACCGGAGTCCGGTAGTTTTGTTTCTTGTGCTGGCGGAGTTCGTCTTCCTGTCTTAGGTAGAGGGTCTATCAAGTTTAGGTCTGCTGATGAGACTATAGTCCTTCAGGAAGTATGCTATGTTCCAGAATGCACTAAAAATCTTATCTCCGTGCATGCTGCTGTTCGTGTCTCTGGTTCGCCCCTTACCACCAAAGTAGACGGAATCTATCATCCACGGATTGGTCGTTTTGGTGTATATAGGGACGATCTTGGACTTTCCGTCCTTGATATGACACCTGTACCACCTTTAGTCTCCGCCTTATCTGTTCTTCATAACCGTCTTGGTCATCCGCATCAGGCTATTGAACAGCAAGTTCTTCGTGACAATTACTCGCTTGCTGATATTGAGAAAATTGGTGATGTAACGAAGAGTTGTGCCAGCTGTCTGGAATATAAGAAGACACGTAGTATCCCGAAGGTTTCCCATAAATCGGATACAACAACTCCTTTACAAATCCTTCACTCGGATGTCTCCGGCCCTCATAATACGCCAGGAATCTCTTCTGAAAGTTATTTCTGTGTGCTTGTGGATGATTATAGCAAGTTTAAGTGGGTGTTCCCAATCGTTAGGAAGTCGGATGTGGCCCACCAGATTATTATCCATATTCGGCTATTACACTCATTTTTCTCTACTCGTGGTGGATATCGTGTTGGTGCTCTTCGTACAGATAATGGGGGTGAATTTGTCAACCATAGTCTCAGGAGCTTCCTTGAACAGGAAGGTATAGCACATCAGCGTACGGTTGCTCACAATTCTTATCAGAATGGAACCGCAGAGCGTTCGATCCGCTCGGTAATCGATAAGGCCAGGACGCTACTTGGACATGCTTCTGTTCCTCAAGCATTCTGGCCCTACGCTGTTAAATGTGCCGCATATTTATTGAATAGGCTCCCCTCCAGGACTATTGGTGACAAGACGCTGTTCGAACTATTGCACCTCGAACCACCGTCGATTGATCATCTTCGCACGTTTGGGTGTGCTGCATTTGCTTATATTCCTGAACCTCTTCGTCCCCTGAAATTCTCACCTCGGGCCGTTAAAGGCGTGATGTTGGGCTATGATAGCAACCGCTCATCATACTTGATATATGAATTACATTCTCATAAAGTAGTTAGCTCCAATCAAGTTTCGTTTGATGAATCGATCTACCCATTTGAAAACTCACCTGATCATGCGCCAACTACGTCTGCTTCGACTATTCCTATGGGCGTGTCCGGTGTCCCTCGTTTTTCATCCGACGTTGCCACCACTTCACGAGCTGAACACATCTCCAGTGATGAACATGAAACTTCCTCGAGCGATCACTCACGCGCACAATCACCTGATATGCACAGGGAAGATTCTCCTGCGACCCCTGTATCTATTTCGCACAATTTGCAACCATTACATTCGTCCCCTGCTGCGTCTCTTCTGTCCTATGATTCCACGGACTCTGAACTTGCACGCATGCCATCTAATCTCCTCGCATCCGATTCTACGGGGGGTGAGGTTCTCACCAAACACTCATTGACACCAGTGATAAGTCCTGACCAAAATCAGAGGACTGGAAACAAGAGAAAGAAAGTGCCATCAACGAAGATGACAAAGAAAGTGAGATATGAATACATTGAAGATGACAATGAGTTTTGGAACGAGACTTTAGAATCGAATAGCGATGATCCGAATGATGATACATATGATGAAGCTAATATTTGCATTCAGGGTCATGCTTATCAAATGTCGGTTGAATCTACAGAGAGCAAGAAAGTACCAAACACATACGAAGAAGCCATTAATTCTCCAGATTCTGAGAAATGGATTGAAGCCATGAATACCGAAATGGCTGCTCATTCTGAAAATGACACATGGACATTAGTAGATCTTCCGGACAAGAAAACGAAAGTCCTTGGAGTAAGATGGGTGTACACCATCAAGGATGGAGGAAAATACAAAGCTAGGCTTGTGGTACGAGGATTCCAACAAAGATATGGAGTTGATTACAAAGAGACGTTTGCTCCAGTAATTAGAAGTGAGAGTGTCAAGTTGTTACTTGCACTTGCGGCCATGTATGGAAAGAAGGTACACCAGATGGATGTGTCAACTGCATTCTTGAATGGTAAGATTGATCTTAAGATCTACATGAAGCAACCATCTGGGTACCAGGATTGTAGTGCCTTTGAGAAGGTGTGTCAGCTTAATAAGTCCTTGTACGGATTGAAACAGGCTCCATTGATATGGAATGAAACAATGAATAGTTTCCTTGAGAAGATCGGTTTTAAAAGGTCTTTGTCAGAGTATGGACTATACACGAGAAGAAGTGTGATCATTGGACTTTATGTCGATGATTTATTGATTGCTGGAGACAATCAGAATGAGATAAAAGAAATCAAGGGACAGTTGAGTGCCCAGTTCAAGATGAAAGATCTTGGAATAGCTAGGAAGTTCCTAGGCATTAATATCACTCAAGGGAGTGATGGAATAAAAGCAGACTTAGGGGATTATATTGATAAGATCCTAGAAGAGTTCGGAATGGAGAACTGTAACCCAGTATCAACACCAGGTTTGCCTGGATTGAAACTTGAAAATAACGAGACTGCGTTATTGGAGAATCCTACCTTATACCGATCAATAGTTGGAAAGTTGCTATATGCTAGCAACACGGTAAGAGGAGACATAAGTTTTATTACAGGAGTTCTCAGTAGATACTTTAAAGAGCCAAGAGAGGCACATCTTACAGCAGCGAAGCATGTTCTTCGATATCTCAAGGGAACCAGGTCTCTTGGGCAACGTTACTCAAAGACTGGACAACTTGAAGTATTTGTAGACGCAGATTGGGGATCTTCAACAGACAATAGGAAATCCATCACGGGCTATGCAGTGAAGTTCGGAGGAGGATTGATTTCTTGGAAATCGAAGAAGCAAGCTATAGTCGCAACTTCTACCACTGAAGCCGAATATATCGCACTAGCAGAAGCCGTGAAAGAAGTGCTTTGGTTAAGAACCCTATTTGGTGAACTACAGATACCACTAACATTACCTATAGGAATTCATGAGGATAATGTATCCTGTATAAAACTAAGTGAACATCCAACCGTTCATCTGAGGACTAAGCATATCGACATAAGATACCATTTCATCCGTGAAAGGATAAAAGAGGAGACTATCAAATTAATACCTGTCAAATCTGAATTCAATATAGCTGACATATTCACAAAGGCTCTAGCAAAACCACAACACATAAAATTAAGAGCGTTAGCAGGGATTTCGTGAAGAGACTATTAGATTAAGGGAGGCTGTTGAAATCCGGTATTAGATAAAGTTTGATAATGTTGAAATCCGGTATTAGATAAAGTTTGATAATGCATGAATATGTTGAACTGTTTGCTTTGGAAGCTCAGTAGATTGAATCGGATTGTTCATAATGTAGGACAGTATATTGATTAACTTATTTAAGATAGATAATTTCCATATAGAAGAAGAAAAGTTATAGAAAGTTAGAAAGGAGAAGGGGGAGTAAGACCCCCTTATATAGATGCCAAATACAATCACAGGCTGACCCCTCATCAGGATGAAATGAAACGACATGACCAGAATTTCAGGTTAGTCGGACATAATTGATTCTCATTGGTAGATGTTATCTTATCACATTACTGTGCACAATTATGTCTGAATGGCTGCAAATCCTGCATTCATAAAGTTTACGCATTGGATTAAAAATAGAATATAGAATATGCTTTTAGGTTTGATATCAGCATATTCAACATCATCCAGTCTTTCCATTCCAGAAAGTTCTCACGGCCTCTGAGAAGAAGAGTATCAATGACCATGAGGCCAGAATTTAATTGGCTCATAACCTGTTGAACTGTTTGCTTTGGAAGCTCAGTAGATTGAATCGGATTATTCATAATGTAGGACAGTATATTGATTAACTTATTTAAGATAGATAATTTCCATATAGAAGAAGAAAAGTTATAGAAAGTTAGAAAGGAGAAGGGGGAGTAAGACCCCCTTAAATAGATGCCAAATACAATCACAGGCTGACCCCTCATCAGGATGAAATGAAACGACATGACCAGAATTTCAGGTTAGTCGTGTTGAAAATTAGACATTGTATATTAATAAAGATATAGTTAACTCTTGATAATGAAGTTCAATTTCAAGTTCTGATTATTCTTCTGATATTGGAGAATATCCTACCATATTTATATTGTTCAGATCCCCTTATCTTCCCCCTTATTCATATTCTTATCTCCCCCTATTCTTATCTCTAGCCCGCCTCCAATTTCATTACGGATAAGTTCTATTCCGTTGAGGCGGGTCTGATAAGGGGTTACTCCTATTCTCAGAGATAGGACCAGTGGAACTTCCTTATTTGTAAATTTGCAGCCAGTACTGCACATAGTTATCTGATTGTTAGATTACAATTATAGTTTCAATTCTCTGAATTTCAACATCCCCCCATAATCTAATAATCGGATTATTCAATATCCATCATTCCTGCTGAGTTTCGTAGTTGCTGGAGTAATGGCTTGGGAACTGCCTTCGTAAAGATGTCCGCGATATTATTTGTTGACTGAACTTGGACAACCTTGATCAATTCTTTCTGTACCTGCTCTCTTATAAAGTGATATCTGATATCAATGTGTTTTGTACGTTGATGAGTTGTTGGATGATTCGTTAAGTTAATACATGACGTATTATCTTCATGTACTATAATTGGAAGGGTTACAGGGATTTCCAATTCTTTAAATAGAGTAACCAACCAGAGGACCTCCTTAACTGCTTCAGCAAGTGCCATATACTCGGCTTCTGTTGTAGATAGTGCAACTGTTGGTTGTTTCTTTGATTTCCACGAGATTAGACTTCCTCCGAACTTAATTGCATATCCTGTTATTGATTTTCTATCTGACAGCGAAGAACCCCAATCTGCATCAACGTACACCTCGAATTTATCCAGTTTTCCATATACCTGGCCCACAGTCTTTGTTCCTTTTAGGTACCGAAGTACATGCTTAGCTGCTACTAGATGTCCCTCTCTAGGATTCTGAAAGTACCGGCTGAGCATGCCAGTAATGAAGCTAATATCTCCCCGAATGGTGTTACTAGCATATAATAACTTGCCAACAATGGATCTGTAAATTGTAGGATTGGCAAGAATCTTGGTTTCATCTTTATCTAACTGAGCATTTGGAATTGCTGCAGTTCCAACTGGGTTGCAATCTTGCATTGAGAATTCCTCCAAGATTTTGTCAATGTAGTCTCCCAAATGGGCTCTAATACCCTTTTCTGATTGCTGTATGTTTATTCCAAGGAACTTCTGTGCAATGCCGAGGTCTTTCATTTTGAATTCCTTCTTCAACAATTCTTTGATAGCCTTGATCTCTTTTTCATTACTGCTTGCTATCAATAGGTCATCCACATATAAACCAACAATGGTGTTCTTTCTTTTGTATAATCCGAATTCAGCTTGCGACCTAACAAACCCCACCTTCTCAAGAAACGCATTTATTGTCTTGTTCCATATCAACGGAGCTTGCTTTAGACCATAGAGTGACTTGTTGAGTTTGCATACTTTCCCAAGTTCATTTGTATGCTTGAATCCATCTGGTTGATTCATGAATATTGGTAAATCGATTTTTCCATTTAGGAATGCTGTCGTTACATCCATCTGATGAACTTTCATCCCATACACAGCAGATACGGAGAGTAGCACCTTTACACTCTCACTTCTGATTACTGGAGCAAAGGTTTCTTCGTAATCAACACCATATCTCTGTTGAAAACCTCTTGCGACTAATCTTGCTTTGTATCGACCATCATCCTTGATGGTATACACCCATCTCACACCTAACACTTTTGTTTTATCATTTGGTTTGTCTGCAAGAACCCACGTCTGGTTCATTTCATGTGCAGACATTTCATCGTTCATTGCTTCTATCCATTTCCCAGCGTCTTGGCTTCCGACAGCTTCGCTATAGCTTCTGGGAATCTTGGGGCTACCTAAAACACTTGTTGTAGCCGTGAACGCATGTCCTCGAATTACCACATTTGCTTCTGACATTTGGTAATCTTCATCATTTGGATCATCATTTAAAGACTCAGGAGAACCTCCTTCGTAGTCACTTATGTATTCAATTCTAACCTTCTTGTGAGCCACAGCATTGTCATAAGAGGGAACTGGTGTAAGTTTATGTTTAGTGAGCCTTTGCTCACTTATCTCTTCCTGATTCATATTTGGTGTATCGTAAGTTCTTCCCGATGCATGAGACTTGCTGTGGATCTGAATCTGTTTCCCCCCAGAATTGGATTCATGAGTGAGAAGAAGAGGAAGTGCAGGGCCAGCAAGACGTTGCGGACGTGAAGAAGCATTGGAAGAAGCGCGCAGAGAAACAGGAGAAATCACGGTGGTAGGCTGTATGGGAAGGGTTTCATCATCATCCGCCTCAGGAGAAATATCCGAGTCATAAGAATAGCACGAGTCGTAGTCGGAACAAGATGGTATCGGTGCGAGAGACATAGTCTCATCATCCATGACATAATCATCGGACATGGCCGAATCATCAGCCAGAGCACCTTCATCAGCCAGCCTACTAGCAACAAGCAGTTTACTAGCAACAGGCAGGACGACGTCATCAATTACGGTACCATTATCAACAATAGTATCGTCATCAGCCATGGCAGCGTCATCAGCCATGGCCACATCATCAGACAGAAGATCAGAAATAGGCAGCAACATAGAACGAACAGGAATAGGTGGGGCAGACACACCCCCAGGAAGGGACACAGAGATAGACAGGATAGGCATAGACACGGTAGACACGGGAGACACGGTAGACAGGGGAACTGGGAGACCAGGCAGAGAAGCAAAGGGGAACAACAGTTCGTTGAACGTAACAGCATTAGAACAAACAACTTTGCGAGAGTGCATTTCATAGATGAGATAAGCATGGCGAGATCCATCGTACCCTAACATCACCCCAGTGATGGCCCTTTCAGAAAACTTCAGTGGACGGTGAGACTCAGGGATATGGGCATAAGCAGCACATCCATAAGGACGGAGGTGCGCAATAACGGGGCGGTTCTGGAACCAACGCTCATACGGAGACACGAACGGAGCTTGGAGCAGGGGTTGACGATTAATAAGATAGGCAGCACAGACAACAGCATACGGCCAGAACACAGCAGGCACCGAACCATGAGTCAGAAGGGTTCGGGCTTTATCAAGAATGGTACGAATAGCACGTTCAGCGGTACCATTCTGATGAGAATTATAAGGCACCGTTCTCTGATGAGAAATCCCTTCGTCCTGAAGGAATTTGGTCAACGTGGAATTGACATACTCACCCCCGTTATCAGTACGAATACTACCGACACGGTATCCACCACGAGTGGAGAAGAAAGAATGAAAGAGCTTGATGTGTCGAATCAATTGAGCGGAGACTTCGGACTTCTGTGCAATGGGGATTACCCATTTTAACTTGGTGAAGTCATCAACAATGATAAGAAAGTACTTCTCAGGAGGATAGGAGGACTTCGGGAAGTGAGGACCTGATACATCAGAGTGAAGTAACTGTAAGGGAGCTGTGGTGACCGTAGCGATGGAAGACTTAGGAACATGACGAGTGCTCTTTGCGACATTGCAACTTTCACATGCTGCAGGCAGATAAGAGGCTAGATCATATTTAGAGATAATCGTCTTTTCCAATGCGGCATGAGGGTGACCTAGGCGATCATGAAGTACAGATAAAGCATGAACAGGAGCAGGAGGACGAACAAGTGAAAGCGTAAACTTGTAAAGGTTGGAGTCAGGAAGAACAGAGCCAACAAGTCCTAACACAGGATGGGAGACGGCAGTTGGCAGAAAGTTGAAGTTAGATTTGCTACGAGCAGCAGCAACAGCAAGGGAGACGAGGTTCCTGGCACATCCAGGAACGTAGTAGACATCATGAAGTTCAACAGGAGTTTTACCGGCAAGAAACTTGACAGTACCAGAACCACAAACAGGGAGAGGGGCGCCATTAGCGCCAAAAATAGAACCAGCTTTCGACGAAACAGTGGGCTTGAAGTCCCAAAACAAGGTAGGATCATTACAGATATGATACGAAGCACCAGAATCAATAAGGAAATCAGTGGAGGCCAATACCATAGAAGGGGAAACATTGAGGGAATACGCCTGGGTGGATGGGGTGGATGCAAAGGCATCACCAGCAGCAGTAGAAAAAGAATGAACACGAGGAGACAGAGAGGTACGGGACGACAGGAAATGTCCAGTACGAACAGGAGAAGGACAGCTAGTGGCCTTGTGGCCATTACCAAGACAATTGGTACACTTGAGAACAGGGGAAGTACAAACATTCGAACGGTGGCCCTTACCAGAGCACGTATAGCAACGGGTATTCCAGATAGGAGAGGTGGCAGGAGCTTTCTGGTGAGACTTCAGTCCAGCAGAGGAGAGAGTAGTCACCGTGAACACAGACCCAGGCGTGGAAGACAGTGAGGCATCGATCCGTTTTAGGAACGATTTGAGGTCAGTGAGATCCAAGGTAGCACCAAGTTCCTTGAACTTAGACAAAATATGGTCCAGCTTACAGTGTGTAAGATAGAGGAGACCAGGAATGTCAGTAGGAGGCTGCTCAGCAAAGTAGGTAGAAAGCAGCTTGGCAGCCGATAACTGAACAGTAGTACTGACCGACGTGTCACTAATCTTAGCGACCAAACCAGTAACGTACTCGACCTTCTCAGAGTACGTCATAACCGAATAATTGACGTGGATAGCCTCCCAAAGAGCCTGACCAGAAAGATTCTCGGCAAGAAGAGAATCAACAATCTCTTTAGACACCGTCTTGTCAATAAGCAGCTGAAGCGTCAGGTTAAAAAGAATAAACAACGAAGCCTCGGTAGGTGGTTCAGATTTTTCAATGAAATGTTGAGATTGGAAATCTAGAGTAATCCAATAGATTGAAGTTTAGTTATATAACAAGAAACTGAGCGTGCAAGAAACTGCGAATGCAAGAAATAATATTTCAGATTAGAAGCATTATTCAGAAACGCACAGGTTGCAAATTAAGCCGCACTGATGTGCAGGCAACTCTGAGGTATAAAAGAAAGCTGAAATCCTCAAAGTCTTGAAAAAGTTTATACGTTTATAATGAATCAATTTACGATTCATTTGAGGGAGGTTATTCTAGAGATGTAGAGAATAACATATTGAACAACTGTAGGATACGCTGTATCCATATAGACAAGTTGCGCGCCTTGTTTAAACAGTTGTATCAAGATAAAGAAGAAGACAGACAAATTACAACATGGATAGGCAATCAAGAGGTCTACATAAACTAGAGTCCATCATATCAACAATTCACATTTCAATAGGTTATGAGCCCTGTTAGTGTCTGCTTTTACTGTCATCCTTCGATATTGCTCTAGTCTTTGAGCAGATCGTTGGCTTTCTGTCCGTTTGCTGAATTCGGTTGATGTGGAAGTGTTTTTCTATCCATGTTGATATCATGTGGCGTTTCATTCACCCCTTCTGCTTGTGAAAATTTTTCTTTCTCTGTGTGGCTCATTTTGCTCCATCTCCAGTGCGATTTCATGTGCGATACCCATGTCCTGTGTGTAAGAATGAATCTATCCGGTTAAATTCTATTCGTCCTATTCCTGTGTCAAATACCACAAAGAGTTCTAGTCACTTTGTCCTGTTTTCGATGCTTTCGATGTTTTTATATATATACAGAGATTATAATCTGTGTAGTATTACGGTGAGGTATATTGCCGAATACCAAGAATCCGAGCTTGTTGTTCTCTCATTTGTTTGACGAGATCAATTAATACTTGTCCCGAGTGACATTCTACTGATTGACAGCCTACCAAGGCTGATATCTACTTGTCCCGAGCGACTGCTTCTTATTGACGGCCCCCTTGGCTGCTCTCCACTTGTCCCGTGCGACATCTTACTTATTAACAGCCCTCTGGCTGATCTCCTCATGTCCCGAGCGACATCTTACTTATTGACAGCCCTCTGGCTGATCTCCACTTGTCCCGTGCGACATCCTACTTATTAACAGCCCACTGGCTGATCTCCTCATGTCCCGAGCGACATCTTACTTATTGACAGCCCTCTGGCTGATCTCCACTTGTCCCGTGCGACATCCTACTTATTAACAGCCCACTGGCTGATCTCCACTTGTCCCGAGCGACATCTTACTTATTGACAGCCCTCTGGCTGATCTCCACTTGTCCCGTGCGACATCCTACTTATTAACAGCCCATTGGCTGATCTCCTCATGTCCCGAGCGACATCTTACTTATTGACAGCCCTCTGGCTGATCTCCACTTGTCCCGTGCGACATCCTACTTATTAACAGCCCTCTGGCTGATTCTACTGGTCCCGAACGACTACTTCTTATTGACGGCCCTCTTGCCTGATCTCTACTAGTCCCGAGCGACATCATACTTCTGAACGGCCCTCTGGCTGCTCTCTACTAGTCCCGAGCGACTACTTCTTATGGACGGCCCTCTTGGCGGATCTCTATTTGTCGCGAACGACATCTTACTTATTAACAGCCTGCCGAGGCTGCTTCCTTCTGGTCCCGAGTGACTACCTACTGCCCACTATCTTGGCTGATTCCTTCTGGTCCTGAGTAACTAGTTTTTGACAATCCACTGACTGATTCTCGTTAGTCCTGTGTGAATAGTTGCTATTGTTAGTCACTTGTGACTATGCTGCTAGTACTGTAGGACCATTTACTGTGGGTGACGAGTAATTACTTCCTGTCAGCTCTATGTGACCATTTGCAGTGGTCGTTCCCATCTGTTTACTGCAAGCTCATAATGGTTACTTGCTTTCGGTCTGTTATTACTACTTACTATTATTCCTTTGCGACTAGTTATAGAAGACTGCCACTATTTATTGATGCTAGTCTTCTATAACTATATCATCTGATATGAGAGATCCCCGAGTGTTCTCCTATTATTTATTGCTGAGCCTGCCGTGGCTCCCTACTGTAGTCCGTTACGACTACCTCTCGTCTTACCCAACAAACTTGGGTATTCCTTCTGTATTTTAAAGTGACACCCGGTCATTCTTAATTCTTTTACGATTAATTGCTACAGTCTACTGTGACTGTATTCTCTGTATTCTGCGAGAAACCTGATTGTGTTCTCGCTTACCTAGAATGATACACTCGCAGTCATTCCATGGTTGCGGTGGTATTTGGAACCTTATGTCGCGTTCCATTTAACCTACAATATGGTGCTCCGAGAGTCCATATTAACCATATGATTCCACGTCAGTCTGTTGGGCCCATGCAGTCTACGTGTATCATCTGAATTACTTTCTACTCCAAATTCAAGGAGTATCTGCTAAAGATAGCAACCCTATTCTCGAATATAGAATAGTATGCGCTGTTATAAAATCTGCACAAGCGGTGCAGTACTCACCGGTTCTGATAAGAAACATGAGTCTATGTTCTGACTGAAACTATCATCACTACCTTTATTTACTGTGAGGATGATAGTGAACATTGCGTGTGCAAACTACAAATCTGTGAATTACGAATGTTGTACTTTTAGATTATGGGGGAATGTGAATAGATTGCTGTTCTAATCCAAGAGTACTTGATTACACAGTTGCCCTTACAAAATGTGTAAGAGTAAAATGAACGACTATTAGATTAAGAGCAGGAGTATTGAACATTGGAAATATCAAATGATCTAATCTAATAGTAATGTTGAATTGATTCATCGTTAGATATGGTTATGTCTACAGTGTGCCGTACACACAAATAACCTCATTCTTATATCTACATTATACCATACTAACATCGTTATCGGATATAATGTTGATCTCGATAATCACAACACAATGTGGGTATCCTACCCAACAACAATATGACCATCACGTAAGTGATGGAATACTACTCCTGGATGAAATTTAACAGGAAATTTAAGAAATAATCACTAGTGATCAAGATGCTCCAAATGGAATCTGAAAATAAGGACTATACATCACGAAGATTATTACCAGTCTATCAGGAAGTGCAAAGAGTGAAAGTTCACAAATACTTTCAAAACAGATGCTACTGATTTGAACTAAGAGCTGGATCAGATGCAAACTTCAATAACCATTAGATTATGGGGGAATGTTGAGATTGGAAATCTAGAGTAATCCAATAGATTGAAGTTTAGTTATATAACAAGAAACTGAGCGTGCAAGAAACTGCGAATGCAAGAAATAATATTTCAGATTAGAAGCATTATTCAGAAACGCACAGGTTGCAAATTAAGCCGCACTGATGTGCAGGCAACTCTGAGGTATAAAAGAAAGCTGAAATCCTCAAAGTCTTGAAAAAGTTTATACGTTTATAATGAATCAATTTACGATTCATTTGAGGGAGGTTATTCTAGAGATGTAGAGAATAACATATTGAACAACTGTAGGATACGCTGTATCCATATAGACAAGTTGCGCGCCTTGTTTAAACAGTTGTATCAAGATAAAGAAGAAGACAGACAAATTACAACATGGATAGGCAATCAAGAGGTCTACATAAACTAGAGTCCATCATATCAACAATTCACATTTCAATATGAAACCCCGGAACTCCATACCAAGAGTCCCAATAGTGACCTCCATACGCGTACGCCATTCACGATAGTTGAAACGCGAAACTAGTTTCTGGGAGTCATCAAACTTGATGTTTGAGACGGATTGGCTCATAACCTGTTGAAAATTAGACATTGTATATTAATAAAGATATAGTTAACTCTTGATAATGAAGTTCAATTTCAAGTTCTGATTATTCTTCTGATATTGGAGAATATCCTACCATATTTATATTGTTCAGATCCCCTTATCTTCCCCCTTATTCATATTCTTATCTCCCCCTATTCTTATCTCTAGCCCGCCTCCAATTTCATTACGGATAAGTTCTATTCCGTTGAGGCGGGTCTGATAAGGGGTTACTCCTATTCTCAGAGATAGGACCAGTGGAACTTCCTTATTTGTAAATTTGCAGCCAGTACTGCACATAGTTATCTGATTGTTAGATTACAATTATAGTTTCAATTCTCTGAATTTCAACAAGTCGGACATAATTGATTCTCATTGGTAGATGTTATCTTATCACATTACTGTGCACAATTATGTCTGAATGGCTGCAAATCCTGCATTCATAAAGTTTACGCATTGGATTAAAAATAGAATATAGAATATGCTTTTAGGTTTGATATCAGCATATTCAACAGAATATGCATGATCTAGAAAATATCATAGATACCGGATATTGATAATCTAATAGATTTGGCTGCAACTCTTGTGAGAGCAAATCATATATCATAATAAGGATATGGTGGTAATAGAAAACACAATGGCAGGTATACAGAGATGATAGGAGAACCCCACACGGACATATGGAAACAGATGTGGAGAAAGGTCTCAACCCCACAGCTATGAGATGAACGTGATGCAGAGAATAGGATCCATGAGATATTGAACAAGAATCACATGGAGCATGTGAGTGTGAGACAACAACATAAATAAGGGTGGTATCCCCTTAGAGTTAGATAGACTTTCTAAATGTTTAATAACGATAACTAGAACAACTTACAAGTTCTACCTTTACTGTTAACAATTATTACACGTAAGACACTATGAATGCTTCTGAACTTCAACATCTATTACCATCATATCCTTAATATGATATGTGATTGGCTATCACAAGAGTTGCAGCCAAATCTATTAGATTATCAATATCCGGTATCTACGATATTTTCTAGATCATGCATATTCATGCATTATCAAACTTTATCTATTACCGGATTTCAACAGCCTCCCTTAATCTAATAGTCTCTTCACGAAATCCCTGCTAACGCTCTTAATTTTATGTGTTGTGGTTTTGCTAGCGCCTTTGTGAATATGTCGGCTATATTGAATTCAGATTTGACAGGTATTAATTTGATAGTCTCCTCTTTTATCCTTTCACGGATGAAATGGTATCTTATGTCGATATGCTTAGTCCTCAGATGAACGGTTGGATGTTCACTTAGTTTTATACAGGATACATTATCCTCATGAATTCCTATAGGTAATGTTAGTGGTATCTGTAGTTCACCAAATTGTTGAATATGCTGATATCAAACCTAAAAGCATATTCTATATTCTATTTTTAATCCAATGCGTAAACTTTATGAATGCAGGATTTGCAGCCATTCAGACATAATTGTGCACAGTAATGTGATAAGATAACATCTACCAATGAGAATCAATTATGTCCGACTAACCTGAAATTCTGGTCATGTCGTTTCATTTCATCCTGATGAGGGGTCAGCCTGTGATTGTATTTGGCATCTATATAAGGGGGTCTTACTCCCCCTTCTCCTTTCTAACTTTCTATAACTTTTCTTCTTCTATATGGAAATTATCTATCTTAAATAAGTTAATCAATATACTGTCCTACATTATGAATAATCCGATTCAATCTACTGAGCTTCCAAAGCAAACAGTTCAACACAAATAGGGTTCTTAACCAAAGCACTTCCTTCACGGCTTCTGCTAGTGCGATATATTCGGCTTCAGTGGTAGAAGTTGCGACTATAGCTTGCTTCTTCGATTTCCAAGAAATCAATCCTCCTCCGAACTTCACTGCATAGCCCGTGACGGATTTCCTATTGTCTGTTGAAGATCCCCAATCCGCGTCTACAAATACTTCAAGTTGTCCAGTCTTTGAGTAACGTTGCCCAAGAGACCTGGTTCCCTTGAGATATCGAAGAACATGCTTCGCTGCTGTAAGATGTGCCTCTCTTGGCTCTTTAAAGTATCTACTGAGAACTCCTGTAATAAAACTTATGTCTCCTCTTACCGTGTTGCTAGCATATAGCAACTTTCCAACTATTGATCGGTATAAGGTAGGATTTGTTGAACTGTTTGCTTTGGAAGCTCAGTAGATTGAATCGGATTATTCATAATGTAGGACAGTATATTGATTAACTTATTTAAGATAGATAATTTCCATATAGAAGAAGAAAAGTTATAGAAAGTTAGAAAGGAGAAGGGGGAGTAAGACCCCCTTAAATAGATGCCAAATACAATCACAGGCTGACCCCTCATCGGGATGAAATGAAACGACATGACCAGAATTTCAGGTTAGTCGGACATAATTGATTCTCATTGGTAGATGTTATCTTATCACATTACTGTGCACAATTATGTCTGAATGGCTGCAAATCCTGCATTCATAAAGTTTACGCATTGGATTAAAAATAGAATATAGAATATGCTTTTAGGTTTGATATCAGCATATTCAACATCCCCCCTTAATCCAATGGTCATTTAATTATGATAGTTGCATTCCTGATAGTTGGATTAAGTGTTGGAAGGTTCCTGGAGTTAGTCCTTTTGTAAACATGTCTGCAACGTTGTCAGCAGATTTGATTTGGCGAAGTTTGACAATATTGTCTATGATTTTGTCACGGATGAAATGATAGCGAATATCTATGTGTTTCGTACGTTCGTGGTGTACAGGATGTTCGCTGAGTTTGATACACGAGGTGTTATCTTCCCAAATCATTATTGGTAGTGATATTGGGATGTGAAGTTCTCTGAAGAATGTTATTAGCCAGATAACTTCTTTTATAACGGTTGCGAGAGCCATGTACTCAGCTTCAGTGGTTGACAACGCTGTGGTGGTTTGTTTCTTGGATTTCCAAGAGATTAGGCTTCCCCCATACTTGATGGCATACCCACTGATTGATTTCCTGTCACTGCTATCACTTCCCCAGTCTGAGTCAACAAACACTTGTAGATCGTTTATGTTTGTGTAGTGCTGACCGAGTTTCTGTGTTCCCTTTAGATAGCGGAGAACATGTTTGGCGGCAGTTAGAGTTACCTCTGTTGGTTCGTTGAAGTACCGACTTAACATTCCAACAATATACGCAATATCACCTCGTATGGTATTGCTAGCGTAAAGAAGCTTTCCTACTATGCTTCTGTAAATTGTTGCATCGCAGGGTTTGGATTTCTGGTTTAGATGCTGTCCCTGAATAATAGGACTTTTCACGCTGTTGAGCTCTTCAAGATTTAGTTCCTCCAACGTTTTCTTGATGTAGTCAGAAAGATTTGCTGTGATCCCATCAGGGCCCTGTTCTATGTTGATTCCTAGGAATTTGCGTGCCAATCCAAGATCCTTCATCTTGAACTTGTTCAGGAGAAGTTTCTTGGCCTCGTAGATTTCATTTTCTCGAGGACTCGCAATAAGTAGGTCATCGACGTAAAGGCCAAGAATCACATTATTTCTTCTGTAGATCCCGAACTCGGATTTTGATCGAATAAAGCCGTTATTCTCCAAGAATTTATTAATAGTCGAGTTCCAGATCAATGGAGCTTGTTTTAGACCGTAGAGTGATTTGTTCAACTTACAAACCATATGTGGATATTGTTCATCTATGAAACCTTTAGGCTGCTTAATGTAGAGTTCTGTGTCAATCTTCATCTTATGTACAGCCGCTATGGCTAGTAGAAGTTTGATACTTTCACTCCTGATCACAGGCGCAAAGGTTTCTTCATAGTCAATTCCATGTTTTTGTCTAAAACCTAGAGCAACTAGTCTGGCTTTGTAAGTTCCATCATCTTTGATGGTATATACCCACTTCATTCCTAGGGCTCGTTTTCCCTTAGGAAGCTCAGCAAGAGTCCACGTAGAGTTTTCCATTTGAGCACCAAATTCCTTGTTCATAGCTTCAATCCATCGTTCTCGTTGAGGACTGTTAGTGGCTTCCTCATAGGTGCGTGGCACTTGTGGAGTCATTATGGTGACCATAAATGCACTGCTACCCATAATGAGAGGTTGGCCATGTGTTTCAGTATAGTCGAGATCGTTGGGATTGTCTGCTTCTGAAAACGATTCACTATCGGTGGTGATGTACTCAATTTGTTGTCTCTGTGGATAGTTGATCAAATTTTGATTGTTCAGTTGTCTCTGTGACCGTGTTGGAACAAGTATTGGTCTGTGTGCCCTCTTGAGTGTTTGTGGATGTGTTCCATCACGCGACGGAACCGGGGTGAGTTTATGCTTAACCCCATTCACCGGAGGAGGACGCGACACAACAAGATGAGTTAGTTTGTTGTTGGTCTCAGAATTCAGAGGGACCAAGGCACGGTCAGTCAGCGATAGGATGAGTTCCATCCCCCCTGAAGCAGGCAACTCAATGAGACGAGTAGGCGAAAGACCCGGAGGGAGGAGGAATTGCTGAGGACGAGATTGAAGTGGGGGAGAATCAGGAACCTCAATAATAGGAGAGGATTGAGGAGAGTCGGATTGAACGACCCGAGGCAGTGGTTGAGGAGGAGGTGGAGGTGTAGAGGACACCACAGTCTGCGTAGTAGGAGTATGACGAGTGAGCGGCAGAGGATAAGTGGCGGAGGCGTCCTCCATGTCCGTATTAGAAGTAGGACGAATAAGCGGAAGGGGATCCATGTCAGAGGCATCCTCCATTTCCGAGTCATGATAAGAAGAAAGGTCATCCGAATCCATCACCACGATGTCCATATAGGTTGACGGATCTGGATATTCTTCCTGATCCAGCAGAACATCCATAGAGGAGCGTGTGGAGATCAGAGGTGACGAACGTGGATGAGTACCGTATTGGTCAGGAGCATCGAAGAATTCCTGATCAGAGACTACTTCCATGTCATAGCCATCTTCAGACATAGGCTCAGGCTCAGTATCCGTAGAGTCTATTTCCATGGGTATGGCTGATGAAGATCCAGGGATAGGGGATGGAGCCTCAACCGCAGGATGAGGAAGACCGAGAGGAGCAGTAGGAGCAGATGGTCTATTGCGAGGAACAGGAAGAAGGGAGGGTACTGTACGAGGTGCTGGAAGTGAAGGTACCGTACGAGGTGCTGGAAGAGATGGCACCTTACGAGTTGAAGGAAGGGAGGGTACCTTACGAGGAGCAGGAAGGGATGGTACCGTACGAGGAGCAGTAAGAGTTGGTACCTCACGAGAAGAAGCAGGAGCTGTATAGGAGTCGTCGGACAGCTCGTAGGAGTCAGAGGGAGGCAGATCGGACCTCTGAGCCAGAACAACGGCACGGGATGGTGCAGTTAGGGCCGCAGAAGTAGAAGGTACCAGAGTATCAGAAGGTACCAGAGTAGCAGAAGGTACCGGAGCAGAAGAAGGTACCGGAGCAGAAGAAGGTACCGGAGCAGAAGAAGGTACCGGAGTAGAAGCAGGCGCCGGAGTAGGAGAAGATACCAGAATAGGAGAAGGCACCGGTGTAGGAGTCGACGGAGGCTGCGACAGAGGAGTAGTAGATGCAGCAGGAGAGACCGGTGCCGAAGCAGACGACAGAGCTGCAGATGAACCTGGCGATTGAGAAACAGTACTGCCAGATGGCGTGGATGGAGGCGAGGGAGATGGGGCCAGAGACACACGAGGACCCTGAGTGAGGCCTGGAGCAGGTGCCAGAATAGAAGGAAAACTGCCACCACCACTACCACCACCACCAATGGAGGTAGCCGACACGACAGTAGACGTCAGAGGTCTTGCAAAAGGAAAGACATTTTCCTGGAACCGAACATGAGAAGAGGTAATCACTTGTCTGGTAGCGAGATCATAAACAAGATGAGCTTTCCGAAACGGATCAGATCCAAGATAAACACCCTTGATTGCACGAGCGACCAACTTCAGTTGACGGTGATTGGGTGGAACATTCACAAAGGCAGCACACCCAAACACTTTAAGTTGAGATAAGATAGGCCTCGCGCCATGCCAGAGTTCAAATGGCGAGCGATTTTGGAGAACAGGTGTTGGTAGCCTGTTTAGGAGAAATGCAGCATGTTGGAGTGCATGCGGGAAGAGGGGCGAAGGAAGAGAGCTCGCAGTGATCATGGTACGCGTTTTGTCAAGAACGGAGCGAATCGCTCTTTCAGCACGTCCATTTTGGTGTGAGTTACCAGGCACAGTGAGCTGGGTCTGGATCCCTTCTGCCGCAAAGAATGAAGTAAGCGTCAGATTAACAAACTCACCTCCATTGTCAGAACGAAAGTTACAGACACGGTAGCCACCACGACTGGAGAAGTGGTTTGTCCATGCCTTAATAACTTTGATAATGAAGTCCGCAGCATCCGATTTCTTGAGAAGAGGCCCAACAGCCTTGAAGCGAGTAAAGTCGTCAAGAAGAATACAAAAATAAAACAACGAGGAGGGACCACCGGCATGAGGACCGGACAAATCACAGTGAAGAAGTTGCAAGGGAGCAGATGTGACTGGGCCGGTGGTCGTTTTGGGAATAACCCGAGTGCTCTTGGAGCTAAGACATGCTTCACATGAAATCGAGTCGTGAACAGCCGTGCGAGGCATGTTCGGATATTTCAAGGCCAGACGAACGACAGTCGGGGAAGGGTGGCCAAGGCGAGCATGGACAAGAGCAGAGGCAGAAATAGGTGCCACACCAGCGTCCGCAGCAGGAGCAGCGACCGTAACAGGAGCGGGGGCCGAGTAGGCAGAGTGGTTAACCCGCGAGACAGTCGAGGGGCGGACAATTTCGAGACACAGCAAGTAAAGATTTCTCAGGTCTCTGGTAGCAAGTTGGCCATACTTAGGGTGAACAATGTCATCATGAGAGATAACAAGCTTGTCGCCCGTAGTAGTAACAGCCAGGATGGAAAGAAGATTCTGAGTACAGTCAGGAACGTAAAGAACATTGAACACCCGAATCTTCTGACCATGGAGATCAAACACAAGAGTACCACGACCGGCAATCGAGAGAGGCTCGTGACCGGCGTTCATGACAGAACCAGAGTGAGGAACGATGTCATGGAAGAGACTTCTATCGTTACAAATGTGGGTAGAAGCACCTGAATCAAAAATAAAGCTGGCAGAGGAAGAAGAAGCCAAGAGAGCATAGTGGGTGTAGTGGGCGAGATGGGCATAGTAAGCACCGGGCTGGTCAAAACCAAAGGTCAGAGCATCATCAGCGAGAGCATAATGAGCAGCAGGCTTTGGACGAGAGCCGTGCTTCCTGCGGTGCTTTCCTGGACCGCCAGGACCGAAACGAGAAGCCATACGAGGAACTTCACCCTCACGATAGGGAGCAGGGCAGTTCTTGGCCATGTGACCACACCCATAGCAGTTGTAGCAATCAAGCTGCCAAATCAGATCCGTACCTTTAGCCTTGATCAAGTTCCTGGTGACAGGACCCGAAGGTGAAGACAAGGAGGTAAGGGCATAAGCAGATTGAGACGAGGACAGGACAAGCAAGGCGGAGGACGTGGCAGGTGGAGTAAGCTCATCATGATAAGCAAAGAAATTGAGAACTTCGTCCGCAGTCACGGTGGGAGTCAGGCGAACTTGAGAAAAGAATAGATCTCTAACCTTGGAGTTCCCCGTACCATAAAGGAAGAGGAGCGCTTTCATGGAGTCGTTATCGTACTTAGTCATAAACGCAGTCAACTTTTCAGCAATCAAGAACCCAGCTTCAGTCGTAATGGTCGGATCAGCAAGGCGACCAAATAAGTACTTGAGATAACCGACCGCATCCCTAGAGCTGGCGATCGCATACTTGGTTTCGACAGCTTTCCAAGTTTCGACTCCCAGAGAGTAGTGCGTGAACAATGACTGAACGTCAGGCTTCATACACTTGAGAATAAGCTCACGGAGCTTGTGGCTCAACGCCTGCTGGTCCGTAAAGGTGATGGAAAGTTCTTTCTCTGAAAGATAAGCAGCAATCTCTGTAGCCAAGACACAGCTACTGAACATACCAGTCATCCAGTCTTTCCATTCCAGAAAGTTCTCACGGCCTCTGAGAAGAAGAGTATCAATGACCATGAGGCCAGAATTTAATTGGCTCATAACCTGTTGAACTGTTTGCTTTGGAAGCTCAGTAGATTGAATCGGATTATTCATAATGTAGGACAGTATATTGATTAACTTATTTAAGATAGATAATTTCCATATAGAAGAAGAAAAGTTATAGAAAGTTAGAAAGGAGAAGGGGGAGTAAGACCCCCTTAAATAGATGCCAAATACAATCACAGGCTGACCCCTCATCGGGATGAAATGAAACGACATGACCAGAATTTCAGGTTAGTCGGACATAATTGATTCTCATTGGTAGATGTTATCTTATCACATTACTGTGCACAATTATGTCTGAATGGCTGCAAATCCTGCATTCATAAAGTTTACGCATTGGATTAAAAATAGAATATAGAATATGCTTTTAGGTTTGATATCAGCATATTCAACAGGATTCTCCAATAACGCTGTCTCGTTATTTTCAAGTTTCAATCCAGGCAAACCTGGTGTTGATACTGGGTTACAGTTCTCCATTCCAAACTCTTCTAGGATCTTATCAATATAATCCCCTAAGTCTGCTTTTATTCCATCACTCCCTTGAGTGATATTAATGCCTAGGAACTTCCTAGCTATTCCAAAATCTTTCATCTTGAACTGGGCACTCAACTGTCCCTTGATTTCTTTTATCTCATTCTGATTGTCTCCAGCAATCAATAAATCATCGACATAAAGTCCAATGATCACACTTCTTCTCGTGTATAGTCCATACTCTGACAAAGACCTTTTAAAACCGATCTTCTCAAGGAAACTATTCATTGTTTCATTCCATATCAATGGAGCCTGTTTCAATCCGTACAAGGACTTATTAAGCTGACACACCTTCTCAAAGGCACTACAATCCTGGTACCCAGATGGTTGCTTCATGTAGATCTTAAGATCAATCTTACCATTCAAAAATGCTGTCGACACATCCATCTGGTGTACCTTCTTTCCATACATGGCCGCAAGTGCAAGTAACAACTTGACACTCTCACTCCTAATTACTGGAGCAAACGTCTCTTTGTAATCAACTCCATATCTTTGTTGGAATCCTCTTACCACAAGCCTAGCTTTGTATTTTCCTCCGTCCTTGATGGTGTACACCCATCTTACTCCAAGGACCTTCGTTTTCTTTTCCGGGAGATCCACTAATGTCCATGTGTCATTTTCAGAATGAGCAGCCATTTCAGTATTCATGGCTTCAATCCATTTCTCAGCATCTGGAGCATTAATGGCTTCTTCGTATGTGTTTGGTACTTTCTTGCTCTCTGTAGATTCAACCGACATTTGATAAGCATGACCTTGGATGCAAATATTAGCTTCATCATATGTATCATCATTCGGATCATCGCTATTCGATTCTAAAATCTCGTTCCAAAACTCATTGTCATCTTCAATGTATTCATATCTCACTTTCTTTGTCATCTTCGTTGATGGCACTTTCTTTCTCTTGTTTCCAGTCCTCTGATTTTGGTCAGGACTTATCACTGGTGTCAATGAGTGTTTGGTGAGAACCTCACCCCCCGTAGAATCGGATGCGAGGAGATTAGATGGCATGCGTGCAAGTTCAGAGTCCGTGGAATCATAGGACAGAAGAGACGCAGCAGGGGACGAATGTAATGGTTGCAAATTGTGCGAAATAGATACAGGGGTCGCAGGAGAATCTTCCCTGTGCATATCAGGTGATTGTGCGCGTGAGTGATCGCTCGAGGAAGTTTCATGTTCATCACTTGAGATGTGTTCAGCTCGTGAAGTGGTGGCAACGTCTGATGAAATGCGAGGGACACCGGACACGCCCATAGGAATAGTCGAAGCAGACGTAGTTGGCGCATGATCAGGTGAGTTTTCAAATGGGTAGATCGATTCATCAAACGAAACTTGATTGGAGCTAACTACTTTATGAGAATGTAATTCTTCTTTGAAGCCAACAATTGCTCTGAAGGAAACGAAATTGAGTAGTTGAACTTCAGGTGACGGCTCATAACCTGTTGAAATTCAGAAGCATTCATAGTGTCTTACGTGTAATAATTGTTAACAGTAAAGGTAGAACTTGTAAGTTGTTCTAGTTATCGTTATTAAAACATTAAGAAAGTCTATCTAACTCTGAGAGGATACCACCCTTATTTATGGTGTTGTCTCACATTCACATGCTCCACGGATTCTTGTTCTCATGTTTCACATTTGTTTCATAGCTGTGGTATTGAAACCTTTCTCCACATCTATTTCCGTATGTCCGTGTGGGGTTCTATTATCCTCTCTGTGTACCTGCCATTGTGTTTTCTATTACCACCATATCCTTATTATGATATATGATTGGCTCTCACAAGAGTTGCAGCCAAATCTATTAGATTATCAATATCCGGTATCTACGATATTTTCTAGATCATGCATATTCATGCATTATCAAACTTTATCTAATACCGGATTTCAACAGTAACAACAGCATTCCTAGACTGAAAATTGACTTACTGGCATTCATGAGTCAACTAGATGCACTCAAGCAGGCGGCTAATGACTTTTTGAAAGTGTCCATTCTTATCAAGTTGCTGTGTGGTTAAAGCTGTTGAGATTGGAAATCTAGAGTAATCCAATAGATTGAAGTTTAGTTATATAACAAGAAACTGAGCGTGCAAGAAACTGCGAATGCAAGAAATAATATTTCAGATTAGAAGCATTATTCAGAAACGCACAGGTTGCAAATTAAGCCGCACTGATGTGCAGGCAACTCTGAGGTATAAAAGAAAGCTGAAATCCTCAAAGTCTTGAAAAAGTTTATACGTTTATAATTAATCAATTTACGATTCATTTGAGGGAGGTTATTCTAGAGATGTAGAGAATAACATATTGAACAACTGTAGGATACGCTGTATCCATATAGACAAGTTGCGCGCCTTGTTTAAACAGTTGTATCAAGATAAAGAAGAAGACAGACAAATTACAACATGGATAGGCAATCAAGAGGTCTACATAAACTAGAGTCCATCATATCAACAATTCACATTTCAATAGGTTATGAGCCCTGTTAGTGTCTGCTTTTACTGTCATCCTTCGATATTGCTCTAGTCTTTGAGCAGATCGTTGGCTTTCTGTCCGTTTGCTGAATTCGGTTGATGTGGAAGTGTTTTTCTATCCATGTTGATATCATGTGGCGTTTCATTCACCCCTTCTGCTTGTGAAAATTTTTCTTTCTCTGTGTGGCTCATTTTGCTCCATCTCCAGTGCGATTTCATGTGCGATACCCATGTCCTGTGTGTAAGAATGAATCTATCCGGTTAAATTCTATTCGTCCTATTCCTGTGTCAAATACCACAAAGAGTTCTAGTCACTTTGTCCTGTTTTCGATGCTTTCGATGTTTTTATATATATACAGAGATTATAATCTGTGTAGTATTACGGTGAGGTATATTGCCGAATACCAAGAATCCGAGCTTGTTGTTCTCTCATTTGTTTGACGAGATCAATTAATACTTGTCCCGAGTGACATTCTACTGATTGACAGCCTACCGAGGCTGATATCTACTTGTCCCGAGCGACTGCTTCTTATTGACGGCCCCCTTGGCTGCTCTCCACTTGTCCCGTGCGACATCTTACTTATTAACAGCCCTCTGGCTGATCTCCTCATGTCCCGAGCGACATCTTACTTATTGACAGCCCTCTGGCTGATCTCCACTTGTCCCGTGCGACATCCTACTTATTAACAGCCCACTGGCTGATCTCCTCATGTCCCGAGCGACATCTTACTTATTGACAGCCCTCTGGCTGATCTCCACTTGTCCCGTGCGACATCCTACTTATTAACAGCCCACTGGCTGATCTCCACTTGTCCCGAGCGACATCTTACTTATTGACAGCCCTCTGGCTGATCTCCACTTGTCCCGTGCGACATCCTACTTATTAACAGCCCACTGGCTGATCTCCTCATGTCCCGAGCGACATCTTACTTATTGACAGCCCTCTGGCTGATCTCCACTTGTCCCGTGCGACATCCTACTTATTAACAGCCCTCTGGCTGATTCTACTGGTCCCGAACGACTACTTCTTATTGACGGCCCTCTTGCCTGATCTCTACTAGTCCCGAGCGACATCATACTTCTGAACGGCCCTCTGGCTGCTCTCTACTAGTCCCGAGCGACTACTTCTTATGGACGGCCCTCTTGGCGGATCTCTATTTGTCGCGAACGACATCTTACTTATTAACAGCCTGCCGAGGCTGCTTCCTTCTGGTCCCGAGTGACTACCTACTGCCCACTATCTTGGCTGATTCCTTCTGGTCCTGAGTAACTAGTTTTTGACAATCCACTGACTGATTCTCGTTAGTCCTGTGTGAATAGTTGCTATTGTTAGTCACTTGTGACTATGCTGCTAGTACTGTAGGACCATTTACTGTGGGTGACGAGTAATTACTTCCTGTCAGCTCTATGTGACCATTTGCAGTGGTCGTTCCCATCTGTTTACTGCAAGCTCATAATGGTTACTTGCTTTCGGTCTGTTATTACTACTTACTATTATTCCTTTGCGACTAGTTATAGAAGACTGCCACTATTTATTGATGCTAGTCTTCTATAACTATATCATCTGATATGAGAGATCCCCGAGTGTTCTCCTATTATTTATTGCTGAGCCTGCCGTGGCTCCCTACTGTAGTCCGTTACGACTACCTCTCGTCTTACCCAACAAACTTGGGTATTCCTTCTGTATTTTAAAGTGACACCCGGTCATTCTTAATTCTTTTACGATTAATTGCTACAGTCTACTGTGACTGTATTCTCTGTATTCTGCGAGAAACCTGATTGTGTTCTCGCTTACCTAGAATGATACACTCGCAGTCATTCCATGGTTGCGGTGGTATTTGGAACCTTATGTCGCGTTCCATTTAACCTACAATATGGTGCTCCGAGAGTCCATATTAACCATATGATTCCACGTCAGTCTGTTGGGCCCATGCAGTCTACGTGTATCATCTGAATTACTTTCTACTCCAAATTCAAGGAGTATCTGCTAAAGATAGCAACCCTATTCTCGAATATAGAATAGTATGCGCTGTTATAAAATCTGCACAAGCGGTGCAGTACTCACCGGTTCTGATAAGAAACATGAGTCTATGTTCTGACTGAAACTATCATCACTACCTTTATTTACTGTGAGGATGATAGTGAACATTGCGTGTGCAAACTACAAATCTGTGAATTACGAATGTTGTACTTTTAGATTATGGGGGAATGTGAATAGATTGCTGTTCTAATCCAAGAGTACTTGATTACACAGTTGCCCTTACAAAATGTGTAAGAGTAAAATGAACGACTATTAGATTAAGAGCAGGAGTATTGAACATTGGAAATATCAAATGATCTAATCTAATAGTAATGTTGAATTGATTCATCGTTAGATATGGTTATGTCTACAGTGTGCCGTACACACAAATAACCTCATTCTTATATCTACATTATACCATACTAACATCGTTATCGGATATAATGTTGATCTCGATAATCACAACACAATGTGGGTATCCTACCCAACAACAATATGACCATCACGTAAGTGATGGAATACTACTCCTGGATGAAATTTAACAGGAAATTTAAGAAATAATCACTAGTGATCAAGATGCTCCAAATGGAATCTGAAAATAAGGACTATACATCACGAAGATTATTACCAGTCTATCAGGAAGTGCAAAGAGTGAAAGTTCACAAATACTTTCAAAACAGATGCTACTGATTTGAACTAAGAGCTGGATCAGATGCAAACTTCAATAACCATTAGATTATGGGGGAATGTTGAGATTGGAAATCTAGAGTAATCCAATAGATTGAAGTTTAGTTATATAACAAGAAACTGAGCGTGCAAGAAACTGCGAATGCAAGAAATAATATTTCAGATTAGAAGCATTATTCAGAAACGCACAGGTTGCAAATTAAGCCGCACTGATGTGCAGGCAACTCTGAGGTATAAAAGAAAGCTGAAATCCTCAAAGTCTTGAAAAAGTTTATACGTTTATAATTAATCAATTTACGATTCATTTGAGGGAGGTTATTCTAGAGATGTAGAGAATAACATATTGAACAACTGTAGGATACGCTGTATCCATATAGACAAGTTGCGCGCCTTGTTTAAACAGTTGTATCAAGATAAAGAAGAAGACAGACAAATTACAACATGGATAGGCAATCAAGAGGTCTACATAAACTAGAGTCCATCATATCAACAATTCACATTTCAATAAAAGCAGCCTCCAATGTGGGACAACACAAAAAGTGCGTTTCTTGAAAAGGTGAGGTTGTTAGGTCATAGGCTGAATTCAGATCATACAAAGGAACACCATGACTGACTTATAGGTCGATGAGTTATAGACAGCAAGCAGTATTAAAAATATTGCCAATTCCATCAAAGAAATGTTAAAGAAATAATTAGAAATGAAAGACCTCAGTTTTGCCGAGGAAATCCTAGGTATTAACCATCAATCTGAAAGGGCGCATTTGGGGGACTATATGGTATGATGGTGGAAGAATTCTCTATGGAAGATTGCAACCCTGTAGGATTTGCTAAAATTCCTAACCTTCAGCTCGACAAATCAAGATGCTCGACCACCTTCAATCTACAGATCTATTGTTGGAAGGTTACTATAGACTAGAAAAATCATTAAGAGAGACATTTATTTCACAACTACATTGCTCAGCCTGCATTTCCAGAATCCCAGAAGAGTCATCTAGTTGCAGCAATTCTCCGTTACCTTGAAGGAGCAAAGAATGTGGTACAGGTGTATGTCGACTCATACTGATGCGCTTCGCTGTCTGATAGAAATTCAGTAATTGATTGTGCAATTTGGTTTGGATTAGTCTAATCCATGGAAATCGAAGGAACAGCAAAAAGTCACATTACTTACAGCTAAGTGTATATAGCTCTTGCCGAAGTAATCAGGGAGTTTCTCTGATTGGTTTCTCTACTTATGGAATTTAATATTCATATAAATCTACCACTATGGTGGTATCAACTCTACAGATTTTATTTTTTATTCAAATTAGTTACCGGAATTGATTCAAACCAGCTGTACAAATTTACTGTATTCGAGTGATCAGAATTTGTTCAAACCTCTCGGGAGAATTTTGGTGTAGGGGCCAGAATTGATTCATACTAAATCCCCAAAAATATTCAAACCAGTTTTGAGAATTTTTCATACCAGTCAAAGAGATTGTTCGTACTATCCAGCTTTCAAATTTTATACCACGAATAATATAAATCTAATACATGAGCTAAGATATAATTTCATTTGCTTTGCTGTTAAAGTACAATAGAATTGGAGTATCATAAAAACCTCCATTTTTGGGTCTGACATTTAACCTGTTGGAGGACTACACCTTTTTTTGTAGAGAAATAAGTCACTATGTGATTTCTAAATATATTACAATTAAAGTCCAACCTTTCTACTACATAGTACATAAATCTTCCTCTAATCCATACTGAAGGTTGGAGGAAACTCAAAGGGAAAAACATCCTCGCGATATGACGGTCATATCCTTGGGTAAAGACACTTACCAACGGTTAGATATATCTGGCTTGTTGAAAATAAAACTAACGTCTATCCAAGATGAAAGCAAAATAAAGAGGGGAAAATTTCCCTGTCCTCTGGGATTCGCTGTCAACATTTAAAATAATTAATTGCTAGATAGTTTTGATTTGAAGAGAAGATAGCTTCTCAAAATGTAAAATTGAATATACTCAGTGCCAGCCAGGGGAGGTTGCTTATCTACATTGCCCTATCCCCATGAGAGGGTTGCACTTACCTGCTGACAGTGAATTTAATATGATACCAATTAACCCAATACAGACCCAACATTGAAAACCGTTATGTTCTGTTATTTCATCGTAAGAGTACATAAACCCGTCCGGTGAACCTCAGTCAGCACAGTCATTGCAGTCCTTGTCTTTTGCCGAACATACATTTTCGTTGGCACATTGTGTACTGACAAATCAGTCTAATACAACATTGGCTCGCTTGTCGCTGTTATAAATGTATTCGTTGATCCTAGCTTGTAATTCACGATGTTTCACTTTGTTATTCTTGATCGTAAGGATCATATCCAATTCCTTACAGTAATCGACAGTGCAATCAAACTTAACATTCACCTTCGGAAGGACACTGTTAAATAGTTCGTCGTTTGAAATGGGTTCTAACGTATCAAACGTGATTACCAAGAAAGGATAAGCTTGCTCCGTGTGATTAAGGTAATAAACTCATACGCTTAAACCCTGTCTCCCTGTTGACTGACCACTCTCCGTACACACTAGCGAAACAGATAATCGACTCGTAGAAATTGCCTTCGGAATATAAGGAGATCGAGAGCCAATTGTGTCGTGCTGTCTGCAAAATGCATATGCTGGCATCAAGGTAACTATGTAAACTATCGAGAACATTATCTAACTTGCCCGTAACTAAAAAAATGTACCCATGCTCTCGAATCAAATGGATGTACAGTGATCTCTTTTTTATTCTGAACAGCGACCGGAAATGGTTCAAACCATCCAGTCACAATTGTTAATACTAGTGCCCGGAATTGGCTCAAACTAGACCCCGAAAAGTACTCATACCAGCTATTGGAGATTTTTAATACCACTCAAAGAGATTGTTAGCACAGACTAGGGGGTTGAATTTCTAGCAGCTAACGGGAAATCCTATAATGCAATAGCAAACCTCCGCTAAGTTTGAATGCAAAATGAACTTCCCTATGCACTCTATTCATATACATTTTTGTAAATTTTATGCTTTCTCAGATCATTAGAAAAGCTTCTCTTCCAAACATGATGTCTTGACTTTACTTTTGCATACCGACCAAAACTCTTCGATAGCATTCGAGCTAGGAGAATATGGAGGCAAAAACACAAGTTGAAGTCCACTCAGAGCAACTAGCAGTTGCATATCACAGCTTCTGCCGTTATCAAGTATTTCAAGTCTCCTAACTCAGGGTTTTCTTTCACTTCTTGAATGATAGACTTGATGAAGTAATATAAGTGGTTCGCTGTGGTGGCTTTGCGATACATTCTTACCTCCGTCAAGTTTTTTCTTTTTATAGGACGCTGCTGGTTATTACAACCTTGAGGAGATATTGCACCAAGAAATGAAGCGTTGAGACCACGAGTCACAGGGACAGTAAAAGTTGCCTTTTCAACCACTGGTGACCGGCCATATTTATGTCTCATGCTGATGTTAAATCCAGCTTCATCTAAAAAAATGCAGTTCAGGTTAAAATCAAGCCTGTATCTATATTTATTTGCCCATTGAAGGCTTTCTTGTCTGAGTTCACAGACTTCTTGTCCACTTCGAAATTCTTTTAAGACTGAAAAAGACCTTGGTTACGAAATTATATACTTTAGAAGCTTCGTATCTTACATTCCCGAAAGCTTGTTTGAGACCCTTCAATATGTCGTCAAGAGTTACAGTTGCGTTTTCTCTTACCATGGTTTGCACAAACTCCTTATGTTCATCTGTGAGGAGTGGTTTAGGACCACGCTTCTTTGGCTTAGATGTCTCGCCATTCTACTCATCGACAACAGCCTTATTCCAATTCCTTTTCCACGTGTAAAAAGGAATGCTTCGCTGCCCTGTATGCTGAAACGCCTTCTTCACAAACCATTTCCCGAAGTCTTTCCTTGGTAGTGTTATCGTAATGTCTCTGTAGGGCGCTCTGCTGTGTTTACTGGCTACAGTTTCTTCAAAAAAGTTTTTTGATAGACCAATTCTATTATATTTTAACCACAAGACAAATAAAATTTTATCTTAGCTGGATAGTGTGAACAATCTCTTTGACTGGTATTAAAAATTTCCAATAGCTGGTATAAGTATTTTTCGGGATTTAGTTTGAGCATTATGACCGGATGATTCCAACCATTTCCGGTCGCTATTCCGAATATAAAATGAAATTTCGGCCTTTTGATAGTTATATGCATACATTCTACAAACATACAATACGGAATATTCCCAGAGTATACTGTAGCAGAAAACAACACAGCGGAAAAGAATATAAATGACTTAGATATGCTGAAAATCCAGAGGAATGCAAACTTTATCTTCATTTCAATAGCTAGATATAAATATACAATGTCTAATTTCCAACATATGCAACTTGTTATACTAGGACGTCGTTCCATTACGGGCTTGATTGACGCTTTTAGCAATTTGCCTTCTTGAACAATCGAAATTCGAAATTCTCAACCTTGTTTCTTCAATTGACCAATTCGAAATGGACCAATTTGGTTGCTGTGATTGTCTATAATAATCGATAGGTTCCGAAATGTCGAAATCCAGCTCAAATATTCCACTTCTGTAATTAAACGAACCATCTCCAGACTTTCGAAACGTATTGTTTGTTTGGGTTCTAGATTGACGCAAATTCTCCTGCTTCTCTATCAATTCCCTTAAAACCTTTGTACGATTTATTGGATTATCGTCTATTCCCAATAGCAAACTCTTCAAAAGTGGATAATTATAATAATTAATTGTAGTTTCTGGACCTAGGCTGCTCAACATTATTTCATCAATTTCCAACTTTTGAGGCAAAAACTTCACGATATCTTGATAATGAACTTCAGAGAGGTTGTGCTTTGCGTCGATGCTCATCAAATAGGATTGCGAGTCTGTACGGTTCAAAACAGTCTTTGTGGACAAATAATAGCAGAGCAATTCAGTCCTATTGTTGAAGAAAATAACGGTTCTCATAAGCTTATGGGAAAGATTCCTTAAGAAAAAAAATTGATCCTTTGACTCCACCTCATCAATGCCAATACGGTAGAGGTTGCAATTGAAGTCGACTTTTGGGTGTATAACATGTACAGTATCAATCAATAGCATGCTTCTAATGGGTGAGAAAACATTAAGTAATGCTCTTCCAATAGCAACATAAAACAAATAAAAAGTTTTTCTCAATGGCTTCATTTTAGAACCAATTGAGACAGCTTCGCTAGGAAATATATCAAACCAATCAGCCAACATTTCAAAAAACAAACTTGGAGAAGTGAAAATAATGTTGTCCGAATCATCGTCGACGTTGTTGACAAGCTTGTAGTAACTATTGATGTACATGATCCTAGGGTAAACGCATTCGATGAGATTCTTCATGAACGATTCAAGCTCCAAGAAATTCCTTAATATGTGGACATTATTCGGGCTTGTTAGTGATTGATTATTAACAATGAAGGACTTGAAATGGAGAAGATCTTGATACAAATCCTTAATGACATCAAATTTGTAATCGGGAACTAAACAAGTATTCGTGTTATCATTGAATGCTTGTATTGAAATTTGCAATGTGTGAGTGATGTCGTTCACAGATTTTGCATCATTAACAATCTTCCCAAATAGAGAAGCAGTTCCAGTGAACATTAAACACAAAGTCTCCATATTAGTATGCAAATGCAAAAAGGTTGACCATGCTGCGTATAAGGAAATCTTAATAGGATACTCTATATGAATCTCTGTAATTGATTCACGAAGATCTCGTATTAACAAACCGTAATAGGTATATGATTTTTTGGTCAAAATATCCAAATCCTTCTTTGTAAATGAAGTAGAGCTATTTCCAGTGTTGATTGCCTTATTGCAAACTTTAAGAAGTATATTTATGGATTTGTCCATAAAGAATGAATAGTATACTTTAATAATGATACTCTGATTAAAAACTGATATCCAAAATTGGTCAACATAGTCACTTCGCCAAACCGGCAAATGAGGTAGACGAAATTCGGTGTTGCTCAAGGATTTAAAACTTCTATCAGGTTGTTTTAAATACCTTTTCAAGTATCCATTCCTAAGTCTTTTAGTCTTCTTCAACTTGTTTACAGTTAAAATTTGCGATATAGCGTTCGCAAGTGGAGTTCCTGGTGGCGAAGCAGGATGCGAGGGTGGTGGATAAGGATGAAAAATACTATGATGATCCAAAGGAGTTAAATCTTCTAATTCTTCAATCTCCACATTTTCATTTGCGGTCTTGATGTGACGGCTGAGATTGAGTTGGGAATTTTCGAAGCTGTTGGAACTTGAATTGTCGTCATTATCCGAAGTTTTCAGCTGACCATTGGAATTGATCTCATCATGGTGTCCATAGTGCGGGTGTTCGTTGACAAAGGCTCCTGCAGAACTTACATCGTAACTTGTCAACTTATGAAAGGAATCCCTATACAAAGCAACACGTAGGTCATCCCTCGTAAGACAAAATTCGTTATTTTCGAAGGAGTCCTGATTCAATGGAGATAGATCTGCAAAAATATCATGTGGAGGATTGGTTGCATTATTTGCATTGGAATTTGATGTACCATTACTGGAAGTGCTGTTGTTGTCTGAGAAGTGAATATTGTTAACTGATGGTGGTGCCAGAAGAAAGTTTGTGCTATTATTGTTGCTATTCTCATTACTGGGTTGCTGAATTGGGGTCGTAGAAAGAGGCGTAAATGGAATAATTGGTGGAGTAGCGTTCTGAGGAGGACTGCTCTCTAATGATTGGTTAGATGAAGAATGCCTCACAAGTGCAGTAGATACTGGAACTCCCATTCGAGATTGATTTATTGAAAATGATGATGGCATGAATGAAGAAGATGAAGATGGCTGGTTTGAATAGTTGAACTGATTAAACAGTTGTTGACCTTGCAGCATTTGATGCAACAGCAGCGTCTGTGATTGGCCATGACCGGATGATAAACCGTGATTTTGTTTATGAAATGCGAAGGTGGTTGGATCTGTTTGTAAATTTGATGACAGTTCTTCTTTAGTATTCTCGTCTTGTTCTTTAGATTTCTTATCATTCTTCTTTCTGATGTGGTCCAATTTCTCCTTGGGAAAATCCAAGTACCCACAACGATAGTTTTTCTTGATACAATTATGACATGACGGTAGTTCTTCGGAACATTTTATCCTTTTGGCTTTACAGTTTGGACACCCGTCTCTAGAATTCTTATGAGTTCTCCTGCTTTTTCTTTCCGACATTCGGGGAAAGGGAGGGTAGGACATTGTATGGCTTATTTATACCTATGCAGCTGAGTTCAAATATAATACAATTTCACGGTCTTAATATAATTTGCAAGCAAAAAGAATTGACCTTTCATAAGCGGTGAAGGAGTACTTTTTCGCTCCAAAGTAGCCAATGCAGTTACAATTCAGTGGTGGTGTGCACAGTGAAAATAACTACTTCCGATGTGATATACGTGCAATGAAGTGGAAGAAGAAGATAAAACAGAATGTAGATGAGTTGAAAAAAGACAACTAGGACAGGGTTTCAGTTCTAATTTTGAGTGAGAAAAGAATTAGTGTTAGCAAATGAGGTTAAGTTAGTGACAGGACTGAAAGTATTCGAGCCGCAATCCTTCAGATGAGAACTTGTGAGATTCAATAAAATCTATAACGACACCGTTCCCAAACAAAGTTAGGTACTGTATTACAGTGAATTGTCATTCCTGTTATTTTTAAAGTAAGTTTTTTTTCGTATATTTTCTATTGGTTTAAATTTAAGGTTGGTTTATGATGCCTTTTGGCCAATAGCAAACAAAAAAATGGGAGATTCAAGGTCCAGACGGGATGGTGTGGAATATTTTCTAGCGCTCTTTATTACTCTCACGTGATGTTCTTTATAATCTGTTCTATGAAAAATTGGCAACCCCACAGGAATGGAGCCTCTCCGTAGCCTAATCTGCCCCACAAAATCAAATGCGGGCACCACAAAGATATTCTGTTTGACTTGCTGTTGTTAATGGAAATTTTTAGAACTCTGTAAACTTAGCTTCGTCTCAGATTCATGAATCGGTTCTTGTTATGTTGGTGTATCGGTTAAAATTTTAAAGCGTGAACCTTATCGGAAATGCTCGCGGCTTCGTTGCGCACATGAAAGTGGTCGTGCATCCTTGAACACTAACGGCATTGCAGATAAATGTTAAATTCACGTTCAGAACTTTAAATTGTGGTTGATTCTCACTGAATTAGTTATCCTCTTGAATGACCGAAGATGCCTTTTCAAATCAATTGCATTAAAATAATTAAGAGAGCTTTACAATGAGTGAAGATAGGCTCATGTTACAATGGTAAGTTGTAGTAGGCAGCTTGTAATATCGTGAGCGGATATGGAGAACAAGAGTTTCTCTCCACTCTCAGTCAATAAATTCGTAAAAGAAGGACCTGGAAGTCTCAATTGACGTTTATCCTGGATAATAATATGCATTTCATCGTTGTGACACATTGAAGTATACACACTTATTGTTGAATTGAAAATATGGAATATATCCATCGGTTATTTTTCTGACGGCCAAAGAACAGCTACTACCCCTATTCGTTAAACTTTCTGCCATGAGAAAGTTTTCTCCTGCATATCACCTGGATAGGAAATACAGCAGAATTTCACATAGTTTCATAACTAGGTTCATACAAGAGAGTCGTATGAATTCCTAATTGGTGTTTGTGTGCAGATCATGATGTTTCCTAATCCCGTTAAAATGTTTGCCAACGCCGCATTCTCTTATCATGTCTGCCGAAGTGTTCCTAGGTTTAGACAATATTATTTGTAGTGAAAATCTCTGATAGTAATATCGCCTTTTTCCATGTTGAGTTTGATTATCATTAGAGGCGACTGCGTTTATTAACTGTCCATTGTC
The DNA here is from genome assembly GCF_000209165.1 of Scheffersomyces stipitis CBS 6054. Taxonomy (NCBI): domain Eukaryota; kingdom Fungi; phylum Ascomycota; class Pichiomycetes; order Serinales; family Debaryomycetaceae; genus Scheffersomyces; species Scheffersomyces stipitis. Next base: position 1,071,059 of record NC_009044.1, read on the forward strand.
TAGATCTCCTAGCTAAGCATTTGTTTTACAACCAATTGTGAAAATCACACTTCGTACCTCCCCTCTCTCATGGGGTATATGATGACTCTAATCAGAACTTGGAGAGGGTCCCTCCACAGCTCGGCAAGAATATTATCTGATGCCTTATTTTCAGGATGCGCTCCCCTCCAAACCCATCTAGGTTGCATTCTTCAATAGTGCCTCAGATCCTGGTAGGTCATTCATTATTCATCTTGATATCTAAATATCGATCTCAGATCTATTCTGCCTTGGTTGGTCAAGAAAGCTTTTGTGGATATTATGTATGTACTATACACTGCAATTTAGCAATCGCCTACCACATAAGGAAGATCAGATGCACTTCTATACCATCAATATTCTATTTTCAGTCAGCGTCGCCTATTATATCTCATAGTCTACACGATTGTCTCTCCAATGGTCGAACTCTACTAGATGTCTCATTGTCGGCCGGCCATGAGGACAATTCCAAGGTTTATCTAGTTGACTTAAATTCTGAACAACTTTAGTCATTCTCCCGCGGGTTAACGGCTGGCCAATCATAATACTTGAGCGACAGGCTCTCATTGCTAGTAAGTTCCGGATCTTAGAGCATTTCAAGTTCTTGTTTCGTGGATTAGTGTTGACGAGGTTGATAAGCTCCTGGAAATCGTTCAAGTCAAATACGACGCCACGCGAACTTGGCATAGTGTTCAACCTTATTCTGGATCCTGGTTTTGCTTCAAGGACCACAGTGAATTGATACCCATTGGACATAAATATTTGCTCGTGTTCAATAACAAGTAACTCATCTATAATACTTAACTCTATTGTCTGAGGGACAATCAACCTTTGAATCTTGATCGAAAGCTCCTGGTTTAATCTTTCGAAGTTATATTTTTCATCGCTTGCATGCTGATCAATAATAAACAAGTTATTGTCATCAAGTGTTACTAGGATGAATCCAAGGTTGAATTGTCCAATGAGCTTCATCTTTAGAAAATCTTTTCTCAGTATTGTGTATGATAAACTCTGGTCATCCTGTATCTCTAGTAGTTTTAAACTACGATTCCCGTTATTATTGAGGGAAGTATGACACATCTCTTCCTTTATCGAAGATACAATGGCATGGCTATTAGCCGACTCTACTCTGTTGTGTAACATATCAATCTTTAATCTCTTGTTGTGGCTTTCTTCGAACTCCTGTTCGTTGATTCTAATCAAACATTTTTTTTGTTGTGTAATTTGATAGTTTTTTCTATGATCATCATATTCTGGGGCAAGAGTGTTGATCGGCGAATATTTGGAAGATGCTAAATTCTTGCTATCGTCTTCTATAATCTGATCATTTCCCTCTTCTTTAGTATCAACATCTTCCCTACCTTCAATTGGTTGATCCTCGTCATCGTCTGGGCTGCCGATATCTTGTTCTCTTTCTTTGTTGATTAATTCGAAAGTATTCCTCTGTTCTTGATCTATATTGCTGGTTTCTGGATCTGTAACGACTGTAACTACTTGCAAGCTTTCCTCATGCTCTGGAAGTAAGTGTTCCTGTCCATCTTCCACTACATTAGATTCTTGGTAATGCTCCTTGATGTTATCAAGTCCGGAAGCACAGCTCTCTTGTACAATTGTATCAGACTCTGTAGCGATACTACTTTCACCCATTTCCTTAGCAAGAGGTAATTTGATATCTTCAATGTCAGAATCTGGCTCTATGTTCTGAACTGATGGCTTCTTTTCTCTTTTAGTGAAAGTGGATTTGTTTAACTCATGCCGCTCTAAATTCCTAGGAATCACATTGTCTTGACTCTCAAAGAATCCAATTAAGTCTAACCGAATCTTTTCAAACAAATCTTGCTCCAGGTGGATCATTATCATCCCTTTGTCTGGAGTCAAATTAACATCTAGGGCCAGTGGATCGATAGCTATATTCAATATGAATATTGGATATTGCATATGGTTGAAAGATTTATACACATCATTGACAATTTTGGACAACTTTTTCAACATAACAGGTCGTTTATTTATGAACATAAATTGTCGATCAGTCACCAGGCGGCCAAGTCCAAATGAATAGCTTGATATGTACCCTTCAATTTGGATATCCTCACTAATCAACAATTTCAATTCAACCAACCCCTTTGCACCATTTGCACCAAAAACAGTGATCATGTTGTCCAAAATCGTGGACTTAGAACCACCTCTGCTACTCAAGGCCAAACTTTTCTTTGAGTTCACAACATTGAAAACACTGAATTTGATTTCTGGGTAAATTAATAGGTATTGGGTAAGGAAATTTATTGCTTTATGAAATTCCCTCTTGGAATTCTTCACAAAATTCTTAAGTCTAACTGGTAAGTCAAAGAATATCTTCTCGATACTTACAGAGGTTCCTGTCTGTTTTGAAAAACCTCCTCCGATTTTCGACACAGATTTGCTTAATTTTCCAGCTTTGTCATAATCCAATTCGTGATTTTTCGGGTAGTCAGTACATGTAACAATTTTGACTTTGGATGATACAGAACATATCGAATTTAGTGCCTCTCCTCTGAAGCCTAAAGTAGATAGTTTATCTAAATCTTCGAACTCAGATATCTTGGAGGTATGACTCCTAAGACAAACGAATTCAAAGTCTTCTTTTTTGATTCCCTTGCCGTTGTCAGTGACAGAAATGGAATCGATTCCATAGTTCTGGAAATTGATCTCTATCTTAGTACTGTTTGCGTCAATGGAATTTTCGACCAATTCTTTAACTATTGACTTTAAATCAATTATAACCTGACCAGAGGTTATCTTTGAAACGTCCTTCTGATCAATACTTTTGATTGCCATTACCTCGGTGTCTATCTGCTAATTGAAGATATGTTTTATGAAACGCGTATCCTAAAAATATCATAAAAAAAAATATAATCTTGTGATCACATTCCTTCTATTACCATGAAGCTAACATCAAAATCTCTATTACTAACTTTCCGAGAGTTTCTAATAGTTTGGCTTAATCAAATATTATATTATAATGACATATACGATAGGCAAATTTATGATAAATTCAAATCCTTTAATTTGATAGTGTATAAGAATAGACATCCTAAACTAGACGATTACATTATCTCCCTATTCAACAACTTCATAAGAAACGTGTTCTTGCATAGGACTTCAAGAAGTCTGGAATCGAAGAGTGCAACAATCTCTGGGGCTAGTCAAATTGTTTGCGTTATTTACAATACTAAGACTAGTAAAGTCCTCCGCAAGTACGTGATCAACTTTAATGAGTTGATTATCAATTTGGGAGATACCGTTGGTATTGATGATTTCCTAGATGATGATATAAATCAAGATGAAAATGACAAATCTGCTTATATCAATCTTGATGGAATAGACTGGAAAGAAATATATACCCAGTTTAATACGTTATTGTTTCATCACATTCAAGAATTGAATAAATTAGAAGCTACCAGGTATATTCCTCTGGAAGATAATGAGACATTTTTCAAGATCATCGTGGATTTAGAGGAGTCAATTAATATAGTGAATGCAAGCTGGGTAAGAATAAGAGCTTCAATTTTGAGTCAAAAATCAACTTCGACTATCAATAAATTCGTTCCTGTTGGAGACGTTAATTTGCAGTTGATCAATTTCGACGTTCACAATGAGTACTACACCCGTTAATGTATACATGCAATTGTTTATTATTTACATTATTCACAAAGCGTTGTTTAGACCAAAGAGTCGTTTCAAGTTCTCATACATAAAGTATGATATTGATACGGCTGGAGCAACCTTTGCTAAATTTGGCACTAAACCTTTGAACAAACCTGGGTACCCTTCACGAACAATAGTTTTTTTCAACACGTCTGAAAATCCGTCATATCTGTATGGGTGAGCGTAAGTCCCTTGGGCTTGTAATCTGGTTCTAAGTAAATTGACTGGATATACGACTGTAGCACCAAAAGTTCCAGATAATGCACCGAGTGTTAAGACCACAACATTTGCTAGTTGAACATCTTCCTCCCTTATTCCAGTTCTCTTACTTTCACGTTTAATCAAATAGTTCTTGATGGTTGAAAATGTTCCCAAATCCAAAGCCGCATAAGGGAAGATACCACTTACTCCTACAAAAAGTCCCCTGTAGAACATCTTCAATCCGCCTTCCCTATACATGTTTTTGGCGGTCTCGATTAACAATGCATTTCCTTTGAGCGAAGAGTCCAAATTAGAGCATTGTAGTCTGAATTTGAGAGTGTCAATTGGATATACAGTGAACTGAGCGAATACACCACCAATACCACCGGCCAAATACGTGGATACTTTCGATAATTTGGCTGTATCATCTACTCCTTCAATTCGTGCCAAAAATCTCTTTGTTGCTTCAAAAGAACCAAATTTCATAGCAGATTCGGGGAAGACCTTAACAACATTCAAGCCATTTCCAACGTAAAATGCCTTGAAACCTCCTTGTTTCCATAACGTCCTAGCAGCTTGGATAATTGGAGATCTAATAGTCTTGGGATGGTTGTCTTGAACTTGTCTAGCCAAATCTCTTTCAGCTGACAAGAGATTTCTTCTGGCCTCTTCGATAACTTTCTGCGAGGCACCATCTGCTATTTGACGGGCAATTTCTTTTTTGGAATGTAATACAGTAGAGGATAAGTCGGTCCTTGCAATCAAGAAGACTTTTATTCTATCGAAGGGTGCAGTACATGTTCTAGACACAACACCAGACAAACCACCAGCTAAGAAAAATCCGAAACCGTTCAAGAATTGATTAATTAGGGTCACATCACCATCAGATGACAAATCGAACTCTTCAGCGATGAAATTAAAAGCAGTCTTGATTCTGGAACCATGCAAACGAGGCATCAATAGCAAAAACTGTCTGAATTCATCATATGTGATGTAACCATCGTTTTTGTAATCGATTTGTTTGAACAACAAATCAATATTATAGTCACTTGGTGACAAATGTAATGATTGCTTTAAATAGTGGACAAAATCAGCTTTATTCAACTTGCCGTCATTATCCTGATCTATTTTGTTGAAGCCTTTCAAAATCTGATCGTCAGTCGCAGTAAGGTACTTCTTGAAGTCATTAAAGTCTATGACTTTATCCATATTGGCATCAAAAGAATCAAAAATAGTTTGAATCAACTCTGGATTGTCACTCATAGGGTGTTTTAATGCTCTCAACGCCTTCTTGAAATCTCGTATAGTTATTTCGCCACTATGTTGTATATCTAACTTATTGAAGAGGGCCTCGTAATCATCGGGTCTATTATATAATGTCACATTATCTGGCTGATGTTGGCCAGAGCTCTCAGACGTGATAGGGTTGGAAGAAGACATAGTGAATGGTACTGTAAGCTGAAACCTATTGGGCAGGATATCCGCTAATGCTGAAAACGAATGAAATGCAAAAGTGTGAATATGGTATCTTAACCTTCAAGACATTCGAAAGCAGAATCTTATATATGTGCGAACCTATGTAGACGAATGTTAATAGTAGTTAAAGTTACAGACGTCGTTCACTCGAAAACAACACGACCAATTGTATCGAGCACTTCAACTTGTAATTTCGGTACTAGATTTATATATCGCCGAGAACCACAGCGATATGATTTCAATCTTCCTTTAAAATCTTTTCTTCTCGCTTACCATGTCAGCTTTTGTTTTTGTTCGGAATTGTTTAAATCACGTGACATAAGACTATTCTCTCCGGGTTAGAAGGTACAAGGTTTGTCCTTACTCGGATGATTAGTATGAGCTTCTTCTGATTGCTTACTATCAACTAAGCTGATCAAAACTTTGTGTTCCATATTCGAATAGACATCTTCTTCTCTATTTCTAGTTTTTTGTTGAATTCCAGGTCAATTTTGAGTATTTGTAGCTTGCTAGTATTTAGATGTCTTTTTGTACTTGTGTAATAAAGTATTAACTTTGCAGAAAGAGAGAACACGTACAAAATCACCAGAACTGTGTTATTTCAACATTGTAGTAGGTGTTAGGACTCATCTTTATACTAATTGCAGGTTATAGTTGCAAATCGTCCATCCTGTATATAAAATCAGCAACACACGACATTTTTTTCAACATCAGGACGTGTATACTGATGAATAATGCAAGGATGCCTTTTTGATCCGATCATCATCCCAAGACTTTCTGTTTAGGTATCAAGTTACGTATCTTCTAGTTAACAATGTCTGTCCAAATCTTTGGTGATCAAGCCACGGAAGAAAGAGCTGAAAATGCTCGTATGTCGGCCTTTGTCGGTGCAATTGCAGTCGGAGACTTGGTGAAGTCTACTTTGGGCCCAAAAGGTATGGACAAGTTATTACAAAGTGCTACTGACACGGAGTCGTCTATGATAACAAACGATGGTGCCACTATCTTAAAATCCATTCCATTTGATAACCCAGCTGCCAAAGTATTGGTGAATATCTCAAAAGTTCAAGATGATGAAGTTGGTGATGGTACTACTTCTGTCACAGTATTCGCAGCTGAGTTGTTGCGAGAAGCAGAAAAGTTGATTGAAAAGAAGATCCATCCGCAAACTATTATCGAAGGTTACAGAATTGCTCGCAATGTTGCTATAGAAACGTTGAACAGATCTTCTGTTGACAACAAGTCCGATCCAGAAAAGTTCAGAGCTGATTTGTTGAACATTGCTAAGACCACTCTTTCTTCGAAGATTTTATCCCAAGACAAGGAGTTGTTTGCCGAGTTAGCCGTTAGCGCAATTCTCAGATTGAAGGGATCTACTAATTTAAACAATATTCAAATTATCAAGAAAGCTGGAGGAAAATTAACAGACTCTTACTTAGATGAAGGTTTCATTCTTGAAAAGAAGTTTGGTATCAACCAGCCTAAGAAGATAGAAAAAGCCAAGATCTTAATTGCGAACACTTCCATGGATACTGATAAAGTAAAAATTTTTGGTGCTAAGTTTAAGGTGGACTCTACATCCAAGTTGGCCGAGTTAGAAAAGGCCGAGAAGGAAAAGATGAAGAATAAGGTTGAAAAAATCAAGAAGTTTGGCGTGAATGTCTTCATCAACAGACAATTAATCTACGACTACCCAGAACAATTATTTACGGATGCAAAAATAAATTCTATTGAGCATGCTGACTTCGACGGTATCGAAAGATTGGCCTTGGTTACAGGAGGTGAGGTTGCTTCCACTTTCGACCATCCAGAGAAGGTTAGGTTAGGGTACTGTGACAGCATTGAAGAAATCTTGATTGGCGAGGACGTCTTCACCAAGTTCTCGGGAGTTGCTGCTGGTGAAGCTTGTACTGTTGTCTTGCGTGGTGCTACAGAACAAGGTTTGGATGAAGCTGAAAGATCTTTACACGATGCATTGTCAGTTTTGTCTCAGACCACAAAGGAAACCAAAACTGTTTTAGGTGGTGGTTGTTCTGAGATGATCATGTCAAGAGCTGTTGACCAGACAGCTGCCAACGAAACAGGCAAGAAGTCATTGGCCATCGAGGCATTTGCTAGAGCTTTGAGACAATTGCCAACTATTTTGGCTGATAACGCTGGTTTTGACTCTTCAGAATTGGTGTCCAAGCTAAGATCTGCTATCTACAATGGAATGGCCACTTCCGGATTGGACTTGAACAACGGTGTTGTCGCTGACATGAGAGAACTGGGTATTGTTGAATCATACAAGTTAAAGAGAGCAGTCGTCTCGTCTGCTGCTGAGGCTGCTGAAGTGTTGTTGAGAGTAGACAACATTATTCGCGCTAAGCCAAGAACATCCGATAGAAACCATTAGATAGAATTACCCTTTAATATCTTGTAATTGGAAGTACTTAACTTGAACAGATGTTGATTGAACAACTGATTTTCATCAGAATGTAAAAGCCTCTTTGTAAACTGCACATATCGAAGTTCAAAATTCAATGTGGAAATTTCACAACTGCGGCGGTCAAGGAATCACCTCTAGAGCATTACGATGGCTTTTAGTTCAAAGACAACCTCAAACAATTGATTCCTGCAACGAATGTGTGTCTGAGATTGTCACACCACTCATCTTTCATCTTCTTAACAGTGATACGTCTCACGAAAGCAAATGTCTTCCGTTCCTGGATGAAGGGTTCCTATACAGAAAAGGGATTTGAGGATATAATGTACCTGAAATATTGGAAACTTTTGTGAGGCGAGTGTTCGTACCACTTATGGGGCTGCCGAACGATCCATACAATAACAAATCGTTTCTACATTGATCATTCATGGAACTAAACGTGAAACTCATACACAAAATAGACGTGATAGACAGGAGGCTAACCAAAAAAAACATTCAAATCTTTCTCCTCTCTATGTTGCAACCACAAAACCTGTACTATGGGGACACATGCAGTCCTGATTTCGAGGGGGTATGTTAATGAAATATGAACGCTGGCCTTGCAAACCTTTGCTAGTGAAATTTCAACGTGTTCCACCACATGTCATAGCGAAACGAATTTCTCCAGATTCGTGGTTGGACAATGTACATTTTTGCCATTCAGAGGTGTTTTTTCTACTTTGATTGAGTGCGACCAATTGCACCCGTTCCACCGAAATAAGGTAGCAACTCGTGGACAACTGAGTTTATCAATGCCATTGGCCGTCTTTCTTAAGTACTTGTCAATTGAGTGGAAAGTTGATCACAAATCAAATACATAATATGGCATGTAGAGACATTGTAACTTTCTCTATGGTCGAGGGGCTGTAGGCTGCAGTAGTTCCCGTTTCAGAAGGTTTGCTTTCGTTTCATCCTCCATGACAATGGTTCTATGACTGTTTCTCTGGTTGTTCAGAGACAGTGGCGTTGAGCCCCTAATTGGATAGTTTCTTTTTTAAATTTAGGGGGTTTAGTAGTCGTCCATTGGAATTGTGGAATTTACCTGTTAGCATATAAATATGGGTAGATCCCATCTGATCACTGAGTGGATGTCAATTGACCTTATTCTACACTCTCTACCTCAATTACATTGATAGTTAAGAACAAATAGCAAAATGGTTTTCGGATTCGGCAAGGACAAGGACGACGACGACAGATCGAACAGAAGAGACGATAACAACGACGACTCGTACGGATCTTCTAACAGAGGTAACAGCGACGATTCTTACGGTTCTTCCAACAAGGACTCTTCGTACGGATCTTCTGGTTTCGGTTCTTCCAACAGAGACAACGATGACTCCTACGGCTCTTCCAAGAAGGATACCTTCGGCTCTTCTGACGACTCATACGGTTCTTCTAAAAGAGGTAACAATGATGATTCTTACGGTTCTTCCAACAAGGACTCTTCGTACGGATCTTCTGATTTCGGTTCTTCCAACAGAGGCAACGATGACTCCTACGGCTCTTCCAAGAAGGACACCTTCGGCTCTTCCAAGAAGGACACCTTCGGCTCTTCTGACGACTCATACGGTTCTTCTAACAGAGGTAACAATGATGATTCTTACGGTTCTTCTAACAGAGGTAGCAATGATGATTCTTACGGTTCTTCTAACAGAGACGACTCTTACGGTTCTTCTAACAGAGACGACTCTTACGGCTCTTCTAACCGTGACAACAGTGACAGATATTAAGCCCAGAGCATTAATTTCAGTCTACACTTCATTTCTATTTTGATACTTCTGATGTCTTGGACTTCAGTTTTTTAGTGCGTTATAATTTGTTAGTAAAGCTTAAAAATTCTAAATTTGCACTAGGATAGCAGTTCCATGCGGCTGTATTTGATGTATTTGATGTACTTGCACATCTGCCGAGTGAGTGGATTACTGCTACGTATCTTGAAGCCTTCGGCTCTTCCTCTCTTAAGTTGGGCAAGCATCATATGCTATATTTTAGTCTTCGACCTTTTTCTTAGATTTTGCTTTCATTTCGTAATATACAACGCGACTAGGATATGCCTATTTCTAAATCTCGTCTTTATCTATTCTACGAATCGTTACAATGATTCTACTGAGCAGCTTGTTCTTGTTGAGGAGGAGCTGAAGTATGGGTAGCAGGCTGAAGTTGTTGCAATGGAGCATACAAAACCTGAGTAACATACTTTCTTTTATACCTTACCACAGATGCCACAGCCAATGTGTTATGCTTGATACTAGTAGTTGCCAAATGATTTAACACCACATGGTTTGGAATTGGCAAGGCACCACCGTTATTATCTCTATCGGAGGAGTTGTAATTGTTTAAGATGACATTTTCCAAATGAGGAGGCAACTGTGGAGGGTGGAGCCAAGCTTGCTGTTGTCCATTGGACTTTGATTGCTTATCTATCGCAATGTAATACTGTTCCATAACCTTGGAGTCAGTGAAAATTGGAGGAATATCATTTATGAATTGATAATTCTTTTCGTTTGTTGCATTATCTTCATCGTGATATCGTGAATAGCCATTTCCCATATCATCGTCGTCATTGGTTAATCTCCACATGGAATCAGTTCTTCCACGAGAAACAGAAGACTTACGACTGGATGCTTGAGAAGGCTGCTCATGCACATGCTGCAGCTCATCGACCGCCTCTTGGTCCTCGAGCAGTGATAAATGTTGCTGGATATGCTCGGGAGTCACTTCCACATAATTGACAAAGTTACCCATTTGATCAGTTGCAGTTGGCAAGAAATCTGAAAATCTGAGTTCATTGTCAATGACAAATCTAAAGCGATGAGTACCCACTGGGAGGCCCAAAGTGATAAGGAAGGAGTTATCTGGTTGCTTAGAGAGACCAATCATTTTTCTCCAGCCTGTGAAAGACCCTGTAACGTACACTTTCTCTCCACCTTGGACCCACTTTATGTCTACAGGAACCGTGATGTTCGGATCAGGTACTTGCTGGGGTTGCTGCTGGGGTAGCTGAGATGCCTGTTGTGAAAGCTGCGTTGAAGACTGGTCAACATTCATTTGGTCGCCGATGTCGTTGCTACTTAGAGGATCAGTGGAATTATTCTCCAACTCGCCGTTCTTTTTGTCTATGTTCATTTTATCCAAATCGATATCATCGGTTAAGAGTAACGTAGACTTTCTTCTTGGGGGTTGTTCTGTTTCTCCGTTGGCGTGGTTGTTGGCATTGGATACATCCACCATGGATACATCCTTAGCACCAGAAGTGGAATCCGGCGCACTAAACATTCTGATAAATAGTCAATGTCAATAACCTTCGATATACTCCTATGCAAAAAAATACTGTAGAGAAAGCAAAACAAAATCTAGGATTGATCAGTATCGACAAAGGCAGAAAGGACCAACAATAATAGTTTCTGCTAGGATGTTATTTTGTAGCGGAATACTTCTAGGATAGATAGAAATTAATTTCTAGTTGATTTCAAAAGCCTTATATTGAGTAGGGCACCAAGCACAGAAGCCTTGTTGTTTTCAGGACACGAATGCTTGCGGACAAAATACGAAGGCGAATTCACTTCAAAAGTTGTAAACCGAACTGTAAAGTGAATGTATAGCGAGCTTGTTGCGATCTATATGGATGCTAGCAATCTAAAAATAAGAATGGAGTCAGAGAAACCACTTGAGAGAGAAGGTAGCCCCAACTTCCACTCGTTGAACGACCACGACAACCAAAGTTTACATGACATCAGGAAAAACTGAAATTGACTACCTGCATGCAGCTTCAAGGTCTTCAGGTCTTTCTGGAGCCGTTAACGTTTTTCATGGGGATTTAATTGACACGTGATCTATTACAGTATAAAGTGGTCCGAAAGTTAAATGCTGTTATGTGGTCACATGTTATACTGCACTTCCGAGCGAAGTCTAGATTTATCATCTGGGGCAGCGGTTTCCGATATCAACTAGAACTTTAGAAGGGCTCCTGGGGTCAAGATGATTAGCAATGTATGAATGAAGTTAAGAAACATATTATTACTATAATGAGGTGAATCTGTGAATTGAGCAGTGGTGTACCGATTTGAACTGTTGAACTAGGTCTTGTTTGGTCTCGAGTGGTTGAGATATAGCCTACATTGTAAATTGTCTGCGGTGATGATTTACTTGCCAGGCTTCTAATATATTAATGGCTTGTGGAGCACATCCTAGCCTAATCTGAAGTAAGAAACCACCTTCAAGCGAGGAGCTGTCTATTTCGTGTAGTTTTTGGTGTAGTTTCAGTGAAACCGTGAGGACAATATTTCACTTCTCTAGATTTATAGTGTCGATCGACTGACTAACTTAATACTTTATCACTCTGATACTACATTTGCTACTGCACTAGTGCTTTCCTTTACTCTGTGCTCTCCGTTTAAACGCGATGTATATTCAACTTCTCGTCATACTATGGTACATTTAGATAAATTGCAGAAACCACTTTATTGGCAAATATGAAACCAATTGAAACGTACAAAACTATAGTCAACTAAGGGATATGTATCGTTTCTCCAGCGTCGCAAGCTTCTGGGCTCGTATAATCAACTTTCAATTCTAGTTGTTATAGTTTCTGACATTAGTTGAAATGGCATGGTAGATCAAAATCAAAACGACTGAGGCAAAACCAAAAGCCAAGACGATGTTGTTCAATTGCGTATCGGTAATCATTTTATATCTATGTGATTGCTTTGATGATGAATACGTGTGTCCTACTTTTTAAGAATCTTAGTACTTCTTAATTAATGCAACGAATCGGTTTTGTTCACAGTGGAAGACACGACTAGCATATAATTTCCGGTGTTTATAATCACGTGAATTAACCGTATTAAATATTATGCAGTTCGTGAAGTTAGATCTATGCCTTGGATAACAATCTATCCCAACTAGCCATAAAGAGCCAAATTAATAACTAATTTGTACATGACGAGGATGGTATTTTATGGAATGTAGGTTTATTACCTCGAGATCACCCTGACTAGACAAAATTGAAATTTTGTCTCATTGCCATGACGCCCATGTCTACTCAAGTATATGAAAATACTGCAATCTCGCAGAATTTGAATCATGTGACCAGATGCCTCAACTAATACTTCTCTACTCTATTAGAGCAAATTGATTCAACTTCCAAATTCACGGAAGAAAGCTTATAGTTGACAATATCATGTTGAGACTCGTGCAGCTGAATACTGGTTTTCGGTCACTATCCTGTAGACTATTGCTGTCAACAAAGTTGGTAACACCGAGATTTTGGTACTCACAAGACAATTCAAAGGCAGAAGAAATTTTCAAGAGGAAGCTCATTGCTCGAGAAAAGGAGTTTCGGAGCCGTCTCCCTCAGTGGGAGAAAAGGGACATATCGTTGAAAAAGAGGTATGGAGTTTGGAATCCTACTAAGAAAGTATCTCGTGTACAAATGCAAGATATCAGAAGTTTGAAACTTCAAATGCCAAATTTGAAAACGGTAGATATGGCCAATATGTTCGGTGTTTCACCGGAATCTATACGAAGAATCTTAAACTCCAAGTGGCAACCGTCGGAGAATGATATGAAGAAACTTGAAAAAAGGGCGGAGAGACGAAAGGCAGAAAGTAGAGAACGTAAAGAACAGTCCGAACAAGACTTGAAGGATGGGGTAAGAAGAATTCACAGAGCCAAGACTATAAAACTTCAAAATGTTCGATACAAGGAAACAGATGCAATTAATGAGAAAGATACTAGTAAAAAGACAGCGTCGAAGCGGCAGCTGCATGCGGTGACTGGTAAACAAGGAAAGATGAAGACCACAATAGACAAGCCTTTCGTTCCTAGTGTTGCGGACTTGATTAAATAAATCAATCAGACGTCATTTACGAATTAACGAGATCCAACATGTGTATATATACAGACAAATAACAGTACATAGAACAAGTCAAACTTTGACAATGCACAACTTCAACTGCACAAGCGTTAGTGTCTCCACTAACAGTATTTCACATAAAGAGTGTCTTCTTAATATTTGCATGCATTACAAACTTTTATTTTAAGTTTTGTTTCTACAATTGCTTACTTTTGATCAGAATTCTAACAAATATTGTCCAATTTTATGAAAAATTCTAAGTATCCAATTAAGAACATTAAGAAGAATACTGATGCAAATGAAAAATCCCGGATAATAGTAAATCCATAAACTTTAACCCTGTACTTCGTTGTATTCAAAACTATATAATATCAACTTACATAAGCAGTGTAGATTTCGCACAGTAAGCCTTTGAACCGAGGAAGATTTATTTCCCCAGAAATATAATCTCATTCACTCACACTTTCCTTTTCATTTTCATATCCCATTGGACATCCATATTTATTACTATTGACATGCCTGGCATTCCCATACTCACAATTCCAGAGGGTGCTTATAATCCTAATGCATACACTTTGTCTCCAGCCCTGAGGCAATCCAGAATAGTGGTATATTTGATAAAATTGACTCATGGATCTGCCGTAGCGTTAGTTCTTGCTTATGCGGTGGGATTCTTTGTGTTGAAGCCGCTTCTAGAGACCAATGCTGTACGTCGTTTAGAGCTCTTGGAGCTTTTCAGAGGAAAATTGCGTGATTGCTACCTCAATTTGATCGGAAGAGTATCTTATATCCCAATAGTAGCAAAGAAGAAGAATAATGATGGAAAATTGTATGCTGATGCCGTGATACAGACCGACGATTCATTCTTGGACAAGAATAGACATAGAAACAAAGCCGAAGAAGAAGAGGAAGAGCTTGCAAAGGACAAGTTATATCAGAACAGAATGGTGAAAAAGTTGAATAAACTTTCTGAAAAGTTGAATGAATGCATTCCTTATTCGACTGAGAAGTTGAGTTACTACAAAAGTACTAATTTCTCTATTAAGGATTTCCAGAACAAGGCAGATTTGAAATACTTCAACTATTCCGAGTTCATTTCCACTGAGATACCGGCTGAAGGTGATAAGCCCGCCAGAAAGAAGAATATTGCTGTCGAGACTCAGAATGAGATCAGAAGTATCAAGGGATTATATATGAGTGGACAGGTTTGAATGGGGTTGTATGGTGAACTGTAGAATTAGTACACTCGATAGTTCAAGTGAGTAATTAGAAGAGCAAATTTGAACAAGTTTACTATGGAAATTTACATCTAAGGACAATGTAGGCAAACAATGTAGTCGAATAATTAGTCCTCTATTAGCACCCACGGCCAATAGCTATCATAATTGGGTTGCTAATCTAATGCAATGAATTTTTCATTTCTTCATACTTAACAAAACTTGCCCGTACAAAGTACATGCCATTTCGCAAGTAAAAAGGTGCGACCAATTTTCAGATATAGAAGAGTGAAATGAGATTTGACTATATTTTAGCTTAATTACTATTCAGTACGATATATCAGAGTAGAAAAAACAATGGCTCGTCCAATGATAGTTGACAGTGATGAAGAGGGCTCTTCAGAAGGTAATAATTCTGCCATCCGCAACCAAAGCGACGAGGAAGAGGGTGAACAGTTGAATAACTTGAACTCCAGGTACAACAACGACAGCGATTCAGACATGTTGTCTGAATTAAGCGACGCGCCAAATATCAACGAAGAAGTAGACATTGGAGAAGATGAAGATGATGACGAGGACGATGATGAAGAAGAAGAAGAAGATGGATCCAGTGAAGTTGATGAAGCTGGAGATAGAACTATTCATAATGCTGACGAAGAGGACGAAGAAGATGAGGAAGACGAGGAAGACGAAGAATTGGACTCAGAGGAGGAAGAAGAAGACATTCCTGCTATTAGTGATGATGAAGGAACGTACAAGATCGAAGATCCGGATGATATGGATGAAGATTTGGAACTAAGAGATGAAGATGAGGAGCCACAACCAAAAAAGACTTCACCTAGAAAGATAAATATCACTGTAAAACCACCTACGAAGGTGACAAAGGCAGCTCCCAAAAGGGGACATCCGACTCCTTCGACGAGAGAGACAAGAAAGCGTCAACTCACTTATTATGAAGAGGACGAGGAAGATGAAGAAGAGGAAGAGGTTGATGAAGAAGAAGAAGAGTACGCTTCTTTAAAGAAAGCCAAGAAGACAAAGCTCCCTCAGCCAAAGACACAGCCGCAAGAGCTAGATGAAGATTTGTTATTAACTGACGAAGAGCAAGAGTACAATCCCCATGCGCATCCCGATTTGTCGAAGATGACAGAGAGACAAAGAGCCAGGTACTTGGAAGAAGAGACCGAGAGTAAGCAGTTCATAGAGTTGGACGACAACTACACCACAGCCAAGAAGAGTAGGCTTAAGAAGACCGAGACAGAAGAGCAAACAGCATTAAAAAAGGCCGAGAGTGCTAGAAGAAGGCAGGACTACAAGATGAAGGCATTAGAGGAAGAAAAACGAGACACATTGAACAAACTATTGAAGAGAAGAGCCACCAAGACTCGAGAGGTACAAGACAAGGAAGGTACAGTGGAGGTGGTGAAGCTGGCCACAAAGGCCCGGAGACCTGTCCTTCAGCATCCAGCCTTATTCCGCTATGTCAGCAACATTACAACATTGGGCGGAAACTCTGTTCTAGCAGTAAATCAGAGCACGTCGTAAGAAGCACGAAGCAGCCTTGAAAGCAAAATTATGTCTTGTGCCTGGAAATTGCCATTAGGGTTGGAACCCGTTGCTAGATAGAGGTGGTATTGTACAGAAGTAGACAAATGCAAAAAATAGGTTGGTAGGTAGGTAGGTATGGAAGTACTTACGACGAAATATGGGGCTAGTGTTTACAAGTAGAGATAGAGAGACAACACAGAGCCATGTAGTCTATTGTATGCTTATATAATATTGTTCATATGTACTATCACTTGAGACAGAAGCGGATTTAGGAAAAAACCATCCCAAAATACCATCCCAAAAAACCGAGTCATAGTAGACCGATCCCTCTATATCCAGAGATGCTAAAGGGGAGAGCGTTATAAGAGTGTCGAAAATCTAAGTCGCATTAGAAGTTAGACGACACAGAAAATCACTTCTATCTGCAGGAGATAATCCTCAGTGAAATCGAAGGACTTTGAAGTAGATTTTCGAAGGTAGAAGAACACACAGAGTAAGTTGGTGTAAAACATTAATATATAATCTTCAAGACCGATACGGTTGTTAGTTGAATCCATCCTGTCACCCCATACAGCCACCATCGCACCACAGTACCTGTCACTAGCCTCCCCGCTTTGTCTTCCGCCTGATCTGTCCATCGCAGAGATCAGAATTGGACTTGTCGAGCTTCTGTTGTCTATCTTTATACAGCCAGTTACTGATTATTTTGCAAAGATAACCTGCAAGGAAGCCAGATATATATGCTTAGAGATCAAGACATTGAGCTGATAGGGAACCTCAAACAACCACTACATTGTTTATCTATCGTAGATCACATAGGATCATCAGGTCATTTTCATTTTTCGCATCGTCTATCTTCATTTTCATAACCATCTCCATCTTTCTATCGCACACAACTATTGAATTTTTCACAATTTGAAATTCACGAAAACTAAGGTAATAGAAAAACTTAAAATACAACCTTATTAGCAGCATCATTATTTTTCACTAATATCACAACAGCAGTCATCATAGCTATTCATAGACTTTATCATGAACGGTAACACCAACATGAATGTCGTCAATATGACTGGAATGAACATTAATATGGCTGGACTAAACAACCAACGACTGGCTGCAATGGCAGCGATGATACAAAACCAAAACTTCAACAACCCCATGGTACAACAGCAACCCCAGGGCCAGAGCCAACAGACACTGGGCCAGGCTGGACAACAACCGCAATCAATACCGGGCCAAAATCCACAACAAGTGTTTGGTCAGAACCGAATTCCTTTCCAACAGCAGCAACAGCAGCAGCAGCAGCAGCGAATGACCATGAATCCGAATGGTACAACTCATGTCAACGGTATTCCTCAGCAGATAAGTCATCAGCAGATGCTTGCACAACAGCAGCAAGCAGCACAACAGCAGCAGCAACAACAGCAACAGCAAGCAGCACAACAGCATCAACAACAGCAGACTGCCCAACAAGCTGCACTGCAACAACAGCCACCACGCCCTGGTATAAGTAGAGCGACGACTTTACAAAGCGGAACTCCTGTTCAGCAGAAAGATCCTCATAATACCAACTTGATGTCTGCTCCATCGTCGGCTCCATTACCAACTAATAACAGCACTTCTGCTGGAAATACTCGTGGCCATACTCCACAGATGGCTGTTCAGCTGCAGCCCACTCTGTTCAACCCACAGCTTCAACAAGGACAGCAGTTGCAACCTGGCCAGAAGGTGAATGGACTTCTTCCAAATAACGTAACGCCGATAATGGCGCTGCAGCAACAGCCAACTCCTGGCGGACAAAGAGCAGCACTTATAAGCCAGCAGCAGTCACAAGGACAGTCCCAATTTCAGCCTGCTGGTCAGCAAGCCATAGGAGGACAGAGACCACAGGGACAACAGACGCCTTTGCCACAGCTGGGTACACATAGAAAGCTGACGGCTGCATCTCCACTTCTGCAACCGTCAACAATCCCTGCTAGCAATGCCGGACTAGCCCACGAACAAGACCAGATACAGAATGAAATGAATTCAAGAGTCCTCAAGCGCAATTTAGGAAATGCTGGCGCCATGAGGGTTCTCGAATTTATCGAGCAAATCAGCAACGAATCGCCTGAAAACTTGACTAGTATAGAATACTGGCAACGTTTAATCCATACTTATTGTATGCCCACATCGATCTTCAGAATTTCCACTGCTGCCACCTTGCCGTCAAGCTCTGGAATTTTTTCACATGGAGCAGCCATGAAGCCGAACTTATTCAATGTCTCATTTTTAGATGCAAATTTAGATACGACTTCGGGTGTATCATCCAAGTTCTTCGAACTTACTACTGCATTTGCTGCTCGATTTTTTGTTACAAATGTTATCATTGGAAATGTAGCTAAATTCTACGTAGCATTGCCTGGCTTAAAATTCCAGGTGATGAACAATGGTTCCATCTTCCTAATTTCCAGATTGCAACAACAGTACATCTACAACGATGGGTCAATAGCCAACCTCACCGGAAATGTAAAGCTAGTCATGAATCGTGATTTAAGGATAGAGTCAGTTGATATCCAGTATTTGAGCTACCAGCCTTCGATCAGTTTTCCTGCCCTTGAGGCTGGATGGAAATTATACATGGAGTCCAAGTCCAAAGAAATGAACAAAGGTCCATATGACCTGAAGGAATTTCTTTCCCAGATTCACAGAACCGCAGAAGCTATCAGAAACACACCGGGATCTGGCATGCACGAAAATGTAATGAGAATCTTACAAGTTGGTGACGTGATGTCTCAATTGAAACCATTGATGGGGTTTTCCACCATAAACAGTATAAATTCTCCATTAAAGTCATTAGAACTATTTTTGGCTACCAATAACCAACAAGCACAGGGACAGCTACAAGCTGCGGCAGGTGTTCAGCAACATCTGGCACAGCAACAACAAAAGTCAGCTTCTTCACCATCACCTCACACAGTTCATTCCGAGGATCCAAAACTCAAGAAACGAAGACTCAGCAGCGTTCAGAGCGCTGATGGCAACAAGAGGAGAAAGTAGATTTCGATTTCCGATTAGAGCCCCATTCCTGGTTCATAAAAGTTTGCTGTTATATAATTCCAAAGTATCAAGTCTTTTTACAGTTACCCCCCAGAAACTTACGATTGTATCTGTCTTGTCTATTTTCACTTCTCCTTAGCATTATTACTATCTGTTGCTTTATTTTTCTTCACAACTACAACTACAAGTTTGCTACTGAGCAACATCCTAGTAACATCGTTGTCAATTGTAAAATTATATATATATATATATATATACATGTATTTATCTTTAAATACACACCAAGCGAGTATTGATTCTCCAGAGAAAAAATTATTCCTGAACAGTTGACAATCGACATTAGAGTTATTCTCAAATGAGTGGAAATGGATAATGAAGAGAGCCCTACTTCAAACACTTCATCAAATGCATTAAGTATTCTTTCACTTCCATTGGCTGAAGCCATTAGACCAAGATCTCTAGATGAATATATTGGCCAGAAACATCTTATAGATCCGGACAATGGAGCCATCACCAACTTCATGAGACTAAGATACTTACCTTCAATGCTACTATATGGACCTCCAGGAGTTGGAAAGACCACCATGGCGTCAATTATTGCAGAAGAGTGTGGCTATGTATTTGTAGAGTTATCAGCTACTGCTGCGACTGTTGCTGATCTTCGAGATTTGCTGACTACAATCATGGCAGAAAATAGGAAACGTGCAAGCCGGGGAGAAGAAGAATTGAAAGTAGTGGTATTCATTGACGAAATCCACAGATTCACCGTATCCCAACAGGATTTCTTATTGCCTTATGTAGAGGAAGGAAACTTTGTCTTCATTGGAGCAACTACAATTGATCCAAGAAAGAGAATACGACGAGCCATCTTATCGCGGGTACAGTGCTTCAGCTTGAATACTCTCAATAATAATGAAGTTCTTGAAGTTTTGAAGCGTGCAATGCGTTTTGAGAACATCCGAAGAAAAGCTGTTCATGGTCTTCGTTGCATTGACCTCGACGACCAAAGTCTTTCTTTGATCATAAAGACTGCTGGCGGAGACACGAGAAAGGCTATAAACTTGATAGAGTTGCTAAACACAAAGTATACAGATAGTCCTTACAAGGAGGGTGACAATGACGTACCCATCGTCATGGACTTTTTGACTCTCAAAAAGAACATTAGGGACATGAGATATTGTCAGTCTGGTCTTCAAGATCCACGAAATATATCCTTACTTCTAAACATGTTTGATACAATGAGACAGCTTCCGAATAGAAGAGAGGTTTTACCCTGTTCACATGAGAAAATAGATGAACTGGAACCTTCTGAATCGAATTCGTTCTCAGAAAGAATGACTTCTGATTTGGAAAATAAATTATACAATGAGAAAGAAGCTGAAAATGACGATTTTTTTTTCAAGGAACAGTTTAAGACATCGAAATTCGACCCATGTGATACAAATCTAAATTACTTAGAACAAATGCAAGTATCGGACGACAGCGATGTCGAAAGTGCCCCACTTTACAGTGACACGGAAGATGAAACACCCCTTCTTAACCCCGTCCTATCATCAATAGAAGAGTTCAGTATTCTCTCATCAGTATATAGTATGGAGTTGCTTTTGAAGAGAGGGGAATCCCCGATCTTTATCTGTAAGCAATTGCTTTTATTCTCGGTATTATTCTTGGACTGCGATGTTCTTACGATTAGGAAAGCCTTGTCCTTTTGGAAATCGCTCAAGAGTACCAATTTAGATACACATATGCTTTTGGCTAATTTTGTTGAGTGGCTCACCAGACATTCAAAATTGAAGTCGAATGCAGATAACGATCTCATCAAACAGATGAGACTATCCAAAAGATATCTAACAAGACGAAACTATCAGTGCCAGAGCCCACATAGTGTTAACATTGAATTCGATATTTCGTATGATGATGAGCTTGTCAAATCTCTTGAAACAGATATAATGACCATGGATATGAATGCGAGCCAGAATGCTGGCTTCGTAATTTCTAGCATGGATGAATTCACTTATGAGGACGATTTCTGTCTTGGTGAATATTTTGAAAGTATAGAACTGTGGTAAACATAATTTTCGCAGCCTATTTTAGCGCCTTGTAAATATTTGAATTTTATTATACAACTTATACACTATGGTAGATGAAATGACAAATGAAACCAAGCAAACAAAGGTTACCAAGAAACGCTCTTCCTTTCTTCGTCAACATATCCAATTCTGGAGGAACAACTGTGCCATACTTTTCCTGGAAATTGGAAGATTTGCCGTTAATCTACTCGTCTATGAAATCATTCTCCTATTTGAAATTAACGATGGGATTGCCTTTGTAGTTAGAGGACTCTTATCTGGAGTTTTGTACTTCATCGAATTCATTATCGTAATGAATATATTGTTGGTGTGTCTTGTTTCCAATGGAAATTTTTCTAATACTTCTGGGCAGTTCTCAGAGATTCACGATTTATTCTGGAACAAGAAGAAAGTACTATCCACAGCTACAATCAATGCCGCTTCCAACCAAGAGAATAGCCCACAGTATTCTTCTGCAATTCAAATACAACGCTCATCAGTTGATCTCACTCCACACTCTTCTTTTATCCCCGAAGAAAGGGTAGAACAACAAAAGAGTGCAACTATGGAATCTATGGAATACTCCAAAATCAAGACCGATTTTGCCCAATTTAAAGAAAATGTATACAACCAAGTTGTAAAGGGCAAAGGACGACTAGCTTCTCTCGAAGATTTGCAAGATACAAGAAGTGAAATTGATCCTATTGAGAGTACAGCAGACCTTTCTTTGGATAATATCAAGAAACCTCTGCTGAGAACTTCGTCCATGTTCAAGTTTCACAGACACAGATAAATATCAATATGATTTATTTATAAATATCAACTGGACGTATATAAAAGTGACGAATACAAATTACCTCTACGGTACCCATTACAGTAGCAAGAAACTACACCTTGAGAATACGTAGTAAAATTCTTGCACCCGTTGTTAAAATGATAAGATGAAAGATTACTATAGTACAGAAATGATTTTATTATGCAAGAAAGAAAGACAAGCGTACGAATGAATATCTAAAGAAAGAATTGGATATGATGTCCCTCTTTTTAGTCTATTTCCATCGCCACGCCTACTCTTCATTTTCACCGTCGTTGTTATCTTCATCATCGCCTAATGCAGCAAATCTATTGACATGGGTAGATTCAGATCTTTTAGAAGTCTCTCTTTGAAGGCCCTGATCAGAGCTGTTACTGTTGTTGGGACCATTGGATGGAGCTCTACCAGCAGAAAACTTCATATTGTTGAGGAAGTTGCTAGACCCACTGTTGTTCCAGTTGGATCCACCTCTAGAGGAATTAGATCTGCCTTCATTTATTCTTCTTTGCTTCTTCTCATTACTGGCTCTTTGATCTTCCATTCTCTTAATCTCCGCATCTCTGTGAATTTCTTCGATTGTCTTTGGACCAGCGTCAGCCTTGGTAGAAATCCACTTGGACTTTCTCAAATCTTGGAGATCCATCAACATGAACATGATTCTGGAAGAGAGCTTGACATTCTTCAAGATTTCATCAATCTTGTCGAAAACAATCTTCAATATAGCTCTTTTTCTTTCATCAGCATCCAATTTAGGACCAACAGTCTTGACCAATTGGACCAAGTTTTCCAAGCTATCTTCAGAAGGATCAACAGTGTTCTTACATTGATCTCTCAAACAAACGAAGATAACTTGATCGTTCAACATGTTTAAGTTGTACAAGTGACCGATAAACTTGACCAAACCAAGACCTCTTCTCTTGGCAGCTGCCATGGCATAATATTCATCAGACATCATTTCGGGTTCCAACGGGGATCCATCTTCGTTTGTTGGTAATTTATCAACCCAACCCTTTTCATATTCGGTTTGGCAAGTGGTGATCAAAATTCTTCTCGCCAAATCACCACCAGATGGATGACCATCGTTAATAGTTATAGATTCATCAACGACTTCTGCCGGTATACTGGTACACATCTTTGCACAGAACTTAGCGTACATTTCCGACCAGTATGGTTCATCACAAGCCTTTGCAAAGGTCAAGGAAACGATACTTCTTAAGGTAACAGCATCCTTTTCCCACTTTGATTGGAACGCGATCTTCAACATATCATCAGTAATTTGTGCGAACATTTCCAAAGTCAACTTGTTCAATAAGGACTTCACCTTTCTCTCTACATCTTCCGGTTCCAAAATTTCGGTACCATCTTCAGCAACCTTAGTCTCCTTCTTACTTTGTCTGGACCTTGGAACCCATCTGTTAGCAGATTGTTCCAAAGGCTTAACGTCTTCGGCAGGCTTAGGAGGTTCTTCTTCAGTTTTATCTCTGAAGTCTCTTCCACCTCTCTTGGATTGGTTACCCTTTCTAGTAGATTTTTCTCTAGAAGAGCCAGAAGTACCTCTTCTCTTGGAGCTGTTTCTGGAGTTTTGTCTGCCATCATTGAATTGGCCCCTCCCCTGCATTTGACCGTTGAATCTGTTTGGCAAAGCGTTTCCACCAAACTTGTTCAAGTTTCTTGAAGAACCAGATTGCCCACTCTTCTTGGAAACGTTGGTGCTAATGTCAACTTTTTCCAATTGACTCTTGAATTCGGCATCTATTGGGTATTGAACAACTGCACGGAATTGGATCAAGAAGCCTGGATCGTATCTATATTTCTTGCTTTCCAATTTCTTAGATGAGTCTGGAGCAACAATGTTCTCTGGATATTTAGTGGTAAAAGGATCTTCAATGACTTCAGCAGTCTCTAACCTGGTCAAAAAGTTGGAAATAGTAAAGCTGGATTCTGGTTCCTGTGGTTCTTCTGATTCTTCTTCGCCTTCCTCGCCAGTGGCAGTGGTGTCAGCAGAAGCAATTTCTTCAGTGGTGTCAGCAGAAGCAATTTCTTCAGTGGTATCATCTTTAATCTCGTCTTCTTCCTTTGAAACAGGTTCAGGTTCAGATTCTGCAGGTTCAGCTCCAACAACTTCTTCCGCGTTGATTTCAGCTTCAGGAGTTTCTATACTATCTATCTTCGATTCTTGTTGAGAAGCAATAGCTTCAGCTTCAGCATCAGCAGCAATCTTCGCAGCATCGGCAGCTTCAGCAGCTTGAGCTTCTTGTTTAGCTTTTTCCTCTGCTTCTTGTTCCTTCTTTACTCTTTGAAGTTCTGCCTTTTCCTTTTCTTCCTCAGCCTTTTGCTGAAGCTCCTTTTCCTTTTCCTTAGCTGCGAGTCTTTCCGCGATTTTTCTCTTGAACTCTTCTACAGCGGCATTGGAGGATGCAGATTTGGCTGGGGCTATGGCAGCAGATGCAGTGGTGGTAGTCTCCTTAGCCCCAGAATCGGAGGAAGTGGAAGAAGAGGTCACTACAGGAGACTTGATAGAGACTACAGGAGAAGCTACAGAGGCACCAGGCGAAGAGACAGGCGTTTCCGACGAGGTCTTCTTCTTCTTTTCTTCCAAATCAACAGGCTTTCCATCCTTGGTGGTCAATTTGACCTTGGTGGGAGTCGGAGTCAACTGGTGGGGAACGGGCACGTACTGTTGTGGAGGCATGGCACTGTAAGTCATAGGCATGTTGGGCAACACTTGGTATCCGTAGGGAATGTAGCTGTACTGGTACATGTTTGCAGCAGCAGCCTGGGCCTGGGCCTGGTATGCGTTGTAATAGTTGTTCTGGTTGTTATTGTTGTGGTGGTTCAACTTCTGAGGATTACCTGAAGGGTTGGAGTTGGAGTACTTTCTGGGATGAGGCCCGGAGCCCTGACCATAGTGTTGTCTGTTGGTGTGGGGGCCTGAACCGGAGCCGCTGTAACTGCCCTGTCTATTTCCCTGGTAGTTTTTGTTGTAGTGTTTGCCCGAGGAATTGCCCTGGTAATTAGGGTTATTGGAGTTATTGTTATAGTATTGGTTCTGGTTCTGGTTTCCGTGATAAGAAGAGGAGTTCGAGTTGGCAGCAGCCGATTGGCTCACAGCTGCTGGTACATCCGAATTGGCGGCAGAATTGTCACCAGCAGTAGTGGATGCGTCGACAATGACATTGGCAGCATTGTCGGACGAGTCTGCAGCTGCGGTAGGCTGTTGAGTGGCTCCAGTCTGACTCTGGATCTGACTCTGTGGAGCTGGAGCAGCGTCCGCGGCTTCAGCCGTGCGGACAGGAGCCGACGAGGTGTCGGCAGCTACGGTATTATCAGACATGCCTGCGGATGAATGATAATGACGGTTGGGAATGGGGAAAGGAAAAAAGGGCCAGGATCAAAAGTCGAATGGAAGAATGAAAAATATTTGAGACATGGTCAAAAAAAATTTTCCTGTAGAGTGCGAGGATCAAAATCAGTGAAAAATGCATAGTGTGTGGTGGGAATGTGAGACGTTGCGAGATTAGGTTAGGGAGGCTAGGGAGCACTGGCGAGAAGTGAGACTGTTTGTGGAGAGCGCCTGCCCAGTTTCTTACTTCTGCGAAATCTAGCTTAGCGAGACAAGAAATGAACAGCCGTAGAAGTATCGTAAGGCGAAACTGTCCAGTCAAACATGGATAGGATACGGGAATAGTTAGAGGTAGACAGAACTGTGATACAGCATGATTGTGAGAACGTGAGAGTGCAAGATCGCATTCACTGAGTTGAGACGATAAAGCTAACTACATGGATACGTACTTTCAACTTAAAAGTATGTAACTACAGTTTGTATACTCAGAGAATCAATAGAGAACAATGTACCATCCAGCGAACTAGACTACAAACATTATGTGAATATCAGCGGCATTGTATTTCATTCTAGTCGCTGAATGATTGTATCTTCGAAATGAAGATTCACATCTATTAGTGTACATCTCTTGGCTGATTTCTTGTCTGCACATTCCCATCAGCCTCGCTATTTCCAATTTGTGCAGCGTTTTCTCTCTTTATCTCTCCCTAAGATCCCCATGGCTGAGCACTATCTAGCGACAACCTCTCCTCACTACAGTACGCACCAACAAACTATCACCCTCTATTATGTATTTACAAATAGGATACTTATCGGATACACACAAGAGTAGATATACTATCGACCAAGTATAATATAGATGGTCCACAGTACACGAAGATACTGTCTAGTACAGTGTCGTTCTAGCTGGAGCTGGATTTGGATCTAGCGCCTGACATCTATCTGTCAAAGTGGAGACACACCCGCTATCTATGTTCTCTGGACTCTTCTAGATATCCTTCCCAATGCTCCCCACTTGAGTTGCGAATAACAGTTCCGCTCTATATCTCTATTACACTACTCATCGCTACACAAAATCAATGGTCATCTTTGAAGAGCTTCACCATTCAGTCCATTTAGTAGAGGTTGTATTCATACAGGTCGCGGTTACAATGGAATTTGTTGGATTGCTGCTGGTTGCAATTGTGATTTCAACTGTTATACTCTTGTATCCATTTTTATGGCGCTGGAAGTATACTGAATTTCACTGCGCTTCACAGAACACAATTTTTTTGTGGTGTTACAAAACACTAGTTGTCTACAAGCATGCCAATGATTTACTTCACTGTTCTAACTATTATTCTTGACCAGAGTCTCATTGACTATACATCCTGAATAAAGCATAGCCAAGCAAACCAAGAACTAGTGTTGTAAACAGATATATAACCAACGAGTCCTTGTACGATTCAATCTGGAAACAATACATTATCACCTGGCCCTCAGTTGGGTCAGGAATGCCCTTCTCATCCTCTTTCTTCTCACAAAGTGCTTTATCCAAACCAAGACAGAAATCTTTCGTGCAAAGTCCACATCGATCGACTTTGGTCACTATTGACTTGTCATTGCAGCTGCAACGACAATATTGTTGGAAAGCATTACATGTAGCAAGCAATGTTAGCACCATTAAGGTGAAATTGGTATAATTTGTGACTCTCATATGTAATGTTGTGATGCAAATATTGGTAATCGTAATAGTAATAATACAAACAGAAGACTTGAAAGGTACCGTTCTGAATATGTATATAGGTCTTGAAATTGGTTCGATGTCAATAATGATTGGATCGTTGGAATAGTAAGATTTAATGGACACCTGGAGTCTCGAAGTTAACGCTGAAACGATATCTACAACACCGCTCAAAGACTATACTCCAATTCCATAACTGAGAGGCTAAAACCATAAAATGCCATAATGTAAAAGCTGAAGATTTGATGGAAAATAAGATACAGGATCTCTAATAATGGTTTCCGAGGTGACCAACCTCGGATTGGATCCGATAAATATCCGAAACAGAAATTCTACATTTCTTTTGTTGAATAACGCAACAAACTACAGAGATGAGATGAGGATGAAGAATATATAAAGCCCAGAGGATTCCCTCTAGTTTAAACAGATTTTAAATAGTTCTTCAGTGATTAATATAACTCCATATCCATTAATCCATTTCTAAGTCCAAAAGGAAAACCGGCCTACCCATATACAGGTTTCCCGTCAGATTAGAAGTCAAAATTGCAACCATTTTTAAGCCAACCCAAAAATGTCCTCCACTTTAGCTGCTGAAGTTTACGACAAGTTCGAAAATGAATTCGTTGATTGTCAATCTCCAACTGAACCCAAGGCCTTGACTGATGAATCATTAGTCCCTGTCCTGAAGGGTGAGTTTGATAAAAAATTCAACGAAATCGACGAAAGGTTCAATGAGGTAAACAAAAACCTTACGAACTTAATTAACAAGCTTAATCTCGGAGAAGTTCCAAACAAGGAACCAAAGGGTAAGGAAAAGGCTGATGCTACAAATGCTGGTAATGGATCAGAGTCCCAATCAGATTCGGAGTCATCGCTGGATTCTGACGAAGACCTGCTGGAAAATATTAACACTCCTATATCCGAGACCCTTGAAAGAGGTAAGGGATATAGTACTTCGAATTCTAAAGAAGAAATTAGAAGGTCGGTATGGAGACTAATTGATAAATATGAAGACCAACTTCAAAAGTTGCCAGAATTGGATACAAGCCCTGAGACTATAGCCAAGTATAAGACCACACTCAAACGCGTCTACACTCGGATTCCGCCATTAAAGGAGATCGTATTGAATGACTTTAACCTCAAATCAACCTCAAAAGATACGGTTTTTCTTGACGGTCATAGTACAGCCAATAAGGTATACTTCTATAAATTAGTGGCCGAAAATATAGCAAGTATCCTAAGCGAAAACACAGCAACAGCTTTTGAAAACGAAGCTGGAAATGTTACATTGAAGAAAATCATCGGATACATCGAAACTCACGATGGTAATGATTGTTCAGCACAGATCATTGAATATATCAAGAAGTTTAAAAAGATCGAAAGACTCACCAATACTTCAGATATTGAGAATCATCTTGTACGTATAACTTCCGTTACCGATCGTCAGATTACCCAGTTCTTAAAAACATTAAACTCCCGCGATGCTATTGCCTACTTCATATATGTCAACAACAGTAACGAATCAAATGTCAAAGCTTTAGGTAGACAACTAAATGAACAATACCAAGCTTTTAAAAATGATTCATCAAAGGTTGCAGCTCCACTCAGACATACATTTCTTAAAATGAGATCCGATTCAAATTTTATTGATATGCCTCTGAATTCGTCGGATAAACAACTTCAAAATAAGAAAAGTCATACACATGGATACAAAAAGAACCAAAATTACACTGAATCACAAAAGAACAGTGGAAATAAGAACTTCGCCAACAATTAATGGTTTGGTGGTCACCCAAATCGTCAAATCTTTTACTTAGGTGACGAACCACTGCTGTCAAATGTACTATTTCTAT
Source organism: Scheffersomyces stipitis CBS 6054 (assembly GCF_000209165.1). NCBI lineage: Eukaryota > Fungi > Ascomycota > Pichiomycetes > Serinales > Debaryomycetaceae > Scheffersomyces > Scheffersomyces stipitis. The sequence goes on from NC_009044.1 coordinate 1,100,362, forward strand.
ACGATTCAGGTTGTTCAAGAACGTGTGTTAATTCCACAAAATTATTGCATGATATAACCTATGAGCCTAAAGGCCAAGGTACATCATTTCGTGTTGCTGACGGAAGAACCGTACGAGCTATTGCAAAAGGTACGCTTGACATACATCTAGACCCAAAGGTATCTATCTCCAACGTTATGGTCGTCCCTGAAATCTCTTGTAATCTCATATCAGTTGGCCAACTACTTGAACAAGGATGGACAACCGTGCTCACAGACGACGGAGCCTATATTGCCAATAGTGAACACATGCTCAAAGTTGCTAATAGAAAGAATAATCTTTTCATTTCTAAACTTTCTGCCAAAAATAATATCGAATCACTTCATTTTTTTGAAGAGGAATATTCCACAATACATAATATTCCTGCTGAAGTTGCCGAACTACACGGCCCCCAAGACTGGTTTTATCACCATCTACAATGCAGTCATATGGCAATTTCAAATTTACAATCCCTTGCAAAAATGGGATTTATTAAGGTAGTTGATACGGAAGAGAGTATCCGTAGGGTGAAAGAATGTCGCCTATGTCACGCCGTGAACATTAGACAAGCATCACATAACCACACCACCCAAAGACCTGCCACACGTCGGTTAGAAAGAGTTAGTAGTGACACGATGGGACCCTTCCTCATCGGCCACAAAAAATACTTTATCACTACACTCATTGATCATTTCTCCCGATTTACCGAACTTATCTTTACATCTCATAAGCAAGTCATGGATGATGTTCTCCTTCTCTTGCACATATGGAACAATAGATTTCCAGAAAGGATAGCGCATTTTAGAGCAGACAATGCCAAAGAACTACCTGACACCGAACTGCTTGCCAAACTTGGCATAAAACGAGATAAGATTGCTAGCTACTCTCCGGAATTGAATGGACTTGCTGAATCCCACAACCGTACGATCTTGCGAAATATATACAAGATTATCCTTCAATTTCCGAATTACACAGACAAGGTTCTTTGTCTTTTTGACCACATCATTGAATATGTGCTGTACATTAAGAACCATACGCCCAACAAGGCTCTCAAAGGTAGGACTCCTTATGAAGTCTTTAATAAGCTCGATGCATACAGACCGACATATATTCAATTTGGCTTGGACGTGTCAGTTAAAGCATCTTCGCCAGAGGAATTTAAAAAATTGCATATTCCTCTACCCAATGCACCAGCTAATCCAAATAATAAGCAATACCCGATGACATTCTTTGGTACTTTTATTGGTTTCTGCGAAGACAACTACACATATAAAATCCTCGTCAGTACGAAAAACTTCCCAGTTATTCAGACAGTAAATGTCAAGTTCATGAGTTCCATGGCACATATTAACTCATACTTCAAATCGCTTGATTTCTCTCAAATTCAGGAGGCGAACGAAGTTAAAGCGACCTTGAATGCCCAAGTCGCTGCTGCTCAATTTAAACTTAATCAAGAAGCCCATGACTATGATACTTTTGAATCCGTTCGACAGGAAAATGTACCTTCCACATCAGCGGGCATCCACGAAAAATCAGCCGTGATGACCCGTGGTATTTCAGAAGCAAGGAGGGATCCGTCGCCCACGGATAATTGTTCAACTGATCCTCAACCCTCTTTCCTGATCTTAGCCAAGAAACATCCCGAAGTGTACACGAACGTTACTAACAAATTTCCTTGGATGACAAATCCTGAACATCCAAAACCTATTACTACTACAGATAAGACTCATAGAGAGAGCACGAGCACTGCAATTAATTCGTCCACATTAGTGGGGGGGACAAACGTACGAATACCTACCCCAGTCAATAAACAGGTAGCTCCTGTATCCGGAGAGGATATCCAGAGAGATACTCCACTGGGCTATAAATCCGACTCAGGCATAACTTCTACTCAAAGAGAGCAGAAGGCTGATGAAACCAAATATGAACTCATTAATGAAGATGCACCCGTTGCAACATTAAAAGAATCTCAAAATCCTGCCTCAAAGCAAATTATTGTTAAAGATCATAACAATAAAAGCGATAATGCAAATGATAAGCACATCCCAGCTGCAATTGAAATTACCGAACTCAATTCAGATACGAAATCGTCTAAAGACACTGGTAACGTCAAGACGAAACATGGCATTGTTCAACCGATTGACAATCAAGGGGAGAGCACAACTATCAAGAATGAGCCAGAGATGATTCAAGCACCTTCAAACAGAGACGTCCGAGCTTTGAAACGTCAAAGAATGCAAGAGGGACTCACACCAGAACCATCAGTTAAATTAAAGCGGTCACCCAATTTTACTCCGGAAAGTAAGACACTTAAAACAAGGACAAAGACGCATCCGGGCCAAAAGAGCAGCGTCTATTCTGTATCAGCTAAAACTAAAACTGATACAGAAGGGGGCGACAATAAAAGACAGAGGAAAACATCACCAGACTTCCTGAGTATAAGCACAATCAACCTTATGGCCAGTTTGATTGAGTCTAGATCAACTGACGTATGTACAAATATCGAAGGTGCACATTGCTTATTCTCATTGATCGATCAAATTGAAGAAGACTCGGATGATTTACCAATCAATGTTATAAATGCTGTTATCGAAAACATTGATTACAACGATAAAAATTGGATAGAATCCATGGATCGTGAAATAGACAAATTCATTAAATTGAACGTTTTTGAAGTCGTTGATATTCCGAAAGGCAGGAAAGCCATATCCACCAGATGGGTACATACATCTAAGGATGGAGGAATAAAAGGCGTTAAATACAAAAGCAGATGTGTCGTTAGAGGTTTTCTACAACAACCCGGCCGGGATTTCGATCCATCAAAAATATCATCCCCCGTTGTAGACCTATTGACCATCAGATTACTAGTTTCTATTGCCACCACTAACAATTATATTATCCACCAGCTCGATATTGAATCTGCGTATCTAAACGCGCCATTATCGAACAATGAGCCAATCTACATCCGTCCACCGAAAGGATACGAATTGCCAAAGAATAAATGCTGGTTGGTTAAAAAGGCAATATATGGTATGCGACAAAGTGGGTACGAATGGTACCACACATTACTCAAGGTTATTCAAAACTTCGGTTTTGAGGAATCATCATTCGCTTCAGGATTGTTCCACAAAAAGAACAAAGGTGACATAATCATCATTGCTGTTTATGTTGATGACTTATTCATGGTGTCATCAAGCGAAAGGATGCTTAAAGAATTCAAACGAGACCTACAAAAGCATTTCGACATGAAGTACCTTGAAGAAATCAAGGAATACCTTGGGGTTAAATTTCATAAGACCGAGAACGGTTATATTATGTCCCAGACAGAATACTTACAAAATATTGTAAAGCAATTCAAACTTGAAGAATCATATGGAAAGTATATTCCAATGATCAAAGACAAGTCGAAGTACAATAATGCATCCACCACTGTTAAAGATCACTTTATCGAGGACAATCCGATAAACAACCAAACATTATTGGATGCAAAAGGTAAAGAGCTATATCAAAAGGGAGTAGGATTATTGCTTTGGGCAAATCGAAATACTCGTCCTGATATATCTTTTGCTGCCAATCAGTTGGGTAGCAAAGGTGCCAACCCAAATATAAATGATTTTCAGAAATTATTATACTGCATTCGTTACCTCAAGCTGAACATAGATTATGAATTAAAATATGAGAGCAACCAATCATCAAACAAGAAATTAGATTTTAACATAGTTGCTTACACAGATGCTTCCTTCGCTCCAGAGAAGGATAGAAGATCAATTACTGGAAATGCCATTTATCTCAACGGACATTTGGTTAGCTGGACCACTAAACGTCAACATAACATTACTACAAGTTCTGCTAGTTGCGAATTGGTCGCTTTAAAGCTGACTGCAGAGACGTCGATCCGTATAAAGAACATCTTAAGAGAACTTGGATTCATAGTGTCAAGCGTACAAATCTATGAAGATAATCAAGCTGTAATCGCCAATTGCAAAAACGAAAATATCTCCCATAGTAGGAGAATGGTGGACATCGATATCAAATTGTTGAGACAATTGATTAAGGATAAAGAAATCCTACTTGACTATGTCAAGACATCAGTAAACACGGCTGACATGTTTACTAAAGCGCTATCTAGAGCGCAATTTATTACTCTTAGGGATCATCTAGTTTCCAATGTCAGAAACGCTTCTACATTTGATTCACGTACAAAGCGTTAAGGGGAGTGATGGAAAATAAGATACAGGATCTCTAATAATGGTTTCCGAGGTGACCAACCTCGGATTGGATCCGATAAATATCCGAAACAGAAATTCTACATTTCTTTTGTTGAATAACGCAACAAACTACAGAGATGAGATGAGGATGAAGAATATATAAAGCCCAGAGGATTCCCTCTAGTTTAAACAGATTTTAAATAGTTCTTCAGTGATTAATATAACTCCATATCCATTAATCCATTTCTAAGTCCAAAAGGAAAACCGGCCTACCCATATACAGGTTTCCCGTCAAGATTGAAAAAACACGTGATACAAGTACTACAATATGCAGTACTATTATTCAACACCAACATTGAAACTGTTTCCAGAGAGCGGGAGGCAAAATGAACACGACCAGTTCCATCAAGCCTTCATAGTTAGTACCAGATTTGGCTAAATAAACCTTTTTATATATATAAACGATATAAAAGAACAGAAGCAAAATGTCTGTCGTATCAATCGGCAAGCCTTACGTGCACGAAGGTGGGATTCGTCCATACTTTGAACAACAGATACAAGACACAGAGATCAAGATACAGCAAACGACACAGAACTTGAGACGGTTGGAGGCACAGAGAAACAAGTTGAATAACAAAGTAAGACAGTTAAAAGACGAGTTGAGATTGTTGCAAGAACCGGGCTCTTATGTTGGGGAAGTTGTCAAAGTGATGGGATTGAAGAAGGTATTGGTGAAGATTCATCCTGAGGGTAAATACATTGTCAATGTAACCAAGGATATCGACATCAAGAAGTTGACTCCATCTATCAGAGTGTGCTTGAAGTCAGACTCGTACGACTTGCACAAGATTTTACCCAACAAAGTGGATCCGTTGGTTTCATTGATGATGGTGGAGAAGGTTCCCGACTCCACTTACGATATGGTGGGTGGCTTAGATAAGCAGATCAAAGAGATCAAAGAGGTGATTGAGTTGCCAGTGAAGCATCCAGAGTTGTTTGAGAGTTTGGGAATTGCCCAGCCTAAAGGTGTTATTCTTTACGGTCCTCCTGGAACCGGTAAGACATTGTTGGCCAGAGCGGTGGCTCATCACACCGAGTGTAAGTTCATCAGAGTTTCTGGTTCTGAGTTGGTGCAAAAGTATATTGGTGAAGGTTCGCGTATGGTTCGTGAGTTATTTGTAATGGCTAGAGAACACGCCCCATCTATCATATTTATGGACGAAATCGATTCCATTGGTTCGTCACGTGTAGAAGGCTCATCTGGAGGAGACTCCGAGGTGCAGAGAACTATGTTAGAATTGTTAAACCAGTTGGACGGGTTCGAAAGCTCCAAAGACATCAAGATCATCATGGCTACTAACAGACTTGATATCTTGGACCCTGCATTGTTGAGACCTGGTAGAATCGACAGGAAGATCGAGTTCCCAGCACCTACAGTAGCTGCCAGAACCGACATCTTGAAGATTCATTCTAGATCCATGAACTTGACGAGAGGCATTGACTTGAGAAAGATAGCCGAGAAGATGAACGGGTGTTCAGGTGCAGATGTCAAGGGTGTTTGTACCGAAGCTGGTATGTACGCATTGAGAGAAAGAAGAATCCACATTACGCAAGAAGACTTTGAGTTGGCTGTTGCCAAGGTGATGTCGAAGAACGACGAGGGAGCTGTGTCGTTGGCTAAGTTATTCAAGTAGTCAATGTATCAATATAAATTATCTCGAAAAGAAAGCGTAGGTGAGAGTATAAACTTCATAGCAGAGTACTTATTTAAATAATTAACTAAAATTAAGCGACTGTAAGCTGACAATTACGACAGACAAAGTTATTTTGACACCTCATATAGATTAGTAGTCTCATAAATTAGACTAGTACAGTTAGTGAATATGAGAATAGAATAGAGTATCCAACTGAGATTGTATGCAGTAAACCACTAAACACGTCTAGTTTAGCGACTCTGAGCCGCACTCTGTAGCGAAAAAGTTCCAGCTAATCAATTATGAATGGAAAACTATTCCGGCTCATTCTCAAGTTTGACCATTTGACTATCTTTAAATTCTAATTATTTAAGCCGTTTGTAACATATAACCATTTACCTTATTGGTTGTGAAAGCAGAAAAACAGCACAAAAAAATGAAGGTGTCCACGTTGATAGTGTTGGTAGCCTTGAGCATATTGAATTTGGCTGGAGCTTCGAAGCTGGAACTTCTACAGCGAATCGAAACAGTAGACTCGCTTTTTTCGCATGAAGGTCCCACTTCGAATGTTCTTCAAGAATATCAATGGGTGGTAAACGATATCGAGCTGAGGGAGGCTAGAGATGTAGCCTTGCCAGAATTGGAAGCCATAGTGAGAGATTACCTCCCACAGCTATACTTCAAAAAGGCTCTAATAGAGCTCAATTTGAATAAAGATGCTGCAGCCATAGGAGACTTGAAGAAAGTTTTGCAACTTGATCCTACAAAGAAGCCAGCGAAGATAAAATTGGTGGAGATTTTGCTTGAAAAAGGTGACGTTGTCACTCTCAAACAGTTTCTTAATCTCAAGGAAGATTCCGAGACTATTGAAAAGATTCAGCATTGGGAGAAATCGATAGAAGATGCCGAGAGACTCTTTTTGAATAATGACTTTCTTTCCTGTGTCAGACTACTAGAAGAAGACGTTTTGCTGTTAACCCCGCTGAACGGCCAAGCTCACGAATTGCATTACCAGTCTATTCTTCGTTTGTACCATAATGATCCGACACTCGTGTTGGAAAGTAGAGGAGAAAAGATTGCCGTAGCAAAAATAATTATCAGGGACATCCAGACTCTTATCAAGCTACAACCTTTGGCAAACTTGAAGCTCTACGATACGTTATCGAATTTCTTCTTGTTCACAGAAAGTCAGTTTGACATCGCCAGAAGCTACATCAAAAATTGCTTGAGAATAGACAACGACTTTAAACCTTGTGGATCCATTTCGAAATTCTTGACTAAATTTCAAGACTTCTTGCGGCTATTTGAAGAGTATTCCATCATCATTGGCCATTATTATGTGACTTTGGAAGGGTCTAGTTCCCTGAATCTCAATGACGAACTCGTAGATCCAGGCATAAATTTCAAGTTTGTCAATGATTTTTTGTTTCACTCTGAGATCAAGGTTTCTAAATTGGAAAAGAGGCTATTACCACCGAATATCAAGAACAACTACGACTACTTGTTGCATCGTGCTTCGACGTTTCTTGTAGAACATGCAGGAAGCGATGTTGCGATTGGTGAACTCAAGTTCACCAATGATTTGAACAAAATCTCATGCGAATCGTTCATTAGAATGAATGACGTCAAGAGAGCTGGTCCATACTGTGCGAAGGTAAAAGATGCCTTCTTGCCCAAGAGTTTACCAGACGTCGACAAGTTGCTTCAGGCTAAGAAGTTTGGAGAAGCGCAAGCAATTCTTGATCAGTTCAACGCTAATGTCAAACAGACGAAGATGTTTCTGGACAGATACCATAAGATTGAAGAAGTATTGAAAAGTCAACAACAACAGCAGCAACAACGACAACAGCAACACTTCCGTCAGCAGCAGCAGCAACAAAGACAATACCAGCAACAGCAGCAACAAAGACAACAATCCAACGCCAAACCAGCCAACGATTACTATAAGATTTTAGACATTTCGCGTGATGCTGACGACAAAACAATCAAGAAAGCTTACCGTGCACAAACGTTGAAGTATCACCCTGACAAATTCATGAAGAGTGGATTAAGCAAGGAAGAGATTGAAACAAAGATGCAAGACGTCAATCAAGCGTACGAAGTGTTGTCCAACAAGGAATTGAAAGAAAGATACGACAGAGGAGATGATCCCAATGTTCCAAATGGAGCCGGAACCGGAGGAGGAAATCCATTCGGCAATGCTTTCAAAGGAGGCAATTTCAATTTCGGGCAACAATTTTCACACCAGTTCTTCCAGAATGGTGGAGGGGCAGGGGGTTTCGGATTTGGTGGATCAAGCCAGTTTGGAGGATTTGGAAAGGGACACAGACACAAAGTAAAATTCAGCAAGAACAAGAAAAAGAGGAGTTGAACATAGTATAATAGACACAGCAAATTTATATAGCTGTTTAGAATGGAATGTAACAATACATGGGTAGATCTACGAACCCCAAATGGGAACCGAATGGTGCATATTTACTACTTTTAGCATGGGCTAATTGATTTTGTTGATAATCAATATGCAAGCAATTTGTAATTATGTCAGTGTCTAACAAAACAAGTCAAATATTAAGTCAAACAGTTACTTCTTTTGCATATATTTTGAAAATAATATTATTGACATCAAGTGGTTGCAATCTTGCGATAAACTTCTTCTGCTATATGTACAGTTATGTCACAAAAGGATCTGAGATCCTCGAGCGCCGTTTTGGGATGGGGCACAACGTCTAACGGTCACATGACTCTTATCAGCCACTCTAATCAGATTGTTGGGGATGGCGTTTGGTCTCTGTGGTTCAATCCAGAGAAATTGTATTTCAATTATTTCTTTTCTACAACTCTTTTTTCTATTTTCGAGAATAGTTGCTAATTGAATATTCCTTTCTTTCTCTATATTAAGTTGCTTGATTGAATTTCGTTGTTTGACTTCACCATTGACTACTCCTTTGCTTCTTACTAATTGTCGCTCTTTCTCGTCTGGTACTGACACAAATTCGAAGAAGAGTCATCTTGGAATTAGAAATCTTACAATTGATAACCACTGTTCTTGTTCATTGTAGCAGTTGATTCTAATATCGTTGTCTGTCTTTATTAGTTGTTATCATTACTGTTATTTGTCTCTCTCAAGATCCTATTGGAAATTGTTTGAATAGTTATCATTCTTTATCACTATACTTAAAAATGAAGATCAACACTTTAACGCTCTCAGCTTCGTTGTCGATCTTGACAGCCATCAATTCTTTGCCTTTCGACCTGAAACAACTCCAGCAATCGTTCCAATTGAATGTTCCCGGTTTAGAATTAGACGGTACTCCATTAAAGGATGCACCTGAATTCTCGAAACAAGACTTCAACGCTTTGCCAGAAATCGACACTGAGCAATTGCAGGCGTTGATCAACGAGGCTGGTTTGAAGTCGCGTGCCGAAACTTTGTTTTCGATTGCTGAACGCTCCAAAGCCGACTACGGACATCCTACCAGAGTCATTGGCTCTGCTGGTCATTGGGGAACCATCGATTACATCAAGGCCGAGTTGGCCAAGTTGAGAGGCTACTTCACCTTTGACGTCCAAGCATTCTTTGCTGTAGACGGAAAGGTCAACTCGTACTCATTGCTTGTCGATGGCACAGAGCCGAAATCCTTGCTTCCTTTAAGCTTGACTCCTCCTACTCCTAACGGAAGACCAGTTCACGGTAAATTGGTGTTGGTGGAAAACTTCGGCTGTTCCGTCGAAGACTTTCCCAAATACACCAAGGATAACATTGCGTTGATCAAGAGAGGAGAATGTGCCTTCGGAGATAAATCCATCAATGCTGGACTTGCTGGAGCTGCAGGTGCCATCATCTACGATCCTGAAGGAGCTTTGCACGGTACCTTGGGATCTCCAACTGGTAAGGAGGTTCCTACGCTTTCTATCTCTGAAAAGGACGCAGCACATTTTGTCAAAGTGTTGTCTAAGCATCCTCATCATAAGTTCAAAACCACTTTATATGTAGACTCGTATGTCAAGAACATCAGAACTTTAAACGTTATCGCCGAAACTAGATTTGGCGATCATGACAATGTCGTTTCCTTGGGAGCACACTCAGATTCTGTTACTGAAGGTCCTGGTATCAATGACGACGGTTCTGGTACCATTTCGTTGTTAGAGGTTGCAAAATACTTGTCTCAGTTTAAGGTCAACAACGCTGTAAGATTCGCCTGGTGGGCTGCCGAGGAAGAGGGCTTGCTTGGTTCTGATCACTATGCCAACTCGTTAAGTCCCGAAGAAAATTCTAAGCTCAGATTGTTCATGGACTACGACATGATGGCATCTCCTAACTACGAATATGAAGTGTACGATGCCAACAACAAGGACCACCCCAACGGTTCTGGAACCTTGAAGGACTTGTACATCGATTGGTATACCCAACACGGGTTGAACTACTCTTTGGTTCCATTTGACGGCAGATCAGACTATGTTGGTTTTATCGATAACGGCATTCCAGCTGGCGGCATTGCTACTGGTGCTGAAGGTGTAAAGTCTCCCGAGGCTCAAAAGAAGTTTGGCGGTGAAGCTGGTAAGTGGTTTGACCCATGTTACCATCAATTGTGTGACGATTTGTCGAACCCAGACTATGAAGCTTGGGTGATCAACACTAAATTGATTGCACACTCCGTTGCTACCTATGCCAAAACTTTCGAAGGTTTCCCAGAAAGAGAAAACGCTACTGAAGCCTCCATCTCTGAAGCTGGCAAGAAGAAGTCCAACTTCAAGTTCCACGGTTCCAACTTGATCATGTAGGTGTATTTTGGAAAAGAAGTGGACATTTATCCGATTTACTAGAATCCTACTTGTTTAAAAGTGGTCCGATCCATTCAAATTTAAGTCTTTTACTCTATTTAACAATATAAGCAACTAGATATAAGTCAGACCAATAACTAAATGTTTATGAAAACGTAGTAAGAATATACGCTCACTATGAAAGTTTAGTGAAGTATATTTTGGATACTATTGTAAGTAGATCGTATATTATATATTGTAATTTGTAGTGATTGGAAGCCCTGTGCTTGAATCCTCCACCAGATATAGTTTAACTGGGAATCCCCCACAACAGTACTTACATATATAGATCCCCCACGCATCCCCCACTCTAATAGTGCTAATCTTTCCGAATCTTCGGCGGCAGAAGCTAGTCGGAAGTTGAAGAAATAGCAGTCGGAAATGTTTTCGCTCGTGCGGATCAACTTAGGTAGACTTGAGCTATGTCTATCAATAGAGCCTGACTTCAAATAGGAATTGTGATTGTACATAGCTTCGATACATTACCGGAAAAACCCCAGATCCATTTGTGGCAGCCTTCCCGCGTACCTGGTGTGCAATTGCTGAAGAATAATTCGCTATACCCTGACTGTGGAGCTTTACGCACGTTATCTAGTAGATAATATTGAGTAGTGGGGGAATAGTATACCCTCGTAAATGCGGTCGGTTGTACCTTCAGAGTCGGATCCACACCATCTCCTCCCCATATCTGAAATATTGGTTATAAAAGAGATAGGATATCCTATAGTAACATCAGTCGTGGTCTAAGAATGATTTTGAACAAGCACGGCTCTTTTCGTATTTCAGCCTGTTCTCGAACTTCGCTGTCTTCCTATAGTTTGATTTACCCATCAAAAGCTCACCGCCACAGTATAGCTTCAACTATTTTTTCCACAGCTACCTCCACCTCAAAATTATCAATGACTACTTCAACTTCGACACCTAGATCTTCTAAGCCCAAGGTCTTGCGAGTAGGGAAAATCGATTTTGCTCAAGAAAAATGGGCTCAATTGGCCCAAGTAGCAGAAATCGTTGACTGTGATTCTCCAAATAGAGAACAGTTCTTCGAAGACTTGAAGACAAAATACTCAGATGTAGTAAGCATCGCCAGAACATTTTATAGCGTAGAACAAACCGGAAGATTCGATGCGGAGTTGGTCTCGCACTTTCCTGACTCTGTTAGATCTGTGAGTCACAATGGCGCTGGCTACGACCAAGTAGATGTGGAACCATTGACAGCAAGAGGCATCCAGCTCTCGAATGTTACTGTGCCGGTGGAAGCCCCCACGGCCGATACCGCAGTCTACTTACTTTTGTCTACACTTCGTAATTTCCAAATTGGCCACGACTTGGCTGTCAAGGGCCAATGGCCCACAGCAAAATGTGGTGGTGCTGCCTTGGGCCATTTGCCTGAGAGTCAGACTGTAGGTATCCTTGGAATGGGTGGTATCGGAAGAGCTATTCGCGACAGATTGAAGCCATTTGGTTTCAAAAAAATCATCTACTACAATCGGAAACAGCTCACTCCTGAATTGGAGGCTGGAGCTGATTATGTGTCGTACGACGAGTTGATCTCTCAGAGCGACATTATCTGCATCAGTATTCCCTTGAACGCCAATACCAGACATAGCATCAATAAGGAAGTCATCTCCAAGATGAAGGACGGTGTCATATTGGTCAACACTGCCAGAGGTGCCGTCATCAATGAAAGCGAGTTGCTTCAGGCATTGAAGGATGGAAAAATTGGAGCCTTTGGATCTGACGTGTTTGAACACGAGCCCCAAGTTCCTCAGGAATTGCTTGATTTGCCTAACGTGGTCAGTTTGCCTCATATGGGAACGCATGCTGTAGAAGCCATGAAAAACATGGAAGAGTTTGTAGTTGACAATATCTTGCAATTCTTGACAACTGGGAAGGTGAAGACCATCGTCCCAGAACAGTATAGCATGGATATTGCTTTGGAGCCATTGGTCAAGACATAGTTAGCATAACTCCTACTAGAATGGCAGGAATATTAGGTATTACAATATCAGCACTAACGGAGTAGTTTCTAGACCTATGCACGAAGCAGAACACCAGATAAGCATGATAAAGACACACATTATAGATATATGCACAATATACAAGTTTATGCAGATTTCTATTAAAGTTGCAGCCATGAATATTTTGCGGCAATTGCAACTTACATTCAGTAGCCACATAATCAGAACAGACGAGATGCAGATCCACAGTTTCGTATTTGAGTGCTGTATCAAAGCTATCATATCTCCGTTCACCTTGCAGGAATACCACAATACAGATCCAAATATAGAACCGATGTTACAGTTCAATTGAAGCTTATATGAGAATATTATTCAGTTAATGACCTTATAGTTATATGAGTGCAAGTATATATTCTCTTCCTGCTGAACAAAACGGCCCTTCTCCATCCTTCTTCAAGTTTCTACTAATATACATTAGTACTAATGCCTCGTACTTTTGCTCTTTTTTACACACAATTAAGCATTTCTTCAAAATATCCGAACAATAAGCAGCCCAGTATCACCAGGACTGCGCTTCTGTTCAAGCCAGCTCGTCAACAGCAATCACCACTTTGCTCGCTAGTGACGTAGCGTATTGTGTCATCAAGCGCCTGTCTACAAATGGTTGCAACTTGTGAGCCTAGTCCGTATTTCGGGTTTCTAAGCGGTCGTGCATAACTCATGGGAGCCGTGTCAGCAATGAAGACTAGATTTATGGCTCCAACTGCTCTTATTGTGGAGGTCTACAAAGCAGAAATTAATGGGGATGTTGTTTCCGAAACATGGGATTCTGTTGCTGGATTTTTAAGGATGGCGATGTAGAGTTCTCAAGATGTAGCTGTAGATTTTTGCTTATCGTCGATGAATTCCTCGGATTAAATAGTTGCAAAATTTAATTCTCCGCAATTCTTGCAACCGAAGTACATACGTTTCTTGTTTTCTGCCCAAGTTCCCACTGTGCCGTAGATTACGAGCATGTTATGACAAACTCATCTCAAACTTACTCATACTTTCGATACCGGATTTCGGCCTGGGCTGGAGTTTATATACATTGCATTTTTTCATCACTCTGGCCTGGAATAATATTTATTTAGCAATTTTCTATTATATTAGGAAGCCACGAACACAGGTAGATTTCAATCCTTCTACGGCATCTTCTAACAATATCATCGTTGTAACAACAGCCTGACAAAAGCGCAGCTTGCATAGTTTGTCTTTCTGTCAAAACTTGATATTCCCCGTAATTCCAGATTCCACGCGCAAGTGCTCTAGTTTCACCCTCGTCGGCGTTTCCATTGTCCTTCTATCTCACTCAGCTTCCTCAAAGCTACAACTAGGTCGGACTACGAATATCTACAGCAATTGCTACGAATACAGCTTTACCTCAGCACAGCAGTAGTTTCTAGAAGACAACGACTGCTCTTGAATCACTATTTGAACCTATTTTCTTCCGTCTACCCCATCTTATAACGGAGCCGGAGCACACGCCGAATCTCAAGCGCTAACCGAACAAAAAATTGGAGAGCCTAGACCAGAAGAAACAAGTGCCAGATAACGTTACCAGAACCCTCTAAAATATCCAACAACTGTATCTACAGACTGTTATCTCGGGCTGCAGCTTAGTACAGAGCCTCATACCGGCTTCCATTCTCCTCCCGCCGCCCATCCCATCTGAAAAATTCATATTCAGATTCTCATTTATTACTCGCAAAATTTTTAGATTTTTTTCCACTGCGAGCCATTCTCACAGGAAATTTCTAGGGCCGATTTTTCACTTTCACTCCGCTGGTTTTTAGAAACTTTGTTCGTACTAGTTTAGTTGCTTTTACCACCGTTCGTGCTTCACCCGCTGTTCTGGTGCTCCTGTGCTATTCCCGTTGCTACTGTTTCCTTGACGAATTCCGAATTCGGGCCATCCAACCTGCAAAACTATAGAAGTCCGTCTTTTTCAATCTCATCCACTCCAGAATTCAAAACGAATTCAACAATTCAAGAAAGCATTCTGAAACAAGAATCCCAAAAGAGCTATTATAAATTATCATTTCCAGTAGCAATGGAACACCAAATCCAATTCCTCCAGAAGGAAGCCATCGAAATAGACTATGAAGCCTTGCCAGAAGACGCTTCGCTCGCTGCCCATCTTGGGGCAGGTGCGTTGGCAGGAATCATGGAACACACAGTCATGTTCCCCATCGATTCATTGAAGACCAGAATGCAAATCGCCACTCTGAAACAGGAGTTATCTAGAGGTGTTGTAGCGGCTATCTCAAAGATTTCGTCATCTGAAGGTGCGTATGCCTTATGGAGAGGTGTCTCCTCGGTCGTTTTGGGCGCTGGTCCAGCACATGCTGTATATTTCTCAGTGTTTGAAGCTTCGAAGACGATGTTGGTGCAGAGATTGACCAATTCTCCTCACTCCACCAAAATAGTTACTGACGAAAACCACCCGTTGATTGCATCTGCTGCTGGGATTGCTGCAACTACAGCTTCCGATGCCTTGATGACTCCGTTCGATGTTTTGAAACAGAGAATGCAGGCCAGCCCAGCTTTGAGCGGAGGAGGTCAATCAACTTCCGTCAAGTTATTCCATACAGCTGCCCAGATATACCGTACAGAAGGGCTCTCAGCATTCTACATCTCGTACCCTACGACGCTTTTCACAAACATACCTTTTGCCGCATTGAACTTTGGCTTCTATGAATATTGTTCCTCGGTGTTGAACCCGTCACATTCCTACAACCCATACTTGCATTGTGTCAGTGGAGGCATTGCCGGTGGTGTGGCTGCCGCCTTGACCAACCCGTTGGACTGTATCAAGACGGCCTTACAAACTAGAGGGATTTCTCAAAGCGAGACATTGAGAAATATCAACGGTTTCAAATCAGCTGCCACAGCCTTATATAAACACGCGGGTATATCGTCGTTCACAAAGGGTTTGAAGCCGAGAATTATCTTCAACGTCCCCAGTACTGCTATCTCCTGGACCGCGTATGAGATGGCCAAGGAAGTATTGTTGAGAAAGTGAACTCTCTAACTGCTGACGATTTACGAAAAAGGATGCTACCTCTACACCTCTCATTTACATTTAGCTGTGTATTACTTGTACATATGTTTGCTTGAATCGAATCGTTCGGGCTGCTTTAGAGCTGTCTATCATCGTTGTAGTCGTGTAGTCGTTAATTCGTAAAATTATATGAGATTGCATGAGATATGAAAAGTATACTTTTCCATGAGCACAGATCGAATTCATATTAATTCACAATTCGCAATCCATTTTCTTGCTTCTATTCATGTCTGTATTGCCCGGATTAGGGCGTTCGCACGAGCAATATGGGCAATCTCTCTTGGCTGGCGTGAAAGTCTTTGGGCTACAAACAGAAATATCACACAAGATCCCAAGAAGCCTAAGAGATTGAAAAATGCTTTTCTTGAGTACAAACGTTCTTCTTCCTCTGTTCGAAACAGAGCAAAGATACGTCTGATGCTGGCTACAATCATCTTGTATATCCTCATGAGCCCGTCAAGTTGTTGTTGGTGCCTGCCGCAAAAAGAACAAAGATTGATTTTTTATATTTATGTTGATAAAGTTGATTTTGATTGAGCCGCACCGCGAACCAAGTTAGGAACGGAAATGTAGAACATTAGGAAGACAAGAAGTTCAGTATCAAAGATGACCGATTAGTCTTTGCCACAACGACCAAATCAACTATAGAACCAATTTGTTTGCCAAAAAGAAAACCTAACTCATAACGATGATCGGTATCGGGTGCCTGGTCCAGAGAACCAAGTTCGCATATTGCACTCAATAGCCCTTCCTCTTAGCGAAGGACCAACCATCCGCAGTGCCTTCCCATAACCGTTGCGAGCCTAAGCCCGCTACGATTGCTATTTCTGATGGCACCGCCCAGCGTTTACACGCCTGGAAGCTCTCAGGAGCAGTTGGTCGGTACCGACAATCTCTCGTTAACGAAAGTTGCAAGTACCGTGGATGGGGAGAACCACCGAATTTCCCACCAGCGCTGACGACAATTTTAGCGAGAAAACGTCCTTTTGTGAGCTGGTAAACGCGAAACGGTACGAGAAAAGTCCACAGCAACTGTGCCAGATCGGCACATGCCACTTGCTCTAGAGTCGCAAAATATACTAGTTTAAACTGAAGAGACGATTTAATGGAATCCGTTTTTTTAAGGTTATCACCCAGATTCTAGATAGTTTCAACTGGAAATAACCGGAGATTTTAACCTTGGGCACTCTCCAAACGTTGGGTATGAAATCACAGTAAGATTTATACACTTTGCGATAAAGAGGTTAGGCTTCAATCGCAATAAGTGCCATTTCGCAAAACAAAATATGTACATATTTCAATGTGGTCTATTCATCAAATGTCCCCTATGCAATTACTGGTTCTACCAATTTTCAGGTTCTTCAGGAACTAGAAAACTATTCAGAATCGTGATAGTGAATTCACGCAATTCTTCTCATACCGTCAAGTGAGTCTGCCAATCTCTTACGAATAGTGGCAACAGCAGGAAAGAAGCACAGCCCAGTTCGTATCCATTCAGAAAACTAGCAATCTACAGACTGCAACAGTAGTAAACATTATGACCATGGAAGCTATTATGTCATTTTCCGTCTTAGTTTATCTTGTTAAAAATTACACTTAGAGCCCAAATAACTGCGAAAGGTTCTATTATTCTCTGCGTCTGAACAATTGCCATTTGGATACCTATACAGAAATTTATAGCGCATTCTCAACAAATACTACCCTTCCAAGCTATAATAAATTTACAGTCTTGTTCTAAATGGCGACGAGCCAGAAAAGGAAAAAAATTACCCCATAGTAGTCGAGAGGGGTTGGGCTCATCTTCATATGCTGGATGCAAAAAAAAAATAAAGAGTGGGTGCCTACCTTTGAGATTGCTACGATTTCATTCAACTTCAAGATATAAAGTACAATGTCATTAGTGTATTAAGCAATCTTTACATTAAATATACCTGTCCCGGGGAATTAAGAATACAGTTACTCACAATGTAGTAAGAAAATATTCTCTCGTCGATCACGAGAGGTTACTCACTTCAAACAAGAAGTTGGAGAAGCTGATGGTGGCTTCGCCAGAAAGGTTCTTATCGTATCTCTTAAAGACATCGGTCAACTTTTTCAAGTAGACAAGCAACTCGATGAACGCATCAAACTTGAGCTTTCCTACACCTGTGCCGCTATCGTAGTTGCCCTCCTTGTAGCTAAATCTCAGGAACAAATGCAATACCACGTCGATCTCTAGTTTGTAGCCGATCTCAAGTAAGATCTTCTGGAACTCACCAAAGGAAATGTCACCCGACTTGTTGGAGTCGGCCTGTATGAATAGTTTCTTGTATGCTGAAAGGTACTTCCACAACGACACAAACTGGTCGAAGTTCAAACTCTTGGACGGAGCATCAGGGTTGCTGAAAAGTTTGATCATCAACATTACTGTAGAAGATTGGAATCGAGTATTGTCAAAGTTCAATAACGCTAAAGAAAGCTCCTTGGCCGAAATTCTTCCTGAGCGATTCGTATCCACTTTTTCAAAAACGGAACGTAACTCACTCTCAAGCTTCTGCTTCAGGGTCTTCACCGTTCCTTCAGTCGCTACAGATTCTCTTGACCGATTAGACTTCTCGACTGTCCGCGAGCTGTTGCTGCTTACAGGCGGGGGTCTCTTGTGAACAGATGAAGGCGTGTTGGCCTGAGATGTGCCGAGCGTATTGTATTTTTGGCTCTGACTTTGGCTCTGGCCATACTCCTGGCCGTAATCCTGATTGTAGATAGGCTGCTGGTGCTGCGGAGGTTGCTGGTGTTGTGGAGGTTGCTGGTGATGTGTCTGCTGTTGTGGGGGAGGTTGATAGACCTGTGGTTGAGCCTGATGGTGCACTGGCTGAGGCTGGTAGTACTGTTGTTGCGGTGGTGGGGCATACTGATGTGGTGGAGGTTGCTGGTGGTGCTGCTGTGGTGGCGGAGCCTGGTAGTGTTGTACGGGTGGCTGCGGAGGAGCCTGTGGATAGTACTGTTGTGGTGGTGGGGGAGCTCCATACTGTGAGTGCTGGTATGGTGAAGTCGAATGGCCATTCTGATAGCCCTGGTGCTGGGGCGGGTAGCCCTGCTGTTGATATGAGCTAGCAGACTTTACTGGTGGACGGTAGTTATTGGAAGGTGGTTTGGAGGTCTTTTTGGGATGGGTATCCACAACATAGGCTGCTTGTTGTGGAGTAGGAAATGTCGGCAAATCATCGACTGGCATGTTGCAAGGAAGGAAATGGTGTTCTGTGATTGGCTGATGATGTCTAACGTGTCGTAGCGTATGGATGTCGTGAATTCACGGCGCAAAACGAATTGTAGCTGGGTAGCCGTTGGTTCTGAGAAAGAAGAGTAGTTACTCATTGTTTTTTTGACAAGAGTCAGGTTCCCTTACTTCTCAAAATTCTAAATAAAAACCAGTGATTCCAACACGTGACCGCGACTATTGCAACCAACAGTAAAGGCTGTTCTAGAAGTATGTATATATAGACAATCTGTACAAGCTTGTAGATACTTATTGCTTTGTTGGATATGTTGGGGATCCTATAAGCTTTAATTGCTATCTTGTTCGTGGAAAATGGGCTGTCTGCGTATATAGGGAGCCGCGGTATCCATCCCCATGAGGAAATGTATGCACCCTATGATCTGATTTGTGAGGTATGGAATGAACAATATGACGAGAAGCGACAATAGAAGGATTTACGAGAAAAAAGAAGAATAATGGAGGTGTTCAATCCAAACACAACGAACATCAGCGGAGATAGACGAGACATTTCTGATGGACAACAGAATATGGTTTGGTAACTATAGTTAACTAATGAGACTAAATGGAATAGTGGACTATGCCTACTCCCAGCGCAATCAAACAATGGGCCATTTCTATGACAAGCACCGGACCGTCAAATATCGGAAATAGCTTCGTCTTACCGTCATAGCCTGATAGACTCTACTATGCCCACTTATACAATGTGTTTCCTTTTATTAAAAAGTATACAAATATTTAAAGCACAAATTAAAATTAACCTAGAATATCATAAAGATATGATTTGAATAGTAGAATGCACTAAGTAATTTAATCTCTGGCTCTTCTTCTGTATTCACCACCACCAACTCTTCTTGGGCCACCTCTGGCGATTCTTGGTCTTTCAGCTGGAGCAGTCTTCAATCTGGTCAAAGGCAAGATACCTTCTGGGATGTTCAATTCGGTTCTCAAGAATTCGACACCTTCGTCAGTCAAGGTGTAGTAGTAGTATTGCCACGAGAATTGAGTCTTAACGTAACCCTTGGAGGTCAAGGATTGCAAAGCCTTGATGACGAACAAGTTCTTAGTGTCAATTTCTTCATGCTTTGGTTGGTTGAAGTCCTTCTTGGCAACAACGACACCTTCTATAAAATGTGTTAGTACTATTTCTATCAACAAATATTAAAGCTGGGGACGGTTTTTGATGTTTCGAGAATGAAATGAAAATGATTTACAAAGCAAACTTGATGACGGTGGATACTTGTTGGAATTAGTAGAATTATGTGGATCATTCGTAGAAGAGACTTCATCGTCTGGAAACTGAACATTTAAATTGAAATCTGATGGTGATAATAGTTCACGATGAATATAAAGGGCCATTATGTTCTAGGCAACACTAGTCTACGCTGTTGTCTCCCTGGTATGGGGATTCTTCACATCTGTCTCTACGTCCTGATACTCTTTTTGAGTCCGGGATGAGCCTTGAAAACTGCCCATGTTGTCTGGATAACTTGCAAATTGTAGGGGCCACACTGTTATGATTGAAGGATATAGGATTACTGGACTTAATCTTCTATTTTCAGTGATTTTTTGTTGTATTTCAATTGGACATCTATTCATCATTCTCGAATGCATTTAACCGTACAACGCTCTGAAAGCAGCGGTACATACCTTGGAAGAGGTATTGGTGGATCTTCTTTCTTTCTTCTCTTGGAATAAGCATGTTGGATACTATTACTGTTATGAACTGATTAAAACAAAAGAGGTTCAAACAACTTTTAATGTATGTTCCTAAAAGTCAAAAATTTTTTTCACTATGGTGAAAATTTCCTCTCTCCCAGAGTGAGACAACGGACTCCACCGCCAGACGCTCTTTGAGTGAGGTCTACGTGTACTGTGTATAGAATACAGGAGTGTGTACAGAATTAATTGTATATGCAGTGTTATTTGTGTGTTCATGTACAGAGGATGGACATTAGAATATTTCGATTTCACGTGAGTTGTACACTTCATAGGGCTCAAGCCCTAGTACCATAAATGTAAACGACGGCTAAAATTGCTGCTGGAGATCTCCTCCACTGTATACATTACTTGACTTCATTTACTACATAGATTCGTGAATACCATGTTCTAGTGTATTTTGTTTGTATCAACATACTACTTTTGTTTATTCATATTCTGTAAGTCGTCGGCGTATCCGTCTAAGACTATTCTATAATAATTTGATTTATTGTGCGGTACTCTAGACGAACTCGAGATTATACTTGCAGATCGACAATTTCGCAGCCATGGCTACCCACTACCTAACTCTATCCTCTGCTACGTGAACTGTTCTTACAATTAGTATTGTTTATTAACTATGGTTACATTAAGATTAATTAAATTAGGTTCAAGTTTGAGTGCTTCGATTAGCAGTGTTTACTGCTTCTCGCTGTTCTTCTTAAAGTTCAACGAGTTTTTGATGTAGCCACCAAGAGATTCGTTGTTGTCAGCCTTCTCGATGTCCTTGTTACTCTGGTTGTCATTAAGCTTGTGGTCTCTCAAGAATAAACCAGCAAACAACATTGGAACACAGAACACCAAAGGAATGATGATCAACAATCTCTGCAACTCTCTGTAGGCGGCGACAACATCTTGTCTTTCAGGAGTGTCCCAGGTGTACTTGATGATGAAAGTGTATGGGTCGGTGTATGCAGCCAAAGCCAATTCAGCATTGCCCAACTTGTCCAACAACTTATCGTACAAAGCTTGGGTCCATACAGCACCAGCAACAGAAGAACCAGCGGCGTAACCAATTCTGTAGACGGTCAAACCCAACGAGATGATCACGGCCATATGCTCGTGAGTAGTACAAGTTTGCATGGAGACGTTGACTGGGTATGAGAAGAAGGTAGTACCGAAACCCATCAAACAGACACCACCAATGATACCTGCGGTAGCACTGGTACCAGATCTGAAGTGCAACAATATACCCAAGGAAACCATCCAAATGGCACAACCAAAAATGATGAATCCCTTCAATCTTCTCCACTTGACCACGAACAAACCAAAGAAGACACCACCGATGACAGAAACGAACGATGACAAGGAAGTGATTCTGGTAGCAGACTTCTGAGTTTCGTCAACAGCAACCAACAAAACAGCGTATAAGTAAGATGATTCAATGGCAGAGATGAAGTTCAACAAGAATGAAATCACCAAAGCAGCCCACACTCCTCTGTCCTTCAACAAATGGAAAGGAGCAATTGGATGTCTGGCACCATAGGATTCCCAGAAACCGAAGACTGGGAGTAAAAGACCACCAATTACGATAGGAGCAATGATGGAGCCATCCTGCCATTTGGACTTGACACCACCAGCAATAGTCAAAGGAACCAAAAGACATCCAAGGCAGACAATCAACAAGAGTAAACCGATGATGTCCAATTTCCAGAACAAGTAGACGGCAAAGCCGACAGGACCCAACTCTTGGAACTTGGTTTGTCTTATCCTGAATTGTCTCCATTCTTCAGTTCTACCAGCCAACCATCTCATGTGGAGCATGCAACCGATCATTGGAAGACAGAGCAATGGGAAAATGAAGGCCCACATACCGATAGCCCACGACCAGTCCATTCCAAGAGCCGAGGTCACGTCACCGGAAATCCAGGTGTTGATGATGAAAGGGAACGTTGGCACGAACAAGTAGAACAATCTCCACTTCAAACTGGAGAAATCGGCCAAGATACACATGATGATCAAAATAACACCAGTGTAACCTATCTGGTAGAAGACAGAACCAGCAGCGTATATCTGAACACTCTTAGACTGCGATTCGATAATCGTACCAACGACGTAGAACACGATGGAGACAATGAAGAGCTCAAATCTTCCGAACACATCCGACAATCTGGCGTAAACAGGCTGACAAGCAGCAGCAGCAACAGCAGTGACAACACCAATGGTAGTCAACAAAGAGTGTTCAGCATACGAAGCAGTAGCATAACCAGTGAAAACATATCTGATTTGACCATCCAAACCGTAACCGTAACCAACCAAAAAGGCAGAGAACAACAAAATAGCTTGGTAATACCATTTTCCAGCCCATTGAGCTGCGATGATTTCAGCCTTCAAGACCCCAATGGACTTTTCTTCGACTTCAGAGCTAGCATCTTGAACGTCATTGCTGACATCCAACGATTCCTTTGTGGCTGTATCGTCAGATAAGCTCTTGTGGACCTCGGCAGAAACGTGACGTTCCAAGGTGTCTCTATGAATATCACTCATGTTCTGTTATATGTAGTGTGATATGAGAGTTATAGCGACAACTTTGCTACTACTGTAAGTCCAACTATGTGGGAATGCAAGCTCCTTATATAGAACCGGTCAGATTTTGCATTCCCTGCAATTGACTATTTTTCCGATGCCTCTCCAGCTGTGGAATAAGGATCATCTACAGTTATCAGATTAATCAATCTCATCTCCGTGTATATAAAATTTTGAGGTGATTATTTTCACGAATTATTTTCTAGATTTTTTTTTCTTTTGTAGCTGGTATAATCTTCGGTGGATTTTTTTGCTTGGACTTGAAATCTGCACCAATTTCCGTTGCGACAGATTTCTTGGGTCTGCGGCAGCACCTGAGATTCAATCGTAAAGAGAATCAAAGCCCGCACAATTGACTCACAAGGAAGAACACTGAGAAGATTCGATTCATACAGTGGGGTCTTGTTCGTTGTACTTGTCAAGATGTACTAATCTCAGGATGCTGAGGGGGTTGATTCGTCAATCAGTGACAATTGCTAGCTTGTGACAATACAACTGGGCTTGTGCATCAGAGGCCGTTCGGCCTACATAGGCTTTCCCTATTCTGGCAGACAAAGCCGCACTGTATGATGAATGCAAGCAGAGAATACGGCGCTGTACTGCCAAATATGCCAAGAACATGAAATTTTTTCTATTTACTAAATTAATACACAAACCATTGTCCCTATTGGTGATGGTTTCCGAACTCGAAATAAAAACCTGAGGTACTCGGCTTTCATTGGCTGTACAATCTCCTGCTCATCGCAGGGGGCCTGCAAAAGCCTATTTTCGTATCACATATCCTTTTAGGAATTCGTTTTGGCCTGCCGTTATGATTCCGAAATATCAGGGCTCAGGGAATGATATTGTCTCGATCGTATCTCATACTCTTTCCGGGATCATCGGTCTCGATTTCGTTCTGGATCACCTTAGCAACTGGTTCCGCCTTTGAACGTCTTTTTTCTGAAAGGCTATTATCCTTTCTCTTCGGCGCCGTTATACTCTTGAAGGCAATACCGTAATGATGCTTCTGTGTGCTCGTATCGACATGACTCTATTTACAATTTGCCATATTGTCTCCTCAAGTTGCCCCTAACAAGAAAAATGGGATAAACATTCTCCCCTCCATGGCCTGTATGGCAATTCAAGAAAAAAATACATTTCCGCTTCTGTTCCACAACAGTTCATTTTTTCTTTGTCTCTGGTTTTAGACTTTGCAATCGGAACGCACCTGAAAAATAAAGCTAAAAGTCAAATATCCTAAATCGATTGATGAATCGACGTACATGTCAAGTAACTAATGCAAAGGAAGTAATTGTATAAGTATGTCTATTTGTCGGATTGTGTATTTTACTGGAAATGTACGTTTATTACTTTCACATGAATACAGCACTAATTGCTCCATGTTGTTTCTTTAAATTAGTGGGCTAATTATGCAGCGATCTACTTTATCAGATAAAAATTGCTCGTCACTGTACAAGAAGGAAATGTACCAAATCAAATAAAATAACTCTTCCAGAGAACACCTTCCAAATCTTCCATTTCACTTTCACTGAATACCTTGCTATCAATGTGCCATGTGTCCTGTCTGTTTTTCTTGAACTTACCTAAGGATTCCTTTGCCGTCTTACCAACAAGTCCAGGAATACCAGACGCTTTATTAGATAAAATTGTTAAAATACTAGGAACCCATTTAGGAGGAGGAGAAGAAAATGAGAAAGCATGTACCAATGCTCCCAACCCTAACGTTGCACCATGAAGGATTATAGTATCCTCTGGGGAAATATTCTTGTAACCAGACTTTCTATATTTTTTTCTAATGATGTCAATCTCTTTGCTGAAAGCTTTGGTATATGTGTTCACTCTTTCTTCAACCTCGTCAGGTGGTGAACTGTAGATTAAACCAGATAATGTAGATGCCTCAAATTCTCTTATTTCTACATTCTTGTGATACATCAATTTGTATGTAACTTCAAAGATTCTCTTCCTCTGTGATTTGTCAAAGAGGAATAAGTTCTTAAAGTAGATTGTTTCAGTAAATTCTCCAACAATAATAGTCTGAATTATATTCAAATCTTCTTTGGAATACTTTTCGAGCATCTGCACAATGTCATCGAGGTGCTTCTTTGAATACGGTATTTGAGAAACCTTCTTCACAACTGAAATAGGGTCAATATTTCCCAATTGACATACTTCCTTCATGTTAATTAATTCGAGTAGGAATGGCACCAAATACTTTGTCACGTACGGTTGAAACAAGACTGAAATGCTCGTATTTAGCTCCTGCCTCAACCAAGTGAGGACTGTTGTGGCAGCATAAATATAGTCCGACCTCAAAATAATTTGTGGAGGTAATTCTCGAACTTCCTTTCTCCAATTTTCAATTTGTTCAAATAATTGTGGCACCAAGGATATCAATTTGTTATCTCCGCCAACATCGTATAATGACAAACCGGATTGACTCTTACATCGTTGAATAAATTCAGAGCTGTCTGCAACTGATTCAGAATAATATGGGAATGACATCACTGCCATGAGTGAACCAATTTGTGTTCTAACTGCCTCGTATCTGTGATTTATGTTCTTTAGGCATAGATCCATAATCTTACCAGGGTTAGGGGAACACCAAGTAATTGCAGCAACGACAGATCTAATGTAACTAATCTTAGTGGCTTCTTTGAAGGCAGAATCGGATGTGTGGTCGATTGTCATATCCGTGAAGACGTCGAAAACTTCAGGAAATCTTCTACAATCAATATGAGAGGGAATCCACCATGCAAATATATTCCAGATTCCTTTGTTGTCGGGAGATAAATCGCTCTCAAGAATGTTTCTCAAAAAGTCTGGGACGAATTCATCTCGCTTCTTTGCAAGCTCTGGCCTTAAATTCTTGGAGCCAAGGAGGATCCCAGCCAACAATTCACAAACAACAATATGTGCACTTTTATCGTCTTTCACGTAAATTTCCTGAACGATATCAAGTAAGTCATCAAATGTCATACCTTCGATGTATCCCTTTGAAATTAGAGTGACTAACGTAGAAGTCACAAAAACGTCAGTACCTTGGTATGCAGAATTGGCATCGTTATCAGTGACCCAAAGCTTTACAATGTTTTTAAACCACTCCTTAGACACATAGCTGCTGAATCCTTTTAATGCCAACTCGTCCAGAACTTCCAAACTCATCTTGATCACTGGACCGGCTGCTATTACTGGCATTGCGTCATTCCAGAATAACCAGCCAGTGCTTGCTTTATGATCAACGAAATAAGTTGGTTCCAGTACGTTCCTCAATTCCTTTCTCCAATCAACAAAATAAGACTCTCCCTTCTTAGGCCTCGTATCGACTAGTTTGAGACCCTTTGGTACGAAATTGAAATCATAAGCATTTTCCAATTTGTAATCGAGGGTACTTAACAAATTTAGCTTGTTAACAATTCGAGTTACACCTTTCAACGCTAATCGAGAGATGGTAGGATGGTCGCGAGAGGCCTCTTTTGCCAAAAGCTGTAATACTTCGTCACTAGTTGGAATTTCTAAGTAGGATTGTAAATTAATGAGCAATGACAAGTTCAATGATGTTGTCTTCCAATGGGAATTGGATTTCTCTTTTGCAAGTACGCTGTTTTCTAATTTCTTCAACTTGTCAAAATACAATTTCCTCTTCCTTTCCTTTGCAAATCTTACTGCTTTGATTTCCAAGTCGATAAATTCATCAGGCGGCCTAATAGTGTCAATTTCGGAATGGTCGATCAAACAAACACTGCTTGGAGGAGTGATTGATTTAAAGACACCATCGTAAAGTGCGTGTGCGACATTGTGAACTTCGACGCTATCCACATCTAAGCAACGAAGTAAAAGCTCAACGTATTTCTGAACATTGAAAAAATCGTTTCTGATGTGGGTTTTAATTCTTCTTAACGAAAATATACTTAATCCACTTTCGATCTTTTTGTGGTCGTTCTCATCTAGAGCTCTCGTGAGATATTTGAAGGCAGATTTGACGATAACACTGTATGAACCATTCAATCTCTTCATCGCATCCAACAATAAAGATTGCGATGATTTTGCAATAGCAATATATGTGGATACAGACAATTTTACAATATCTTCAAGAAGAAACCGGTCAAGATCTGTTTGAGTTCTTGAAGTTGCATGCAAAGCAACTCTGAGCAGATGATAAGCCTCGAGTCTAGCACTAATAGCAATACGCGTGAACGGTTTACGAACTCTATTGATGCTTTGGATGCTGCTAACATAACCGTAGTTGATTCTAGCGTGACTTGAGTCAAGCATTCTCTCTCTTCCAACATCAGCAAACCAGATATTTGCAACATAAATAAAATGCTTGAAAATCTTCGTGTTGTCGAGAAAGTTTGCAGTCAAGAATTTGCAGATGATATGTAAACTCTTCCCAATCAAGTGGTATGTCTTGTGCAATTTCAAATACAAGTCACTTGATTTTCTGTTTTCCATGTCATCTCCAAAGTAGTAGTTTGACGTGTATAACTTTCTCTCTCTAAAAGTAATGGCAGGATTCATACTAGACATATCAACCCCCTCGATTTGTGGAGTGGCTCTAGCAGAAATATCTGCTGTTATTGGCATTTCCAATGACTCGGACTTACCGAGCGATGCGAAAAAATGTTCTCTGACAGCAGAGTACGATTGATCTTGGAAGTGAGTGATCTTCTCCTTTTCTTCTTCTTGTTGATCATCTGGATCTTTTTCGTGATCACCATTATGGTTGAAGTTAACATTTTCTTCTTCCTGAAGCAAGTAGTCATTGAGAGCATCATCATCTAACAAATAGTTTAAGAGATCATCATTACCTAAGTTTTCAACAATTCTATCCAAACTTTCTGGCTGACTATCGCCATATGAATCGTCTTTCAGAAGAGAGGCACCTTTCAATGCCCTCAAATTTTTCAACAACATTAAACGTTGCTGTATTGACTCTGATTGATGGTTCAACTTTGGAATATCCTCATTGAATGATGGATCTAACAAATAAGAGACACCACTCAAACAGTACCCCAAATATAAAAGATTCATCCTCAATTCGTCAGATAGTTGAAGAGACTTCGAAGCATCTAGATGGCTCTCCTTGTTAAAAGATTTCATCAAGTTCAGAATGTTATCCAAACTCTTGGACACATGGCCATTGAAGCATTCCACAGCAAATGAAATTTCTTTATCTGTTGGAATAAACCAGTCAAAATTGGTCTTTTCTTCCAGAAATCTATCTTCGTCAAATTGAAATGCTCCCCAACACTTTTCATCAACTCCGTATTTACTTTCGTATGCGGGAGCGATGATTCTATTCTCGTTAAGTCTAACCTTTGTGACTGCTTGCAACATCTGATTGACAAGATAAGAACTTGAGAATACTGTTGGACCCTTAACATGCTCCATGAGGAAGTAGGATAGCTTCATCAATTTTTTGGAAGAGTCAACAACATACGTACCGGCATTCCCAATACATTCATTTAATATTACCAAGTTCCAAAATAAGGCTTGATCGCGAGGCAAGATTTCTACACCAGTTCTAGAAACTCCGGCTCCATTTTCTTCTACTTCTTCGATAATTCTGTCAATGAAGATAGAAGAATACTTCTTGAAGCTCTTTGGGTCACGTTTGATCAAACCACCACAAATTTCCGCAGAAACATCAGCAATGGTATGATAAGTGTTGTTAAGGACAAAATCAAAGAACTCATTCCGGAATGATTCAAATATATCGTCAGACAATGACTCTAAAAGTACATACAAGAACTTTGGTAAGGACTCGGCCAAATCCTTTTCTATTCCATCACTTTTGGATGGATCTGGGATATTCTTAAGAAGGGTGAATAATCTTTCACTAAGAGAGTTCATAATTCTCTTAAATGCAGAAGTAGATGACTTGAGCGCTTCAAGTTCAAGTTCATGATTGACCTCAAATGGAATCTCTTCCTTCTCAATATACATCTTCGCCTTCAAGTGCTCTAAATGACCCTGTACAAATTGAGATGCAATTGCTGGATCACCATATCCGTTGGTCAAATCGTGAAAAGGTGCAAAATTGGAAATGGACGCAAATACATCTAATGTATGGATAGTCTTCTCTAAATCATTTGTATCAATACCAGGCAATGCCAATTGCAAAATCGTAGTAACGTGTACTCGGAAAATTGGTCTTGAAGCAAAAAATCTTGACAATGATTCTATTGTTCTAAGTGCAATGATGACTCTATGGGTAGAAATCACTCCCTGAAGAGACTCGTATATATCTACCAACAAATATTCTAGTACCATGTCTGGTTTCAAGAATGCAAGTAATTGTACTGAAGACAAATAGTCGTCCGTAGCGCTACTTTTTTTGGATTGAATGCCTGTTCTGATGATCGGCAAGAACATGGTGACAAATTCTGTTACCACTTCATCACTTAGCTTCAATTCGACCGGTAAATCATGCAACACTCCAGCCTTCTCATTTTCGGTGTTAAAACGTTTGTGGAATTGGTATATCAAGCTGAGCACCAATTTCGAAATGGGACGAGACCATTCACCAGTATTTGATGGATGAACATAACTCTCAATAGCATTGAGCAAAGTCCTCAAGTAGTATATTAGGCCATGAGGCTCCAAAGCACTAGAACCATTAAGAGAGTAGACTATAGCAGATGCAAATCCATGGAAGTATTTCGTCTTCAACGAAGAATACTTCTCGACCATTATACTCAAGCTGTTAATAAGCGAGTTGATGAGGTATTCCATTTGATCCTCCGTAAAAATTCCGAATTTTCCAAGTTTCAAATATTCACCAGCCAGCGCATCGTCGTTAAGTTTTGTCAAAGCAGACATGGCTACAACTCCTAGTCTTGCAGTAACTTGCGCATCAAATCCCAGAGCATGACTAAGTTTCTGCCACATGTAAAAGAACGAAGGGATATAGTGGCGTATATCGTTCTCGTTGTCTTCTCCACCAGCAACGAACGTATGAGGCAACAAAGACATCGAAGACATCACTAAAGAAGCGTTCGTTATGGAAAACTGACTACCAAGTTTCTTATATATGCTAGCCAATGAGTCTTCCGGAAAGAAATGGGAAGCTCTGGCGGCGAGACGCAAGATTTGCTTGTGTTCCTTCTTCTCAAACTGGTCCAATGTCGTATCTACAGGTGGAAAATGGTAAGACAATTCTTGCTGTAACTGTTTCCAGTCCAATTTGAAGTGCTGCTGCTTCAAGAGACGAACATCTTTGGTGAGTAGCTCAAAGACTTTGACGTAGGTCTTGAGTCCAATGTGTTGACCACGTGAAAGGCAGATGGCATAGTATACTTTGGCCAAAGACATGCGTAACTTTACGGGCATGTCGTATTTCATCTTCAACCACACAAGCAACTCGTGAGTCCATGTTCTGACTGAGACTACAGCTGCTGATTTGGGCGATTTTTTGTGTTGCACCGCACCTTCACTTTCACCATCGTCTTCATCGGCATCGTCTTCTTCGTCCTCCCCCTCGTGGTCTGTATCTGTATCATATTCTACAGATAAGTAGTTTTCGTCTTCTGCACCTTCAGTTTGTGCTAAATCCTGTGATGAAGCGTTCATTTCGAACAAATTCGTTTCGAGCGCAAGGTCAATATCCGATAAGCCAGCGATATCCTTCAAAGCAGCAATGTCTTTGGCCAGCACCAGAAGTGAGCCCTGAATATCCAACGTCTTGATGGCTATATAGAGATGCGATACGATGTGACTCAAGAACTTGGCCTGGTCCTGTGGGTTTTCTGTTGCATACGGAAGCAAGCTTGGAAGATCAAGCGTTCTTTTTCTGGAACGAGCATAGAAACGAGAAGAGGAATCGAGCTGGAGTTCAGACAATAACTTCCTGTCCGTGGGATAGTCTAAGTTGTAGTGCAGTTCCCGCAGCGACTCTATAGTGCTATACGAGGGTCTCCTTACCATGTGCGGGTTTCTTCTGGATGCTGCTGCCGCTGTAGGCGTAAACGTTCTAGTAGTACTGGAAATTGCGAATCCACTGCCAAAAGATTCAGATCCAGACACACTTCCAGACCCAAAGCCATTGCTGCCAAAACTATGGTTACCAGCAGCATCAGAGGTTTCTCTCAATTGGTACAGTGATGATACTCGTGGAATATGGTGGTTTGACTTGATGGGAATGGGTGCTCTGACTTCGCCAGACTTGTCTGCTCTAAGAAAATGAGATTCAGGCTCTTTTCTAGAGTCGTTTTTCTCATGACGAGAAGACCGGGACTCGACAGTAGCCAGCCCTTCGGCCGAAGTAGGGCTCGGGATCTCTTTGGGATCCATATTTTCTGCTATATCTAGGCGCTGCTACTCATAAACAGGCTCAATGGGTGAAATCAGTGTCTTCTGTGTCTCTACCTCTATAAAGAGAAATCCCCTTAACCAGGCAAATCTCGCTCTCCATCTTGCCACTGAAGAAGTGCGGAGTGGCAGTGTGCAGGCGCCCGTCCAGATCTTGCAGGTCTAATGGCTGCAAGAATCTGGTGCCGACAACGAGAAACGGTAGCAGATTCAGGAGAATGGTATTCATATGGTCCAACGAATATGACAACCTAAAATGTCCTAATTCCGCCAATTTCTGATCTTTTGACTTGCGTTTTGCCATACTACGTATTATTCGTATTTGAAGTTGTAGTCATGTGACCTAATTCTACTCCATTCCAATATTATAATAGAACATATTAGATATAGCGAATAGCATGTTTTCTATCCTGAAATAGGTGCAAAACTGTAAGGTTGTCGTTCTCTTCAGGATGCTGCATCTTTTTACTACTCGTGGTTTTCTGACATATTCTTGCGCTCTCATTCGTTGATTTCACTTTTTTTGCAACTAATTCACAAAAGTCATAGAGTTTGAAATAGCACCGCTTTAACAATTTTACGAAATCCAAGAAATCTAAGAAAGTAGACAAGGATGGCATTCAAAAGTTATAATGGGCCAACCATCTAGTCTATAATCTTCCTGCTTTTACTATTTTCAGAAGTTGCAGTTTGCCTATTCACATTCTTACCTGCCGCAATTGCCCCAAAATGCACCAGTACAGATTGCACGACGCAATGTAACACAAGCAACACGATCAATTCTTCACATATTTGTATCCACTCAAATTTCTTTCACTATTCACATTGCCTTGATCATACCCAGCTACTCATATTTTTCCAAATTTATCACAATTAGCCTCTTTACGCTGCTTTCCTAGCCACCTTATCTAACCTAACCGCATACTTAATTTTGGTTATGTGCACTGCGCAAAAAAATTCTCAGCGATGCTTCGAGAATCTTTTTTTTAGACTGAAAAAATCATATTGATCACAGACTACTCTTCCCGAATTTCCTCTCCTTCACCGAAAGTCCCATTATCATGTCTGTGTCTGCTTCGAAAGCTAAGAGAGAACAAAAGCGTTTGGAAAGAGAGGCCAAGAAGGCCGCCGAGGGTAAGACCTCGAAAAAGACCAAGAAGCAAGCTGCTAAGGATGCTGAAGAAGTCGAAGAAGAAGACGTCTCTGCTCAGATTGCCAAGTTGAAGATGCAAACCGACGATGACGGATTGTCCGACAGAGTTACTACTGGTGTGTTGGAATCTTTGCAGACCTCCAGAGATATCAAGTTGTCGTCAGTGTCATTGTTGTTCCACGGTAAGGTGTTGATCCAGGATACTACTTTAGAATTGAACTACGGTAGAAGATACGGGTTGTTGGGAGAAAATGGATGTGGTAAGTCGACTTTATTGAAGTCGCTTGCTGCAAGAGAATACCCAATTCCCGAACAGATCGATATCTACTTGTTGAACGAGCCTGCTGAACCTACAGAGTTCTCAGCCTTGGAGTACGTTGTTAGAGAAGCTGAGCACGAGATGAAGAGATTGGAAGACCTTGTAGAAGACCTCATCATCAAGGATGGCCCTGAATCACCAGCATTGGAAGGTTTGTATGAAAAGATTGACGAAATGGACCCTTCCACTTTTGAAGCAAGAGCTGCTGTCATCTTGACTGGTTTGGGTTTCAACCCCATCACCATTCAGAAGAAGACCAAGGACATGTCTGGTGGATGGAGAATGCGTGTAGCCTTAGCAAAGGCTCTTTTCGTCAAGCCCACCTTGTTGTTGTTGGACGACCCAACTGCCCATTTGGACTTGGCTGCCTGTGTCTGGTTGGAAGAGTACTTGAAGAGATTCGACCGTATCTTGATTTTGGTTTCGCACTCGCAGGATTTCTTGAACGGTGTCTGTACCAACATGATCGACATGAGAATGAAGCAGTTGTTCTTATACGGTGGTAACTACGACTCTTACGTCAAAACCAGAGCCGAATTGGAAACCAACCAGATGAAGCAATACGCCAAGCAACAGGAAGAAATCGCACACATTAAAAAGTTTATTGCATCTGCCGGTACTTATGCAAACTTGGTCAAGCAAGCAAAATCCAGACAAAAGATCTTGGACAAGATGGAAGCCGACGGGTTGATCCAACCTGTAGTTCCAGACAAGGTGTTTTCATTCAGATTCCCAGATGTCGAAAAGTTGCCTCCTCCAGTGTTGGCCTTCGATGACATGTCGTTTTCGTACTCTGGTAAACCTGAAGACAACTTATACGAACACTTGGACATCGGTATCGATATGGATTCCAGAGTTGCTTTGGTTGGTCCCAACGGTGTGGGTAAGTCCACATTGTTGAAGTTGTTCCAAGGTATCTTGGAGCCACAACAGGGAAGAGTCATCAAGCACACACACATCAAGTTGGGTGTCTACTCCCAACATTCAGCTGATCAGTTGGACTTGACGAAGACTCCATTGGAGTTTGTTCGTGACAAGTTCTCTAAAATCTCAGAAGACTTCCAGTACTGGAGACAGCAGTTGGGT
This sequence comes from Scheffersomyces stipitis CBS 6054, assembly GCF_000209165.1. Lineage (NCBI taxonomy): Eukaryota > Fungi > Ascomycota > Pichiomycetes > Serinales > Debaryomycetaceae > Scheffersomyces > Scheffersomyces stipitis. The sequence continues at coordinate 1,134,575 of NC_009044.1, forward strand.
CGTTACGGTTTGACTGGTGAAGGTCAGACTTCCCAAATGGCCACTTTGTCCGAAGGTCAGAGATCCCGTGTTGTTTTTGCATTATTGGCTTTGGAAGCTCCCAACTTGATCTTGTTGGATGAACCTACTAACGGTTTGGACTTGTCTACGATTGACTCCTTGGCTGAAGCCATCAACGCATTCAACGGTGGTGTTGTTGTCGTCTCACACGATTTCAGATTGTTGGACAAGGTCGCCAAGGACATCTTCGTCATTGAAGACAAGACAGCCACCAGATGGGAAGGCTCCATCTTGGACTACAAGAAGACATTGGCCGCCAAGGTTGTTCTTTAAACAGCTTCAAATCCATATGTTTCTTTCTATTCTTATGTATTCTATTTAACGGTTTGTTTTCTTGTTATTAAGGTTAATATATAAATAATACTAAATTGACTGCATTCCATATCCATTGAAAAAAGTACACTGAACTCCAGAAAGTTCTAAAAAAACAGATTATAAAAAGAAATGGACGAGTCCGGAGTCGAACCGGAGACCTTTCGCATGCTAAGCGAACGCGCTACCAACTACGCCACACGCCCTTGGAAGAAATGGTCCCTAGCAGGATCGAACTGCTGATCTTGGCGTTATTAGCACCACGCCTTAACCAACTGGGCCAAGGGACCTCTTCTTAGGCAACTGGATATGCCATTATAATGTGCCATTTTGTAAACGGCGCTACCAAATATTCGGTTTAAAAAAAAAAAAATAAAAAAAAATGGCCGACCTACGACCCATCAATCAGCCAGAGGGACCTCTAGGGGTTTTCTCTGGTGAAAGCTCTTCAAATCAAGCCTTAAACGAGCCAAAACCACCGGATATTGACCGAAATCCACACGACCATGTCGCACCCCCTGATCTGATGGACCTCGATGGCGAGTCCACAGATGCCGATGAAAACGGCGATTTAGAGCCATCTTTCGAGACAGCATTGTCAACTACTTCCGAGGAACCAGCCCAACTACGGGATAATCCCATGGACGGACTGGTTAGTCAGAACCAGACCCAATTAAGCTCCACTATGGACAGTTTTGAAACTTCGGTTTCGAAAAATTTTCACGATCACGTGATCGGACAGGTACACGACCAGGAAATGGCTGCAAATGATGAAAATGAAATGGTTTCCACTTCTTTAGAATCTACCAGCAGATCAACTGATTTACCAGAACAAGAAGACTCTCTTCTTATTCACCATCAACATGAAAACGCCAAAACCCAAAAAAACAAAGAAAATTTACAAAACTCCCAAAAAAATACAGGAAACTTACAAAACTCAAAAAAAAACTCAAAAAACTCAAAAAATTCAAAAACAACTCAACCAAATGTTGATCAGATCTTCCCTATCTTAGGAACTGCCAGCAAATCAGCCAAAACAGGTTTACGTACCTTCAATATTGCCAAACAAGTACCAATCCCAATACTCAATCCAAAAAATGGCCCATCTGCTAGCCAACTCCAAAAGGTAATTGTGGACAGAGACTCCTCACCTATTCTTCAAGACGCAAAAACTAGACGTAAGCAATTGACCGAACTACACGAAACTACCGGTCACCTTTCAGAAGAACAATACCGTCAATTAGCAAACACCTACTATCTCCAAAAATATGCCAACTCCCTTTCAGATCTCAATTGGGCGGGACAAGAAGAAAGACTTAAGGCATGGAATGTGCCCCAAGATTTCTGCCTTACCGCACTCGGTGAGATTGCTCGAAATTCAAACGAGAAAAGATACGTACGTCTTCAAATAGACGCTTTCTATAACAAAAATGACCATCTCGACCAAAGGCATTCAATGCGGGCCGAGGAAATGGCCAAAATAATTGAAAAACACCTTACAGAGACTATCCCAAACAAATGGCCCATGGTCTCCCAAAACAATAACAAAACTTTAAATGAACTCCATAAATCCTTGGAGTTCTTAAAAAGTCAATTCGACCCCGGCTCAAATGACGAATTTGAAGCCACTAAGGACATAAAAGACAAAATGCAGCAATTGTCTAGAGAAATAAGTTTCAGCGCTACAATGAGAGATGTTAAAGACAAGTTCCATACAATTGTAAGAGATAACACTCATGTGGATTTTCGTTTCGGAAGCATAGTAACTCAGGATCGGATCCCAGAACTGGCTCAACAGAAATCAACACCCATGACAACTTGGCTTGAAAGATTTCAACAACTTTTCCACTCACCTTACGTGGGCAGTGAAGACACCTTTGAATTTCAGCTCAGTCTTGTAAGGCCAAAGCAACTATCCAACATGTATCTAGTTGGCATAAAAGCTTCGTCGGACTTCCCAGATCCGCGAGACATCCTAGACATCATGTTCCACACAAAAGATTTTGAAATTCCTCAATACATCGATACATCCTTACCTTCTCGTAAACCCTCGAGACGACAGGACCGAATCCCGTACGAAATTCTACATCAATTCATAAGAAAGGCACCAATCTTAAATTACACTGACAAAAAAGCAGACTTTACACACGTCCTGTTCTTCTTGATTGGCAGCAACTCAGACAATATTCCCAACAGAAAGAGTATCTTCTTGGAAAACGTCCAACTTGACATCATCTCTTCATACCAATTCTGTTTCAGATGCCACAACAACAAGCACACTACCAAAAGATGTCCAGTTCCCAAATCAACCACATTGTTCCAAAGTCGGCCCTTAACACAATGGCCCACTAAGGTACCATCCCCAAACAAACAGAACCATCCAATAACCCTCACCACGGGTCCCAGAACTACAAATCAAGACGGGGATGGCTTTAGTCGACCCACGAAAAGATCTAGACAAAAGACAACCCCCAGTCCACCAACTATCCCACAACAACAGAATAGCTTCGAGGTGCTCCCGATAGAGGACCTCACAACACAAGAGGTTACAGCAGAGGAGACCGAAGCCACACGCAACCGGCCAAACACTGTTTCATCTACACCACAAGCACCATCACGTCACGAAACCCCGAAAGCCATTAACAAGAACAACGATAAAGCCCCTGAAATTTCAACACAAGACGATGAAATGGTGTACTACACCGATGACGAAGAACCCTCGACTATAAATGACGAGGACACCCAACTCGCTCCATCTACATTGATTGAGCAACAACAAAAAAATTCAAAAGTGGATACCACCCCAAATACTCCACAATACACTACTGACATGCTCCCTCTGAAGCATGCACCTAAATCAAATTCAAGATCTCAACCGGTAACTCCCTCCCGGCCTACTAGCATGCTCCCTCTGAAGCATGCTCCCATAACTAGTTCCAAATCTCAACCGGTAACCCCTGCCCGGCTTGGATCCAAGGTCCTCAAACCTGCGTCAACAGGTAAGAAACCCTGGACACCGACACCCACTCCCAGGACCACGAATGGCCCTAGTGGGTCCCCCGCAAGGACTCCGACCACGTCAATACGACTACCTTCTCTCCTAAACAACAGTAGAACAAACTATAGTGAATTAAGGGAATCACAAATGGGATCGACCATTAGTTTTCCTGAGTCTATGAGGACATCCAACCTCAACATCCCCGACTCTTCACTAATTCTACAAACTCAAATTGAGGAAGCAACTCAAGTAGATTCTCCAGGCCAACAACAGGCACCAGGTCACAATCCATTAACAGATGACAACCTGGACCTAAGTATGGACATAGAGGACATCAACGTTCATTCTGATAATACTAATTATTAAGATGTCTAGATTAGTAAATTTTCGGATAACCAACCCGCTGTTAACGGAACACCGGGTAGCAAATCCAACTAATCTTCTCAAGATCCGTACTAAAAATATTCAAAAAAACACACAGATCAATAAGTTTCGAGAACTCGCGACTTACTGTGATGTCTTACTCATTCAAGAAACTGATTTTAATTCAAAACAACCAGCCAACTCCCAGAACAGGCGGGGAGCCAGGAGGGGAGCAAGACGGGCAATGCAACAACAACCCCCAAACTACTCTCAGGATCCCACCCCAGATTGGATTACCTCATTACAAAAACAATTGAACCAAGCAAATCAAGAGCTAATCTATACAGATACATTAGCTCGCTCGGGAATCATACTTAATTTTCAACACCAACACTTTGAAAAGATTTCGTCTAATAACCTCCAGCTCGACTCTGAAATCGCGCGGTATGCGACCGACGTAATCATTCAACTCAAAGAAACAAAAGAATATATCTTAGTTATCTCAGTGTACGGACCGAGTGGGAATCATCGTTCTCAAGAGCAATTATTCCACTCTCTTTATACTCTGATTAACACACTCATCACAAATTTCGAAATTGACAATAACAATCACAAGCTCCACCTCTGTATAGGGGGAGACTTCAATATGATACAAAATCCAGAACTAGATTCTACTGCAAGAGAAAGCTCCAGTCGAGAGCACGCCTCCCGACAAGCCTTCAACTCTCTTTGCAACGAATTTCAACTACATGACTCTCTTAGAGGATTAGAACCGACTATCAAGGTACCCACAAATACCAACACAAATAATTGCAGAAGACTCGATAGAATCTATCTCCCCAGATCCTTCCAAGCAAGAATCTGGAGATATTCTCACCGCTTCAATCACATAGTAACATCAACTCACGCCACGGTAGACGTGGACCTTAGCATCCTACCGGACGCAACGCTAAAAGTAGCAAGGCCACGCTTTATCATTAAAGACCACTGGGTTGACAACCTAGAATTTCTCAACATCCTCAGTCACACACGCTTTTCAGACTATTCTGAATTTATCCAACGTGTCCCTAAGATAATAGCATCCCTTAGACAGAGACCTACAGCCAACGCTCACCACAGCGTTAGTGAAAAGTCTACCATTTTCAGAGATCTCAATGACCGCTTCAAAGGGGCAATCCATGCTGCCAAAATAGTGAAATCACTACAAACAGCAGACAAAAGTAGAACTGCCACCTCCACGGATCAAATACTCGCTATCCAAAGGGAACACTTTGCCAAGCTCTACCTGGACTCCCAACCCCAGGAAGCGAAGCGAAGCATTCGGACCTATGTTCAGATGTTCCCGCAAAAAATAGCGGCAAGTGACCAGGCCAAACTAGATGAACCCATTACACTCGAAGAAATAACTGCGGCTTTACAAAGGACCACCAATGACTCAACGCCAGGGGAAGATGGTGCAACATTCCTCTTCCTCAAAGCGACTTGGGACACAGCAGGCCCCTTGCTTGTAAAGGACGCCAACAACATCATGCGAAATGGACTCTTACCATCCTCGATGGCACTAGTACTAATACGCATGATTCCCAAAAGGAAAAAAGCAGACCCCACAGTGGACGATTACCGTCCCATATCCCTCATCAATACCTCATTGAGGGTGATTTCACAGGTCCTCAATATGCGCCTTCGCACAGTAATCAAGAACCTCATTGGCTATGATCAATGTGGCTTCATGCCCGAACGCCAAATGGATTTTCAAATCCAACGGTTCCGGGCCATCATTGACAAGGTAGCAGAAGATCCCGAGAAGCTGAAAATTGCAAATGTGATCATCTTAGATTTAACCAAAGCCTTTGATCGAGTATCACACGACTATTTGTCTGCCGTACTCGACCAAATCGGGTTAGGTCCCAAGTTTAAGCGTATCCTATTACTGGTGACGACACAACAATTTGCAGCCATTTTTACGAACAATACCAAATCCGAAACGTTTCCACTTACGCAAGGCACGAGACAAGGAAACCCGGTTCTGCCGATTCTCTTTAACTTATGTCTTGAACCGCTCCTTTACAGACTCCATAGTAGACTCCAGGGCATTCCTATCCAACTAGATCACCTTCCAGCGCTTACAGCGAAATACTCAGCATTTGCTGACGACCTCACTGTTTTCACAAGCTGTAGAAGGGACCACGAAATCTTGAAAGAGGAACTCTCTCTATTTGAGCAAGCCTCAAACTCCTTGGTGAGCATTTCCAAATCAAGAACAGCATTCTGGGACCAGCCTCCGCACGAAGACATTCAACGGATCCTTGGTTTCGAAGGACTTGCTCTTCGGACATCGGATCACAAATATCTTGGGGTACCGCTAAATGGTTTCAATTGGGAAACTTATACAAAGTCCCTTTCTACTCAACTTGTTCTCCATAGCATTAAAGAATTGCCGATTCACCTCAGATGCACAGGTTTTAATACTTATATCTTTTCAAAGGTATATTTCAGGGACCTCCATGACCCCATGCAAATATCCGATATCAAGAGACTCACCAAAATGGTAAAGGGTCACTTACCTCCAATTGGTGAACAGCATCTATACAATTTGAAAAGCAAAGGAGGCTTCGGTCTCCTCGACATGGAACAGCAACTAAAGGGTCGTCGGGCCAAAGTGATCTATGAAACCTTGACCAACCTGACAGATTGGAATTTAATAGTGTTCCGCGATAAATTGCAATCATTTATGGACTACATCTTTCCACCTCGAACGGTAAACCAAACCCAACGGGAAATAGTCCCATGGTATCGGTTCCTAACGGACCTATATGTACGTGAAGGATCTCGAGCTCGAATTGAATATCTTCATTATGAAAAATTCACCAATGCCGAGAAAGAATGGCTCAAAGCCTGGTTCCAAATTACGAAGGCTAAAAACTTCCACTGGATAAGGGACCGTTTTACGGGACGGACAACTTGGTATCGCAGGGATGTCTACAAACGATTCACTACTGAAGAGAAAGCATATATGGTTAGAAACCCACCAATCAAAAATGATTGGCAACATTGGATTGATCTGGTTGATCCTAGCACATTCCGAAGTCGCTCGGCCAAACTGGCTCAAGCCAAACCAGTCAGTAGTTCTGCAACCTTGAAAGAGAACTTCCAATTAACAGACGATGACTATCAGCAGTTTTGGAAAGCTATAGCTAAAGTACAACGTAGGTATCCAAAAGGGGTGGAGGAAATTCACAGGGTTCACCTCGGTCACAGGGACCGACATGGGTCCTCCGAGGCTCTGCCAGAATGCCTGATGTGTTTCAATGAAATACCAAGACCTCAGTTTTTTCACCATATTTACCAAGATTGTTCAATCAGCCGTACATTATGGGACATACTTCGTCCTACAGAAATCACATTAAATTTAAAGAATCTCATTTGCAATTCTTCACTTTCACAGGCTGCATATCTCTCGTGGAATCAATACCTTTTAGCTGTTCATCTTTTTAGATGCCGACGGCGAAATCCAATGGACAGGGACATTTTCACCTGTTCTATGCTTTCATCTTGGGTATCGATTTTGCAGTCTAGACGTCTTATTTAAACATTTTACAAGTCCGGTAGCTTATACCGTTGTCAAGTTTTTTACAGTTTTCTAAGGATATCACCTAGTTTTTAGGTCATATCACCCGGAGGTTTTTATCCTAGGATTTCCTTCACCATTCGGTATGGATTAGAGGAAGATTTATATACTTTGTAGTTGATAGGTTGGACTTTAGTCGTAATACATGCCATTTCGTAAAAAAAAGGTTTTTATACATGCCATTTCGTCAAAAAAAAAAAAGTTTTTTTACGATCATGACTGATACACTGTAAATTGGAGAACTAAAGGGACTCTAAAGGTTTCAGTTTGGACAGGGAGCTTTAAATTATGCTTGAAAGTAGCCAAAAGTATTGTGTGTTTACCGAAATTCACATAACCATGTCGCACCCTCTAATCTGGTGGTCCTCCTTGGCGAGTCCACTAGATGCCGTTAAAACGGGAACTTAGAGCCATATTTCAAGTCAGAAATGCCAACTGCTTCCAAGAAATCGGATTAAATACGCGATAGATCCATGGACGGATTTATTATTCAGAACTGAACCCTATTAAGCACCACTACAGAAAGTTTTGAAACTTCGATTTCGAAAAGTTTTCATTTTCACGTGACTGGACAGGTACAGGACCAAGAAATGGCTGCAAATGATGATGGTGAAATGGTTCCCACTTCTTTAGAGTCTACGACGTGAAACCTATCTACTACAGATTATATAAATCTTCCTCCAATCCATATAGAAGACGGGAGGAAATCCTAAGATAAAAACCTCGAAATGAAATTACCTAAGAACATAGGCGATATGCTTGGACTACTCTAAAAGGCTTAACAAAGGTATAAAGCTACCGGACTTGTAAAAATGTTTAAAAAAGACGTCTAGACTTGACAACCGATTCCCGAGATGAAAGCATAGAACTGGTGAAGAAAACCTAAGGTTGACGTCGACATCTAAAATGTGAATGAACTGTCAAAAGGAATTGATTCAGTGAGAGTTGTGCTTCTATTTCAATCACATTAGTCTTCAGTTACACGAGTGAAATTATTTCAAACAGAATCTTTTCTCTTTTATTGTGCCACTTATTTGAAAACAACCATTTCCTATTATACGAACATGCACTTTACTGCGGAAGCAAAGAATTGCGCAACAACTCTTATCACTAATATTTGTCTGTACTTCTTATTTTGACAATGTATATTCATGAAGAAGAGCCTACTAATTATCAACAAACTCTAGAGCTACCTCTTATGTTTTCAGAATCACACTTCGATACCCAATCAAGTGGTTGATTGCCAAAGTTTTATTCCCTTAGTCAGTCAAAAGCTTATAGAGATACTTGCAAAAAAACGAAGCAAATATCAAATATGTGCCACATATAGTATTATCGTCCAGTATTGGTCACCTACCTATGTCCATATATCATGTATGTATTCAGTATGCTATTTGATACTATTGCTACTACATATTTGCTATTATGAAAGATTATCGAGAATACATTGTCCACCCTTTACTGAGAGAGTGTATTTTGTCGCAATGTCATTTATTAATCTATCTACTTAAAACTGCGAACCATCAGTTAGTTTCCGTCCTCTCCTCTTTCTTTGGTCCACTCAGAACTTCCTGTTTGTCTACCTTTAGGCAATTCTTGAGTCATTGTGGGCGTTACTTTGTGGTCTTTAAGTTGCAAAAGCTCACGATTGAGAACAACTATCACATCATTGTAGCATTTGGTTAATTTCTCATCCTGTGAAGCGGTATCCAAACATTTGTAATACCTAAGCAATTTATTGCAATTTATTGCATTGATAAATCTCAGAAGTTGTTTCAAAGACGGAATTATGGTGCTTTTGTCGATTTGGTTGGAATCTGTGATATATTTCGAACTCAAGTCTATTATATAGTTGTCGTTGTAACCAATGACAAAACTCATCTTTTTATTCCAATTGTTACAGTAGAGTAGAGGCTCATCAAATACAGCTTCACAGGGATCTAAATGGACCCACCTCTTCAACCCATACGAATAGTACTCACACCATACATGGTCTTCCATGTTCCAAACATATCTGACTCTATCTCTATCTTCTGCAATCATGGCTCTGAGTATGAGGGTGAAGCAATTGACCCATTCTCCACATCGGCCTCTACGAGTTTTCAAGAGTGAAACAGGGTTATTAACTCTAGGGAACTGGATTCTACTATTACATTCACGGCATTGATAGTTTTCAACGACTGAAACCTGGTCCGGATTCAGGCTCCCACTGAATCGAGATCCTCCGAGACCGACAACATTACTTTCGCTATGACAAAGAGGACACTCTGGCTTGTTTACCCACTTAAAAAACGAGTTCTTGAAATAATGTAGTAATTCCTTGACTACCAAGTCGTCGTATTGCAACTCCAGATGAGGCCCATTCTCCCTTTCCCGCTTATCTACATTCTCGTAAATCAGTGCGAGGTCAATTGTATCCAAAACAGTATTCATATCCAAAGGATCTTTGTATTTGTCCATGATATTCGACATGCCCAATATGGTTTCATATAGTTGTCTGGCATTTTGGGGCAATTTTCTTAGACGATAGGACATCATATCCCTAGGTGCCTTCTTGGCTTGTTCTAATGTGTTCAGAGCATAGATAGAGATCAATCTTTCGGCTAAGTTTTTGTAGTCCTGTTTCACTGAAGACATATTTGGGAGATGGTAGATAAATAATACTTGCTCGTTCTGATCTGAAATAATTAGTCTCAAGAAATCTAAAGTATGGAGTGCGAAGTAAAACTTTAGGAGTAGTAATATGCGCTTCTATTTTGAGTGTCTATAACTATGTACACATAATGACTAGAACGAAAACAATTCGCTTATGATTTTAAGCTTTCTTAATGGTCTTCATTATTATCGTTTATCCCTTAAACCATCTTCTTCGTTACCTTGAATTTCTTCACCTTCATCTTCGTATTCATCATCATCTTCATCATCATCGTCTTCATCTTCTTCGTACTCATCTTCGTCTTCATCTTCTTCATCTTCTTCATCTTCTTCTTCATCTTTCCCATTTTCCTTATCTTGCACTACTTTCTTCTCGAAATCCTCTGGTTTGGGAGTAGGACCTTTCTTGACCTTTCTAGGTGGAAGAACTTCATTAAACGCTTTCCCCCAGTCTTTACCGGTTTCAAACCACTTGCAACATAATTCGTAGACATGCGACGTAGCCAACACTTGACGACCATTCATCTCGATGTATTTGTCAATTGGCAACTTCCCAACTCTCAACCCAAGTTCCTTGGCTTTGTTCACACACAATAACTTGTGTCTGTTTTTGTCTACTATTCCTCCAATGATGTATGTGTGATCAGGCTCCAAATCGTTGATCACTTCGTCTGTGTCTGCCGTTAAGTAAACATACTTACTTAACTCTTCCGGCGAATCAATAGGCAAGATATCAGCCAATTTGTCGTTTTCTTCAAACTCGATATTCTTCCATAATTTGTATTGCGACACCAGCTTGTCAAATCTCTGCTTTAAGGTTTTGTTAAAGGAGGAAATCTTCAAACTCACTTCATACTCACAGTGTCTCTTAGCCGAATACGAGCGTGCGATCTGGTTTGAAAGTGAAACTATCTCTTTCTGGTTCATAAGTTCATCAAATTCGCAATCCATTATCACATGGACATTGGTAGCAATCTGATTCTTAGGCAAAGTTTTGGGCCTTCTAGCCATATGGTAGTTTGTTTCTTCATCCACAATTCCTTGTTCCTTTCTTCTTTTGGCAGCTGCCTTCTTCTTTTCCTTCTTTATCTTACGATATTCAGATTTTGTCTCGTCCCATTTTTTCTGACGCTGGAGCTTCTTATATTGATTTCTAGACATTCCTTCAGGTAATTCGACTCTGGCCCTCTTTCTGGCTGCTTCAATTTCTTCAGCACTTGGGGGTGGGTTTCTTTTTTTCGTCAGAGTTTTGACTGGAGCTTCAGCCACCAGATTAACCTCTGCCGATACATTTTCTACAGATTTTTCAGTCATTTTGGCCCAATTAAATTGGATAGCACTAAATAGCAAACTCGATCTCTCATCTCCATCTCCAAACTTTTCAACTTACATATACACACTGCATGTAGTCGATTTAGTGTAAAATGCACGTGATACATATATAAGAGTCTATAACTCAATTGCCAATGATAGCTTAATAAGGAAACTTTCCACAGAAAGTTTACTGACAAAAATCTAATACTCAAATACAAATATTATCACTATCTCTGTATAGCTTTATACACTTCAATGCAAACCGGGAAGTATTAGACAATACTGTAGAACTGTTTATATGTTCATTACCTCCAGCAACTAATCTTGAAGAATGTCGCATATGAAGTTTACTCTCTACGACATCCTTATCATATAAACTAAAGAAAGAAAGTTTTCACTTCTGTATTATCATCTTACAGCTAAACTGGCAGTTTTGCGCAACCGAGCCCAAATATAGTGGTTATTAGTACTATGCCCGAGTGGAAAAATACAAACACCACTTCCAATCATTCTAGCTGACGCAATACATTTTTTTGTTCGTAACAGATTGTATGAAGTTACTTTTCGCAGCCATTTTCGCAATCGTACTACAGCAAGATTATATCAACTAAATTCAAATTAAACTTTATAAATAGAAGTGAAAAGAGTGTAGATTCTTAAGAATAAACATGATTAGTTTATTTCTTGACAGAGAAGTCATCGTCGGTAGATTCAAGGTCTTCTTCTTCGTTGTTTTCAGATGGAATACCGAAGTGACCCTTCCAGCCATTTTCAAGCAAGTAGTTCTTGAACTTAACATCTTCCTCTAACAAATCTTCTTCCTTCAAGTGAGGAATGAAGAAGAAGGTAACCAAGACACCGGCCAAACCACAAATAGCAGCGATAATGAAAGTCCATCTGTCACCCAAGTTAGTTTGGATAGGAGTGAAGGTCTTAGTACCAACAACAGCACCAACTTTACCAATTGCGGCAGAAAGGCCATAGGCAGTTCCTCTGATTGGTGTAGCGTAAGATTCAGATGAAATCAAACCCATACCGTCACCTGGACCCATGTTACCACAGGACATCATTAAACCGTACAAGACAATGAAGAGAGCAGTGATATGTTTCACCTTGTTGTAAGCCAAGCCAACAATCAAACCAAAGACAATATAACCACTGAAACCAAGCATGATAGTGTACTTTCTACCGATAACATCATTCAAGTAAGCACCGATGAAAACACCTGGCAAGGCAAGTGCACCAATCAACAAGTTCCATTCGGCAATCAATTCCAAGTTATTCTTTTCAGATGCTGGAATAACGTTGGCGATAATACCAGCAGAGAAGATACCGTTAGGGAAAGTAACAAAATCGTACAAGAACCAAGCTACCATTGTACCAATCATTCTTGGCCAGTAGTACTTAATAGCCAACCAGTATGGAGCAACTTGCTTGATGGCGGACTTCTTGTACAACACAGAGGTAGACATCTTCAATCTGAAGTAGAAAATAGACAAGGGCCAGAAGGCTCCAATGGCAAACATGGTTCTCCAGAGACCTTCATAGTGCTTTCCTGTGATCTTGTGGACAATCAAGAAAATGATCAATGCAAATGGACCTCCGAAGGAAAGTGGCAAGTTGGTACACAAGATGAAGGCACCACCTCTTCTCCTAACAGATTCATTGGCAGCTTCGGAAGCAGTAACAGATGAAGATGGGTATTCAGCACCAATTCCGAAACCAGTGACACCTCTACAGATGATCAACATCCAGAACATACCGTTGACAGTAGCACCATGAGCAGCAGCACACAAAACAGTACCGAGAATCAAGAAGAGTGTGGCAGTAATAATGGACCACTTTCTACCGAGGTAGTCACAGGTAAGACCGATGGCAACCTGTCCAAGAATAGTACCGACAAGAGATGCGTTAGAGACACTAGTAGACATAGATGCGGTATATTCTTTGGGGTATTCAATAGCGAATACCTTGTTCAACATGGACATGACGTTATTTTGATAACCATCTGAGATCAAAGCGAAACCAGCACAAAGAATCATCAAGACATCTTTCAACTTGGCACCACCGGCCAATCTTTGCCTTCTCAAATCAGCATCGTACTTGAAACGCTTTCCATCATGCTGAGGGATTTCAGTAGTCTCGATGTAGTCTTGCTTGACAATTGAAGTATTTTTGTTGTCTCTGAGATCGTCGGTGTTCATTCTGGAAATGCAGTAGCAAGTGAGACTATGATAGTTAAGCTAGAGAACAATAGTCATGGTGTGGACAGAATTGAAAGAAATGAAGTCATTTATATACTAGTCCTGTGAAGTAGAACCCCTCCAGGCAAGTTGAAAAATGTAGTATACAGAAACTAGTAGAGGAATAGCTACCCCAAAAAAAAATTGATCCACGCGTTCACCAATGCTTCAGCGGCTGGTCCCGCAGCGACAGAAAGGACTTTTGAAATACAACGTTGTCAAGGAAGGCGGATTGATTGTGAAAATATTTGCAAATTAAGGTACTTAATGCATCGGAGGAGATGCCGCAAACGACAACGTTGTTTGAAGCCTACATGTCCTTGGCTTGGTTAACGAGACAAGCAAGGAAAACGTGCTCTTGTCAAGTCCAGATTAACTTCATGCTACAGATGAGATACTATCACAATTAAGGGTGAAAAAGCTACTTCTCCAACAGCTGATATGGGTTGCATAATGGGTGCTAAAAATCCTGCACCTGTATGGATGGCTCTCTCACATATGCATTGTTCCTCTTGAAAAGCCTCCTGGTCTAACAAAAGAAACCATGAAAAATACCGAGACCTATGGAGGGAAATGTCGCAAGATTCCTGGGCTTGGCTGGGAGCATGTCGCCTAGCCAATTACAGTGTGATAATTGTATGGGAAAGCTGAAGTTGCTTTGGTTTGGGTTCCCACGTGCCGAGAGCCCCCTACAAAAATAATACTTCAAGTTTGAGTTATTATGAAGTGCAAGCTTTTCTAGGCGCCTATCTAAGAGTATCACTCGGCTACAAGTCCCGATAAGCGTCTTGGCCATAAGTGCCATAGAATTGGCACCATGTTGGATGAATCAACCGCAAATCGAAACATAGAGAAACCTACAGATAATTTGAATGACAATAAAAATGTCCTTGATTTTTTACCCCGATTTCATCTATCCCCGATTTCATTGCTTCATTTCGCAGTGCACTACAACATTTCCGAGCTTCTGCTAGCGGCAGCCTGATATTTTCTGGGCCGGTTGGATGTGAAACTTGAAGCAAGACTAACCGCTCGTGGTGCAAACACTTGCCATATGGGGTAATTCTATGAGTACCCGCTGCAACTTTTATTGCACGGCTCTAATCAAAAATAGGTTTAAGGTACAGGATCCCAAACTGTGACACACGTCGTTACAACTTGATTATACCCTTCTTTCTTTACCGTGTATACCTGCCGCTGGTCGCTACCACCTGAACCAATGCTACAGCCATCCCGGGGTGTTTCCTGTGCGTATTGTGGTCGTTTTCCAGGAAAAATACTCGCACAACAGGCTGTCAACTTCTGGCCAGAGAACTGTCTCTGAAATGGAATTGCGACATTTCTGTAGATAATATAGTTATAAAACCTCTTCTGTCTTAGAAAAGGCTGTAGGCGGGAACTAAAAGAGGACATCCTCAATTCTAAATCACAATCTGGACCAGCTCAGATATCTATCTAATTATCAGCATGTGGACGTTAAGAGAAAATGGGGTCTCCTTGACGAATGCCGAAATAATAATCACAACCGCAGCTACTAGTTATCTACTAGGTATCGCTTAGTGCTTTGGCCACCTGGGCCATCTCCATGTAAACCATTGCCAATCGCTGTCTCAAACAAGTAATTAATATGCTTCATTGTTTCGGGATCCGGAACGTGCTCCGGCAAACAGTATTACGAACAGAAAACGGTAATGGTTAAATTTTACGAGATGACATCCAACAAGAATCAATGCTTAGAATATTAATATGAATATTTTGCAATAGCTTATTGTAGACCCACAAACAGCTTAGAGGTTACCGTGAACGCTCTTGAAATTTCTTATTGTTGGAAGCTTGGCTAGCGACACTTGAGATGCAGACCAAAGTCTAATCGACCGTTGGGATGCTTCATTTAGGAGATCAGACGTTTGCTGCACTTCAGGAGGGCACCGTGGGTCTATTTTTAACAGACCAGCAAATCGTAACCGTATTACCACATAATTTAAAAGTACGGTTACTGCTACAGAATGAGAATTATGCAACGAAAGTCGAGACGATTTGAATTGAATAAATAATTAATAAATTTGCAACCCATCCTATGAGATACTTTTCTTAAGAAAGAAAGTGCCTACCCAAGAAATCTATAGGCTCCAAGAAATTCATAATCTCCAATCGCTACAGGTGGTGCCATTACAGTTTGAATTGGTTGCGAAATCGGAGTCGTGCGATAATTCCAGTGCAACATCCGACCCAGAAAACAAATCAAGGAAGCTATCCAATCGCAAGAAGACAAGTGATTGAACATCATCTTGGAACCGCCTTCGTATCCGATTCTTCCATGATTCCACACTAAGAGCAGACGCCATAATTCACTATACCAAGGAATATGTCACGTGCGAGGCAGCTAGATGCCTCAGATTCTGCAACAGACGCTAGACCGATAACGAGAGATAAGTAAGGAGAGGGGAGAGAAAATGAGCGATCGGAAACAGCACGAGATTGAATCAAAAATTGTACAAGAGCATCTTCGACAAACGTTTTTGTCAGAAAACAGCAACGTCGTAGAATTGCCCACGGACGGCCAGGTTACAAGAAGCAAGCTGCCACACGTGACTCAGACAAGACAGCCATAGAGGTTTCAGATCAAGAGAGGTGGTATGTGCTGTGTGCACACCATGGAGACAAGGCTCATCGAGCCAATTAATGAGGAGATGAGCCACGACACAAAGGCCAGAGACATGGAGAAAATAGAGCCAGAATGGAGGCAAGTATCCCTAAATTGACGAATACGACCAGAACGGAGTAACCGTCTAGAATTGGCTCGAAACGGTCTGTACAAAGAGAAAAGTGGGTTAGAAGAGCTTGGAGCTCCCGAAAAGCTGAAGAATTCGAAATCTGTGTCACTAAAACTCACACTATAACACAGCGACAAACATAGCAA
Source organism: Scheffersomyces stipitis CBS 6054 (assembly GCF_000209165.1). Taxonomy (NCBI): domain Eukaryota; kingdom Fungi; phylum Ascomycota; class Pichiomycetes; order Serinales; family Debaryomycetaceae; genus Scheffersomyces; species Scheffersomyces stipitis. The sequence continues at coordinate 1,151,068 of NC_009044.1, forward strand.
GTAGAAACATAGCAAGTAGAAACATTTCAGGGCACCCCCGGTTGGGCCAGGATGTGGAGGAGGTGAATGGCGAGTTCACTCTACTCCACCGCCCTCCTCGTTAGCCTGTTTTTAGTATATAGGCATGTAGGGCATTCAGTTCTAGGCGGTACCAGCATTACCACGGGCACACCATATTTACGCCGCTGCCCAGTTCCGAGCCCGAGCCCGAGCCCGAGCGAGCCCAACTTTTTCTGCCCCCACTGTGAACCTCCGGCCCCACTTTCTCCACGAATTACAAATGGTCCCAACAGGTGACGGTCGGGAGATGGTGACAGCTGTGAGCTGGGTTCGATCCGTGATCTCGAGGGTTTCCCATTTGGGCCGGTGGCAACAGCGAAACGGTACTGTGACCACGTAACGACTGGCGACGGCGTTGTGACATAAGCGTAGTTATTTCCGACTCCCATTGGTTTCGGGGAGCCGTGGATTTAGGCTTAGAACCGGAGTAGATGTTGAGTGTAGGAATTGTAGGAAGACAAATGAATTCGAGGGTGTTCTACCAGATTCGACCATTTCCTCTCACATACCAGTCATGCTACATTTAGTAATCGACAGACGGAGTTGCATTTTGTCAGACAGCTTCAGATCGAATATATATAGATGATGATGTCATACGTTCGTAGGCTCCTTGTTATTGTTCCCACCAATTATCAGCTCTAATCTCCATACAATAGGAGTGGTGCCGCGCTAGTAAACTTGCCTACAGCGAAGATCCCTACTAAATCTCCCTAGAAAGCTCCCTCACAAAATAAACCTGTGGGTCTAATATTCACGAGGTGCAGCTACAGCCATAGTTTTTTTTTTTTTCACTAATTAGATCAGAGGATTTGCAAACAGTTTTTTTCAAACTCCACTCTTCGGTCAGATCATCGTCTTTCCTTCTTTAACTCAAGCTACCGTCTCTGTATCTAGTGCGAGCTCATCTTGGATGCCACGAACAAGTGGATAAAGATCTGAGAACATTCGTTGATTCTACCTCATCACTCTGATTTCCTGCGTATCTACTCTAGACTAGCCATACTACTATCTACTCCAGACCACTATCTATTTTTACACCGTCTACACAGCCTATAGCAAGCATCTATATCTACTACAACTACACCACTGTCTGCAACTACATCATAGCCCCTCTTCTGTCAAGCCGTGATGTTGTTGATCAACAGAAACTCCAACTCGAAGCTGCTGGCTCAGGAGTCGCGCCAACATGTGGGTGAGCCCTCGTTGACGCCAGCTTCAACGCATCCTACTCCACTAGTCACAGCATCTTCCGATCACATCCAGAAACACGGAACACAGACTCCGGCATCGGCACCACTATCGACGGTGTCTTCCATCACACTGTCCAATCCCAGTCATAACCATAACCATAATCCACCAGAGAAGAAACTAATGCCCAAGCTCAACTTCGGCGGCTTGTTCAAACGGCTCGGCGGCTCACAGAGCAACACAAACAGCACAAATGCCAGCTCCGTTAACGTCAACATCAATGGAAATAATGTAGGCTCTGTACTAAATGTAGGCTCCACAAATCACAAACAAAATAATCATCCCAGTGATAATGTCAATATCAATAATGATACTTTTCGTTTAGCAACAGCTGAAGACGATGAAATTGTCAATGAGTCGTCGTCTGGATCTGACGCTAGGAACCAAGAAGCCACCATAGTCATCACCAGTGCTGGAAGCTCTAATACAGAATCTAAACTCAAGAGCCATGCTACGTCTATTTCGTCTTCGACAACAGCTACGGACGATTTTGATCAAAAACAAAACATTGTAGCTACACCCAAGTCGATTCTTGATGACGCTAACCATATTACCATCATCCCCAGTTATGATGATGAGGATGAAGATATCATGGAAAATGAAGACGAAGACGAAGACGAAGTCGATGAAGAACAAAATTCAAATGACTTTGCTAATGAAAATGCCAACGATAATTATTATGACCAACATCTCAACCTTCCTGGTTCTACCATCAAGGATCGTAAAAAGAGAATGTCTACGGCTTCTAGCACCTTGACTTCTGGTTCCGTGAACAACTCTAATCTTCTCACCTCAGACTACATTAACAACTATACCCACCACATCAATGACCAGGAGCGGTACACTTCGTTCACAGCGGAGTGCATTTCGTTGCAGAACAGCGAAATGACCTCACATCTCGATGTAGACAGCGAAAACCAGCTGATGATCATCAACACCATTGCTACACCTCCTGGAGATGGCTTTTTTGATCCTTCTCAGACCGCTGGAGGTGTCTACAGCTTCAACACAAACTCAACAGCCACTAGCTCTGTAACCCATCTTACTTCTCCACCGCAGCAGCCCAATCTGGAGCCTGCTCCAAAGCGTAACTTGCGCAACTTGCTTCGTCTAGCCACGTTCACTGGAGGTTCAAACAACCTTGTACATTCACAGAGGCACAATACGCACAGTAACAATCCTCACAACAATAATAGTAATAGTAATCGTAAGCATCGTTCGCGTCATTCTGAAGAAGATTCGGAAGATTCCGAAGAAGCAGACGAGTTCGACGAGTACGACAGCTTCAGCGATCCAGCTGCGTATCTTTCAGAGCTGGAGTCGGATTTGAATTTTGACCCGAAAAACGAAGAAAACGAGTTTGACTACAAGGTAGGAGGATACCATCCAGTGACGAAAGGGGAAACATACTACCTGAAGAACTTTCCCCAGAGAGAGTATATCATATTGCGTAAACTTGGCTGGGGCCACTTTTCTACTGTATGGCTAGCCAAATCAAGATACAATCCTGGTTTAGCCAACGTGTCAGACATGCCAACTTCGCTTGTAGATACTAGCGAATATTATGTAGCCATCAAGTTTGTAAAGTCCAACAAGAACTACTTGGAAGCAGCTGAAGATGAGATCAAAATCCTCAAATGCTTGAACGATCCTATCACATATGGCAATCATCTTGGTTTCAAGCATAAACAGTATTTCAGCACAACTGTCACACATCCACAGGCTCATCCCGGATATAAGCATATCATGACTTTGATAGACGATTTCCAGATCGTTGGACCTCATGGAAACCATATTTGTATGGTTTTTGAGATTTTGGGCGAGAACGTATTGAATTTGATTTACAAGTACAAACAATTCTACAACAATGTTCAGCTGCAGATAAAGAAGAATTCAGAGTGCCCCAGTATCCAAGAAGAAAAGTATTCCAATCCTGAGTCTAATAGCATGAAATTCAGCAAATGGGACACCCGGATCTTCTCTAAGAAGAAGAATTCCAAGTCAATGTTGAGTTTAGGTTTAAACCTCAAGAGTAACTCTTCCAAAAGTAACGGATCCAATGCTACTGCTTTAGGTAATGGTAATGCACCTCTGACTACTGGACCTCCTTCTACTACGTATTCGGCTCCAGTTCCTGCTAACATCTTGGAACATGTAGAGTCCTCGTTTGCGTCTGAGAGCGATGAAGATTTGGACAAGAAGATCAAAAACATGAACTCCGAGTCGTTGATGAAGTTGATCGAGAAGTCTAAGCAGTTGAGTGGAATCCCATTGAATCTTGTCAGACAAATAGTGAAGCAGATTTTATTGGGGATGGACTATATGCATCATTGTGGAGTTATTCACACAGACTTGAAGCCTGAAAACATTCTTATTGAGATCAAGGACATCGACAAGCTTATTAAACTGATCGAGCATCAGAAAGTGTCGAAAATGAACTCGGCTTCTGCCAGTAACAGTAGAAGATCTTCTTTATTCCGCAAGAATTCTTCCAATTCTACGAAGGTGATCAAAAAGGTGACTTCTACATCGTTATCCAACACACCTAGAAACCAATCATTGGCTTCTAATAACTCCATTGTGAGCAACTCTTTCTACTATAAAAAGTCAAAGAATTCTGCTTTGGGAAAGTATGAATCTCCCATCAGATCTTCAAAGCCGCTTTGTTCTTCTATTTCGAGCGATATCTTCTTCAAGGATGTTGAATTCCAAGATGATCAAAACTCTGACACTCAACATCGTAGGACCCATTCTTTACCCAAGACTATCAGTCCTAAGAATGTAACGTCTTCCATCACTAAAGAGAAGACAGCAGTAGAATTAACTGGCGCTGCATCGCTTGTATCCTCGGTTCAATCAGAAGAAGATAACGAGCCTGAGATTTCGATCAAAATTGCAGATTTAGGAAATGCTACCTTCACTCATCACCATTTTACGAATCAAATCCAGACTCGTCAATACAGATCTCCGGAAATCATCCTCAAGTACAAAACCTGGGGTTCGTCCACAGACTTGTGGTCTATTGGGTGTATCATTTTTGAATTGATTACAGGTGATTATTTGTTTGACCCTCACGACGGCAAGTACTTTGATAAGGATGAAGATCATTTGGCACAAATAGTTGAATTGTTGGGCGCATTTCCTTCCGACGAGTACCTCATTGACTGTAAGTTGACATCAAAATACTTCAAATTGGATCCGAAGACAAATCAGATAATTTTCAAAAATATTGATAATTTGAAGTTCTGGGGCTTGGAAGAAGTCTTTATCGAGAAGTATAAATTCAAGAAGGACGACATCCAGGTTAAATTGATAAGTGATTTGATTTTAAAATGCTTACGTTACGGATTAGACGATAGATACGATTGCCGCTCCTTAATTAATCATCCATGGCTACGTGATGATGCTGATTTTATGAATGCTGATCAGTTTGATGTGCCACTAGAAGAAGAACTTCAGAATATGCTTAACATTCATGACGATTTCCCTGGCTACACTTGCGTGACATGCGAAGACATGGAAGAAGGAGAATAAACTTATCCGCACAATGCAAATAACAAACATTACTATAGATATTACAAAAAAGTTGTTGTTTCCAGCTGTCACCAGAGCGAAACAAATTGTTTTTATTACATTTCTTACATTTATTTCAATTACAGGGGGGTTATTAGTTATATTATATTTGGCGAAAGAATATAGTCGGTTATTATACAACATTACAAGTACTATACTATGTCGTAGAAACTAATAGAGCACCCAGACTCATCGTAATGGTTTACATATAAATCTGTGGTTCTGTAGAGTCAGTATTTCAAAATCTTCGTCAGAAGACAAATCAACATAGGAATCATAATCTGAATCGATTGTAGGATCCCTCTTGATCGGTGCCTTAGGCGTGTATTGGCTTTTGTCTGATCTGGAGCCTTTTTGAAATTCTTCTACAGCAGAGGGGACATTTGCTTTCTGTTTATCGTCACCAGTATCATCCACATCATTAATATCGTTTTTGTCATTATTGTCGTTAGTATCATCAATCTTTTCGGGATTTGGTGGAGTTTTCTGTTTGGATTCCTTTTCTCCTACAAATTTCTTGGATAATCTCTTGTCATTGAGCAACTCGTGAGCCGATTTCATTTTAAAATCCTCATGATCCTCCTCGTCCACTTCTTCTTCATTGTATGAGAGTTTTATTGTAGGTTTCTTTTCCTTTCTAGATTTCTTTTTCAGTGGTTCATCTTGTACTGATACTTCTGCTTCATCAGCTATTAAGTCGTCAAAGTAAGGAGTTATTATTTCCACATCTTTAACTACAGCAGGATAAACCGGCACGTTGTTCTCGTCCAACTCGCTGTCAGCAATCTTTATCACGTTGTAGAATGTTTCACCTTCCACTCGGCCGATAATAGTGTATTTATCGTTGTACAGGGGTAACTCTACCAAAGTAATGAAGAACGAAGCTACAGTATGGTTATTTCGCAGATCTTCATTTTTCCTAGCGACACCAACCAGGCCCCTTCGACCGAAACGAATACGACTATTGAACTCATCTCTCATGTCAAATTGTGCATCTTGTGGAACTTCAAGCTGCACCAACAGCTTCAAAATAGAAGTGAACTTCTGGCCATTGAATTTCTTATTTACGCATCTCTGAAGAAATGCGCGACTGAGAGTGGGAATCTCTTTGGCCCAAAGCTGTATCTCAATTGGTCCCCTGGAAGTTTGGAATATCACTTTTGCTGTCGTAGGCGGTTCCAACGACATTTGTAGGAGTGTTTACTAATATGTTGTTAATGTATCTTGGTTCCTTATTTGATTGTGAATAAATCTACAATTTTTCACATCTTAATTTTTGTAGATTGTATTTGGGCCCTGTATACGAGGCTGTTGTATGGAGTTACAAGCTACAGAGGAATTGCAAAAAATGATTCCATCAGCGGCAAAAAGGGTTCAAAAAGGGAAAAATGGAATTGTTTCTTCAAACAGGGAAGTTCAGAAAGACTCAAAGGTTATGGTGTGCTTTCTCAGTCAGTGAAATAATGAATTCCTGAAGAGTCTATGATTTTGCACAGTTTCTTTTGCATTTCACCAGGTTCCTCGAGGAATATCAATTATTTTTCGTACTTTCAAAGAAACTACTCTAATTGAAGCATCCAATCCATCTTAGGCCCCTCAAAGTATATTAATATCCTTTTTATTACAGATCAATCTCTCTGTTCAACAGCTATATATTATGCTTCAATCCGGGTAACACCTGCACACAACCAACCAATGATGAAGTGAGAAATTTTGATTTCACCATAATGTATAATGGACTCCATACAAAGAGTTCAAAAGATAACCCAATAGAATTGAGCTGAACTCGAACCGTAGCGTGTGGCAGAATTTGATATCGAATATCTTCCATATCCAGACTTTCAGCTAGTACTGTTTTTACTTTTTGTCACCATTATCAACTTTGTACGAAGGTATAGAATTATTCGGTAAAGTTTCTAGACTCGTACCAACTCCTTAGCATACAAAAAGTCATCAAATAATCACCAAATTCGCATAAAACCCAAGATGTTGAGAATAAACACCGTAAGACGTTTAGCATTTGTTCGTTTGAACTCCACTGCTGCCCCAGCAATCAAGAAGACATCTACTGGATTATCCAGAGAAGAATTGCAGAGCCAAGAGGTTGCGAATCAAGCTCCCAATAGAAACGTCACTTGGTCGCCTACCCAGGAATCTAGATTAGAGATCATCAGCAAATATCCACACAGATTTGTGCAAAGAGACTTGGAAGCACAGCCTAGACCATATGCGGCCATCGACTTGATTGCCAAGGAGCCAGTGAGATACTTGACTCACGACGAAGGTAACGTAGCTGTCTGTGACGGAAACAGAGGAAGTACATTGCAAGGCCATCCTAAGGTGTTTATCAATTTAGACCAGCCAAAGGCTCACACCTGTGGCTACTGTGGGTTGAGATACGCTAAGGATGAGTTCAAAGCACAAATCGAAGCAGAAGCCTAATATTATGAAGTTCTAAAGCAGTCGACAAGGATTGGATTATAGATGAAAAAACAAGGATGAAATTGCAGATAATGACATCGACATATTGTTGTTAGCTATCAATATGCTCGCTTTATATCGGTATCGATTTTATGGTATCGTTATAATGTCACAGCATTCCAAGAGATTGTCTTCTATTAATTCACTAATTGCCGATTTGCAAGAATGGTTATTCATTTCAAAATCATTATCATAGCTGTTTCTAATCATTATATAGAAGTAGTTGAACCCACTCCTGATCATATGGAGCTTAACATTCTCACAATTCTTTTTATACAAATATTGCACGAAATATTTATTCGCACAAGATTAGCCTTAAGTAAATACTCTAGAGTGAGTCTAGACAACAAGGCCAAAGCATTTACTACTATATAACCCCACAGGATACTATCATTAGATTAGAATACAAATCTCGTATTGCTACCATATACGACTCGTTTGGAATAGTCGTATCCGCTTAATGTGTCATCGTATGGACAGAGTCATCAGAGTCAACTGACGTATTTCTACGGAAGAACGGAGTCTGAAAAATACGATATCGGATATGGAGTCACACAGCAAGAACACCAAATTATCCCTTCGTTTTATCTCTTTACATCACTTATTCTTTCTAGATTCAGAACAAGTTACTTGAAGGTTTACGTTTATTAGTATTTATTATTTTTTCCAAGCTTGCAACAAGAATTGAACGGACTTTCTTTTGACTTTTATAATTGCCCCGGAGTTTTACTTCACTTTCTACTCCTTGAAATTTCAGTCATTTCATGAATACACAATTCCTTTTCATAATTTCATAATTTTCTACAATGTCGCTTACAGATGTTTCGGATTCGATATCGGTGGTAGTGACCGAGACATCTCAGTCTTCAGCAGTCTTTCAGAGACAAGATCCCTCGTTTGATTCCGGAATAGCGCCAGTATACGAGGATGTAGAAGATCAAAAAGATACAGAAACTTCCTTCTGGTACAACCTCAAACTCTCGGACATCACCCGTGGAGTAATATACGGGATTTATTACTCACGGCAGCATTTATTCCACTCATACTTTATCATTCCTCTTGGGATCATTGTACTATTCGCAGTATTGTACGGTTTGAACCAGATCCTAGCCAACGTAATCCGGATTCGGTTTCCAGCCTCAGTATTGGGCATGTTGATTAATCTTGTAGTGTTAGTTGTTCTCAACTTGGTAGCAAACATTAGACTGAACCATCCGGAAAAAGGAGGTGTTCTCACTAGCATCAGCAAGGGTTCTGCTTGGCTCTTGACAAACTATTTGACAATAACGAAACCGCCCATGAACTTCTCGTTGAAGTGGATCAACGTTTTCTTCATTCCCTCGTTTATCATCTTGCCTCTTTCTGACCCTATCACGTTCATGGAGTGTCTCAAGATCGCTGGTGTGTTTGTTTTTGGTTTTCTACTTTTGTTTTGTGTGGACGTCTATGCCATCATTGGCTTGAAATGGACACTTAACCATTTTGGAATCTTCCGCGACGACACGAAAGTATCCGAGGCCACAAACTCAGACGATGAAACCAACAACGACGAAGAGAGTGAAAATGAGGATATTGAGTTAGAAATTATTCCTTCTAGAGGTTTCAATTCTCATATGAGAGACGATATCACCACTATTGATATCCAGAGCTTGCATCCTACGCGAACTGAGCCTAGTAACAATGTTATTCGTCATAGCTCAGTATCCGAAAACCCATTCGACGGAGGAAATGTCTCTACATTGAGCGAGTTGACTCCAGAAAACCTCATTCATCCTGCTCCCATACATCAAAGAGCTCACAGCATTGCAACACCAGACCCGCATTTGCAATTACGTTCCCCAGATTCGGCTCCTACCATTATGGTTTCACCGGAAAGCGAAGACGAAATTGAATTTGATAGAAACAGTGCACGGCTGTCATCAGATACAGTTGCTTCTTCTGAGATTTTCTCTCCCAAGCTCAGTGAAAAGTCGAAAAAAATTGTAGTCTTCATCACTTCGTATTTCGATTGGATATTGTATTGTGTTCTCTTTGTTGTTTCGCTTCCCTTATACTACATTTCGTCACTACATGTGTTCTTGCCGTATCATTTGGGTATCACTATCTTGGCTTACTATATAGCTTTGCTCATTCCTCAAAAATGGCCCTCCACCAAAAAGTTCGCTCATCCCATCTTGATCCTGACGCTTGAAATCCTTTTCGTGTGTTTCATAGGCTCTCTCATCTACCATAGAGGTGAACTCAAAGGATTTCTCGATGACTTGCGCTTCTATAAGACTGGCAAAAATTACTTAAACTTGTTCAACAACCAAATCATGCTTGACAATGGGCAACAGTCTTCAATACCAGACGATAACTTCACAGCCACACCCATCTGGCCCGGTTGCGGCGATGTCCTCAGTTCTCTCATGGATATCTCCATTGTCTCGTTATCTTTGCCAATGTTCACGCATAGAAAGGACTTCGTTCGCAACTTCTGGGTCTTGATGCCCCCTATACTTTTATCAGTTGCGCTTACGTTTTTCATTTACCCCGTAGTCAGCTTCAATATCGGCATCGAGTCGGAGCGGTCGATAGGGTTCATAGGCCGTTCCGTTACTCTTGCACTCGGCACGCCGTTGATAGAGGGACTCGGAGGTTCAGTATCGCTCATGGCTGTTTGCACTATTCTCAGTGGAATCTGTGGGGTGCTTATCGGAGATACTCTTTTCGACTTATTGCGCGTCGCCAAAAACGATTACGTCACACGAGGTGTAAGTCTTGGAATAAATTGTGGAGCTATTGCTACAGCCCATTTGCTCAACGTAGACCCAAGAGCAGCCTCCATGAGCTCATTGAGCTTCAGCGTTTTTGGCACTGTCATGGTCGTCATGGCCAGCGTGGGTGCTGTCAGAGACATGATCCGGAGCTGGGTAGGACTATAGTATACGATCTAGAATTCATCACGTGACACGCGTCTGAAAATTTCAGATATTAGTATGGTTAATATATTTATCAAGATTTAAATCTATAAATGATAATTACATCTTATCAGGCCACCTTGAAACATTAATAGAGCGGATTGCCATGAGCATGTCGCGTTTTCTTGTGGACTCGAACAGTCGTGTAATTTTGCTTCCCAAATCGGAAACGCCGGTCACATACAAAGTCGTAGATTTGCCTACTTCCAGAGATCTTACACTGTACAATTCGTATTTGCTAGACAAAGACACCTTATACGAGCTTGGAGATGTGCGAAACGACAACCCATATGTGAAGAAGGAGAATATGCCGTTGTTGAAAAACGGCGATGCAGTCAAATCCTTTATCTTCGAAGATGAACAAAATGGTGAAGGAGCCATCATACAATCCAGTAGCGTTATAGTGAGCAGCAAGTTCGATCTTGCCTGGCTCCTAATTGCCATTTTCTACAAGCATAATCAGTTTTCGAAAAACTACATTTCTGCCGAGGATGTCATGGACAAAATTGCTGGCGTCTTCAGTGGAAACGGAAATGATCAATGGGTACATAAAATTCCATACTTTTTATATGAGCAAAGCTTAGCAAAGATCTCTGAAAGTATAGATGAGAGTGGTGATAGCTTTTTCAAGTTTTCGTTGAAGAAGAGTTTTGAGTTTGTTGAAAAAAAAGTAGAACGTTTACAAACGTATTTTGCTAGTGGTGACAATTCTGTATTGGTGACTATCAAGGGGAAATTAACTGACACTACTCTTGCAGAGCATACAATTCCCGAGCCAATTTTGAAATCGATGGTGTTACGGTATGCTGTTGACTATGTTTGTGATTCGTATATAGGAAGTGAGTTCAAGAAGGAGTTTATTTCTTTTGTCAAATACGATTTCTCTGATCTTGACAAGTACCTTGATGTGTTACAGGAAAGGCAGAAGAACCTCCAGATCGTCGAATCCAACATGAATTCTGTAGCCCAGACGTCTGCTTCGGCTTCTAAGAAGAAGGTCGAACTTAAGAAAGGGAAGAAGAAGGAGGTCAAGAAGAAGGTAGCTGTGGGCAAAGGTGCGCTTGATGGATTCTTCAAGAAGGCCTAACAGTTTGTTCATATAGATCACTTACGATTAACGATAATATCATAAATCAGAAGAATCAATCAGCCAATATGGTCATAGATTGGAATCATGATCATAATCACAATTCAAAAGTCATAATGAACAATTCATTATAAAATGCATATATCATTTTTCATAGAAATACACCATAACCATTACAGTCTTAATCATTCTCATATTCTTCATTTTCGTTCATTGTATATACAAGGTAGAATTACACCAACTTACACATTCTTCTTGGCCTTGTTCAAGTTCTCGTAAAGCGACAAACCTGAAGTGATCATGCCTCCAAGATCTCCCAAATTCTGAGGTATGATGACAGTATTAGTCTCCTTAGCCAAGTTACCAAATTGTTTGATGTACTCTTGGGCCACTTGCAAGTTGACAGCCTCAGCACCGCCTGGCGTTTCTTTGATCGCTTGAGCAATCAATTTTAATCCCTTAGCTGTGGCTTCAGACTTGAGAAGAATCGATTGTGCTTCACCAGCAGCTTGGTTGATCTGTTCCTCTTTATTAGCTTCTGAAGCCAAAATGATCGATTGTTTTTCACCTTCAGAAATGTTGATTTTCGATTGTCTCTGACCCTCGGATTCTAAGATCTCGGCTCTTTTAGATCTCTCGGCGGAGACTTGACGGTGCATGGCATCGAGAACATTTTGAGGAGGGTGAATGTCTCTGATTTCGTATCTTAAGCATTCCACACCCCAATTGTCACGGGCAGCGTCGTTTATAACGTGGTTGATATTGTTATTCAACAACTGTCTTTCTTTCAACACGGCATCTAAGGTCATAGACCCGATTTCCGATCTCATTGTAGTCTGAGCCAATTGACTGATAGCAAACTTGAAGTCCTCTACACCATAACTAGCCTTATATGGATCTATAACTTTGATATAGAGAATCCCGTCAAGCTCGAGCGATACATTATCGGACGTAATTGCATTCTGCGAAGGAATCTCAATAGCAGATTCTTTCAACGACTGGACATATGTGATCTTGTCAAGAATAGGAATAAGAAAAGTGAGACCTGGTTGGAGGATGCGATGGAACTTTCCCATTCTTTCAACGACCCAGGCTGTCTGTTGTGGCACGAATCGGATTACTGTGTTGGTGGGTAACTGCTCTCTTTGGAAAAAATTCAACGTCGACAGATACCCGTTGGAATTGCCTCCGAGGTTTCGGGTGAAGTTAGCAGACAATGCGCCTGAATTGGACCTTGCGCGGGCAAACGCAGTCAAGAGATTGGAAGAGTTTGCTCTGGTGGCAATGGAGATAGCTCTGACGGGAACCATAGGCATCGCAGCTGACTTGGCGATTGTGGAAATCATTTTGTAGGGGATTGATACGGGGATTTTGCGAAGTCTAGAGAAGCTTGCCTGGAAAATGGGTAAAAAATTCTGCCAAATTCTACAGATTTACAGAATGGTGAAATATTTCTGAACTGATCTAGTCTATGGAGTACAGTCTGGAAATGTAGCAATTCTATTTGGTTTTGTCGATAAGGTATCACCAATTTCTACAATCTGGTAGATGCTGTATGGCGAGTTTGGTAAAATTAGAGGGAAGATTTGGTACTTCTGGTGCGTTCCGCCACTAAAAGAAGTTGAAGAATTGAGAATCTTGTCTCAACTTTTGTATGACATTTTAGTCTTCGTAGTTGGTGGTATTCTCGTTGACCGTTTGTGCAGGAGCGAGCATCCTATTTTTCAGTACCAAATATCAGAGAAGAGCTCATCTTGAATAAGAAGAACGATATATGTTACTGCTATAGAGTACACATTTGATAGACTGTTGCATATGGAATAGAGTCCGGATATAACTACAGCACAGTCACATCACTGTAATATAAAATTTTTTCTCTGGTGGAATTATCAATTCAATATACTCATTACATTTTTCATTAGCATTTTTCATCTTTCACAAATTATCAACTTTCATAAATATGTCTAGAAACACAGAGATCTCCACCAATGAGAGAACGTACTTCATTGAAGCTCTCAAATGTGGACTTAGACTCGATTCTAGAAGATTTGACGAAATCCGCGAACCACAGATCAGCCTATCCAAAACAGAATTTGGTTATGTGGAACTAGACTGGGGCTTGACCAAGTTAGCTGTGAGAGTATCAGCACAGATTGGGAAGCCATATGAAGATAGACCATTCGAGGGCCTTTTCCAGATCAACTGTGAAATCAGCTCCATGGCCTGGGCCCATTTCGACAACTCCAAGAACTCAAACGAGGAAATTCTCATTGCAAGAATCATCGAGAAAGCCATCCGTAGATCCAACTCGCTTGACTTGGAAGCCTTATGTATTATAGCTGGTGAAAAAGTGTGGAATATCACTGTCGACTTGAACTTCCTCAATTTCGACGGCAACTTCGTTGACGTGGGCTGTTTCGGTGCCATGTTGGCGTTGCATCACTTTAAGAAGCCTGATATCAGCATTGTAAATGGCGGAGAAGACATCATTGTTCATGACATTGACGAGAGACAGCCTGTTCCGTTGAGTATTTTGCATGTTCCGATTTGTCTCACTTATTCGTTCTACAATCCCGGAAACAAAGAGTCCAACTTGAAGGGCGAAGATGATGATGAAATCTACCTCTTAGATGCTAATTTAATTGAAGAACAGGTTCGTGAAGGATCTATTGTGGTAACATTAAACAAAAACAGAGAATTGATTCAGCTTAGCAAGAATGGTGGAATACCGATCAGTGCCAATGTTCTTCTTGATTTGTCGTTCAAGTCGATGAAGATTGTAGATGAGTTGACGGAGTTAATCAAAAAGGTTATTCTGAAGCATGAAAAGGAGAGATACGAAGAGTTGAATCTCAAGATGTTGGAAGTAGGCGCGGATAGATAAAAAGGATTAGATATCTCGTAGTGTATGATAGACATTAATGGATTCTATGAATAGTTATATACGAACATAACGCAATAAGTATACAGTAAAGCACTACAAGACTACATTCATGAACTACAGCGTGACAAGAAGAGATTAATGTATTAACATGTATGTGTATAATGTATGAGATGGTGATCTAACATTAGTCCTGTGGAAGAAGGAAAGAAAGAAAAGTTGGTTCATTAGTTCATTAGTCGAATTAGTAATTATCACACTATATCGTCATTATTCTTAGTAATGTACGATTCACCATCATGATGTTGCTCCGCAGAGGATGAGTTGTCTATAAGCTCTGCGTGAGCAGTCTGATTAAAATGACTGTCTTCATAGGTTTCATTAAGTTCTTGGGATGCCGAGCCTCGTTCGTTAACAAATATAACGTCGCTTGTCTCGTTATCCAATTTTTCCAAGATCGAGAATTCGATAGGGAGATTGGAGTCTTTTCTGGATCTTCTCTTGATATTTTTGTTCAACTTGCCTCTGATGAGATTGAGCAAGTTGACTCGTTCCTCGCCGTCTCCTTTGGCAGAAGCCTTGGGAGTGTGCTTGTGGAAGACGTTGATTACTGGACTAGCCAACGTGTAGAGGAATTTTGTGCAACTCACCATCAACTTCTTGAAGTGATTCGAGATAATCCACGAATAAAATAAGTATTCAAGATAGAAGACAAGTCCAGCGATCAAAAAACCCGCGAAAACGGCCAAACCGATGTGGTTGGCCATTCCTTTGATGAACTTAGCATCGTCCAAATGCCACGAAGAACCTGGAGCAATAGCAAAGAAAGAATAAGGGTGGGTTTTGTAATCGTCAGGCATCAAAATGCGTACTTTTCCGGCCTCAGGAACTCCCCAACGCTTGTATTGTTTCCAAATAACCGAGAGAAATAACGGACCCGTGGAGAACATGATCGTGATATAAGGCACCAACCAGTTGCGCTGGTACGCCTGAAGAGAATCCAACACTTTGAGGAAGAAAGGGTGTTTGGGAATGGATCCCATAACGTCGTTGGAAATCCCAGTAGGAACAGTCTTTCTTACAAACGCTGGAACAGTCAAAAGAGGATCAAGCCTACGTTCGCAGCCATCGTCCAAGTCGATATAGACACCGCCGTGATGGAACAAAGCAAAGTATCTGATGGCATCGGCTCTCTCGATGGGATACGGATACGAGTCCCACGTTTTGAGAAACCAGGGGTACTCTTCCAGAATGAACTCACGAGCCATCTCGTCGGTCCAGAGGATGTATTTGTAGTCTGGATGCAAGTCGAGACAGGCCTGTTGGCCAGGCTTCCATATTTCTGGTATGGCTGTAGTTTTGTAGGTCTGGTGGATGATTTTGGGAATCAACATGGGACGATCAAGAATGCCGTTGTCCGGATTGAGCTCGACGTCGAGAAGCCCATCGGTGAAGGAGTCGTCGTGAAGAAGGGTGATCAAGTCAAAGGTCAAGTGGACGAGATAGACCACGAGAGCGACGTGGGCCCAGATGATGTACTTCAATTCTTTTCGCATAGTAAAATTGTTATATGAGAATGACAGGTGCGAAGCGAAGTGAAAATGAGAATGGTATGAGTTACGTGATGGATGTTATGAGCAGTGTGCTATGTGTGGATATGGATAGTGGGATAAGCGGGAATACTGCAATATATACTTTATAGATAGCCCTAGGGTTGAGTGTAGCTCAGACAGAAATTGCGTTTAAGAATACCAAAAATTCCAGGCTATGTTAGCATACAATTTCAAATACTTTGCAGCAGAAACAGAAACAGATTCTTGGGTTTCACGGGCTGCAGTTGAACACAAATGGCAGATTCGAAGCGATTGGAGCGAAGAGCCAAGTCCAATGATACGTGCTGTGGGCGATGGTTGGGCTGGGATGTTTTCTTTCGCTGACTACTGCGGCACGGATGTTGCTCTTGGGGCAGTCGGAGCGAAGCAGAATGCAGATGTGGGGAAGCGAAGCTCTAGCAGAAGCAGAAACAGAGTCTTCGAGGACGAGACGTAGGTGTAACGTGTATGTTGGCGAAATTCAAAAGTCCACCACTGTGGAAAATTTATAAGGGCTGTAAAGCAAACTTATATACATTTGCAAAGTGCAGATTTAAGTATGGAGATCCCAAAATTCAAAATTGAAAATTCACCGTGTGATGGTTGGAAGTGTGTAAACGCACGACGGGAAATTTACAGGTTAGCAAAATAGGGGAAGTGCAAGCTGGTAGCGCCGCGGTTATCTGCAGTGCGTGCTGGGTCGAGTGTCTCAAACAAAAGTCACCGGTTTTAGTTTAGTTTGGGCCGACATGCGTATTTGGCGAGTCGGATTCCACGACTGATAAGCAGTTGCGAGAAGTCCAAGCGCAGCTTGTAGCCGTCAGGAAGCACTGGCGGCATACAGTGGCAGTTTCCACGACGGGATTTAGCGGACAGAAAAGGGACGGAGCCAATATGTAGTTTAGATAGCGAGCGGCCGAGGTCCAAAGAACGGTATAAAAATAGATAGCACAGCTTTGGTAGCAGATGACTTATCAATATCCACTTACGCTGGGAGAAGAGCATAAAAATAACTGGCAGAGAATGCAGAGGATGGCTTCGCCGAATAGTTTTGCGTTTGGCGGCACGCTTAAAATAGACAGAGAACTCCAGCATGACACCGGTGCTTCGGCCGTCTTCTTCTCGCTGACGTGAGGCTGGACGCCCGTAGCAGGAATCGGGAGATCATTACAGCTGGAGCTGGACAGAGAATGTATTGTGGTGGCCGCATTTCTAACTTTAGAGTTACAATAAAGAAGGTAGCATATGCTCCTGGTTGAGCGATTGCACCATTGCAAAATCCGTATACAATGGACTGGACTCTGAAGCCCAGTAGAGTGCTCTAACTGTACAGTACGCACGGATTCTACGCTGCTCCGTCTGCTCTTGTTGGTGGTGGCCGTGCGCTGTAGGCTTATTGTAGCAGTTCTACGCTGAGTCTAATGCTCTTTTCTCTTTTCTGTGTTCTATTTTTTCCTCGCTAATGTGGATTCGTATGTCCAGCCATTATTAGAACCACGTCCCTGGAATTGGACAGAGATGATGTCACAGCTATGGCTCAGTCTTATCTTTCTGTCACTATCTTCGCTCTGGACAAGGCTTGGCCCACCAAACGTCCGGCCCATACTTGACTACCTCCGCTAACTATGGGGAACCTCATCAGCACTGCCCGTCTTGTGGGGAGTGCATGCAGGAGCAATTGTCTTTTTTCACCCAACATGCAAAGCTGAAATCTGCAGTTTAGCTGGTGAAAGTTGCGGGTTGGCGCCATTGCTTTTGTTGATATTTACTATTGTTTAGCTCTTCTACTGCACAAGCCTTAGAGTTTTCAGCCTCATCTCACTTTCAACAATAAGCGTGATTGTCGCATGCTGACGTAAGACCACGACTTGTCTGCGACCCTAGCGTAATTGAACCGTTTTTGCTACCGATGACAACTAGGAAAGAAAGTGGTGTCTATACCAAGTTGCGAGCTACAACAAGGAGCCCAACATGATACGTTCGGTTGTATCCCGTGAGCCTGTACTGCTTTGATATCTGCTGGCTGGCATGTGCTGGTGTCAAAGCGTTATCGCACTCCGCAAGATTTTCTGGCCCTGTTTCGGGATTTTATGGGGGAGCAGCTCTCTTGTCGTGGTGCTATACATGGCATAACAATAGCAATAGCTTGGCAGAAGCTGGGTACGACACAATAGTATGGTGTCACTTTTTGCAATTCAGTTGAAATTAATTGCTCTGAAAAAGTAACTGGCACCGTTAAAAAGACACCTGACAATCGGTGGGAAAAAGACAATTTCGGCGGACGTATTTGTCCTTTGTCCTTTGTCCTCTGTCTTTTGTCTTTTGTCTTTTGTCGTGCCATATCTGCTCGTACTACCACTTGCACTTCTAGGAAATTACTGGAGGTAGAGCTTTCTCGTGCTTTGACCAATGACATCTGTCCCCTGCGTATCGAGGCCCAATTAGGAAATGCGGTTCCAACCTAGCGATCTTGGCAAGTCTTCCTCTCTTCCCCTATCCCAATCAATTCTCGGACTAATCCTCTTGTAGGCTTAATTGAAATGACTATCCTGTTGCCCCAGCGAAGATCTCCATGCGAATCACAAAGCTGGTGCACAAGCCAATCCTAATTGTTTAGCCGAGTAATCAAAACTGTATTCTTCAGCATTTCATTCCTCTGACAGACGCCGAAAACAATCTGCAAAAATCTTGCAACTTATGTTTGTTTGTATACATTTCGTTTGTTTACCTGTGGGCGGCGGTTTACTTGTACGTGTTTGTGTCTTTGCAGAGTATTTATGTTTGTGTTTTTGCTCGGCTAATGTACATGAGACAAATCTGTTTCGCCGACCGTCTTCATTTTTCAAGATTCCCTTGACATCCGAGATGAAACCGTAATTGGGAAACTTAGCTGCGGCATAGATGTCGCGTCAGGTCTACATAGATGTCTTCAGTTTGATCTGTCTTGTCTACGGCTGTTCCGGGATTTTCCCAAAGCAGATCAATTTTTTTCATTTTTCGCAGCCTAATTTCCATATCGTCTAGTGCTTCACATTTCTAAATTACCTGCTAACGCGTACATTTTTCTTTTCTACCTATATTCTATTATTCAATCACAACTTACTTCTACCGAGTCTCAACTGGTTGACGTCCCTGTCATCTCTCTTGTCAACAATGTCAATA
This sequence comes from Scheffersomyces stipitis CBS 6054, assembly GCF_000209165.1. Classification (NCBI taxonomy): domain Eukaryota; kingdom Fungi; phylum Ascomycota; class Pichiomycetes; order Serinales; family Debaryomycetaceae; genus Scheffersomyces; species Scheffersomyces stipitis. The sequence goes on from NC_009044.1 coordinate 1,170,112, forward strand.
ACATAGTTAATGTTGATCTCATCTGTCAACAACGTCTTCTCAGACTTCTTGCCCAAAATCTGCGACAAGAAATCATGCAAAATGTTCAAGTCACGGCCATTCGTGATCTTGACGAATGCTTTTGTTTTGGCCTTATTTTTGAAGATTTGAATAACTTGCAAGTTGGCGAGATAGTAGATATCACTCAACAAGTACTGTTTGTTGATAGATTCCAATGACCCCACACGCTCAGGGTGTTTGCGGCTCTGAGAAGTGATGTACTTCAACAACGACTTCGTGTCGGGGTATTTCAACTCGTCTTCATCGATGATGGCATCCTTTTGAATAGCGGCCTTGTTCTTTTTATAATGTCTGGCCAACCTTTCGTTGAGTTCAAAGATGTGATCAATAAGAACCAAGTACGATTCCAAAAATGGAGTAGCCAAGTCACCAAACAACTGTAAATACTTTACATCGATCACCTTGTAGAATTCTTCTCCCTTGTCATTAGTCTCTACAGCAATAACTCCGCTCTGTACAAAGTCCTTCAAAATGAACGAAAGCTCATTTCTTTCGTTGTAGTTGTAGTCAAACAAGAACTCGTTCTTGAGGAAGCCTGTGACAATGTAGAACACCTTGCTGATGACACGGTAGTTGGACTGACCGAGTCCTTCCAAGAGCAACAAAATGAAACTGATCAAACATCTCTGGATGATCAAATGAATAGACAAATTTTTGTAGTACAACAATTCGATTGGATTCTCGATTTTTATCAAGTTCTTACGTTCATTCACTCTGACTAAACGCAAGAAATCAATAATCTGTGTTTTTATGAGTACAGCCATGTCTTCGTCCGAAAGGCTAAGTAAGTCGTGAAGTATCTTGGAGTTGGTAGGACTGTCCAAGTTCTCATTATATAGAGTTTCGGCTACCAACTTAAGAATTGGAATCACTTCATATACGTCAAATACATCTTTCTTGAAGAAATAGTAATGCACTTGCAATGCCGTTCCAATGATAGCAATTTCTGGCAAGTAACTGATACGATTGACTTCATGCAAAATCTTGAAACCCAAACGCTTCAAATTCACCTTTGAATGCTCGGTTTCAAGACTAGCCGATGGGTTGGATTTGATAGTAGCTGTGACTTCGTTGAGGAACTCACGATCACTTTCAACGAAGGAAGAAAGTCTGAAGGAATTTCCCAACTTGAAGAAGATCTTACCGTTCAAATTACGTTCGGAATTGTCATTGAAGCCATCTTTGCCCCACACAACAGGATCTGCGGTTTCGGCACCTAACAAGTTACCAACACCGTTTTGGACAATGTTGAGCATAGATTCTTGCTTCTTATCACTACCAGTCAACTCCTTTAAGTAGCCGTCAGTCTCGTAAATTCTCTCATATCTAACGGAAACTGGCTGGAACAACAAGTCGAAGTTGGAGTTGTTTTCTAAGTAACGTTGCTTCAAGTAGATGCTGGTCAACGTCTTGAGAATGCCATATTTTGGTAATAACAATTTTCCGTCTCTGGATCTGGTGCCTTCGATAAACACCTCAAAATTGATTTTGTTCACCAACATGAACTCAATCACGTTGTTCAAGTTTCTTTCAGTATACAACTCGTTGTTGAATGACCTCTTGATAAAGATAGCACCTAAGTTCCTCATGAACTTACCAAAGACGGCTACGTTCAAATTTTCTCCGGCAACAACAGTAGGTATAGCCATCTGGAATCTCACACACAACACATGGAGAATGATGTAATCAACATGACTCTGATGCGAGGGCAAGAAAATGATGGACATTGGGTCTTCTAAGTATTTTCTGTACAATTCGGAGAAATCTTGTCTACTAACCCAGATACCTCTGGGGAACATCTTGCGTAAGACCATGATAACGGTGATATAAGCCGTTCTAACGAAGTTGTGAGAGTGGAAGGTGGGCAAGTTCTTTTCGTTTTCCTTTTTGTAGTAAGCAACCATGAACTTCTTGACTTCCTTGAACCGGTGGTTGAAATCGGCTGGCGTGATCAACTTCAAGTTCAACTCCTGGTTGATTAAAGTGTAGATTAACTCATCCAATTTCTTGTCGGACTTTTCCAACTTGTCGTTCATGTAGTCTTCGAACTTCTTCTTGAAGGCAGCGCTGTGCTTATTGGTGAAGTAACGGTATTCATTGTTAGAATACACTTTCTCCACAGGAATGCCAGAGAAGAGCTTGAAAGCCGAGAATAATATCCCGATGCTCTTGCTAGCTTTTTCGTTTCCCTCTATGTCGATGTAGGTCTCTTTGTCTGTAGGCAATGGAAACGTCAATTCGATGTCGGGAGTCTCGAACGCATCGTCCAAGATGTTGATGTCGAAATCGGAATTCGAGATGTCTGAATTCGCCAGTGTCATGATGGGAGACTATGGGGCAGTACGAGATGAGAGCAATAATAATAAATAGATAGCCCAACGATAGCCTGAACTGAACTATCCAACTTGAAATAAAGAGAGTATGGAACTGAAATGTCAGCAATTGCCGTGAATTTGAAAATCTATCAACTTTTATACTTTGCTCGAAAATAAGTTCACTATAAAATATGCCTTCTCCAGGTTTAACTATCAGAAGCATATGGATTTCGCTAAAAGATTTTGTGTCTTGCCTTTTTAGGTGTGGGAAATTGTTGGGTAACTGAACAAAGACAGGAAATCCATCTGGCACTATTTCCTAATCTTGCGTGGATGAAGGATGGGGTAACATGGAGAGACAGCGAGGATCAGAGGATCGAGTACCTGGGAAAGCATACTCGGCTATTTATTTGTAGCAGCAGCAGTATAACTCCATAGGTAGCAATTTCACTTTGGTGGATGTGAACCTTGATAGCATTGGCTAATACTCACTCATTCTCAATTCCCACTTATTCCCACGTCATCTCGTCACACTGAATCCTTTCCTTCACATACGGCAAGTCAGGCAATAGGAAATGCGGCTGCATTGCTTGATTTGTTGCTGCTTTAACGGTTTCAGTATCACAGGCTTCTCCCTCAAATGTGGGAATGCTAAATGGTAGCTTCGCTGCACCAAAAGTGTCAAACCGCGGCACAAATAGTACCACTATTGAACGCTTCATTAAAATGCTGTGATATAAGTCTCTCTTCTCAGGCGTCTCTATTGAAGTTGTCAGTCTGCTTATTCTTAATTCTGCACCCCTTTACCACTCTGTTAGATCATCATCTTTCGATATGTGCTTCTTCACCTTCGACGCACCAAAAGTACATCTCATTGTATGGGATCGTAGAGGCTCGTTCGAGACTACAATAAATGAAAATGAAACAGAGTATGTTCCATGACGTCTATCTTCCTTTGGATCCGAGCAAATGCAGCACTTCTTCCCAGCTGTCGCCTACGTATTTCTACCAACTACGGCCAAATTACGACTCCACAATTGTGCAACTCTATTACTACTTAGGGCTCATCGAGTAATTTCCTTCACCTGCATGACATGAGTGCTTGGCTGAAACTTCTAATTTGGGAAATATTCACCTTTCTCCACTGCCACCACGTAGTTGCCAGAAGCAACCAGCTCACATGACAGAGACATCCTTGTAAAAGTAGTAGGCTCAAGCCAACAAATTTGTTGGATGGATGCGAAAAATCTAAAAACCGTACGACGCATAGAAAATTATCGCAACATACATTATTTTTTATTTCTATTACTTCTATACGTACGATTTTTCACAGGCGATTGCAAAATTTCTTTCTCTACCTGCTCTAGTTACTCTTCTAACTGTACCTTCAACACGTTGTAGCCTGCTCACAAATATTGTAAAGAATCCCTCGTGCTACAATCAACGATTACTGGCATGCCGTCAGATTGAGTAACTTAACGATATTGGGATGCAACTAATGAACTAATGACAGCAGTCGTGCTTATTGACTTCTGCAATATGCCCGGCTTCAAGGAGCTGGTCTAAATCGTCGTTCGGATCGATTATAAAGATCTTGTCCGGGTTCAAGATCCGTCTCGGATCGAGGGAAAGTTTTATCTGTCTCATCAAATCAACCGTAGATTTGCCTAATTCGAGATTAAGGTACCGTCTTTTGCCTACGCCTACTCCGTGTTCTCCCGTTGACGTACCTTCGTACTTGAGTGCCCGTTCTACCATTCTATCGATAACCTTTTGTGTCTTGCGGTAGTCCTTGGAGTTGTACAAAATCAAAAAGTGACAGTTACCATCTCCGATATGGCCCATGACCGAAAATCTCTTGTAGTAGCCCGAGTTGTTCAAATCGTCATTGGTTTCAGCGATCACCTGCGACAAGTTCGAAATCGGTATGGCGATGTCGGTCGTCCATATCTGAACATCATTCTTGTCCTCTAGGATTTTAGACCCATACTGGAACGTAGACCAAAGGCCCTGTCTTCTAGCAGACCACAAGATAGCATTCTCTTCCTCGTTGTGGGAATTCTCAAACTTGATGAGACTGTTCAGGCTGGCAATTTTTTTGATTACTTTGATCTGTTCGTCAATCGACAGTTTAGTAGGACCTCCCAACTTGAAGAATAGTGTCGGTTTTTCAATGAACTTTTTACCGGCAGCATCTGCAGACTCATTGACAAACGACATCATAGTGTCGTCCAAGATCTCTATGGCATTGGGCTGGAGTCCACTACGAGAAATTATTTCTTGTGCTGTAGCTGCTGCGTCCTTTATTGTAGGAAATGTAGCAATACTGACAAGCTCATGAACCGGTTTTACATGGAGCTTCACAGTGACTTCAGTGATGATTCCCAAAGTACCTTCCGCACCAATAAAGAGCCTCGTCGTATCGTAACCAGCACTAGATTTACGAGGACGTTGCTTTGTCTTGACAATGGTCCCATCGGCCAAAACCACTGTCAAATTAACGACATTCTCCTTCATGGTCCCATACTTAAAAGCGTTGGTTCCACTGGCACTAGTCGATACCATTCCAGCAATGGTAGCGCCCATACCTGGATCTGGTCCAAAGAGCAAATGCTTGCCATCCTCCCTACCTTTCAAGAATTCATCCAAGTCCTGCCAACCTACACCAGCCTGTACAACTACATCCAAATCCTCGGGATGGAATTCCAATATCTGGTTCAAATGAGCAAACGAAAGAGAGATCGAGTTGGGTCCTCTTGTATGCATATTTTGGCCCTCTAAAGAAGTCAATCCCGAGTTGGCTACAACTGGAATTCTATACTTATGAGCTACTTTGAGAATTGCCGAAACCTGCTCGGTTCCTGCTGGATAGATTACAGCCAGCGGATGGTTGAGATGCGGCTTTGGTGGATGGTGGGTGGAATAAAACGTGTCTGAATGTGCATCAAGCACTGTCTTATCTAGATTGGTATTCTCAGCACCAACTATGGCTACGATCTCAGCCAAGCCTTTCTTGAACTCGTCGTCGTTGGCGTACTGAGGGCTTGTCAATGCGTCTACTGGAGTCGTAGAACGGTCCGGCGAGTCTGGATCGAAGTTTAACTTCGTGCCAATGTAGGTGCCAACCGCGAGGAAAACAGTTCCTACACTAGCATATCCAAATGTAGATGACTTAGACTCTTGAGAGCCATTGTGATTATCAGAAGTTGCAGACTTGACTGAGGTGGTACTATATTTAGCAACCGGTACATTAAATGGTTTCAACGATGAGTTTTTGGCTAAATTTTTCAAAAATGATCTCGAGACTCCTGGTCGAGGAATATTCGCCAATTTCGAGAACATGATTCTCCAGATTTCTAGAACCTGCGATGATACAAGACAAATATATAGAAAGAAGAGCCAGAAGAGTCTGTTCGAGAAATGGATAGCAAAGTGGCGATTTATATAAGATCTGGTTGAAGTTGATTAATAATACTTCAACAATTATCAAAGTAATTGTGGCTGGTGAGAGAACGTTATCTAGTCGTAATTCCACTGCCGCATTGAGTAGTGTGGGGGGAGAATGGACTGCCCTGGAAGTATCAAGAAGAGAGCAATTATACTGGTCGGTTCTCAGAAACACAGAAATTACACATTATAAAGCACTAATGACTGGAGTCATGAGAACTCTAGAGGATAAATTCATAGAATAGAATATTCCATTGTATGGGGCACTTCTGTAGGTCAGACAGGATTCTCGAGAGCCAATTTTTCAGCCACCGAGAGAGCACTGAACTGATCAAAAGCACTATCTATACTAAAATATACCAGGTATCTAGCCTTCTACATCGAATAATCCAGTACCTTATTACTGGTAATTAAAGCAACTAATAGGTGAATATTCGCTACAAAAGTTGACTAAGACTTCTTAACTATGCCAGAATTTTCAGTGGAGATTTCTTAACTATGGGGACGCGATTTTCGGTTCTCGGTTTGACTCAAATCTATTAACTATGTACACGACTGCGACTCATTATTTTCACCAAACTTATCTAGAGTGAGATTGGTGCAGATTTCTCTGGCTATAATGCCAACACAGCCAATAACCGCATTTCTTCTCTACGAATAAGACCCCCAGGAAGATCCAAACCTCACCTTCAAAATCTCTTCTTTTCCTACTTCTCCCTCGAAAACCACTTTGCACATTTAGCACTATCTCAAATCACCCCAGTATTATTACGTAAGCATGCAACAAATCTAATCGCTGTCAACGATTAGTGCATATCACGTGCACCATCAATATCGAAATTTTTCACTTCCTACGGGCTTTGGCTGTGAAAAGCTATAGCCATTTCAATTCAGTTTTTCCATTTTTTGTTGTTTTCTTGCTTCTTTCTTCAAGACTCGTACTATCCCTGGATTCATATCATTATGGCTCCACACGCTTTAGCAGCCGAGTCGCTCAACGGAAGCGAAACTGCAAGTTTTGTAGAATTGGACTCCGCCAGCAGTGCTATTCTCAATGCTAGTCCTTTTGGATCTACTGTCGACCCCAACTTGGTCAAAGGAACTGCCTATACTTCGCCTTCCATTATTATAAACCAGGCCATCTACTCCATTGCCACTAAGATCTTCTCCTACGAGACTGTTGGTGCTGAAAACTTGTTGGACTCTCATATTCAACTCTGGGCCCAGAATTTCCATAGAGAAAATTCGTTTGGAGTAGTTCCATTCTTCCACAAGTTACAGGTCAGATCTGGTGCATCCAATGCGATCTTGGGTTACTTCAAGAAGAACGGAACCAGTGGTCAACCGGTCGCTACTTTGGTTGGTGCTAATGCCTTAACGTATATGCGTACTTCATTGGCCGGAAAGACAGCTGAAAGCTTACCTTTAGCATTCAATGTATCTGCTATTGATTATGATTCCGCTTCTGATTCGTTGGTCTCCAACTATATCACTCCTTTGAGTGTTGCTCGTTCTTTGGGCTACGCTACTATTACTCCTGTTAACTCTCAATCTGGTTTGGAGTTGCAGCACGTGACGGTGTTGAACCACTACTTGGTTTCGCTCATGGGTGTGCCTTCGTTGAATTTGTTTGACGGTCCTGAATTCTCCAAGACCTTCTCTAAGTTCTCGCACTTGCTTTCAGTAGAAGATGTTGGCAGATTGTACCAGCAGTTATTGACTGCAACTACTGCCACTCCTACCTCTTTAGATGAGGCTGTTGACGTTGCCTTTGATACCTTGAACAGATTGACAGGTCTGACTTACTCCCAGTTCGAATACTCAGGTGCACGTAACGCCACCACTGTCTTCGTAGTCTACGGATCCCATGAATCGACACAAGTTGGTGCCTTAATTGAAGCCGGTGTCCCAGGCGTAGGTTTGATCAAAGTCAGAGTGCCATTGCCTTTCAATCAGGCCAAGTTTGTAGAAGCCATTCCAGCTTCCACCAGGAAGTTAGTTATCTTGTCTCAAACTGATGGTTCTGCTACTAGTTCTTTGAAGGCCGATGCTACTGCTGCTTTGTTCTTGACTGGTAGATACAGTGCTTTGTCTTTGGACGAGTTCTCCTACCCATTGAAATTCGACTGGACGCCTATTACTATCTCCAAGATTATCAGTGAGTTTGTTCCAGATTTCAACCCCGAGCTGGTATTGGCCCCTAGTGCTCTCCAGAGCTTTGTTGGACAGATCACTGCCAACACCTCTCCCGTAGGAAAGTACTTGATCTGGGGCAAGGACAATGGCTCTTTCGTAGGAACCGGCGATAAATTGGCTCTTTCGTTATCGTTGGACGATTCGAAGACCGTCAGCATCAGAAACAAGTACGACAACTCCAGAGCGGGTGGTGTTATTCAGTCTTCGATTGCTACAAACTTCAACAACAACATTATCGCTACCGTAGATTCTGCCGACGTTGTCATTATCGAAGATCTGTCTTTGTTGGCCAGCTACGACGTCCTCGCCACTGCTGCCCCAGGAGGCACAGTTTTGTTGGGAAACTTCAAGACTATTAAGGAGTCTGTGGATATCGACATTGTGGAAAAGTTGCCTATAGAATTCAGAAAGACTTTAGCCAGAAACCACAACAAGTTGACTATTATTGACTTCAGCATTGTTGACGAGTTAGACGAGTTGAACTCTTCCACCAAAGGATTTTCAGCAGACTTCTTAGTCCAGTTGGCTTTCTGGAGGGCTGCTTTGCCTGAATTGGATGGCTTTATCGTCAACAAGTTGTTACAGGCTAACGGTAACTCGTTTGAGTTATTGGCTGCTGTCTTAGACAAATTCATCAACATTGCTGACGAGAAGGCTGGTTTGAAGGAAGTGGCTGTATTGCCAGAATGGGCTGAACTTGTAGAAGAAATCACGGAAGCAGAAGAAGCAGAAGAAGGCGAAAAGGAAGAAGAAACTGAAGCCGCTGAAGCTGGCGACGAAGAGGCCGCTGAAGAAGAAATTCCAGAAGCTTTGCCATTCTTCGTTTCGGAAACTTCTATCTTCCCCAACCCACGTACTCCTCAAGAAGCTGCCGAAGAAACCAAGTTGGTTGGCTATAAACATTTGGCTAGCAAGTTGACTTTCCCAGAAGCATATAATACGAAGGAAGCTCTCAGACCAGACTTGCCAGTCAAGAATTTCGTAGTGAAGGTGCAAGAAAACAAGAGACTCACTCCTCAAGAATATTCTAGAAATATCTTCCACATTGAGTTCGATGTCACTGGCACCGGCTTGACTTACGATATTGGTGAAGCTCTTGGTATTCACGGCCGTAACAATGCCGAAGCTGTTGAAAGCTTCTTGCAGTTCTACGGTGTGGATGGTGACCAAATCGTTGAAATCTCCAACAAGGATGATACCTCTCTTGTTGAGACCAGAACTGCCAGACAGGCTTTGACTGACAGCGTTGACTTCTTGGGAAAGCCTCCCAAGAGATTCTACGAGAGCTTGGCTGAGTATGCTGAAACTGAAGATGACAAGAAGAAATTGACTACATTAGCCAATGCTGAAGGTGCTGAGGAGTTGAAGAAGAGACAAGAAGTCGATTTTGACTCTTATGTTGATATCTTGGAAGAATTTGCCTCTGCTCGTCCTCCTTTTGCTGACTTGGTCAAGATTATTGCTCCTTTGAAGAGAAGAGAATACTCTATTGCTTCTTCTCAAAGAATCCACCCTAACGCGGTTCACTTGCTTATCGTTGTTGTAGACTGGGTCGACCCTCGTGGCAGAATCAGATACGGACACTGTTCCAAGTACTTAAGTGATTTGAAGATTGGCGACGAGTTGGTTGTCAGCGTCAAGCCTTCTGTTATGAAGTTGCCTCCATTGTCAACCCAACCAATCATCATGTCTGGTTTGGGTACTGGTTTGGCTCCATTCAAGGCTTTTGTCGAAGAAAAGATCTGGCAAAAGGAACAGGGTATGGAAATTGGGGAAATCTTTTTATTCTTGGGTTCCAGACACAAGAAAGAAGAATACTTGTACGGTGAATTATGGGAAGCCTACAAGAGTGCTGGTGTTTTGACTCACATTGGTGCTGCCTTCTCTCGTGACCAGCCTCAGAAGATTTACATTCAAGACAAGATCAGAGAGAGCATTGAAGACTTGACTGATGCTGTGTGCTTGAAGGAAGGTTCGTTCTACTTGTGTGGTCCAACATGGCCCGTTCCTGATATCACTGCTTGTCTTGAAGATATTGTTAAAAACGGTGCAAAGAGAGCCGGTCAAGAAATCAAAGATGTCGCTAAGGTTGTTGAAGACATGAAGGAAGACGGCCGTTACATCTTGGAAGTTTACTAGACGGTAGTTGCTTTATATAGAACTCTAGAAGTATGCAAATATGAACTATTTATCAGATTAGAAGTTATTATATATCGTTTTTAACCATTTGTAAGTTTACAAAGAAGACCTGATATTATTGATATATTTATCGTATATCAGTCTCGTAAGTTTGAGCTTTTTCTCATCATCTTAAGGAGTCAAACGAGTGTCTAACCCAGACTCAAAGTTGGACGATGAAACTTAAATAGCGCGTTAACAGACTATTCTTCAAATGATAGATCCAACACTGAAGGAATGATCCAACAATCAGATCAAGCCTGCTATGGCATTATTTTACAGATGAAAACTTGGAACCGTTTTGAAGAGCTGCGAAAAACCGTTATGACAATTGTGTGAAAGTTGAAAAAACAACGAAGCATGCCTACGACTTCTTATTCAAGAACGCTACCTCAAAGCCATTGGCGTAATATAGTATAGTGGTGTAGTCATCAAAAACAGATTTCACCATCGTGGAACCTTCGGAAGCGTGAAGTGCCAATAGTAAGAGTAATTCTTCCACAATGGATTGTTCCAAAGGCTGAGAAGTCAGCAACTCAAGAGATCCTACTAATTTCCCTGCCGAAGCAACCACCACCAGTTCTATTTGTGCCAGACTATAGTATTTTACTGAGTCGAGAATTGTATCTACTGATGATTGCGGAAGGGCAGGATACAGCGACATTGCTATGTTATTGGTATTTGTAGATTCTAAAAATTGAGAAGGAGAGTAGAAATGCTATTAGTCAGGATATTTGAAACTGAAAAATTTAGTTTTCTACTGAGAGTCGTCGCAATGAGATACAGCGACGTAGCAACTGTGTGATTGGCTGAAAAGAATCCAAACACGGACTAGCATCAGTAGCTACAAGTGGGAAGTCAGTCGAATAGAGCTCAGTCCAGGTCAAGACAGGACATACAAGCCCAGCAGCCAGCTTTTCAAGGAAGTGCAAGAGTGAAAACGGTCAGTATAGTATATAGTCTCAAGTGAAAAATTCACTGCGAGCCCGAAATGTGGGGCAAGCGAAGGAGGGGGAGCGGAATTGTAAATAAAAATAGGCGCAAAGTAGGATGACAAGTGGACGTGAGCGACCGGAGAACAGATCGTCTCGTTACGGTAAATGTTGGCTAAACCATGAAGTTAAAAAAGTTCTACCCTGAGGTTTTTGGTAGAGTGAAAAATCGTAGAGAATTTCACAGCCATTCCATACTATATGCTTATTCGCGCAATGGCAGTGACAAATTGCACTATTAACGTTGAACTTCTTCGTAGAACAGATGTAGCTACATTACGCAATTGGACACAAGATCCGACCGATCAGTAGCTGTTTTTCACAGACTAGTAGCTTCGGTAGATCTGCTGTACTCTCAACATTTATCACCATATATGCTCCTGTACACAGAGATCAATGACCTACCAGCCATAACACCACCGGAGAGTCATACAACGGCCGGGAAGGAAGGTCCAACGGGTGCAGGAGAGGAGACACCAGTGTAGGGGCCTCGATATAAATAGCTGGAGCGAATGGCAATTATCAGATGTTGAGCTTGTTCAAAACAGGTGACCAGGCTATAGGAATTTTTCACTGCCCCACGGATTGTGAAATAGCCGGCATATAAGCATAACCGATAACAGTCTAGCCGATAAGGGCCCGAACCTCACAAGCCGGAACTTGAATCTACACAGCGCCACTTGCGAGTCCCACTCTCCAGCATCCGCCACTACATCCATTCCGCAACGACTCGGGAAGAATCTCGAAATAAGGGAATTTCAGCTAGATAGTGATATTGGAAGACCCACCAGGCATAGCCCTCAGTTTGCAGCCCCACGCGTTAAATTAATTCACAGTACTGACACCAGCTAGAACCACCTGCAATTTCAGGCTGCATCTCCGCTTTGGGAGAAAACCAGTAGCGAGAAGAGTCATTTTCCCAGACCACCTGACCTCGCCGCATTGGTTCCACCAGATTAAGTCTATTTTATCACAGTTGGGTATATACGTGTCTGAAACGCCATACAATCTCTAGTATTCGGCCAAGAAAGGGAGCAGACAGTAACCAAACAGAACATAAAGTATATAGAGGTGTTTCTTTCTTGTGGATATCTTTACACACCAACAACCTCTCCAGAATCGCGATCTCACTGTGATTTTTCACCCAGGCCAATTCCGCGATCTCAGACTTCCGTCTCGCTTAACGCATATATTGAGCACCGTTTCCAATTTTTCACTTCCCACTGAAAATTCACAGACAACAACAGCCAGGTTATAGCGAGAGTTTTCTGGAAGTTATCCGATTGTAACAGCACCATTATCGCGGCACCACTTCCGTCACTGCAGTCTACTTGCCATTTCTGAGCCACTGAGTCATTTTAATTTCTACAAGACAATCGGTAGCAACGGACTACAGATATTGCACAGTCGACAACAGTACAGCTATAAATAACTGAATAACAGAACTGTCACTGACCAACCCTATTCTCATCGACTAGTTCTGCTCACACACCCGCTTGATACCCTCTCTCATTGACCAATAGCTAACAGCCTTTTGTTGTTGACACCACAAATCTGAATAATCACCGATTTTTCACTCCACACGCTCACACTAATTTCGACCTTATCTGGCCCACATTTTTCACTCCACAAACAGAGCACTGTCCACTAGCCATACCAGACAGTCTCCACACTTCATTAAAACAGCAATGTCGTCTCCTCCAGACGGCTCTATACACCAGATGCCACCCATCACGACAAAACCGAACGTGGGACTAAATGTTCAGCCACCGTTCTCCACCAATCCCGTAACCACTAATATTTCAGTCTCAAGCTCTCCAGCGAGACCCATTCATAGCTCCAATTTTTCACCTCCACAAAGCAACAAGGATGGTATAAGCGGCAATGGCAACAGTAATGCCAGTATGAATATCAGTGCTATTATCGATAGCAACCCTGACAATGGCAATTCCGCTATTAATACGAATGGTGGCACTACTGATGCAAATATCATTAATCCTGATAATTCTGCTGCTATAAATCCTAACAATGGCTCCTTGTCGACAACTCCCAAGAAACTACTTTCCACTTCCTCGCCAGAAGGCATCCAGGTCGCCTCGAAAATTACCCCCACAAGATTGGCCAACTTGCTTATCCGCAAAGGTCCACTTCCCATTCGTCACATCACAGGCCACTTGGCTGTAGAAGTTCCTTCTTTTGACCAGCTTTCACTTTCCAAACAAAGACGGCTAATTATGGCTGCTATGGAGCAGACAGACCCTTCCAACAACGTGGTGTTTGAAAAAATTGGCTGGGGCCAATGGGCTGTGCGTAAAGTAGATTCTGACTTCATTGTTACAGAAGGAACTGAATCGACTGGAGGCGAAGTCGCCGGCAAGACCGCGGCAGAAATCAAGAACATGACAGCAGAAGACAGAAAGCAGCCTCTACTCAATGTCAACGACTTGAGAAACCAAACCAACTTAAAACTCGGCTGGTCCAAGAAACAGAATGTGCTACAAAACTCTCAAAACCACCTGGCCAAAAAGGGTAGAAGAGAGTCGATAACCAACAATGTCAAGAATTTGCACAATTTGAAGTTGCCCAACGAGCCAGCTGCTTCTACTGCTATTGCAAGTGATTCTGAAGATGATGAATACGACCATTTGTCAGACAATATGGAACAAGATAACGAGGATACACCTGAATCAAGCTCAGAATCTGAAGAAGAAGACGATAATGTCATGTTTTCTTTCGACCAGGACCAGGATGAGTCCGCTAACAACACCAATAGATTTAAGAGGTCCCCTCCTATCAAGTTCGCCAAAAGAGTGCCTATAAAAGTTAGTCCACCACCACTGGATGCTGTACTTTCAACTTCAGCTTCTAGAAATAGAAGAAAGAGCTCTTCTTCTAACCCGGCCTCTTCGTTTATAAGCAAGCCATCAACATACCGTCACCAGTTGTTCAACAGATCCAGACTCAATTCACTTGACAATCTTGACAACTACCTCATTTCTTCTGCCAAAAATTCGCAGGTTTCCATAAACTCTCCCCCTCCAATCTCTTCTTTTCAATCTCCTCCAAACATGGGAACGTCTCCCATTAACTCTTGGAATTCCAACTACATTCATGCCACCAGTAATGACGAATTTATTATAAACAATGCTAACAACGTCAACGCCCAGAACGGCCATCGCAAATCTTCTTTCAACGAGTCTCACATCAGATCTACCTTATCTTCCTCTCTCCCCATGGGAGCTTCTTTGTATCCACATAGTACTCCAGCACTTCAGGGAGACGCACAACATATCCAACAAACACAGCAATCTAATCACCACCAACCCCAACATAATACTGGGCCATACGATAATCTGGCGTATGCCAACTCCACTCCTTCTGTTCTTCACAGTAGCAATGGCAATGCCAGTGACACTGATGAAGAAGACTGGGCTACTATCGGTGCTGAATCGTTGAGAAAACACCATCTAGCAGTTTCAGGGTTGCGCAAGAAGAATGTCCCTCGTAAACACCAGCATCCTTCGCATCACCAAAGACACCAACCTGCAGCCATACCCCTTGCACACTCTGGTCTGAACGGAGGAGTCAGATCGAGATCTAGGTCTAGAACCAGACCCAGCATTGATGCCTCTTCTGCTGGTGAACTCAACGACGAAGAGAAATCAGCTGCATTTGCTTTGGTAGACTTGATGTCTGTCTGACAGAGAACTAGATCCTAGAGATCTTAGTGGAAAAATAAAATGGTTTGTAATAGGTATGGGATGAAGGATAGGTTTAGCTTTGCTATATGTTTTGGTAAAGCACTTTCAGTTCTTGATGTATGACTTTAGCTCTTTTTGCGGATTTTTTGTTTAAATCCACCTAGTAATATGTTTTCTATACTAATTATTCATAAACGAATATTCTTACTGAACTATATAGATACGGGCCAGGCCCATTAATACTACAGTTTCCCTGGACTAATGGACCGGGTAATTTGATTCGCTGACAATTAAAACCTATGTATATGAGATTTGTAAGGCAACACCAAAGAGATTTAAAATCTATATGTGGCACTTTCCCATATAAGACTATATAAATTCATTATATGGTAATGAGATGTAAATCTACGTGAATTCAAGAGAGACAAGATCATTTTTTCAAGAAACAGATCAAAATTTGTACAAAATTTTTGCACCATGGAAGAAATCGATACAATTTCAAAATTATACAACTTTATGCAATTTTCTGTAGAATGCTTCCATGACAAAAAGCCATTCCATCTCGTAGAACTATTCGAATGCCAATAGGATTTCATTATCTGGACCAAATCTGCATTAGCAGGTTGCAAATTAGTTGCACCGTGCCTGTCGCTGCACGCTGCACAATATTAGCGCGACTTTTCCCCAAAAGAGTTAAATGACGAGAAGGATACGCGTATGGCGCGCCAGCCATTTTTCACTTCTTTACGAAGAGCTGATGAAATGAATTCATTCATCTCTTTTCTTCCAGTTTCTATATCTTTTCTGTAACTTTTCTTTGATTCAGTTGATCTTTCTTACCAGCAATAGTCTGTTGTTCCACTGCCCCATTTGAATTGACTTTGCAAAATTCATCATGTCCACTACAGCAGTTTTGCCTGCTATTCAGATGCGAGTCAATTACTCCGAATATAGGAGTATTGTCAAGGACTTCCTCGAGACTTTCAAAGATGTCGCCGTAGATGAAGCCGATCTTGATCTCCAAGGTGCTCAGTTTGCCGCCAAGTACATGAATATATTCCAGAAAGTTGCCAACAGGCAGCAGTCTACAATTGTTATTGAGCTTGAAGATTTGAAGCAATGGTTGAGAAACTATTCTACTTCTCAAGGAACCAACCAGGAGTTCCTCGGAAATGTCTTAAGAAACACCTACCGTTATTTGGACGTGTTCAGCGACGTCATTGATGAATTGATGCCAAAGCCCGAGCACGGAATCGACATCAACGACGATGTCCTCGATGTGATCTTGCACCAGAGACGATTATGCAACGATCGTTTGCAACAGGAAAACAACGACGAGTTCAACCACTTGCGAGACGGGTTTCAAAATGATAATGGCGAAAATGGACTCAACAATAACAATAATAACGGAAATGCTCCTGCTGACTTCTTATTTCCCTCTAAATTGACTCGTCGTTATTGTCTCTACTTCGCTCCTTTAAACGACCACAAGTCACTTTCCGTTAGAGAAATCAAGGGTGCTCACGTGGGACATTACATAACAGTGAGAGGCATTGTCACAAGAGTATCGGATGTGAAGCCTTCTGTTGTAGTAAATGCATATACCTGTGACAAGTGTGGGTTTGAGATTTTCCAGGAGGTCAACTCAAAGACTTTCACTCCCTTGTCAGAATGTACTTCACCCAGTTGTCAAAATGACAATAACAAGGGTCAATTGTTTATGTCGACCAGAGCTTCCAAGTTTTCTAGTTTCCAGGAAGTCAAGATTCAGGAAATGTCGCATCAGGTACCTGTAGGGCATATTCCTCGTAGTTTGACGATACATGTTAATGGTGACTTGGTTAGATCCATGAACCCGGGTGATACTGTCGATGTTTCGGGTATCTACATGCCTTCCCCTTACACCGGTTTCCGTGCATTGAAGGCTGGTCTTCTCACCGAAACCTACTTGGAAACACAACACGTAAGACAACACAAGAAACAGTACGATGCCTCTGAGATCTCAGCCCAAGCTCAACAGAAGATCGACGAGTTGCTCCGTAGTGGTGACGTGTACAACAAGCTTGCCAAGTCAATTGCACCAGAAATTTACGGCCACTTGGATATCAAAAAGATTTTGTTATTATTGTTGTGTGGTGGTGTCACCAAAGAAATCGGTGATGGGCTCAAAATTAGAGGAGACATCAACGTTTGTCTTATGGGAGATCCCGGTGTAGCCAAGTCGCAGTTGTTGAAGGCCATTGGCAAGATTGCACCTCGTTCTGTGTATACTACTGGTAGGGGTTCATCTGGTGTAGGTCTTACAGCTGCAGTGATGAGAGATCCCATCACAGACGAAATGGTGTTGGAAGGTGGTGCACTTGTTTTGGCTGATAACGGTATCTGCTGCATCGATGAATTCGACAAGATGGACGAAAGCGACAGAACAGCCATCCACGAAGTCATGGAACAGCAAACTATTTCCATTTCCAAGGCTGGAATCACCACCACATTAAATGCAAGAACTTCCATTTTGGCAGCCGCCAATCCTCTCTACGGAAGATACAATCCAAGATTGTCACCCCACGAGAACATCAACTTACCAGCTGCATTATTGTCTAGATTTGATATCATGTACTTGATATTGGACCAACCATCTAGAGAAAACGACGAGAGATTAGCTAGCCATGTAGCCTACGTCCACATGCACAACAAGCAGCCAGAAATGGACTTTGAGCCTCTTGACTCTACAACGATCAGAGAGTTCATCAGCCGTGCCAGAACGTTCAGACCTACTGTTCCTAAGGAAGTGGGAGACTACGTTGTACAATCGTATATTAATATGAGAAAGGAATCCCATCGAAACGAAGGCTCTGTCAAGAAGTTCAGTCATATCACTCCCAGAACGCTCTTGGGTATATTGAGAATGGCACAAGCTTCAGCCAGACTCAGATTCGACAACTATGTGACGTTTGAAGACGTCGACGAGGCGCTCAGATTGATACAGGTGTCCAAGTCGTCGTTGGCTTCTGAGGACGACAGATTACGGGAAGATGATTCTGCTACTTCTAAGATTTATCAGATCGTGAGAGGCATGGCCTTGGGTGATGGCCAGAGGTTGACGAGAACGTTGTCTTTGAGAGATTTACGTGAACGTATCATTGCTAAGGGCTACACCATCCAGCAGTTTGATGACTGTATTTTGGAGTACGACCACATTGGAGTGTGGCAGAAGATCGACAACGGCGAGACGTTGATGTTCATTGAGAACGATGACGACTTCGACGACGAAGACATGGTATAGTTTTAGCTCGATCTGTATTCTTATGTATACTAGTAATAGATAAAAGGTAGAGAAAATGTAGCTAAAGGTCTAAAGGTATAATTTTGATTGCATAGAGGAAGTTGCCCATTCAATGTGAGTTATATTTAGAGTGATCAGCATAGCTATAATTACATATTATTATTAAGTCTAAGCGAATTATCGGCAATAGAAATATGTTTCTAGAAAGTTGTATTTTCAGAGGTGTTCCTAGAGCTCTCCCCGATCTGGTCCATGTGCTTAGTTAAGATAAGGTAGAAAAAAAGTTTGCAATTGAGGAGAACCACGTTTTTCTTGAAGTCCTACAAGCTCAGAACATGGACAATGGATAGGGTCAGAGAAATAGACAGGTCCAACTTGCGTAGTCGAAGTCGTTCTGTAGACGTTACTAGTTTGCCTATTCTGGAGCTTGACGCCACAGTTGACCCCACAAGTAGAGAACGACAAAGTAATAGAGATAGAGACAGAGAAAGAAATAGAGAAGGAGAAACACAGATTGAAGAAGTGGATGAAATCGAGGGAGATATTGGGATAAGAGAAGACGGAGACGATGAAGATCCACTTGGACAAAGAGCGAAGGAGAACATAAGTGATATTGTAGATTCTGGCTTGGTCGGGCAGAATGAGATCAAGAACGAGCTCAGTGAAGAAAAAGAGCAAACTACCATCGCACAACTGGTGGCTAATTGGTTCCAATTGCTGGTTCAATTGGAAAACACGGGCTCTGTAGCGAGAGACCATGTATGTATAAGAGCGAAATTAAGTTGACTGTAACTTCTGAATATGTTGACTTTAGTCATATTCAGTTGCTTAGCCAACTGTTCTTCTAGCTGGGTCCCCGGATTTGACAATAGTTAAGAATAGTCATTTCAGTGTAGAATAGTGTATTTTCGTATTCTGCAATACTAACAGTTATAGATGGCTAACGAGAGAACTCTTCTCTCTTGGATTCGAACAGCGGTGACGTTTGTCACGTTTGGGATCATGTTTCTTCAGTTCTTCAGGCTCGAAGAGAAATCCAACTTCAAGGTCGAGAAAGAAGGAATTGAGTACGATATCGCCGACAAAAAAACGAGAACCATCCATGGCATGAGCCGTCCACTTGCAGGCATGTGTATATTGCTTGGACTCTTCACGGTGTTGTTTGGTGGCTATCGGTACTTTGAGGTTCAGAGCCTATTGATGAGGAGCTACTATCCAGCAACGAGGTTGTCGATAGCAGTGTTGATTTTGGTCAATGTGGCTTTGTTTGTGTTGCTCTTTACCATTGATATTAAGATCAGTATATAACGATACAGTATAGAACTAAAGCTATCATACTTACGGTGTGAAACACTACAAAAAGAGCATAGTCACATCTTCGGTAGTAACTCATATAACCAAATCAGACCATATATTCGCTAATTTTCGTAAATTCTTCTTTATCAAACCTCTGCATGTATTTATATTCTGGAACCCATTCTAAAATTCATAATTACATTTCTTCTAAATCTATCCAGACGCCTATCTTCTCATCCATATTGCTTCTTCTCATTATGAGCTTTTCCATATTCATAGACTCTTTCATCCAAATCTACGATCCCAGACTCCACACAAATGAAATACGCGCACTGAAAAATTCACCAGCTTAAGAATCTCAACAATCAATGTGAACAACTATCATACTCTTCTTTAGTTTTCCAATTATTCACCGCCAATTCACTATTTCGCATTATGTCCGAATACAACTCCAACACTGTTGCCCAGTTGAAAGACTTGTTAAAAGAAAGAGGCTTAACCACCGACGGAAAGAAGGCTGACTTGGTCAACCGTTTAATTGAAGCTGATTCCACCAAACAGGAAGAGCCTGAAGTAGCTGAAGCCGAGCCTGAAGCTGTAGTGGCGCCAATTGCTGCTGAAAACGAAGCTACTGAAGTCATCGCTGAAGATTCGGCACCTGTTGCTGACGAAGATGCAACATTGACTGTTGTCCAACCTGTTACTAAGGAAGAGCCAAAGGTGTTGTCTGCTGAAGAAAGGAAGCAATTAGCCATCGAGTTGTTGAACAAAAAGGTGCAGAGAGCTGTGAAATTCGGTGATGAAAGTGCAGCAGAAGCTGCCAGAAAAGACTTGGTCAGAGTCGAGAAGTTTGGTGTGGAACTCGGCACTGCCTTGGCCAGAGAAATCGGACTTGTCGACAAGTCCTTGGGAGACGGCCACAGAAGAAAGTTCAACAACAAACGCAGAAACAGCAACAATAACAGTAACAATAACAGAAAGAACTTCAAGCCAAAACATAACAAGAGGAAGTAGCCTGGTTCTGTATTGTTATACTTTCTATATTGTAATGTTATCCTTTCTCCTTGTGGAAATCTCTTCTCGTTTTTAAATCCGTTCAAAACACTAAAAGCCTTTATATTTGTACAATATATACTATTTAGACTCCTCGTAGCTGTTCTATACCAATTAAACTCCCTGGAAACCAAACTAACCTACTATTACAAAAAGATCTCTAAATAATGTCAGAATTCATAAAACAACCAACATAAAACATTTCTTTCAAACTTTCATAGTAATACTAATTCAAAAAATTCACTAACTTCAATAAACTCTCTAACTAACTGCTTGGTGTGACTCCATTACTCAATGGAGTTTCTTCTTCGTTTTCATCCTCGCTTATTTCGTACTGCGAAACATCAGCATACGCAATAGGATCCTGTCCCTCAGAATCTACAATAATACCGTTATTGCCTTTGATCCAGATGAAGTAGACGAGAACAATCTGGAAATAGAGATAAAGAATACCGGTCCAGATAAGTCCCAACCACGACCTCTTGTCTAACAATAGCTGCTCGGTAAGGAGAATTGTATAGGCAAGCACCTCTGCAGGCACTCTTTCTTCTGGGAAATCGCCAATAGGGTGACCCTTGACCATCTTCACGACTCTCCAGACATAGAGCAGACCCACAAGCAAGAAAACAAATACAGGCAAAACAAAGATAACCAAGATGGACTTTCTGAATGCACTGGTAATCTGATCGTTGCTAAATCCTCCTTGTTCTTCAACAGGAGTAAATTTTGCGATCACCTTCTTCGTCTGAAAGTAGTAATATATTGACAAAGAAAACCATACCAATGGTGCAAAGCCAACAATAGTACTTACAACCAAGGTCAAGTACCTGATAAAACTACTGTTTGTAGGCAAATTCGACACTGACAGACCACTGTACTGTTTCAAGGGGCTGGAATTCACATCACCCCACGAGTCCGACAATATAGCAAAAATCAACCCAGCCACAGAATTGATGATTAACAACCACTTGGCTCTATTCAACAGACGGGCTGGAATCACTCTGTAATTTCTCGAGTTGCCCTTGTGGTAATAGATAACACCGTAACCCATAGAAAACAATAAGATAAAGTACCTGAAGACGACTTCAAAGAGGAAAGATAAAGCAAATAAAATGCTCGACAAATGGACCAGAACTGCCAGCGCTGAGGTATACCAGTTGTTCTGAAGAAAGTACACAAACACTGAACAGATGACTAAGAATATATAAGGCAACAATAGGTAGAAAATAATCCCTCTTGAAATCAACGAGATCGAATTCATGTTCTTGAAATCTTGGCCAATTTTGAATTTCAATATATAGTTCAAAAGATAGCCAAAAAGGAAAATACCCAACACCGCCAGTATCTTTTCCAGAGAGTAAACAAGATACTGAATAGGGTTCAAGTAGCCCGTAGAGCTCTTGAAGACGATTGGAATATCCAAATCAGAGATTTCCAAATCAACCTGTGGTGCTACATAGACACAGTAGAAACCAGATCTCTGTGGGGTGAAAAAAATCAGATAGTGGTCTTTATCAGTTTTGTCTGTAGTCACATAGCCGTTGTAGATTTCTGCTTCATCAATCGACTCGTAGTCCTTATATAAATTTAAATCGAACCTCAGGTCCTTGAAGTTGACCAAATTGTTGTAAACTTCAATTTTGCCATCTTTGCCTTGACTGTAGAGCTCATTGTACGCTTCAGCAGGTCCGAGATTAGTGAAATTTCTTAAATCACTAAATTTGAAGATTAAGACAGGAACCTTATAGATTTCATCTTTAGATTTGTCTGAGGTGACTGAACCAATCAGCAAAGATATCGTGCCAGGTCTAGATGGTTTCAGCGTTACCAATTGACATACAGCCCCTGAATTCTTGAAGTGGGCAATGGTGGGAGCATTGGATGCTAGACCAAGTTGGTCAATTGCTGTCGCCGTAGTCAACAATATGGAAATTGCGACAATGTTGATATAAGACAACAAATTCATCGAGACACACGAACACTTTAAGTTAAAATGAAGAAAACAGGATGAATTCTGAAAATAGATTCTAAGTATTGGTTATAATTAGATATATTGTCACGTGATTGATTGATTACCCCGACTAGATAAGAGAAGATGGCAATGAACTCGGCAATGAAGTTAGTTGGCTTGGCTTAGTATGACAGACGGTATATATAGCAGCAGCCAGAGTAGGATAATGGGAAGCCTATTGTGTCAAAATTTTCTAAGTTGTTTTGGTGACAGGGGAATTTGTGGAGTATATAAGAATATCCAGAATAGGATTTTGGCGAGACTAAGAAAGACGGAGGATTTCAGGTAGAATGACTATGGTTTGCTATGCACGGTTGCCGCTGACAAATTTGTTGGTTCCACGGATTCTTTTCCAGTCCAATTAGAGTTATAATCGGTCATGTTTGGCACTTTGGCCGATGGGTGCATATGGAATGACATGTGCTGAAATTGTGCCCTGATTTGGAGCCGTTCGACGACGGCTGTAACAGATAAGGGTACAGAAGATAAAAAGGGGTATAAGAAGTTACCAGAAGTTTGCAGAAGTTGAGAGGACCAAACAAGAAGAATTGGGTTGTGTTAGTTGGACTTTGATCTTATTGTAAGATAAATAAGTTTAATATTGCTGGCAGGTAGATTTGTAGGCGATGTAGATGCTCAAACGTATAGAAGAAGCAGTTTACAATCTCTAATCACAAGTGTTCAGCAAGCTTCTAGAAATTGTAGATATATACAAGAGTAAGCCTCCTCTTTCAAGTTAACAAATTCGTTTAATCTCCATTTTTTATCTAGAACATCTCCTTCTGTTCTTCTCGAATCTCGTTCGGAGTTCTCGAGAAAACTCCGAAAGAAATTTAGAATCTACATTCCATTTTGATTTATGCTTCTATAAGCTGCAAGTTTCTTCTGTCTACTACCTACAACAATCCTTTAACGATAATAAGACCGACAATACATCTATTATATAGTGTACCAGCCGGCTGACACAAAAACGGCGTTGTCAAAGTAACCTCACGGCGACTTTTCAAAGATCGCAGCCTTTTGGATCGAGGGCTGCATCTCTTTTTTCGATACTGGGTGGAAATTGAAATTTTGCTAAGTACCTTTTCCTCATTTGTTTGACGAGTAGAGCAACGCATAGTTCTGTTTCTTTGTTTTGAGTCTCATATCTGTGAAGCCGCTAGCAAAAGCTGAACGTAAACTTGTTGCAATTGAATTTGTCAAATCTTCAATTCATCTATAGCAAGTCTATTACTAAAAGTAACTGACCAACAGAATTTTGAAGCCCTACTGTCAATTGATCTAATTGCCACAGTATTAAAGTCTCGCTGTTCTGATATTGTATAATCAAAGAGGTATTTCTTGTATTTTCGTACTTGCTTTGCTTCTTCTCATCTAATGTGCGCAACTACGAAGCCATACTATGAGGCTCTTCCTGCCAGCCTCAAGCCAGTCCATTACGACTTGTCTATTTCTGCAATCGACGTAGCTGCTGAAACCTTCAAAGGCAAAGTATCCATCAACTTGGACATTGTAGAAGAAACTGATGAGTTACACTTGAACTACAGAGACTTGACTGTGACTAAAGAAGACATCGAAGTCACCTTGATCACCAGCGATGACAAATCTTCCTCTGTCAACATCGTCTCATTGACTGAATTTAAGGAAAAGGAATTTTTCATCATCAAGTTTGCTGAAAAGGTACAACCAGCTGCTGGTGCAAAACTCTTAGTTACTCTTCACTACAATGCTATCATCCAGACCAACATGGCAGGTTTCTATAAATCAGGTTATACCGAAGATGGCGTCGAAAAGTTCATGTTGTCCACACAATTCGAAGCTACTGATGCCAGAAGAGCTTTCCCATGTTTGGATGAACCCTCATTGAAGGCCACCTTCATTGTGGATGTCACTGTTCCTGGTCAATGGACTGCTTTGGGTAATACTCCTGTAGCTGAATCCGAAGACATTGTAGATAAAAACCTCAAGAAAGTCACATTTGAAAAGACACCCATCATGTCCACATATTTGTTGGCTTGGGCTACGGGTGAATTCGAGTATATCGAGTCTTTCACGGAAGAAAACTACGTGGACAACAAGCCTTTGCCTGTTCGTATTTATACGACAAAGGGATATCTTGAAGATGCGAAGTTAGCTTCTGAAATTGCTCCAAAGATCGTAGACTACTTTTCCAAGATTTTCGAAATCAAGTACCCCTTGCCCAAATTGGACTTGATAGCGGTGCATTCCTTCTCGCACAATGCCATGGAAAACTGGGGGCTTATCACCTATAGATCAACGGCCTTGTTGTACTCAGAGGAGAAGTCAGATCCTTCTTACAAACAGAAGGTAGTCTATGTTGTAGCCCACGAATTGGCCCATCAGTGGTTTGGTAATTTGGTTACCATGAAGTGGTGGGATGAACTTTGGCTTAACGAAGGGTTTGCTACCTGGGTTGGATTTGCAGCTGTAGAGTACTTGTACCCAGAATGGAATATTTTCAGCGGGTTTGTCTCTGAGTCGTTGCAGCAGGCTCTTAACTTGGATGGATTGCGAAACTCGCATCCTATCGAAGTACCTGTTATCGACGCATTGGACATCGACCAGTTGTTTGATGTTATCTCTTACTTGAAGGGTGCCTCTACTATTCTAATGATTTCTAATTACTTGGGAAAGGAAGAATTCCTCAAGGGTGTGGCTCTCTACTTGAACCGCAACAAGTTCGGCAACGCCAGCTCTCACGACTTGTGGAGTGCCGTAGGCGAAGTGAGTGGTAAACCCATCGACAGCTTGATGGAATCCTGGATCAAAAAGGTTGGGTTCCCAGTTGTTAGCGTAGACGAAGACAAAAACAACTTAGTGCTTAACCAATCGCGTTTCTTGAACAGTGGAGACATAACCGATGCTGAGAATGACACCAAGTGGTGGATTCCACTTAACATCACGACGGATTCCACTTCTGTAAGAGACATTTCTGTTGACTCTTTTGACTCGGAAAAGTTGATCATTGAGAATTTTGCCTTGAAAAATGACTTTTTCAAGTTGAACAAGGACACGAGCGGAGTCTACAGAGTTAACTACTCCAGCTCTATCTTGGAGAAGAACATTCTTCCACACTTCAACAGAATGTCCCCAAGAGACAGAGTTGGACTCATAGCTGACACTGCATCCATTGCTGTTTCTGGTAACAATCTGACAGAGACCTTCTTGAAGTTGGTCAAGTCGATTGTACACCAGCTCGGAGACGACTACGTAGTGTGGTTGGAATTGGGCAAACGATTGGATGATTTGTTTACCGCATTCGGTGGAGTTGATGAAGAGTTGACTAATAACTTGAATAAGTTCTTGAGATTCGTCTACCAAGACAAGGCTCTTGCCTTCATTGACGAGTTGAGAAACTCTTCCTCTATTGACAATTCCGACTTTTTGAAAGTTAAGCTTAGATCGGAAGTGTTGACCCATGCTGGTTTGTTGTCAATTCCAGAAGTGACTCAATATGCCTCTGAATTGTTCAAGAAATGGTTGGAAGGTACCCCAATTCACCCATCGCTCAGATCGTTTGTCTTTGGCACCGTAGCTGCTTCTCCAGACTTATCTAATACGCAGTTTGATTCCATTTTGAAGGAAGTGACTCACCCAAGCTCGTTGGACTCCAGAGAAGTAGCCTTACGTTCGTTGGGTAACGTCAACAATGACGAGCTTTCCGCTAGGTTGCTCAACTACTTGGTGGACCCAGAAGTTATTCCCACGATGGACTCGCACTTTTTGGGTGTACCTTTATCGTCCAACCTTCACACCAAGGAAAAGTTTCTTCAGTTTTTCTTTGAGCACTATGCTGATTTCTACAAGTTGATGTCAACCAATATGGTTGTTTTGGATAGGTTCATTAAGTTCACATTTGTCAACTACCAGTCGTTGGACACTCTTGAGAAGATGGAAACCTTCTTCAAGGGCAAGGATATCCATGGGTTCGAAAGAGCCCTCAAGCAAGCATTGGATAATGTAAGAATCAATGCCAACTGGTTCAACAGAGACCACCAGACGGTCAAGGACTTCTTGGCTGGTTTGTAGGCATATATACTCTAATACATAATACAATGAAAAGAATACGATAGTATGTATATATATGAAAAACACAACACAGCGAGAGTGCGATGAGTCTCAAATATATATATCTATGATAAAGATAAGTTCAAGTTTCTCAATGTTTGTTTTATTTTACGGTTCGTGATATGTACAATCTATAAAGATAGATCTCTCAGATGACCTTGTGGTCGTGAGTGGCAGCGTATCTTCCGGAAGGATCTTCATGACAGCCCCATTCAGCCTTTGGAATCCATCTCATGACAGTGGAGGCAGCAGTTGCCGAGTTGTTGAACACACGGTCAAACTTGCATCTATACCAGTAGGCCTCCTTAGTAGTTGGAATATCTGATCCCCATTCAGGCTTAGGGTTGGCAAATTCTTCGTCAGAGACAGCAGCCTCAGCAGCGTCCTTTAAGCCATCAATCCAGGAGTAACCAACACCATCGGAGAACTGTTCCTTTTGTCTCCACAAGATTTCCTTGGGCAAGTATGGGTGGACGTCTGGTTCATCCGAGGTGTCGAAAGCCTTTCTCAAGACGTATTTTTCAATTTTGCCTTCAGCTGGTTTTATCAACTTGTCTTCTGGGTTGATGTTCATACACACTTCCAAGAACTGTTTGTCCAAGAAAGGAACTCTGGCTTCCAATCCCCAGGCCATGGTGGACTTGTTGGCTCTCAAACAGTCGGCGTAGTGCAAGTCCTTGACTCTCTGGACACATTCCTGGTGGAAGTCCTTAGCACTTGGGGCGTTGGCAAAGTACAAGTAGCCTCCAAATACTTCGTCCGATCCCTCACCAGACAACACCATCTTGACACCCTGGGCCTTAATCTTTCTAGAAAGTAAGTACATTGGCGTGGATGCTCTGATGGTGGTGACATCGTAGGTTTCTAAGTGGTAGATGACATCGTCAAGTGCATCCAAACCTTCTTCCACTGTAAAAGTGTGAGAATGGTGAATAGTTCCAATGAAGTGGGCTACCTTTTCAGCAGCGATCAAGTCTGGGGCACCTGGCAAACCAATAGCAAACGAATGCAAGGAGTTGGTGAAGCCAGAAAAGTGCAACGAACCCTTTTCATCAACACCAGACAACTCCTTGTTGGCATCTATACCTTCATCCGAAACGGAAGCAGCAGCCTTCTTTGTTTCTCTGGCAGCGATCGAAGCAATCAACGACGAGTCCAAGCCACCTGAAAGAAGCACACCGTAGGGCACTTCGGCCATTAATCTCTTTCTCACGGCTAATTCCAAGGTTTCTCTCACTTCCTTCAAGTCAGCATGCTTCGAAGGAATCTTAGAACCGTCCCACCATGTTGGAGTGAAGTATCTCGTGATCTGATCAGTGTTGGAGTCGTAGACGTGACCAGGTGGGAAAGCCGTTACCTCGTCACATTCGTCGATCAAACACTTCAACTCTGAGGCAAAGTATCTTGTTTCGGGGTTCTTCGAACTCTTTCCGAGATACAAAGTAGTGATACCGATGGGGTCTCTGGCAGCTACGATACGGTCAGCTTTCTTGTCGTAGAGAACCCAGGCAAACATCCCGTCTAAGTATTTGGGGGCATCGACGTCGTACTTTTCGTAAAGTGGAATGATGGGCTCACAGTCTGACAACGATTTATACTTGTAGGTGTTAAACTCGTCTCTCAACTGGATATGGTTGTAGATTTCTCCGTTAACGGCCAAGGTGTAGTTGCCATCTTCTGAGGTGATTGGTTGAGCACCGGAGTCCAAACCGACAATGGCCAATCTCTCGTGGCACAAGATGGTAGAGTTCTGGATCACGTTACCTGACCAGTCGGGACCACGGTGACGGATTCTTTTGGAGTACTGTAAAGCTTTCGACTTGAAAAGTTCAACCTCAGGTTGCTTATAGGCTGCAAATATACCACACATGTTGGAAATATGCTAATTTAGACAGACAAGGAAGAGGGTGGTAGAAAAGGGATGGAATATGAAACAACCGGCAAAATACCTCGAACTCTGGTCTTCTGGTTAAGAAGAGGTTTATATATAACTTCGTCCAACATGGAGACTGAAAAATTTGGAAAATTTGTGAGTCAGGCCCGGAAGTAGAACATCCGGCTAACATCATTTGGGAATTTCCGGGGTAACTACATACATTTTGCTGCCTCATACGAAAATGATAGTTCGTATACAGGAATATGTTCCGCAGGCCGATATCAGAGCAATGAGTGTATGGCAATTCCAGAATAGGTCATATTGAGCCAAAGAGTCCAGAAGACTTCAAGGTTGTACCCCTGGCTATGAAAACCTCTTCATCTGCTTTTCGTACAATTTCGTTCATTTTGGAATACAAATTTGAGCACCTTCTTTTCGCCCTATCAGTCGCTGTTTCCGGCAACCTCACCGCAACCGGTCCGCACCCAGTCGGAAGTGGCTTGTGCGCATCACACATCCGGATCTGTCTCATGACTCAATCAGCCTTTCTCGACAGGGTTTTCTCAAACTGAAGATACTCGGAGAAATAACGGACCCATATGAATGTTTTTGTCCTGACCGGCTTTGTTACGGGCAACCAACTCCGGGAATACAGAACTCGTCGTCTGAGCTCATCGCGATTTTTCACAGCTGCCAAGACGTGCTAAACCTACTTTTCACTTGTAGTTTAACGGTGACACAAAGACAAAGTCAGCTCGTCACCCTACCAGATCAATGTGTGGGGGACAGTGGAGGATCTGTCACGTGTTGAGTCACGTGATATTTACAGAAACAAGCATGTGTAAAGGCTACAGTCTTGTGAATGAGTCGAATCCTTCGACTGGTGTATCTTGAGATTTAAACATAGCAAATGATTCGTTTTCTTTCTTTGCGTAAATATTGAAGCGAAATAAAAACGCGAGGCTCTTCGTCTTCAGATTTTCTCTTTCTGCTTGTAAATATTTCACGCGCTCCAGCCGGTTTGTGAAGCAATTCAATACTCTTGCAGTGTTCTTTCTTTACCGATCAATTGAGGATGAGTTCTAGCAATTGGCAACGCTGGGGTCAACTCCCTGATGTGCTGTTGTATCATATTGTTTTGGGTGGATATGTTTTCATGACTGCGAATGTCTTGTTGGTCAAATTCATCAAGCCATTGAATTCACTTCTTCTCTATGGGAAGAACAGAGCTCAGACTACTGGAGACAGCAGCGAAAATGCCCAAAACTCCAAAAGTATACTTTCAAAGCTTATTGATGATATTTTTAATTTGACGGTGCCAAAAGCATGGTTTTCCCACTATTATGTGCTGTTCTTTGTCTATTGCACTCTCATTCAAATTGTGGACATCTACAAAGCTGCTCCAGTCACAGAATTGGCCAGTAATGATGTGTTGTACAAATCCAACAAACTAATTCATATAATGCTCTGGATTCAGAGTACGAGACGTACACTTGAATGCTTCACCTTCACCAAGTTTGCAGCCAATTCAAAGATCAACTTCTCTCATTACATCGTAGGGATGGCTTTTTATGCACTTGTATCGCTCAATTCCTACGTCAGTTTGAAGGAGTTGCATCCTATCGCCTTCAGTGAAGTTTGGAAATTAATAACCACGGCAGATGTCGCTTTATTTGCCATTTTCCTTGCTGCGCTGTTTGATCAGTTCAGAAACCATTACCATTTGGCTACTCTCGTGAAATACACTATACCGTATAAATTTAAGCTAGTTGCCTCTCCCCATTACACCGACGAAATTATCATATATTCAGTTGTGGCCGCAATTAGCTGCAAAGAACTGCTTTCGAGCTTCGCTAGCATCAACTACTTGCTGTGTTTGATTTTCACAGTAGTCAATCTTAGTGTCACCTCCGTCGACACATACAAGTACTACCAGCAGAAATTTGGAGATAAGTTCAAGCTCCAATGGGCTATTCTTCCAGGAATATTGTAGAGTCCAGTTTATTAACTGTACGTGGAGCTTGAAAGTGCTTACTGTTCATGACCGTTCCCGTATAAGGTTGTGATTGCAAAATCTGGAACCATTTCTGGGTGCAGGAAAGCAATTGAAGTAGCAAGAGTACTGGTGGAAGACAAAGAGCCAACGATTTTGGACATTTCGGATGAGAGATTCGACTCAGAGAAGTTGTATGGAGTTGAGTAGTGTCTGTTTCTGTAGATAAATTGTCATAGTAGATAATTAGTTGATGATGTGCACTTTAGCTATGCAAAGCCGGCCAAATATCCAAATCTAAGAGTAAGTGCCAATGTATTCTAGTAACAAAAGTGAAAGCAACTTGTAAGCTCCTCTGGTTATATTTTCTTCGGCTGCTTCTATGAAAATGTCTTCAGATTGGCATATTTCTGTCTTTCAAGTCTAGCGATTTTCCATCGCCTGTTTCTCTTCTCTGTACAAACGCGCTCTGATTGCGTTTTTTATTTAGGGGCTGTACGCAGTCTTCTATCCAAATCAGTAGCAAGTCTAAGCCCATATATGATCGGTGGAACAATATTCGTTTCTTTTCCTTTGACTTCAGGTCAGAAGACTTTTGGCTGGCAACTGTTGCAAATATGGCTCCCAAGCTTGTTTCGCCGCTAACGGCATCTTTGCGGGCCTCAAATTCCAGCGTGGTTCATGGCTGTTCCGGAGTACCGAGAAGTTTAGTAAGTATGAGAAATGAGAATCAAGACTTCGCCTTGAAGTTTTGAACTTTCGTTAACTTTGTATGACAATATCACCAATTCGCCCGAATTCCAAAATAATCTCTGTTTCTGAAGACGTCTACTAACATTTTTGCAGCCTCGCATAGAAACGGTAGTAGAAATCAGATCCTCAAATGGGAGTCCGTTCAAAGTCAGAACGGTCAGTTTGGAACTCAGGACCATCCAGAAAGTGGTGCTTCCTTCCAAATTGGGTTCCACGGAGTCTGTAAGAGAATTCAAGATCTACGATAATCCGGTGGCTTACCGTCCTCCCGTTGGCCAGTTCCATCTGGAATTGATAGCCCTTGATATTCCTGTGCTCATCCCACTTCCCCGTGACATTGTTGCCAGTGGGTATCACCACAACACCCAGGAAAATTGGAAGGCGATGACCATACATAAACTTTTTGTACGTGTAGCATGCGGAGATACTGTAGATAATGAGCTCAACTATGTGGAAGGCTTCCCTATAGCTATCAAGCTATACGACACCTTACCCTTGTACAGACAATTTAACGAGCCAGTTTTTGAGACACGGACCTCTAATGACAAACAGATTCTAGTAGAATTGTCAATGCCTGTGTCTGCAGTTGGTCCACGGGACGAATTTGTGTTGTTCACGAAAGTCATGGCTAATCATCACAACAATAGACTTAAGAAGAACTTACGGCTAGCCAAGTTGACTTTGCAGATCAAAGAATTGCTAGAATGCCACGAGGGAGGTTTGCCCAGTAAGTTGACTAAAATATATACTACCACTAAGGAGTTCAAGCCGGAAGAAAACCAATTGAATACTCAGGGTATTCTGTACAAGTTCAGATTCGAATTTCCCGAGGATAACGACTACCTCCAGATGTTCAACAACAAGATGAACGAATCGGATCTGACATTGGGAAGTCTGTCGGATAAAGTGGGAT